>NC_084793.1:63605334-64274084 GCF_963169125.1 Humulus lupulus
ACCATCATGCCATCCGCTTGGCCCATGAATGCTCCCAAGCCTTTGGGCTTGTAAAAAATGATTCACACATTTTAGGCACCAAAATTTATGCTTATCATTTTTTCCCTCATACATGTTTATTCTGGGGAGTAAAAATATTTTTACTACCTAATAAAATATTTTCTGAGTAGTAAATAAATATTTTTCCTTTACATTGATTGATTTATGTTTGTTTGGTTCACTCACCTCCCTATATTTTTTTTTGTAGATGAATCGCTTCGACTACAGGGGAGGTGACAACCATACAAATTCTGACTCTTCAATTCCCAAGTCAAGCGACACTCCTCAAAGTAGCAACTCTTCATCCAAATCTCCTAGCAGTCGGACTCCTAAAGATCACCTTCTTCGTCTTCAAAGATCCTTCCCCGATCGGCTTTATACTTCCTTCACGAAGAACAGTTTCTCAATCAATAGCTTCAACATCCACCAATGAGGGTGAAAAAATCCAATCAACTTCCTCAAGACCAAGATCCTCAAGTGGCTCGTAGAGCGACACAGAAGGTAGTGGAATGTGGTGAAGCCCAAACTGTGGCTTCTTCAAGGTCGCCATGACAGGTCCAAAAAGCTAGCAAACCCCAGAAAAAGACTATCTAGAAATTTACAACTGAGATTCAGCAAGCAGCTATCCTAAAACCAAGAAAAGATGAAGACGAATTGCATTCTTGGTTCATAGCCAAACCTTCTAAACTTAACTCCAGCATGTTCGATAACCACATTCAGGCTTCGGGCCTTGAAGGAGCAAACGTGATATGCCCGTGACCTCATCAGAGAGCTAACAACCCTGGTGGACCCTATTGCGCCTGGTCCAGATACCATGTTTTTGTAGGATCTACCATTCCACTTCACCCCTTTTTCCGGTCAGTAGCAGATTATTTCAATGTCTCTCCTATCCAGATAGCTCCTAATGGGATTCAGGCATTATCTGCTTTATATATTCTCTATTACCTTCAAGGTTGGGAGCCACCAACTCCTCATGAAGTACATTACCTTTTCGACCTTAGGACTAACCCAAGCCATAAGAATACAGATTTTTTCCACCTCTTCCATAGGCATAAAGGGATTAAATACCTCCATGGTGTCGCGTATAAATCGAATCCCAGAAAATACTACACAGAGTATTTTCTTACTTCAGGGCCAACAATTTGGCTTTCACACATGCAGGCCCTTTCCATCAACCCCTACTAACTAGGGAAATGCATTCCCTGGCAGAGGAACTTGCTAGTATATCTATCGAAGAGAAAAATGGCAAAGGGTTGGTAATTGTGGGCAATCTTCAGCTGGTGGGGCTGTTACCAAGCAATCAAAACATCATAGAAGATAGCACTACTGAAAAAGCGCACACAACTGACCAATTAAACGCTAACACTGAAGTAGTGACTGATAAGTTCTCTCCTGAACCATCTCCCTACTTATGCCAACCAGGTGACCTTATTATTAGGGAACCCCTTCCAGAGGACCATCCTAGACGTTCCATTCCTACAAAGCCTGGGAAAGGAAAGATCCTTGAGCTCAATAGAGATGTCAGCTCGTCATTTGAAGAAGATGACGACTTTGTTGATCAAATTCTAAACTCTGATTTTTTTGCTAATCAGTAACCATAGTTTAGTGTTTTGTTATAAATAACTTCCGTCAAGAATGATTGTATGAAATCTGTAGAGTTGTGTGGTAGTAGTAAAATTTTCATTTATTTACATATTGTCTTCCATTTTTACTAACAAATCTTATGCTTCACTCTTCTTTTTGCAGATCCAGATATGTTCAAGCAATTCAACACTTCCTCTACCCAAAAGAGGAAACTTAGGGAGGGTAGTAGCTCAAATCCTCCCAGCAAAGTCGCGAAGACAATACCGACCAATCAGGGGAGATTACCTGACCAGCCTATCACTGTCCCGCGGCTGACTCCTTCATCGATTCCTCCTTCTGCTAGTTTAACACCTACCTGCTCAGCTAGCTTAAGTGAGCCCCTCCGCATTGCTGGTGATATTGGGAAGGAATTTCTTTACCAGACTCTACACCATGCTTCAACTACTCAAACCTTTGAGTCTTTGCCTTGGCTCAGTGTTGAAGTTGTCCTGAAAAGGGGTCTTGCCCAACTGATGAGTGTAAGTATTTTATCCTCAAGACATCCCATTTATTTATTAATTATTTTTACTTTAAGTAACTCTCTGATATTCATTCCAGTCACTTATCACTATCAGTCATGCTCAGCACCGAGTAGTAGACTATAAGGAGTTGATCAAAGTCTTAAATGATCAGTTGGTGGAAGCCCAAGCCAAGATTGAAGCTTTAACTAGATCCGAAGGGGATCTTCGATCCAAGGTTGACCAGGTGGAGAAGACCATCGCCGAGCGAGATGGATGTCTAAGAGAGTTGGCTGATGAAAACAAGAAACAAATCCAAACCAACAAAGTGTTGACTGATCAGTTGGAGAAAATAACTTGCGAGAACGAGGAGCTAAAGCGAGAAAATGAAGCCGATCTTGCTCGCTATGAAGAAATTTGTTTCAACTACTTCTATCAGGTATGGAAGTTAACAAGCCCCTCAACCTCGACTTTCTCTCAGAGGAGGCCAGGGCAGAAGAACTTGCCAAATGCGAGGCAAAGGCCGCTGAGGAGGCAGCCAATCCTGCTGGTGTTATGCCTTTTTATCTTGCTTTATCATTCTGACCAGAGGGCGTCACTGATGCTGAGGATGGTGTTGATCAACCTATTAAAAGTTTACTAGACCAGTGATCGTACTTTAGCCAACCAGAGAGTCTCTTATCCGACTAGTAGACACTTATCTCAACTATCTTCTTATTATACTTTGCTTGTACGGCCGAGCTGTGTTGGCATGTATAATTTACTTTTTCTTTTTGCTAACTTGAAACATTCTAAGTCTATTTAGACTTAAAAAATTATAAGCTTTTTTGTGAATAGTAAAGTCACTCTTATGTATGCCTTATATTTTCGCATGAGTACTTAGTTTTCTAACTTAGAAATTCTAGACATTTCATAAGTCCCTACTAAGTATGCTTTCTCACACTCTTATTGCTCTAACATTTTATGAGCATAATGTTTATTGTCACACGAATATTTACTTTTAACTTGAAATTGTGAAAAATTCCAAGTTACTTAAGCTTTGTTAAACAAGTTAGCTCAATGACCTTTTTTGACTTCGAAAATTTACAAGTCAGCCTAAAAACAAATATCTTAACTCGTGCTCTTATTTCTTGTGTTAAATTATATACCTGTATACCCTATGTGCTCCGTAAATGATCGAGGGTTGAAAGATCCTTGGTCACTTTCTACTTGACTGAATCTATTCGAGCAGTTAATTACTCGTAAAACACATAGAACATATAGAAAATATTCGAGCAGTTGAACACTACTTGAATATATCGACCAGTTGAACACTGCTCGATTTTACTGACCAGTTGAACACTGTTTGGATAATTAACACACATGCATATTTGTACCAATAATCGACCATGCTGTGCGTAGTCTCTTTTATTACCCGTAAATTAAAATGGACAAAACTTGTCTAATAACGAGTCTTCAACAACAAAAATTGTTCAAAAATAAATAATTGACTGGTTAGAAAATAACCAACTCATAAACGAAACTCAAATAACAAGTTAAACAACTTGAAATTAATCTACCACTCTAAAAGAGGTATTTTAACGATACTTTATCCTCAGATGCTCGCCATTCCAGTGGTTCCTCATTAGCCTCCGTCCACCAAATCCGATCCTAGCACTCCCGCTCATGCCGAAGTGTCTAGGCATATCTCTCCCTTGCTTTGTTACTGTCCTTAACCAAGTGTGGACCTCCACATATAGTGTCTAAGGTAAAGTCCACAATCCCGGGTTGCAAGGGTGGTGATCTCTCTCGTTTGAACCCAGGATTGCTGCTGCCTCCTTCGCCTTGGGTTGTTTCTGCTAGATACTTTTTCAATTTGCCCGACCGAAGAAGAAATTCTATCTCGTCTTTGAGGTGATTGCATTCATTTGTGTCTCATTCCCATAATCTCCATGGAACCGACAAAATTTGTTCATGTCCCTCTTAGATATCTCTTTTCTCATCGGTGGAGGTTTCTTGTAGGGAACTTTCTGATGATTGGCGAGATAGATTGCTGCCCGCCTAGCTGAAAGAGTTGTGTAGTTTATGAATCGGGGCTCATACTTGGTCGGCTTATCGTTTGGACCCGACTTAGCCTTCTTTTCATCATGGCGGTCAGACCTGTTATTTCCACGTTTCTTTCCTCCATTTTGACCATTTCCTCCATTCTTAGGAGGATCAGTTGATCTGCCCGGATTGTTTATGTCTTTCTCCTCTTTCTCAATTACATCATCCAATTTCATATACTTGTCCACTCGGTCAAGAAATTGTTGAAGTGTCAAAATTGGATTGCGATGTACACTATCCCACAAGGGGCTCCAATAAGTTATCCCAGAGTATATTGCAACCATCTTCCCCTCATCTCCAACAGCAGTTGCTCGGTTGGCCTCTCTCATGAATGTCTGTATATAATTCTTCAGAGATTCATCTATTCCTTGTTTGATGTCAACCAAGTGGTTGGCATAAACAGGAGGGGTCCGAGCAGCAGTGAATTATCTATAAAATTCCTTCCGAAAAGATTCCCAAGAGGTAATGGAGTTTGGCTTGAATTTCCAATACCATTCTTGGACAATATCGGATAATGTAGTCGGAAAGACTCTACATCGGTAATCGTCACTTACACCGAGCAGTTCCATTTAGTCCTCAAATTTTCCAACGTGCCTAATGGGATCGACCTTTTCTGTATAAACTGGCAGAACTAGTGCTTTATACTTAGCTGGCGGTTAGGCTGCTCTGATCCTACCACAAAAGGGACTACCACTTATGTGGTCTATCACTTCCAATCCAGAGGGACGTTTTGACAAACCTTGCACCGCGGCCATTAGCGCATCAAGCTAGGCTTGGATGGCTGGTGCAACTGACGAGGTGCCAAGGTCGTGACCGCCTGGTCGGGAATTTTCATCTAGTGCATTTCTATCAAGTATTTCTACTTGGCTAACAGGGTGGTTTAGATTTTTCCCTTCGACCAGGAGGGTCCTGCTCTTGTCTCTGATAACGTCCCTTTTGTGTCCTCCTAGGCGATCAAACACTATGCTCCGAGTTTTTTAAGAAGGCTTACCACGCGAAAGCTTCTCTCTCCCAATGCGTTGCTGGTTGGGATGTAGCGGTGGCCTTCCTATACATGTCAGGCAGTCTTCTCCTCCTTGGTGGTTGTTGCCCTCTTTTTCCTTCAATCGGTCGATGTGATGACTATCAACCTCATCACGACCATGTCCATCTTTGAATTGTGAAGTTCCTTTACCTCGAGGAGTCTTGGTTTGATCCTGCTTAGGTGGAGTCTTTTTACTGCCCGATTGGTGAGTCCCTGATCTAGAAGTTTCTGATCGGTGGCTCCTAGAGGGTGTTCTAGAGTTCCCCCTTTGAGTTGAGGCAGTGCCAAATCGGACCCCATCATCTTCCCGACCAGGAGGGTTACTCCTACTTCTGTCAGGTCCCCGAGAATTTGCTCTGTCAGTAGATTTTCGACCAGCATCTGTATTTCTTGCTCCCTGGGTAGCTATTCCTCGTGCTACAGTTTGGGCATTGGCCTGGGTCAACTGCGTAGCCGACTTCAGAGCAAGTGCAGCCTCACGGTGTCACCTGATCTCCTCGCTCCTGGCGTCCATCTCCCATCTTTGCTATTCAAACACAGCTTTCTGTCTGGCCATCTCTTCAGCAAATGACTCATGTCAGGCGTTGAATTGCGTCATCTCCTCTTGGAAGGCCCCCATGGCTTCCTGGAGTTGTTCAACCTCTGGAGTCATTTCTTTGAAGAAGACCCTAGGTTCAGGTCTCATGGTCTTGAGGGCCAGGACCTTCTAATCTAGCAGGCTCTTTAGATGTGCCTGGCTTCTTGGAGGCCGCATTGGTATTCTTGGACGCCATAATCATACGATAATCGTGCGTTTCTTCTCTTCAGGCTATCAATGAAAGCACCAAAATGTTGACCACGATTTTAGCCAACGATGAGTAGACGTCAAAACTACAATAAACCTTCAAGAGAAAATACGACACTGATAATGTTATAGTGGTTCAGCCCCATTATGTTAGTAATAGCCTAATCCACTTAGAGTTGTGATATATAGATCTACACTCAAGATCAGATGAACCTGTGTCAACTGAGTTTCTTAAGTGTAAATACAAGAGAAATACGAGATTTCTCTCACAATACAAATGCTCTCTCAGGAAAATCAGAATCGAATCCCCTCAATGATGCATGAGCTCTTTATTTATAGGTTCAGGATCGTACAAATCAAAATCCCACATAATTGGGATAATTCAGTTGCTCTAACCAATATTTAATTAATAATCAAATTTAAAATATAACAATATGTGATTTCTTTGGGATAATCCGAGAGATTCCCGTTGTGGGTACGATTAATTCTCACTGAAGTCGTTACTGAACTTTTGCTGCAAAATCATGATCTATCTGGTCGGCCAACTCCACTCCCTGCAGTGAGATTGGTCGGCCAAAGCACCCTTCTGGTTAGGCAAAACTTTTAAGTGACTGGATACACTTGACTCCAAGATGACTGGTCGGCCAAAACGAACGACTGGTCAGCCAAAACGACTAACTGGTCGGCCAAAACAGATGACTGGTCGGCCAAAACGACTGACTGGTTAGTCAAAACAGATGACTGTTCAGTCAAAAATCTTTACCGGTCGGACAGAAATTTTACCAGTTTGGTCAGATCACTTCCAAACAAGATAAATAATTTTCATGTTAGTAATATCACAAGATTAATCTCAAACCTTTGACCCAGCCATTTATTGTCACGTCCTCGTATTCAAATTTTGGGGATAACAATAATTGTGTTAAAAGAATAATAAATTTAAAGTTTGATATAAAAATTATTATAAATACAAAAGTTAATACTATAAAAAATTTAGAAACAAAAAAATCTAATTTTAAAAGTTTTTAATAAATACATAATTTTTATAAATATATATTTACATAATTTAGTTTATTTTTAAAATTATACTATTCATTAATCTTTTTACAATATTTTTCCAATTTATAAAACAACTCTATTTTAACTAATACAAATTGTATAAATATGTTAAAGAATTATATAGTTAATAATATAGTTAATTTTATAAATATATTAAAGAATAATAAATTTAAATTTTGATATAAAAATTATTATAAATACAAAAGTTAATAATATGAAAAATTTAGAAACAAAAAAGATCTAGTTTTAAAAGTTTTTAATAAATACATAATTTTTATAAATATACTATTCATTAATTATAATTTTTTATTTGAATTTTGACGACATTTTTTTACTGTTGGCATTTGACTTTTATTAACTGTCAGCGTTGGGGTCAATAGAGACACACTACATTGGTCTCGAGTTAACTGTCGAATTGGGGTCAATAGCGACACATTTTGACTGTCGGCATTTGTCTCGAATTAACTATCGGCGTTGGGATCAATAGCGACAGTCAAAAGAAACGTTGACAGTTATTAGCTGTCGACATTGATCTCTACGCCCACAGTTTTTAACTGTCGGTGTAGAGTCATGCTAAGCAATTATGACAGTCAACAGAGTTGACCGTTGTGGTTGGGTATCGGAAAAGCCCAGTTTTGTAGTAGTGGTTTGTTGGTATCCTTTATTTACATAGAATGCACCTATTACTAAAAATTATTTTCACTTTGTGCTAGGTATTAATAATTGTGCAAATGCTAAATGCCATTCTAAAGAGTTTGTTTATAAATTTTTGCCAAAACATCCGTTTTATCTTCAACATATATTCTCATATAAAGAATTGTTAAGGAGCACTAGTGGTGCCCAACACCTCGTGTATAATTCTATATCGGGTCTCATATATTTGAATTTAATAAGTATTATGGGATATCACTAACTAATTATGAGGTGTCACATTGTATGGTATTGGGCACCTTAAGGTGCAAAATAGCAACACTCTTTCCTATATTATAGACATTGGAGTGTTGCTATTTGGCACCTTAAGGTACCCAACACCACGTGAGTTGAAATCTTATGGTTGGTTAGCGATACTCCATAACTCTTATTAAAGTTAAATATGTGGGACCCGATATTGGATTCCACCAATAACGATATAACACCTCCTTGTGGTGTTGGGCACCAATGGTGTCCCTTAGCATTTCTCTATACATTGTATTGGGATATTAATAATAATTGTTATTGATAATACACGTAAGTACCACATTAAATGATTTTAAATTGTCCAATACAATTCCCCATTTGATTGTGCACAACCAAGACACATATATTAAATATTATTTACTAATGCTTGTATTGTGTAAATAGCGTGTTACTTCTTTGAGTTTGTATTGGGAAGCTCCATCAAATATAACCATATATTCTCGTAAAAGTTTTTCACAAAACTAACCTTATACTCTTGTGAAAATTCATCAAAGCCCTTAAGAAAAATAATATATCTTTCTCTTTCTCTTCTCTCCTCTCCTTACCCAATCTCTCTTCTCCTCTCTCACGATTTTTCTCCCACACCCACCATCAATTTTTGGATTCTTTCTTTCTCCTAACCTCACCCACAGATTGCAACCAACATTTTTATCTATTTCAAATTTTTTATATTTCTTTTCAAAAGTTATCAAAGTTGAAGGAAAAAATAGTTTTTCATAATGGGTAAGTGTTATTGTTGTATATAGGTTATGAGTGTGTGTTATATAATGATTTATAGTTATTTTTCGAACTAGTCTAGGCTTAAAAATTTGTTAAAAAATGAATTTTTATGTTGACATAACAAATTTTTAAGTGTTTTCTACAAACTGGGATTTTTATGTTTGGACATGGTTCGCACATGATTTGGACATTGTTCAGATATCATTCGCACATGGTTCAGACATGGTTCAGACATCATTTGTACATGGTTCAGATATCGTTCACACATTGTTCGGACATCATTTAGAGGCCATGTTCGAACATGGTCTGAATCATCTTCGAACCATGTGTGAATGATCTCTGAACCATGTACGAACTATGTCCAAACTATGTCTGAATCATGTGTGAATGATGTCCAAACCTTGTGGAAACTATTTTTGAACCATGTGCAAACACTACAAGAAAAGGACTCTACAACGATGACATCTATTGCGACGATGCAAAAGTCGTCACTGTATGCAGTTGAAATCCATGAAAAAATCATTTTTTTTAACTTATTAAAATAAATAAGCTATAGCGATGACATGTTGTCGTTGTATGGTCATCAACAACACATGGTCAGGCCCTCCAAATTCTTGGTACGTCGCTGTAGGGTACCAAGAATTTGGAGGGAACAAGACGGGAAATATCTTGTCTGTCGTCGCTATAGGGTACAAAGGGAACTTGACCGCCAAAAGTTGGTTGTCAATTTTCACTCCCTATAGGGACGACATGTCGTCGCTATAGAGACCTATTTAATTGAGTGAGTAGTTAAAATTTTAGTCTATAGCGATGACATGTCGTCGCTATAGGGTCCCAAAAAAATGGAAGGAGAGTGGACCGCAAAAAATTCAATCAAAATTTCACTGGCTATAGCAACGACCTGTCATCCCTATAGACTAGACGCATAGTAAACAAAATGATTCATGTACTATGCCCTGATCTATAGTGACAACATGTCGTCGCTATAGGGTCTCACCGTTCGAGTGAAACGGTGCGTTCATCCTCGCAGACGACTATTTTGTAGCTACAACCCCCCAGGCAGAGAGTTTCTCCACAGTTCTCCGCTACCCAGCACCGTTCAAGGAGTTCCGATGCCATTTTTAGCCTCCATTGTTATCATTAGTTCCTTTATACCCTAATAATCTAGTTATTTCTTTTAAATTTAGTTTTTTTATGATTATTTGTGTGTATTTTGTATGTTATTTTAATGGGTTTGTTAAACTTTTTTATTGATTTTTTTTTTCAAATTGTATTGGATAATCACGAGTCTTTGCTCAATTCATTGATATTATCTTGAGCCTCTGGGTATTATTTGTAATCTTTTATTTCTTGTTTTGTTTTGTGATTGATTAGTTTATTAATTGATAAAGGTTTGTTAAATTTTTTATTGTTTTTTTATTTTTTCAAATTGCATTGGAGTCTTTGGATATCATCTCTAGCTTTTGGGTATTGTTTCCAATTTTTAATATATATATAAATTTTTTGTTTTCTGATTATTATTCCATTGATAAATAATGATAGTAAATTTGTATACATCAATAGTTTTTGTTTACCGAGCTTTTCGGAAACTAGAGTAATAAAAGATAAGAGAGATTAGGGTGAAAGGGTTTAGAAGTTGTAAGACAGATTTTTACGTGGTTGGGGCATTAATGAGCCTAAGTCCACGAGTCAGTTGTATTAGAGCTTAGAGAGCTTCTTACAATGGATTTTTCTACAGGTTTCAGTAGAGTAACTGTATACATGCCAAAAAGAGATCCCTTCTCGAGTGCTCTATTGCATGTATTTATAGGTTCACAGGTGCACTGGTCATGGGCCGGGCTGACCCGGGCCCAATAAAGGTATAAATACTGCTGGCTCATCTATCGAAAGCCCAATACAAAGGATTAAAACATAAAATAAAAATATTAATCTCAACCATGTCTATCATGCAACAAATTGGAGCTTTGGTCTGGGCATTTCGAGTTACGAGGCAGATTCAGGGGACAAGATCGGTCATATCAGTGGTTGCGCAAGTCTGAACCAACGGCGTACAATCCCGAGGTGGCCTTTTCTGTAGGAGAAATGTTGGGACAACTCCCACGCTTCTTGTGACGAAGTTAGGGTCACGGATGCTTTATCCTGCCAACCTTGGAGAACCAACGTGGGTTTGCTTACACATGTCCCTCTCCGTTTGCCAAGGTCCCGTACCGTTTACCATGGGCCCGGACCATTTACCAGGCTTCAGGATCACCCACGTTGGTCCCAACTACTATCCAGAAGCCAAACATACCACTCCCCAGATGACCGTCTCGAACAGTACTCCCCGGACGCCCTTCGGGCCTCGCCCAGAATCGGGCTGTCGATATCAATTATACTTCTTGCCAAACGGGCCTGGACTGGGCCCAAACTCATTTGGCCAGCCCGTGGGCCTGAGCCTTCATCCGGGCTTGCACGGTGGAGGCTTGTATCTGTCTTGGATCCTCTCGGCATTCTTCCCGGTTCCTTCTCAGAGCAACTAGTCCGCAGCGAGGGGCATCGCGTGCCGGATGACTATGGAGCCCAGGCCATTTACCAGGGTCTGGGTTCATTTACCACTGCCCCAGTTCATTACGAGGGGTACACATGTCTCCTAGCAACTGTTGCATCGATGGCACTTGATCCTGAAAGGTCAACAACCACCTGAAGGGTCGTTAGGCTAGGGCGACTATGTCAGCTCGGATCACGAAGCGTCCCATCCGCACGGGCGTTTTCCATTATTACTTCTGTGACGAGGACGACCGTAGGATGGGGCGACCTTTGAAGAGCCTCTCTCTCTGGGACGTCGGATCGGAGTGATGCGGATCGCGCCTCAGGGGTACCTTGATCCAGCACTCGAGTGGATCCATTAATACCCCATCCGACGGGGGGACCAATCCCAACCCCTAGATCAAAATTCATCGCCTGGGCTCTTATAAATACCCCTAGGCTTTCATTTGAAACCTTTACACTCTCGAGTCAGTCAAAGAACTCGAAGGATTTGTTTATGAACAAGATTGCCGATGATATCTTCCATCGTCTGCTCGGCCTGTGCCGTCGCCTTTTTCCAATGGTTCTGATATCTGCACCCTTGCCCAAGCAAATGCCGCCGGCCTGCCCTTTTAACGAGCTGCTAAATCGTCTCCACCATTTCAAGACTAAGATTCTACCGTCCTTGCCAACGGACAACTACCATTTTTCACGACCAGCAACTTACAGGAAGTTTCTCTGCCTTTCGCCTCTGCACCTTTATACGTAGGCAAACGTAGATTTCTTGTCATTTTTCTTATCTGTTTAGGCTGCTAGACCTTGCCTGCGTTTAGAATTAGTGTTAGGGAAAGACCGCCTTGTCCGACCCGCTCTGGCCCTTTTTGGGTCCGGGTGATTCCTGGATAAGCGGCGATGGGCCGGCTTAGGAGTGTAGCCTACTGTTCGTTCTCGATTAGGATCTTGCGGATCCCTGGTCATCCCGGACCTGATCCGGAGGGGACTCTTCCAAGCATTTCATGGGAAAGCCCTCGTACCTTAACCAACCTTCTTGGGTTTTGGTACTGACTGCTTGGTTTGTTTCTCTATTTTTCCCCCAGATCACCAGCCATGACATCAGGCGTCACCCTTCATTCGGAGGAGGAAGTTAATAAGGCCCCTTTCACTCTCCTTGGGCCCAATACCACCAAAGGCAACAAGTGGGAGATGGATGTGGTGCCAAACTTGTTCCGGAACTATCAGATGTTGTACGCCCTGGAGAAGCGCTTGGGTGTGGAATCGACTCCCGGGCTATTCCATAACCGCCTGGCCAAGAAAGAGGAGAGGGCCCACACCTTCGTGAACGAGTTCAGGGCCTGGAGCGTAGGCCACATCAGCGTGGGGGCTAAGCCCTCGCTCCATGATTACTTCGTGCGGTTCCTGACATTCGTGGGGATCGCCCCCTTCCAGATTCTGCCCCAAGCATACCGATTGCTTGCGGGATGGCGCGTCTTCTGCTTCGCGAGGGAGATCCCGAAGCCGACCCCCACAGAAATCTTGTACTTCTACAAGATGGAGCCGCAGGTCTATAGGCTCAAACCGCTGGGCAACTACCCCGCTCCTACCAGCGCCTGGAAGCATCCCCCAGACGTCCGACACTACTGGTTCATGACGTCCGGGTTCCTCATAGAGAAGAACCCCACACTAATGCTGGACTTCCAGCGAGTGGGTAAGTGGTTTCCCATCCCTTTTTCATGTCTTTGTCCTCTTTTCTTCCTCTTTTGTTTATTCCCACCACACCATCTCTGGTGGCAGGATCATTTGCCCAGACTCCCCTCACCTAGTTCATCCTGGATCGGCAGAAGCTTTACTCTGAGCTAAGCGTGGAGGACCTGGACGTGGGGGGCTATGTCAATATTGATAACCTCTGAGTGATCAGAATTCTCGCAGCCCACCAAACGATCCATGCCCCGAGCCTCCGGGGGATACAATTCGAGAAAGACCCCTCGCTGAGGGAGGAACTGGCCCTGGAACACATCAAGGCCGTAGAGGAAGCGGCGCTGGCGGACGCAGCCAAGCGAAAGAGGGACCAAGCTCACCCGAGGGAGGCGGCCACCTCCGAGGAGCTGGAAGCCCTCTTCGACAAGGGACAGCTGAATACGAGGACCCCCGGGGCTAGTGCATCAGGGCGAGGTAACTCACCTATGATTTTTACTTATGCTCTCCAACTTGGAGACTTAGCTAGGGATTGGCTAGCACACCGAGGCCCCATGTTCGGGGCTGACGGGGAAATGAGACCTTCGTCTCCCATTCCCGTATGCTCAGAAGTCCTCATGTACTTGTCTGGGTTTCTCCAATACGGGAACTTTCTACACCCGAATGACATGGGGGACCGAGTCTATTCTTTCACGTTAGATGAATTGAGTCAGGTTCGGGGCCTAAATAACGGTTCGTCCCGGGTCACTCTTAGTCTTGACTTCCTTGTTTGCTTATTTATTGTACTAACTCTTTTATTTGTGCTTATTTCAGAAGATTCTGATATGTCCGACCCCGTGGACCAGATAAAGCAACTCCTCGAGATCCGGGTTGCCAAGGCGAGGGTCGTAGCCAAGAAGGCTGCCAAGAAAATTTCCAAGAAGATGCTAGGGCCGGAGCCGTAGCCAAGCAACGTGGCCCTAGCAGTAGTTCCGATCGCGGCCATTGACCTGGCCACTGTTCTCGAGCTTCCCGCTCACCCCATGGTGATTGACTTGGAGCTAGAACCAGCGGCAAGCCAGAGCTCCGGGAGAAGTGCCATGGACTTGGGCGCGGAGGAGGCAGAATCAAGAAACAAGAGGGACTAGACGAGGTGGGCTGGTTCGGCTGGGGAGTCATTCAGGGAGAGTGACATTGCCGCTAAAGACCTTCCGGCAGCACCGACTCTTCCCGTCCACCCGGCCTTGCCTGAGGAGGGGGAGGCCGTCTTGCGGGACGAGCAATCCAAACTCATTTCCCGGACCAGGAGAGAGTGGCCGGGAAAGGAGGGAGGAGGTTTACAACGCCATGACGATTCGTCGTCATGTTGAATTTGCTGATCGCCCGGCAGCCTTCAGTGCCCCTCAGCCAATCGTGGATCGATTGGTTGCTGAGACAGGTTTCCGTCCCAAGCTGGGGCAGGACACGGCCCCGTTCGTGGCGGATCTGCTGGATCAAGTGGGGAATACCATGTCCAATCTTCAACTTAAGCGATATGCCACCATCGCCAACCAGTACATGCTGTTCATTTCCCAAGCTCTCTGCTACCAAGCCACCGCTGTAAGTTTGCTTTGCATCTTCTCTTTCTCCTTTTCTTTGCTCAGTAAGGACTCTTCTAACATTGCTTTGTCCAAGGATGCTCTATTATCCCATCGAAATGCCGACCTGGTGGCCGAGGCTGCCATGAAGATGAAGATGCTCCAGCTGGAGATGGAGGCGGTAGTGAATCAAAGAAAAGCCGCCAAGGAGGCCTTGGCCAGGGAAATAGCCCAGGCCAAAGCGTCCCTGGGCAACGCGGTTGCTCAGGCCGAAGCAAACCACGCGGAGTTCGACCGGGTCAAGTTTCAGCTTGAAGAGGCTTTGTTCTGGAAAGAAGCTGAGGCTGGTGAGCGGATGGCAAATCTGGAGGCTGAGCTTCTCCGAGTAAAGGCTTCGTAGGAGGCGGCATTGACTCGGTCCACCCAGGACCGGGAGAGGGTCAAAGGCTTGGAGGCCCGGATCCATGAGCTGGACAGCTTGCTTCACAAGGAGGTGAAGGCGCACGAGGAGACCTGCCGCAAAAAAGAGCAGGTGGATGACATGCTGCGCGTCACTTTCGATGAGGCCATCTATATGGCCTGGGTCTGAGACAAGAACATGAACCTCCTGGTCTATCCTGACCCTGCCGCGAAGAGAGTCGAATTTAAGGCCAAGGAGAAAGCTGACGCGGAGCCCCTAGATGATGAAGAGGTGGATGGAGCAATCCCGGAGGCATCAGGACCTAGCGAAGTCTAGACCCGGATCTTCTTTTTTTTTTATAATTTTGCAATACTTTTATGGGCGCGCATGCGTCTAAGACACTTATTGGTGTTTTATCCACTTTTTTTTTTTTTTTGCTTATTGCTTTCCTGTTTCCATCCGCTAAGCTTTCACTAAGTGTTTCACCATCTTGCATGAATGAGGCGAGTGTTTGGTCCCGGTTCCAACGGCCTGGACTAAACTATTCCTGACTTTAATTTATCAACTCATTCTAACCCTGCTGTTCAGGTTCCAATGGCCTGGGCCATTAGGGAGTTGATAATTATCATTGAATCTAGTCATCCAGTCCCCAATGTTGAACATCTGACGGTCTGGACAATCGGGGTTTAGTCGATTAGCTTATTTTGAAACCTAGACTAGGCTCCCACGGCCTGGGCCATTTATAATACTAATTTTACCCATCTTACACCTAGGACCTGCGCCCTAATAGCCGTGACCTATTGTGGAAGCAACGCGAACGGGTACTCAGTTGTTTGGGGTCGTGCATGGTTGACTGACAGTTAGGATACGGGCTAGCCCAGGGGCGGGACCAGGCCTGAGCCTTGGTCCTTTTTATCATATCCCCGAACAACGTTTGTCCGGGGCGGGACTAGGCCTGAGCCTTGGTCCTTTTTATCATATCCCCGGACAAAACGTTGTCCAGGGCGGTACCAGGCCTGAGCCTTGGTCCTCCGGGGTTTGTACCCCCCAGACCTTGTCAGTCTGGGCCGAGACTAGGCCTGGGCCTTGTGTCCAACGGGGTTTGTACCCCCCAGACCTTGTCGGTCTGGGCCAGGACTAAGCCTGGGCCTTATGTCCCACGTGGTATTTGTTCATACCGGAGATACCCTCCAAATTGGCTAAGACTGGTCTTGGGTCACTTGATTAGGGAAGCAGATTGGAATTTTCATTGTCTGATAATATTTCTTTTATGACGTTTTGTACACGCCATTTTCATTATTCAAGGAATCGCCCTGAGGCGTACACTATTTACAATGAAAATATAAAACTAGAACATGCTCTCCTGACTATTGATAGTACTTACGGAGATGCTCTGCGTTCAAGGCTCTTGGGACTTCCGTGCCATCGAGTCGTTTTAAACGGTATGTTCCGAGCAACACTTCGTGCTGGATTTTGTACAGCCCTTCCCAATTCGGGCCCAGAACCCCTACTCCCAGATCTTGGGTTGCAGGGAAGACTCTTCGCAGGACCAGATCGCCGGTTTCGAACCTCCGGCTTTTTACTTTCGAGTTAAAATGTCGAGCGATCTTGCCTTGGTACATCTTCAGCTGAACTTGTGACTCTTCCCGGATCTCCTCGATGAGATCCAGGGATTCCTGGAGTAAGGCGTTGTTCTGGGATTAAGGCGTGCTTTATCCTGCCAACCTTGGAGAACCGACCTGGGTTCGCTTACCCATGCCCCTTTCCGTTTTCCGAGGTCCCGTACCATTTACCATGGGCCCGGACCATTTACTAGGAGCTCGGACCATTTACCAGGCTTTGGGATCACCCACGTTGGTCCTGACTGCTATCCGGAAGCCAAACATACCACTCCCGGGATGACCGTCTTGAATAGTACTCCCTAGACGCCCTTCGGGCCTCGCCCAGAATCGGTCGGTCCATATCTATTATACTTCTTGCCAAACGGGCCTGGGCTAGGCCTAAACTCATTTGGCCAGCCCGTGGGCCTAAAAACGCGGACCCGGGCGCCTGACAGGAAATGGGGATAACAGTTTTTAAATTAAATTTGTATGTTTGTTAATGTTATAGTTAATTTGATTTTAAGTTATGAAAAATTTGTTAGGTTAGATAATTTTTTATTTTGAATTGTATATATGTTAGGTTAAATAAATTTTTTGTTTTTAATTATATATATGTTAGGTTAGATAAACAATATGTTGATTTAAAAATATTTTTATAATATTGTTTTTCATTTATTTGTGAATTTAAATGAATGTATTAAATTTTATGTTTGTTATGGGCTGGTTTATATGCTTTTATGTAGATTTTAAATTTTGGGATAGGCTAGATTACAACTGTTATACTGCCGAAATTTCAGTATATTTAGAAAAACTAAGCCTTATAAAGTATATTTAAAATTAGTGTTATTAAAATTTTGAATTAATAAATTTTCAAGAAATTAATAAAAATTAATCACAAAATTATAAAGTGTAAATTAAAATAATAATCTTTAATGGTAAAATAATAAATATATAATTAAATATATGTTTATTTAATTAGTTTTATAATATATTCATAAAATTTGATAATATATAGATAAAATAAGTAATTAAGTTAACTTTACTCTTAAAGTTAAGTTAAAATTAAAATAATAAAACTTTTTTCTTATTTTAAAAAAAATTAAAATTAAAAATTATAACAAAGTATTGGACATGAATATGATACAACCCATGATGGCGCACTTTCCAAGCTCGGGCAAATTTCCACCACAGCAGCCCGACGATGATGATGGCTTTGGGAATAATTTAGATGGCATTTAGTTTGGTTATGATATGATTTTAAATTTATTAAGCTTTTGTGTTGTTTTTTTACATTTTGGAGACTATACTACATATGTTTGTACTAAGTTGAACTAAAGTATTTATATCTTGATGTCATACGAATATAATTTCTATTAAATATTATTTTATTAATATTAAATTATATTTTCATTAAATAAATTGGTTTTATTTTATTAAATAAATTCTAATTAATATAATTAATTTTTAAAAAATATATATACCTACTCCGACGACATGTCGTCAAAGTATGGTGCTCGCTGAACACGAAATTCTGAGATTCCGTGACCCTACAGCTATGACATGTGGTTGCTGTAGGTCCATGAACCCGGACTCTCTACAGCAACGACATGTCGTCGCTGTAGATGTTAGGGGTTCACGGACCTATTGCATGGACATGTGGTTGCAATATGAGTTTTTGAAATTCAAATTTTCTAATTCTTCAAACACCTACAATGACGACATGTCGTCGCAATATCCCAGTTCAACTAATATAGGGATTACCTATTGCGACCGATATGTTGCCGCTGTAGCAAAACCCTACAGCGACGACGGTGTTTTGTCGTCGCTGTAGGTCTCTACACTTACGGACTTACAACGACGAAATTTTCGCAACGACTTCTTAATCTACAAGGATGACTTTTGTCGTTGCTATAGACCTCTTTTCTTGTAGTTGAACCATGTCCGAACATAAAAATCCCAGTTCGCAATGAGCGCATTAAAAATTTGTCATCTCAACATAAAATTCATTTTTTGACAAATTTTTAAGCCTAGAATAGTTCGAAAAATAACTATAAACTATTATATAACACACATAACCCATACATAGAAATAACACTTACTAATTATCAAAAACTATTTTTTCATTCAACTTTGATAACTTTTAAAGATAATTATTAAAAATTTGAAATCGATAAAGATGTAAGTTGTAATTCATGAGTGAGATTAGACTACAAGAAAAAGACTTTACAACGATGACATCTATTGCGATGAATCTAAAGTCTTCACTATATGTAGTCGAAATCCACGAAAAATTAATTTTTTTAATTTATTAAAATGAATAAGCTATAGTGACGACATGTCGTCGATGTAGGGTCGTCAACAACACATGACCAGACCCTCCAAATTCCTTGTACCCTACAACGACGACATGTCGTCGCTATAGGGTAACAGGAATTTGGAGGGAACAAGAGGCGGGAACTGACTCTACGATGACATGTCATCACCGTAGAGTCCTCGTTGAAAAAAGAGGGAAATATCTTTGCTTATAGCGACGACATGTCGTTGCTACAGGGTATGGAGGGAACTTGACTTCCAAAAGTTGGTTGTCAATTCTCACTCCCTATAGCGAGGACATGTCATCGCTATAGAGGCTCATTTAATCCAAGTAGGCAGTTGAAATTTAATGTATAGCAACGACATGTCATCGCTATAGGGTCCAAAAAAATGGATGGAAAGTGGACCGCCAAAAATTTCAGTCAAATTTTCACTGCCTATAGTCGTCGCTATAGACTGGAAGTGTTGTAAACAAAACGATTCGTGTACTATTCCCTTATCTATAACAACAACATGTCGTCATTGTAGGGTCTCACTATTTGAGTGAAACGGTGCATTCAACCTCGGTGACGACTATTTATTACTTATTGCAATGACATGTCGTCGCTATAGGTTACAGAGATATAACCCCCAAGGTAATGCCTTTCTTCCTCATTTTTGCTCAATTTCCTCAAAGACAGAGACGGTTGCTCTGTTTCTCTCCACCGCCCAGCCCTGCCCAACACTATTTTGGCCATCCATTATTAAGGTTAGTTATTGTATATCCTAAAAATCTAGTTATTTCTTTACAATTTAGTTTTTTTATGATCATTTGTGTGTATTTTTTATGTTATTGTAATGGGTTTGTTAAACATTTAATTGATTTTTTTTCAGATTGTATTGGAGCATCTTGAGACTTTACTTAATTCATTGATATCATCCCAAGCATTGGGTATTTTTTATGATTGATTAGTATATTAGTTGATAAATGTTTGTTAAATTGTTTGTTGTTTTTTTTTTGTTTTTTCAGATTGCATTGGAGTACTCTTTGGATATCACACTACACTAAACTACCCCTTTTGTGTCACTCAAACGAGACAGTCAACGCAGTTGACTAACGCTGTTGACCGAGAATTTGCATTTGTGGCAACTAGGCACTGCCACAAATGAAATTGTATTTGTGTCAGTTAGAACACTGACAGTGTTAGTGGGGACCATTTGAGTTAGTGGGGCATTGACGATGTTAATGTCATCATTAGCGTCAATGCCCCACTGACTCAAACGTCCCGTCAATGTCAATGGGGAACTAGCGCTAATGCCCCTGCGCATTTAAATAGCATTTCGTCCCCTCCCCCCAAGAGAGTTCATTTACCCTAAAATTTTAGAAAAAAACTATGCGTTTTTTCTCTAAAACCAGCGACTCTTCCCCACATTTTGGCACATTTTGGTAAGTTTTCTATATTTATTTTTCAATTTTAAGGTTAAAATGATGATTTATATATGTTTATGAACCTTATACATAGTTTTTCTTTTTTGAATTTTTTGTCTAGATTTTTTATTTTTGAAGATTATTGTTTAATAACCCAAAAACATCCTTAGTTTTTGGGAGTTTGTTACTTCAAGAACCCACATTACTCAATTACCACAAGTACGTGCAGTTTTATGTATTTTATGAATTAAATTTAATTTTTGTGATTTGTTTATGAAATAGCAATATTTCATATTTTTAAATTTTTGGTTAGTTTCATATTGAGATCATGTAATTGTTTTAGGTTTAAACTGTGGATTTTAATATTTTTATTTTTTTAGAAATTTTTTATTATAATTTCTAAATTTTTGGTTAACTTTTTCAATTTTTTATTAAATTTAATTTCAGCTTTATTATGGAAATGTGTATATAGATTAGTTTATATATTTTCTATAAGTTGCACTTTATTAATTATTTAGTTTTAATATTTTTAGTAAAATTTTCTAATATGATAGAAATATGAGAATTATGCATATTTGATTGATATGTTGAATAATTTTGTGTATATTATGTATTGTATACATGTTTGTTTTAAAATTTGGGAAATGTAATAGAAATATGAGAAATGCTGCCCAAATTTTTTTGGAGATGTTGTCTCCTTATTTTACTTGCCAATTAAGTAATTCATGAACCTAATTGTTAATGTTTGTTGCTTTCTTTGTTTGCTTTTTTTGTTTGTGTGAAATTTTAAAATAGATAGAAACTAGATGTCAGCGGATAGGTTATCAGTGAAATATGATAATGGAGTTGAGTTTTTCTTACAATTCATTGTCCTTGTGTTAAGTGTGGTAACATTGTCAGTATGACAATTGTTAAAATAAAAGATCACTTATTTAGGAACAGAATAGACAAAAGTTATCAAGTGTGGTTTTTGCACGGAGAAATAATAAAAGTCACTGATGAGGGACCATCTTAGAATAATAAGTATTTTGATGTGGATTATGAAGTTGATGATATTGCAGAATTGATTGATGGTGCAGAATATGAATCTCATGTGGATCCAGCTAAATTTCAGTCCATCTTAGAAGATGTTGAGAAAATCATTTTCCCTAATTGTAAAAGGTTCAATAAATTATCAGCACTGCTTAGGTTGTATAACTTAAAAGCCAAACATGGATGTAGTGATAATGGAATGACAGAGTTGTTATCATTTTTAGGAGATTTATTACCAGAAGGTAATGAAATGTCGTCTTCATTTTATGAGGCAAAGAAGATGTTGCGTTTGTTAGGCATGCAATATGAAAAAATACATGCTTCTCCTAACGACTGCATTTTATATCGAAAAATATTTTTTGATGGAATTGCATGTCCGACATGTGGCAAGTCTAGATGGAAAAGGAAAAAAAAAATCGGATGCGGTTAGATAAGGTGTCCTTGCAATGGTTTTATGGTATCTATCACCGATACCTCGTTTGGTTCGGTTGTACCGAAATTATGATCATGCTAAAAATTTAATTTGGCATGCCAAAGATAGAGTAAAGGATGGTAAGCTGAGACATTCAACTGACTCTCCATCTTGGAAAACAATGGATCTGAAATGGCCTGAATTTGGCAATGAACCGAGGAATATTTTTTTGGGTCTTTCTGCTGATGGTATTAATCCACACACTTCCCTTAGTAGTAAATATAGTTGTTGGCTTGTACTAATAGTAATCTATAATTTACCGCTATGGTTGTGTATGAAGAGGAAGTTTACCATGTTGACCTTGTTGATATTAGGTCCTAAACAATCTGGAAATGATATTGATGTATACCTAGCTACTTTAATTGAAAATTTAAGCACGTTGTGGTATGAGGGGGTTAATGCTTACGATACTTATAAGAAATAAAATTTCAATCTTAAAGAATTGTTGCTGTGGACCATTAATGATCTTCCAGCCTTAGGTAATCTTTCTGGATTTAGTGTTAAAGGATATAAGGCATGTCCCATTTGTGAAGAGGGGACTCATTCTGAATATTTAAAACACTTGTTGAGCCTGTTTTGTGTTGTGTTTAGGTTGTATTTTAGGTAGTTTTTATTAATATTTTTAGTTGTTTAGTGCAATATTACGCTTTGCTTTTGCTTGTTTTCAGGTTTTAGCTTATAAATAAAATAAAAAAAGAACAATTGGAGAGAATCGGAAGAAAAATGATGAAAAATATGCTTTTTGGTGTTGATTCCGTGAAAAGATGAATCCTCAAGCAATTTTATGGCTTAGGTGAATTTTCAAGGGGAAAAGCACAAAAATTGAAGAAATTGTTAAGGGTCACGGGGCTATGATGCTGAGTCGCGGCCCAGTCCAAGGCATAAAGCATGTTTTTCAGAAAATTGACACCGGCTGCGGCACTGAAAAGGTTGAGCCGCGACGCGGCGCTGAAAATTGACATGGATCGCGGCACTTTAAATATTGGGCCACGACCCGCATTGCTTCTGAAGAAAAAAAATAGTTTTAAACCTAATTTCGAGAGGATACTAAGGGGGGACAAATTTTGATGTGAAGAACACATCGTGGAACAACAGGTTTTTGGAATAAGAAATCTATTTTTTTTAGCTTGAATATTTGGAGCATTTGGTTTTGCAGCATAACTTGGATGTGATGGATATTGAGAAAAATGTGTCGGGTAGCTTAATTAATACACTGCTGAATATTTCTAGTCGGAGTAAAGATGGAATTAAAGATCAGTTGTATTTAAAAGTAATGGGTATAAGCAAAAAGTTACAACCAGAGGTTGGTGAGAGAAGAACCTATTTACCACCTGCGTGTTGACCCTGTCTAAAGAAGAGAAACAAATGATATGTCATTCTTCGTGGAATGTGAAAGTACCAGAAGGTTATTTTAAAATTTTATTTCTACATTGGTAGATATGAAAATTTTAAATTTAGTTGGAACGAAGTCTCATGATCACCATACACCACTTGAACATCCTCTAATGGTAGCTATCCATTCTATGTTGCCCAAAAAAGTTCGATATGTAATTACCAAACTATGCTTCTTCTTTAAATCTATTTGTTGTAAAGTGGTAGATGTATCAAAGTTGGACAATCTCCAAACAAATCTCGTGATAACTTTGTGTGAGTTGGAGCAATATTTCCCACCTTCATTTTTTGACATAATGATTCATTTAATAGTTCATATGGTGAGAGAGGTAAAATTGCGTGGACTAGTATACTTGAGATGGATGTACCCATTTGAATTGTATATGAAGATAATAAAAGGTTATGTTAGAAATAGAAGTAGACTTGATGGTTGCATAGTTGAATCCTACATCATTGAAGAAGCAATGAAATTCTGGTCAGAATACTTATCAGGTGTTATGAGCATTGGACTGTTTTCTCCTAAAATTGAGTTTGAAATAAGTAAAGGTGGTAGAGGTGGTGTTGTTTCTGAAGTAAAAAAATCTGATAGAGATGAAGCACACCGCCTAGTCTTACAAAATATTGACGACATTCAACCATATATCGAGTAAGTTCCTATACATATGTATGATCAGTCTTATTTTGCTCTTTCATTATATTGTTAATTAATGTAGTTGATTGATATAAATGGTTTTTCGTGAAGAGAACATTTCAATTGGATCAAGACTACTTATCCTAATAAGTCTTGGAATAAAAATGGGTACAAGATGAACATTATCAAAATTTATGTACTTGGTTAAAGAATGAGGTAAAATATTTGTGTTGTTCTTGTTTGAGTTTTATTGTATTTTAACTTGTTACATTTTGATAGACTTGATATTACGTTGTCTGTTCTAGGTTTTGAATAACACCACAAACAAAGTGTCTGAAACACTAAAATGGATAGCACAAGGTCCTTCAATGAGTGTAATTAAGTATCAATGTTATTATATAAACAATACCCAATTTAACACCATGGACTGTGATAATATTAGAAAAACACAGAATAGTAGTGTTACTATTATTAGCCCCCAAACTTTTGAAATATATAGCTCCAAGATAAAAATCCTATACAATGTGATATGACATTTTATGAGTTGATCAAAGAAATTTGGGAACTAGAGTATGTGACTTTTTCGATTCCTCTCTTCTTGTGTGATTGGGTGAAAAGATACAACGGGATCAAAACATATGAGTTAGGATTCACATTGGTGGACTTAAACTGAATAGGACATAAATTTGACCGCTTTTTAATGGCGTCACAAGCCAAGCAAGTATTTTATGTGAGTAATCTAGTAGATGCTCAATGGTTAGTTGTCCTAACAAGTCAACCAAAAGATTATCTACTCAAAGAGTTTGGGAGTGATAATATTTTACTTGAACAAGAAACATTTATAATTGCTTCACCGCCTATTGATGTCACCATTGGTAATGATGATGACTATATACACGAGAATGGTGAAAGGTTGTGGGTAGATAATTAAATGTGTATATATATATTAATTTTGTTATTTTGCTTTTATGTATTTTGTGAGTTTTATTCCATATACTATATACATGAGCATGATGAAGATTTAAGTCAACTAACATATACATTTTTTCTTCATTTAACTGCATATTTATTGATTATGGATCCACCATATGATGATGAGGGTAATCTGCTTGTTGATGATGATGGTAATGGTCCAACGGGGGTCAATCCAACCGCACCAACAAATACACAAGATAAGAAGTATAGGGGCAAAACAATTTGTAGTGATGTATTCAAAGCAAGAAGTGAAGGTCGATATTATGAGGTCAAGTGCAATCGCTTTGGTCGAGCGATGGGAAAAGGGGGGTCCAAGATGAACAACACCATTGGTCTTCTATTACGCACAACCCTTCCTTTAAATGTCGACAATTGGAAACAAATACCAAAGGATAAAAAAGAAACTATATGGGGTCAAATTCAGGTAAGCTTTAATATTAACTATTAAATTTATCCTAACAAAAAAGTTTAAAAATTTATTGTTAATTTTGTGTAGGGTACATTCAAACTACCTAATTCTGCTAAAATAGACGTTCTCAAAGAAGCCGAAAAGACATGGAGAAGCTGGAAACAAGACTTACAAAAGATCTTGTTTATGTATATAAGAAGGTAGCTCCTGAGATTCTTGACAAACTGCCATCAGATTACATCAAATATTACAATCGTGGTGATTGGAAGAATTTTGTTTCAAAAAGACACTCAAGCTTATAACAAGCCTCCACATCAGTCAGGACATGGTGGTTATGCACTGGTAGAGCAAAAAATGGAGCAAGAATTGGGTCATGAGTTGACTGAAAATGAAAGATCTAAGATGTGGACACAGGCACGGATGAACAAGAAATGAGAAGTTGGTGAAGAAGCTCGATTGGTGGTGAAAAGAATTGTAAGTGTTCTTTGACTTATTTTTTTACTAATTTCAATGATCAACGTATGGTGTAAATTCTAATTGATTAAATTAGTTTTTTTATATAGGTGGAATATAGGCAAGAAGTAGTAGATGGCGAGTTGGTGGAGGAAGGTTCAAACGATATACTAACTATGGCATTAGGCACTTCAGAGCATGGGGGACGTGTTAGGGGGGTCAGTGGGCATGTCGTTCCTCGTGCAATTTTTCACAGCCCACCGCCAAGAAGATTTAACCACAAACAAAAAGGTGTGGAAGATGCTCGTTATAAGGACCTTGTAGAGAAATGGCGTCAATCTGAAGAAAGGGCATGTCAACAGGAGGGAAAAGCTAAACAAATTGAAGGTGTATATTCAATCTCAACAGAGCGGTGCATTTAGATCATCAAATGCATCTAGTTCGGGTGTTGGAGGAGCCTCAAACACAACACATGCACCATATGCCCCTCCACTGCTGACACACGCACCATATGACCCACCACAACCGACACAGGCACAATATGCTCACCGAACACCCTCACAGGCACATTATGCCCCGCCACCACCATAGTCAAAATTTCCTGATGAGGTATTATTTTCTTATCAACTCATTATTTCATATATATTGGAGAAGGTAAAAATAAATTATTTTATGTAAAAGGCTGATTTTGATTGTTTTGTAATATAATAGATTAATTGCAAGTTATGTCTTGGTTCGACACAAAATATAGTTGCAAAGGGGGAACTTTTAAGTACTTGTTGCACAGAAATACATAGCGTTCAATAGCCTCCAGGAAATTATCGTGTGAGAGTTGAGGTAGCCATTCAATAGAATGCTAGTTTACCGCATCCACTTACAATGGAAGGTTATACCTTGGTTGGTCAAGTAGTCGGGTACGATGTCGGATGGCCACAACATTGAGTCCTTACTAATCAACAAATTAAAGAGTCACTTGCACCCTCTACTCAACAACCAAGACAATCAAGGCAAAGAACATAGGCATTGACACAGGAACCTATAGAAGTGCCTATGATAAAAATGTTGAAATGTTTGTTGAAGTTTATTGATCGGTGGAAAAGTGACCACGTGTAAGAAATTTCGATCGTAGAAAGGGTATTTGGATTCTCAAATGATGATCGGTTATTGAAAGATGATATCCTCCACTTTTGCAACTATGAGATGATTAGACAAACAGAGCTGACATTATATATGAGGTACAATGGTGCTTATAAATTTATAGTTTAATTAGTGTAACTTGAAATTTATTAATTTATTGACTTTTTTATATGTCGGGTGCTCGATGTTTTTGTGCAAACAAAGGGGTTGAACCACATGTACACTTTCATGCATCCTGCTTTAGTGTCCACTGATGGAGGAACCAATGAAGCACGAGCTAAAAATCTCTTCGAACGATTTCTGCAGATGAAGCTAGAGACACAATTTCTAATTTTTCCATGTAATAACAAGTAAGTCATCTTAATTTTATATCCATATACTTTTTTATTGATAAATATCTTACACAAGAGTATTTTTTTGCTGTAGCTTTCACTAGATGCTAGTATTGATTCAGTCACACAATCATTCGGTGGCATTTTTGGATCCTGTAAATTCACATTGTCGTCCGGAAATCAAGGAGATAATTATCATGTAAGTTATACATATTACCTAATCAATTTACGATTTCATCTGGACTCACATTTGTATAAATATTAATATTTTGTGCAGGGAATTATAACAATATGATACACACCGAAGACAAAAAGAGTCTATTAAACTAAAAGTTTGTGTTCCTAAAGTAAGTAAATTATTATTTATCTTATTAAAGTTTTGGACATATTTTTATTATAATACATTTCCAAATATGATACTTACATTTGTATAACTATGTTGTAATAGTGTTAGAACAAAACTGGGCTTACCGAGTGTGGCTATTACATTATTAAGTTTTCTAGAGATTTGATTTCACAGCCTAGACCGAAGACCTACTTGAAAAATGAGGTTTTATTTTACTCTTTGAATTTTATTTAAAATATTGCTTATGATTTTATTTGGATGAATTAATTCTAACTTATTATTTTAAATATTTCTTAAATAGTTTAAGAGTACAACACCATATATGGATGACAAAATCAACGAGACATGAGATTAGTGGACAGAATCTACTTTGGTGTATCTCAGTTAGCAAATTAGCAAATTTTGTGAAGAAACTTTAGTTTAAGTGTTTAATGCTTAGAATTTTAGAATGCAATAGTTATAACTATATATAATGATTAACTTTGAAAGCTCAATTACTTTTGTAGATTTTAATAAAAAATGTTAATTATACAAATATTTTATTGATTTATGGTGTTTTTTATTTATGTTTACAATGTTGTTTTTCTGTTTTTGTTGCTATTTTTTTTTATCAAGTAAGACAGGGGAATTGGCATAAACATTTGCAGTTTTCCTGGTTAAAACATTACGTGGAAATTCCTAACTTACGAAAAAACCACATTTTTTTTTAGCTTTCGTGGCAATGGAGCACTGATGCAAACAAGCCTCGCATTCGCATTAGTGGGGCACTGATGCAAACCTGACATTTGTGTTAGTGTAGCACTGACGCAAATGCAGTTGAGCACTGATGTAAACTTGGCATTTGTGTCAGTGTTCCACTAATGCAAATGCTTGGCATTTGCGTCAGTGCTCCATTGACACAAATGTCAGGTTTGCATCAGTGCTCCACTGACGCGAATGTCAGGCTGGTTTGCGTAATGGGATTTCATGTCACTTTTAAAACTGACGTAAAAAGTCAATTGTGGCAGTTGGGAACTGCCTCAAATGGCCTTTTTGTAGTAGTGTCATCTCTAGCTTTTGGGTATTGTTTCCAATTTTTAATATTTTTTGTTTTGTTTTGTGATTATTAGTGTATTGCTAAATAATGATAGTTAATTTTTATACATAAATAGTATTTAAATTAAATTTGTATGTTTGTTAATTTTATTATTAATTTAATTTTATGTTACGAAAAATTGTTAGGTTAGATTAAATATTAGGTTAAATAAAATTTGTGTTTTGAATTGTATATATGTTAGGTTAGATAAATAATATGTTGATTTGAGAATATGTTTTTGTTGTTTATTTGTGAATTTAAATGATTGTATTAAATTTTATGTATGTTTTGGGATTGGTTTATATGTTTTTAAGTAGATTTTAAATTTTGGGATATGCTAGATTACAACCGTTATAATGCCGAAATTTTTGTAGATTAAAAAAAACTAAACATTACAAAATAGATTTAAAAGTTAGTGTGATTAAATTTTTAATTAATAAATTTTAAAGCAATTAATAAATAATTTAAAAAATTATAAAGTATAAATTAAAATAATAATTTTACATGTATAATACTTTATTAATATTTTTTTATAAAATAAGTAGAAATTAAAATAATAATCTTTAATGATAAATTAATAAATTTATAATTAAATATTTATTTATTTTTTTAATTTTATAATATATTCATAAAATTTGATAATATATGTAGATAAAATAGGAAATTAAGTTAACTTACTCTTAAAATTAAGTTAAAATTAAAATAATAATTTTATAAGTATAAACTTTATTAATATTTTTTTTATAAAATAAGTAGAAATTAAAATAATAATCTTTAGTGGTAAATTAATAAATTTATAATCAAATATTTGTTTATTTAATAAATTTTATAATATATTGAAAAACATTCATAATACATATATATATAATAGGTAATTCAGTTAACTTTACTCTTGAAATTAAGTTAAAATTAAAATAATGAAACTTTATTGTTGTTTTTAAAAAAATAAAAAGTGAAAATTATATTAAGAATTCTATAATTATTAAATAACATAATAATAATTATAATTAAGTATTTGATTATATAATGAAACTTCATAATACATTCATAACTAACAATAATATATATTCCTAAAATTTCATAATATATATTCATAAAATTTTATAATTTATTCATAAAATTTTATAATTTACTTAAAAAAATTAGTGATTTTATGATAAAAAAAATTATTACCAAATAAAAGCAGTTTTCTATGATTATCACATTGTGATAATTTATTTTCCACAAAGTGTTGTGGTACATCCCTTTGACTCCTAGGTTGAAGCGTCTTTCTGGTTCAAGACATACATCAAACGATATGACTTGGAATAGTACAGGACGATCGAAAGAAGATGGTGTGATGAACCATCCTATTGATGGGGGTGCTTGGAAAAAATTTAATTCTAGATATCCAGATTTTGCCAAAGAACCCAAAAACCTTCGATTGGGTTTGGCTGCTTATGGTTTTAATCCATTTGATAACATGAGTCTATCTTACAGCATGTGGTTTGTAATATTCTTCTCGTACAATATGCCTCCTTGGTTTTTCATGAAAGACTCATCATTCATGCTGATCTTATTGATTCCAGGTCCGAAATCACCTGGGAAGGACATGGATGTCTTTTTGAGGCCTATGGTAGACGAATTGAAGGAGTTTTGAGATGAAGGAGTTCAAACCAGAGACGCCGCAACAAACAGTTTATTCAGAATGCGTGCAACACTATTATGGACTATCAATGATTTTCTGGCCCGTAGTAGTTTGTCTGGTTGGAGTGGCCAAGAATATATGGCAGGTCCTTCATGCAACGAAGACACTCCATGTCGGGTAATTGGGAAGACGACTTATGTTGGTCATAGAAGATTCTTATCTTCTATGCATAAGTGGAGGAAGAGTCGCGTGTTTGACAGGAATTGTGAAAAAGGACGTCCTCCAAGAAAATTCAGTAATCAAGACATTCTTGAACAATCAGCGCATGTTCCATATCATTTGCCGAGTAAACATGTTAGTTTCGTAGGTGTGAAAAGTAAGCGAGATCCAGAAGATCTTAATTGGAGTAAAAGAGTATTTTCTTTGAACTTGCTTACTGGTTCGAACTTGAACTAAAGCACAATTGAGATGTGATGCATGTAGAGAAAAATATTTGCAACAGTTTACACGGTACTTTTCTTATGAATGAGAAATCTAAAGACACCACCAACGCACGAGTAAGACGGTACAAAGTTGATCACACCACATCCTATGTACTCTTTCACACTTGATGATAGACAGCTGTTTTGTTAGTTCATAAAAAGAGTTAGACTTCCTGATGGTTTCAGTTAAAATTTCTCTAAGAAAGTAACTGATAATGATTGCAACATTGTTGGGTTGAAATCCCATGATTGTCACATTCTTATGCAATGTCTATTGTAGGTAGGAGTTTGAGGCTACTTGGATAAGTCTATTTAGAAGACAATCATTGTGCTTTGCAATTTTTTTAAGCGAATTTGTGCTCGTACATTATTTGTTGAGGGCATGGAGAATGCAGAAGGTGAAGTGATACAAATTTTGTGCAAGTTGGAGTTAATTTTCCAACAGCCTTTCTTTAAATAGTCATTCATTTAATTCTTCATTTATCATAAGAAGCTATCCTCAGAGGACCGATTTACATAAGGTGGATGGATCCGTTTGAGCGATATATAAATAATTTGAAAAATTATGTCAGGAATAAGGCATGCCCTAAAGGTTCTATAGCGGAGGGTTATGTTGTCGATGAAGCTTTGACTTTTTGTTCGCAATATCTTCAGGGCGTGATGACTAAATTTAATTGTCCAGAAATAAATGAAGATATTATTATTCCTAAATGACAGTTGTCAGTTTTTGAATTACAATGTCGTCCAAGTAGCAAAAAGAAAAGCATATCCCTTGACTATCTTCATCGAAAAGAAGTGGAGTGGTTTGTACTCGACAATTGCCATGAAATCCAACCATATATGGAGTAAGTAGCTCAACACGTATATGAATTCATTAAATTTAATTCATAGCCAACTGTTATCTTACCTTCATCCTTGTGATATACATTGAATGCCTTCCAGAAAATTCAAACATAAATCTTCGAAAAGATTTCCCTAGCTAGTTTAAGATTGAAGGTAAATTATCAAAACTATTGTAACGCCCTGTTACTTAGGGTCCGTTACCAAGTGTGTTTAAAATCAGTGGTGGACTTGCTAAACAAGTCTTTTGGGCTAAACGTGTGATTAAGCCACTAAAGGCTTAGGTATTAAAAACTTTTGGTTAAAAGCATGTTCTTTACATAGGATCCCAAAAACATCAGTTTAAAAACTGGTTACAACATTCAAGTTACATAATAAGCCGACCTAGGCGACAAAAGTTGGGTTTAACCTTAGTTTCCTTGAGCATCTCGGCCGTGGTGGTCGAGCGGACTGCATATGTACATGTCACTGGTATCACCCTCTGACTCATGGCTAGTTGAGCTTCTCCTTACCTTTACCTGCACAACAAAGCATCTGTGAGCAAAAGACTCAGCAAGAAAACATATTAAATAGTTCACAGAGTTATATATCTGTCAAACAATAATAACTGAATCTGGTGTATTCAGTATACAAATCAGCAACCATAGGGTCACGCAAGTGCATGTCGCACTTCCTTTCAGTTTGTTGGCATCCGAGCCAGTCAAGTGCATGCTGCACTCCCAGGGTGGCCCAGCCATGGTGGCCTGCACTCCATCTGCACAATGCCAATCTCAGCTTATAAACTGAGTTCTTTAAGTCCTAGACTTATAAGTCAAACCTCACATGCCCCCGACTTGTAAGTCAAAGCTTTAGGATCCTCGACATATAAGACGAGTCTTTCGAAGTCCAATATGCCCTCGACTAATAAGTCGATCCCCACTTAACATCCTAATAACCCTCTGGTTTATAAACCAAGCTTTCCAATCACAACAGACAATCACATATCTCATATAACATACATATCACCAATTACAATGCATTATAATGCATTCAAGTAGCAGTCATAGGCATAATCATAATTATGTGCATTCCAGTGTACTTAACCAGATATTCACAAACATAATTATAATCATGTTCATTAATAGGGCCAAAGCCTTAATCATTTCTATATTCATCATTGACTAAGCTCTAATCACACATTCATATACTGGGTGCAATTTTCTTACCTTCGATCCGAATGCAAGTTACTAGCGACACCCTTTGAGTACGATCCCTGATTCGAGCCCTTAGCGTAGACCCAGTCACAACCATAATAAGAAATTCCATCAACAACGAATGATTAAGGGATTTCAGACCGAGTCCTAGCCTCTGGGACATAGAATTCCACCCAACACGGAAGTAGAATCGATCTCGAGCCCAAAAGGTTAAGTTCCCGACCTAAAAACATCCCTAGGGCTAAATATCCCCTTAAGGGTCGCAGCCCTAAGGACCTATGCTACGGCCCGCCTCTAGATTAGAGGCTCGGCCTCCCTGGAAAACCAAACACGCGCCGCAGCGCTCCCCTGAGGCGCCGCGGCCCACCTCTGCCTCCGAGCCCTCCTGGCTCCTTCAACATTGCTAATTTTTCCTTTCTTTCCTGAAAATGCCACACTTTTTCTTCATTTTTCTTGGCTTTTCAAACTTTCAAACACCAATGTAACATTGTTTACTACAAAATGATCATAAACTAAATTAAAATTAAATATTTTCACTATTAAAATATACCATATAACTTCCATGAAAATATTAATTAAAATTTAATTTGCATCACATTTATTTTCAATAAAATCATATTTTTAACATTTAAAGTAACAACACTAATTTAAAATAATTAAATTACAACATAAAACAATAAAATATCTATAAAAACATATAAAAATCTAGAAAATTACAATAAGACTAATAAATGCAAAATTACTTAAAAACTTGATAAATTACTTAAAAACTCAAAGACTAAGCAACAATTAGCATAAAAAATGTGGTAAAATAAATCTATTTTGTAGAGTTATCACACCCCCAAACTTAATATTTTGCTAGTCCTCAAGCAAAAGAAAAATTAAAAACACACATTTTTTTTAATTGGTGATGTCAAATGTTTTTCGTCAAAAATTACATAATGGAAATAGTTCAAAGAAAATCACAAATAAAAGTAAAGCTTATGTAATTAATCAAGAAAAATTAAAATTGTTTTCAAAATAGATATTTAACATGCAAACACACAAACGTCAAATCATCATGTGAACATTAGACAAGCTTATGCAAACAAAAATAAATTAAATCTCAAGAAACATATTTTTCTTTTATATATAAATCTCAAAAGTTTTCTTTTCTTGTCTCCCTCAACTAATGTTAAAAAAAAATTACTTAGAATCACTAAGACTTTATTACGCTTATAATATGGCTAGGCAAAAGGATGAGATAAAAGAAAAAAAATTGGCTTGTGTTTGGCTCAAATTGGTGAACTATGGAATATTATATGTAATGTTGATAAATAGAAAGGCTCAAACATTCCAAAGATGGCCTAAATCATTTCCTAAATGATGTCTTTTCTAGGATTTCGTCTCAAAAGATAATCAAGCAAATTCTAGGATTTTTCAAATTTTCTTTTATTTTTAGAGATTTAAAGAATTTAATATTTATATAAACTTTGTCCAAAAAATACAATAATTCAAATAGAATAGAAAAATGTCATATAATGAAAGAGAAAAAAAAATCTATAATTAAACAAAACTAACTAAAAAATAAAAAACAAAGTTTAAGAATTATATATAATTTTCTAAGAACTAAGAACAATTTCAATCATAATTTTTATCGTCGGAAAATGAAAATCACCAATATTTTTTTTTAACATTTTACAACAAATGAAAAACATGCATAAACACAAAAAACATGCATAAACACAAAGAAAAACACATAAACACAAAGAAAGACACATACACATTACCTCCAAACTTAAATGAAACATTGTCCTCAATGTTTAATAAAATGGAAAAGATTAAGAACTACTCCCTTTGATGTATGGTTCCTAGATTTGACTCATTTGTTTTCTTCTCTTCTTTTCTTTTTGGGCAAGAAGTTTCCTTCAAAATTTTTAGAATTTGAAAAACATGAAACATAACACACAACAACAATAGAAATACAAAATAAAATATGAAATGGAACATGAAAATGTGGGTTGCCTCCCACAAAGCGCTTTAGTTTATAGTATTTTGCTCGACTATAATTTATTTTTTCTTTTAACCTACACCCAATCGATGGTGTAAAATTTCATTAGTAGGGTGAGTTATGACTTTGATGCAAATGCCATAAATAATAATTGAGCACATCACACCTACAAGAAAATTAGAAATATGCAATTTTAATGGAATATCAATAAAATAAGAAAATAGCATATCTATATTAGATTCCTTTTCATTTTGAGTAAATATACAAATTTGTTCATTTATGAGATCTTGAGATATAATTATATCTTTTTCAATTTCCTCATGAGCTTCGAGAATTATTTCATCCCACTCTTTTGTTTCATTAGGGGGTTGGATGCATATTACAAGTTCCTCAACAACTTCATTCTCCTTTTTATTTTCAATTTTTCTATTTGGATTGGGAATGGGTTGGTTGGGATAAACTTGTTGTTCCGACTCTATAACAGTTGCAAGCTGTCCTACTATTGTGTCAATTTTTGAGATTGACTGAGATTGGGCTTGTAAGATTTGGTAGGTTGATTGCATGAATTGTTGTAGGGTATCCTCTAAAGATGAGCTCGTTTCTTGTTGAATGGGATATGATAGGTCGGATTGGGCATGACTTTGATTAGGTATGTTGAATTCATGCTCTTGATTCATTGGAGATTGGATATGGCTCCATGAAAAACTTGGATTATAGGTGGGGGCAAATGGGATATCAAAGGATTCACCGTAATCATGCATATCATTAGTTTCTCTATAATTTAAATTTGATTGCACATAATAATTGTACTCAGAATTCCAGCTTATAATTAAAATGATTCATATGGTAAAAACAAAAACAAAAACAATGTTAAGATATTAAACTAAATTTAGGAGGCACAAGTACCATCAACTAATAAAAATATAATAAAATAAAAAGTTAGAAGGCACAAATGCCATCAACTATCACAAAATAACAATAATAATATAAATAATAATAACACAAAAGTTATGAGGCACAAATGCCATCAAGTAACAAAGTTATAAATGAAATAAGATTACAACAAAATTAGGAGGCACAAGTGCCATCAACTATAAAAATTGAAAAGAAAAATAGGAGGCACAAGTACCGTCAACTATAAAAATTAAAAATATAGAAATGAGGCATATGTGTGGTCAACTAAAAAAAATAATAAATACAAATATATAAATAAGTTTTTTTTATGGGTGGTGGAACCGTTCCAAATTTTCTTTTTATTATTTATTATTTTTTTATAGTTTTAAATATATATTTTATATTTTTGTAAGTGCAAAAATTAAAATGACTAGTAGAAGAATTCACTAACCTTAAGAAAAAATTCGTTTCTTTTCTTGTAACTCCCCGGCAAAAGCGCCAAAAACTTGATGGACCCAAAACATGTATGTTTTAAAAATTTATAACTCGCAAACGCACGAATCGTATATGAAGTATAGTGTTCGTGTAAGCACGAGATTGAACCCAAAGGAGTTGTTTAAAGTAAAAAAGAAAACTATTTTAAATCAAAATTAATAAATTCTAACCTAGCTCCAAAGATTGATGAGAATTTGTGACAAGAAAATCAAATAAGGGACAATAATAAGGAAATTTAAGACAATAAATAAAAATAAATTAATAGTTGAAATCAAGATGGTGAAAGAAGATTATTAAGGTATTAGAGTCCACAAAATACAAGTTCAATAATATTTATAAGTACATTGATTCCCAAATGTCATTAATAGTAGAAATTAATCAACTATCACTTATTCAAATTAGATATTCTATTTAAGCACAAATTATTATAGAATTGTAGGATTTATCTTCACTTTTAAAATTATAATTTCAAAGTATTTAATGTAAATCAATCTAATGAAATAACAAATAAATCAATGAATATTATTTATAAGGAAAAACATAATATTTTTGTTGTAAGCATTTGATCTGCACAATTTAATGGCATACCTAAATAAAAGAATATTATGATTTTCCACTAATGAATAACAAAGTGTAAATATGTTCTAACAATAAAAAATACAAGATATTTAAGATTAAAGAAAATATTTGAAGAAGAAAATCCATAAACTTTATTGCACAAAATGAGAAATCAACACACAACATAAATACTATATTGTTACATATTATTTCATCATCACCTAAATAATCTTAAAAAGATTAGAAATTCATAACTAGAATAGAAATTACAAACATAAATAGGAAAATTTGGAGGAGGAACCCCCAAATTTTTCCTCTAAAAACTCGTAGAAAAAATGACCAAAAAAAATAAAAAGATGAAGAGAATGGAGTGGTCTTGAAAGTGTGGCAAATGTGTAGTGAAAATCTCTCAAATTAAGCACCCCCAAATGGTCTTGAAAATTCCCTATTTATTGACAAAATGAGAGTAATAAAATAATAAATTTAAATTAATTAAATTGAATAAATTAATTTAATAAATAATAATATGGCAAGTAGGGGTAAATTGTAAGTATAATGATGATTTTTGGGTAAAATGTGTAGAAAAGTTTATGTAAAAAATTGGTATTTTAGGGACAAAGGGACAAGGGGACAAAATGCATTTGTTGGGCTCAAAAAAAGGTGGCTTTGTGGCTGTTGGCAGCTGAACCTTGGACTTGGAGGTGGGCCAAGCGGGCTGGGGCTTGGGTCGAAGGGTGCTGGGTCGAGTGGTGGAGCAGCTGGGTCTAGGAGGCAGCTCTGGCGTGGGCTTCGACAGGCCTTGGAGGAAGCTTGGGGAGGAGCCTTCATTGGGCCTATGAGCTGGTGGAGACGGGCTTAGGTGGCTGGTGCTGGATGAAGGAAGCAGGTTGGGCCTGGTTGGTGAAGGGGAGGCCCAAAGGCTGGGAGAGGCAGCTGGGAAGAGGCGTGGGCCTGGCTGGGCCGAAGGCAGGCAGGCTTGGGCTTCACTTTTTAAAATTTCCAAATTTTCCTTTCTTTTCTGAAAATGCCACACTTTTCTTCATTTTTCTTGGCTTTTCAAACACCAATGCAACATTGTTTCCTACAAAATGATCATAAACTAAATTAAAATTAAATATTTTCACTAATAAAATATACCATATAACTTCCATGAAAATATTAATTAAAATTTAATTTACATAACATTTATTTTCAATAAAATCATATTATTAGCATTCAAACTAACAACACTAATTTCAAATAATTAAATTACAACATAAAACAATAAAATATCTATAAAAACATATAAAAATCTAGAAAATTACAATAAGACTAATAAATGCAAAATTACTTAAAAACTTAATAAATTACTTAAAAACTCAAAGACTAAGCAACAATTAGCATAACAAATGTGTTAAAATAACTATATTTTGTAGAGTTATCAATCAACACAAGATAGGATAGCTGCAAAAGATTGAGGTAAATTTATCAACTTATTCACATGTAATGTTTTTTTATAGTTTCAAAATTCTAACTAGTTTAAACTTTTTTTTGGAGGAATTTTTCATTCTTCCCCGAGCTCTCCCTGAGTGGCGATAGAGACTGGGATTGAGCGAGAGTGTCAGGATCGCTACAAGGATAGAAAAGGTCGTAAGAAAAAATACTTAGATGAACATGGAGGGTATGATGATATCGAGACAACAAAAAAGAATCCACTGGAGGACATGGACAACGAGAGTTTGCAGAAGTTGGTTGACATTTTCCCCACTCCATGGTTCATGGCACGCTCAAAGGAAAATGCCGCCAACAAAGCAAAACAGAAGTATCCAAGTCTTCATGGATAGACCTCTTATGCTTCTTCTCGATTTAAGAAGGTATATGAAAATATAGATAATTTGAAATATTTTTAGTTATCTTAATAATAATTTCAATATTTAACTGATATTTTGTTATATTTTGTTTTCTAATGATTCATCTTTAGACTAAGGAACTGCCCAACATTATTGATACGTTCCATGATATGCATAATCACCTGACACGTGGATGGGTGAACACGAATGCTAATGATGCATATGTAAGTAATTTTCTAAGTTTTGTATCTCTGTTTATTATTTAATTATATTATGTATTAATTTTCTTGTTTCTAAACTACAAGATGCCTTGCAGCAAGAAGTCCAGACACAATCTCAATCTCAATCCCAATCCCAATTTTCAGCAGGAACTCTGTCAATGAGACAAAAGTTGTCTCAGAGGTACTTGGTCAACGTCGTGGCCACAACCGAGGTGTTGGACGCAAGTTGAAGGGCACTAGTACATTTGCCTTATGCACCACTAAATCCTCTTCACAATCAGAGGCATCACCATGTCCATCCACCACAGTCGGCTCTGCAATGGTACCAACTGAGGTTTTTCAGTCCATGGTTCAACACTTCAATCAAGTCATTATGACCCAGAACAACAATTTCCAACAAATGCAACAATTTATGCAAGCTAAAAATCCGAACATCCAATCTCGACAATTTCAACCTCTCAACTTGGACATGAATATGATACAGTCCATGATGGCGAACTTTCTAGGCTCGAGCCAATATCCATCACAACAGCCCGACGGTGATTATAACTTTGAGATTAATTTAGATGACATTTAGTTTTCTTATCTTATTCTCTTCAAAATATTAATATTTTGTGTTGTTTTTTTTTATTTTGGAGACTATACTACCTATGTTTTATTTTTTACATTTTGGAGACTATAGTAATTTTAAATTGGTTTTATTATTTAATTAATAAATTAGTTTTATTATTTATTTAAATAAGTTGATTTATTTAATTAATATTTAATATTTTATTAAATCAATTTTAATTAATATAATTAATTAATTTTTTTTAAAAAATTATATACCTACAGAGACGACCTGTAGTCGCAGTAGGGTGTTCACTGAACACGAAAATCTGAGATTTCGTGACCCTACGGCGACGACATGTAGTTGCTGAAGGAATATAAAACCATACACTATACAGCGATGACACATCGTCCCTATTGATGTTGGCGGTCCACGGACCTAAAACGACGACATGTGAAATTCAAATTTTCAAATTTTGCAACCACCTACAGCGACAACATGTTATCGCAATAGCCTAGTCCAACCAAAAAAATGAATTTCCTACTGTGACCGACATGTTGTTGCTGTAGTAAAACCCTACTGCGATGACTGTGTTTGTCGTCGCTGTAGGTCGCTACACATACAAACCTACAATGACGTCGTTTCGATGACATGTTGTCACTGTAGACCTACAACGACGACTTCTAGATCTACAATGACATAAAATTCGTCGTTGTAGAGTCTTTTTCTTATAGTTCTATCTAAATTTTCGACCAGCTATCTAAAAATTTTGACTAACTGTCTGAATATTTTGACCAGCTGTCTGTAAAATTTCAACCATCTGCCTGAGAGTCGGAGGTCATTTTGCAAAAAAAATATTAAAATTAGGCTTGAATGCAAAATGACTTCATTTTGCCAAAAGATTTAATTGGTATAAAAAGATATAATTGGTACTAACTCTTCCAACGTACTAATTTACAATTCCCTTTTATAATACCACTAAATATCTTCGATTTGCTAACGTTTTAATATTGTCACCAAATCCCACTTTCTTCTTTTAGTTTACTCTATATCATATCATCTCACTCTTTTATTTTATTTTAAGGGATATCATCTGTCTCTTTAATTTCTTCCTCAATTATCTCTCTCTCTCTCTCTTTTGTTTTAATATTCCATTGTGTCACCTTATGTTTTGTCACCTAACCCACAAATATTCCAATTTCGAGTTCATCATAATTGATTACAATTGTTGAGTCAAAAAGTATACAAATACGTGGGGTTTCTACTTGAAATTCGGAACTCGCAAGGGAAGGGGATCCTCTTTCTAAATTGTCAGTCTCTAGCCCATCTTTGTCTACTAAATAATAATAATAATAATAATACACATGTCAATTAACTCATGCAGCTATAAGATCTTGTTTGGTTGTGAATATTCATTTGATAACAAATTTGATTCATACGAGTGGAAAAGAGAACTTTTTATAAATTTAATCCTTTTTGTTTATATTCAATCTAGTTAAAATAAAAAATAAACTGAATTATACATTTATTTCATAAACTGAATGGTTTTTTAAAAAAAATTATTTAGTTTTAAACTTATCAATAGTTACAGATTTTCAACACGACAGGTTCATGAATCTTAAAAATTCAACTAATTATGGTATTGTATTTAAATGTGACCTGATGAAGATTAACTTATACAAAGTATTTTTATATAATGATCAGTCTGCAAATAATAAACCAAATAATTTATAATGTTCTGCATAAAGAACATATTATAGTTGGTTAAATAAAGAAACGTATTATTTATTAAAATAATTGCAAATAGAAATCAAATATGAGATATATTAATTTTATTTATCAATGCTAACTATATGGTTTATTTCTATTATAATATAAAAGTCATACTTCATCAATGATAATTGTTTACCCAAAAACGATTGCTGATAACGTGACAATAATTTTTCACACGTGGTTGACACATGGCAGAGTCAAAATGAAGAGGTGTTGTTCGCTTATCGACCAGCTCTCTGATGATTTATCAAATCTCACGATTAGATGCGACCAGACTGGTCGTATGCTTTGGTTTATTTTCTTAAAAGACTGTAATCTTATAATAACTATGTTGATTATTTCCTCTTTATTGCCTTGATACGCAGATATTAAGGATAGTTAAGGCCCATTGGCCCATGTAACCCCCCTTGAGCCTATAAATATGCATGAGAGAGCTCAAGGAGGGGGCTTTTGACTTTTCAACATTTTTTTCTGAATACTGAGAGAAAGAGCGTATAGTGCGATTATCCTCTAAAAGTTGTATTTTCTCCTAAGGCTCGTGAAACTCAAGAACCCTAGTTCTTTGATACCGAAATTTAGATTCAATATAATTAATAGTAGTAAGTGGACGTACATCATTACCATTCATTGGGACCGAACCACTATAAATCATATGTGTCATTTCTTTACCATTGGATTCCATTCTTGATTATTATCTCATTTCTTGTCATATTTCTGACTCCGTGTCATTGGCCAAATCGAGGGTCAACATTCTGGTGCTTTCATTGAGTGCTTTAATCAAGAAGTTGTAAGAAAATCGAATGGCAAAGACATCTAAGAAAGCTGGACTAGGCGCTGGTGCTGCACCATCTCAACCTCCTCCTCCAAATGTGGCGGAGAATGAGCCACATTTAGAGTTTGAAGAGGAGGAGTTGGATACGGAAACACTGAGGGCAACACTGGGAGTGTTACAGGATGAGTTGGCCAATCTGAGGGCCAATCAGGAGAACGCAACGGAGACAATGGCACTGCAGTAGAGAGAAATTGAACGTTAGCGCTAGGAGCTGAGTGAGCGGCAGGCGGACATGGACCGTCGGCAGAGGGATGCCATGGCCGCTCTCGAAGCAACTTTTCAATTGGCTCGAGGACAAGCTACGCTAGCCTCTCAGCTGGATCAGCCACCGAGCGCGCCACCACAACGGGCTCCCAATCCAAGTCCTCTGCTCCAGCCAGTAAACCCCCAAAGGCCAGAGCAGTCACATGTGACTCAGGATGATGTCCCATATCGGGATCCTGAGCAGCAGCCCCCATCTAAAGCTGGTCGAGGCAATCCCCAGCGCCAGAGGCAGAATAGGGTCGGGAAACCGCCCTGCAGCCCTAGACGCCTAGGGGACGAAGAGCCAAATCCACCGAGCAGGGGGCAACGTCCTTCTGCCAACAGAAGGAACAACGAGGCAGGCTCTGTGGTCAGAGGCCCCCCACGACATAATAATGCATAGGGACCCAACGACCAGCATAGGCCTCCCCCTGACGCTCAGGAAATTCCAGCCCGAGGAGGAAATAGTGTGAACATCCGGTCACGTCGTAGTAGGCCACAATTTAGAGATGGGCATGACTATAATGAAGCCAATTTTGGCTGAGGAAATGCTGGTCGGAGGAATGAGGAAGGAGGTGGAGATAGAAGCCCCCCACCTAGAGAAAATAGGCCAGCAAGCCATAACGCTGGGGGCAACCCAGGTAGTATAACGTCTTTGATCGGCTAGGAATTAGCGAGCAGAGGCACAGGGATGATGATTTGAGGGATGTACTCAACGACTATCGTGAGAGGCATGATGAGTACGCTCCTCCGGCACCGGTCGCCCCAGCGATCCCAGAAGCAGTTCAGCAGAGATTGATGCCCTGAACCAAGCAGTGCAATAGCTAGGTGGGAGTCGAACATCCCACATAGAGTACGATCGGAGAAGGGGCACTCCGTTTGTGCAAAGGATTTCTATGGCAGAAACCCCCAGAAAATTCAAAATGCTAGTACAGCCGAACTTTAATGGGTATGAAGACCCAATATCTCATGTAAACAAATTTGAGATACAAATGGATATACCGAAAGTGTCAAAAGATGCCCGCTGCAGGATCTTCCCCGCAACACTATCTGACACCGCCCAGGAGTGGTTCTTTAAGTTCCCTCCTACTAATATAGTATCCTGGGAGATGTTCGTGAAGGAATTCTACAGACAATTCTATGTGGCTAGCGTACACCCCACTGAGGCCAACCAACTGGTCGAGATACGCCAAAAGGAAGGAGAACCCTTGAAGGAGTATGTCCAGCGCTTCATGCGAGTAGCAGTTGGAGCCAAGACAGTGGGGGACGAGGGAAAAATGATGGCCCTAACTGCTGGGGTTAGACACCATTCTCCCCTCTGGAGTAAGAAGTACCCTGGAGTTTTTGGATCGAGTTGATCGATATATCAAGCTCGAGGACGCGATTTCCAATGAGGGGAAATCGCCAACGAAAGACAAGGGGCCAAAGGAAGAACCTGCCAAGGCTGCCAATGGGTCAGAGAAATCCAATGGCAACAGTAAGGACAACGGGAACGAAAATGGCAGAAATGGTGGAAAACGGGCAAGCAATGAGATGTCAACTTCTGAGAATAAACGCCCCAAAGGCAATAGATACGAGCCGAGATTCACCAACTACACGACCCTTGTCAAAATTCGAGCAGGGGTCTATCAGGCGACCAACTCTAGTGTTCCTTATAAGCGACTCGCACCTATAAGGAAGGATATTTCCAAAAGAGATACCACAAAATTCTGTCATTTTCATAATGACTACGGACATGACACTAATGAGTGTAACCAGTTGACGGACAAAATTGAGTTCCTGATCAGGCAGGGACATCTAAGGAGATATGTGCGAGCCGCAGGAGGGTCTCAGCGAGAGTCTCAAGGTGGCAATGAGTAGGCGCCTGCATGCCAACGCTCGCTGCCTTTACAGCCAGCTCCTGTGGCAGGCACATTACTCACCATCTGTGGTGGCTCACACCTTGCAGGGGACAGTGGGAAGGCAAGGGAACGATACGCTCGAACCCTACGCCATGACCAGGACATCGAGATGATGAGTGTGGAGGATCGAGCACCAAAGAAGGCTCGAACAGAGGAGGAATTAATAACCTTCTCTAAGGACGATGCCCAATACGTACGATTCCCAAACTCCGATCTGCTGGTCGTTGACGTTCAAATTGCCAACATGATGGTAAAGAGTGTGTTGGTGGACACAGGAAGCTCAGTCAACATCCTGTACAAGTCTTCACTGGAAAGAATGAAGTTGTCCGTCAAGGACCTGGAGCCATGCAACCAAACCATTTATGGTTTTTCTAGCGAAGGGCTCGCCCCAACTGGGTCAATTAGGCTCCCAGTTATGACAAGTACTGCACTTGCAAACAGTACATTACTCACTACTTTCATAGTAGTTGATTGTCCTTCAGCATATAATGCTGTAATTGGGAGGCCAATTTTGGTCGACCTACGAGCCGTCACCTCAATATGTCACCTAGCCATGAAATTCCCAACCGACGCAAGGATAGGATATGTGTTGGGAAATTAGCAGGAAGCGAGGGAGTGCTACAACGCCTCGATAACTAAGACAAAGAAAGGTATATTGAGGGAAATTTCTCGAAAAGAGTTGCAAATGGAGGCTGATGTACAAGCCCAATCAGGTGATGATGTCACCAAATAGGGCATTGCCCAAAGTGAGGACAGATATTTAGATCCTCGCTTTGGGGATTTTGATGAAGCTATAAGAACCATCGAGGACCTTGAAGAGGTCTAACTCGATGAAGAAAATCCGACCAGGGTTGTGAAAGTCGGTAAAAACTTAAAGACAACAAAAAAATAAGCACTGGTGAAATTTTTGAAGGAAAACCAAGAATTCTTTGCCTGGTTGCATAAAGACATGGTCAGGATAGACCCTGCAGTCATTAGCCATGTCCTAAAAATAGACAAAAGTTTTCCACCAGTACAACAGAAAAGGAGGCTGCTCGACAAAGATAGATCAAAGGCCCTAAAAGAAGAAGTTGAGAAGCTGAAGGAGAATGGATTCATCAAGGTAGCATTTTATCCATCATGGGTCTCTAATCCCGTGCTAGTTCCTAAGCCGAATGGAAAATGGCGAACATGCGTGGATTTCACAGACCTTAATAAAGCCTGCCCTAAAGATTATTTCCCACTCCCTAGAATCGACCAACTGGTCGATGCCACTGCAAGGCATGAGATTCTCTCATTCATGGATGCATACTCTGGGTATAATCAAATCAGTATGCACCCACCTGATGAGGATCACACTAGCTTTCGGATAGACACATGACTTTACTATTACAAAGTAATAACCTTCGGTTTGAAAAACGCTGGTGTGACTTACCAGCGACTGGTCAATCACATGTTTAAGGAGCTGATCGGCACAAACATGGAGGCATATGTTAATGACATGCTAGTTAAGTCGAAGAAGGCAGACGGGCATACTGGGGATTTGCAAGAATGCTTCATCGTCTTGAACAAATATCAGATGAAGTTGAATCCCCTCAAATGCTCCTTCGGAGTAGGATCAGGGAAGTTCTTGAGATTTATAGTAAGCTCGCGAGGAATTGAGGCCAATCCCGAGAAGATCAAAGCCCTGGTCGATATGAAATCGCCATCAAAGATCAAGGATGTTCAAAGCTTAACTAGAAGGATTGCTACTCTCAGTAGATTTATTTCCAAATCAACAAACAAATGTGTCCCATTATTTAATCTACTTAGAGGCAACAAGAAATTCAATTGGACAAAGGAGTGCGAGCAGGCTTTTCAAGCATTGAAGACGCACATGTCACAACCACCGGTCCTATCAAAGCCGATTGATAAAGAAACTTTGTTCATCTACTTGGAGATCACAGAATACGCTACTAGTGCTGTCTTAGTAAGAGAAGAAGAAGGCGTACATAAGGCTGTTTATTATGTAAGCAAGAGGCTAATTGGAGCAGAGCTGTGGTATCCTCGTATTGAAAAGTGAGCGTATTGCTTAATTTTAGCCTCCAGGAAGCTGTGGCCATACTTTCAGGCTCACCCAATCACAGTTTTAACCGACCAACCTTTACGGCAAGTTCTGCAAAAGCCAGAAGCCGCAGGCAGATTATTGAAATGGGCAGTCGAACTTGGGCAGTTCGATATCTCTTACTTGCCATGAGCAGCGATAAAAGGGCAAGCCCTGGCAGACTTTATCGCAGAGTTCATTGGGCTTCCAGATAGCGAGCAGCCAGAAGCACCTGAAGAACCTGATCCTCTAAGCCAAACTCCCTCATGGAAGTTGTTCACGGACGACTCCTCTAATGAACATCACACAGGAGCAGGTGTGATTTTGATAACGCCTGAAGAGAATTGATTTCACTGCGCAATCAGGTTTGACTTCACTGCTTCTAACAACGAGGTTGAGTATGAAGCACTACTCACTGGGTTACGATTGGCTAGGGACATGAACATAAAGGCACTTGACATCTACAGTGACTCTCAGTTGGTAGTAAATTAGATCATGGGAGAATACCAGGCGGGAGGTTTAAAAATGGTTGGTTACTTAAACAAAATGAAGGATCTATTAACACAGTTTGACAAGTACACCCTTCAGCAACTACCTCGCGATTATAATTCAAACGCTGATGCTTTGGCCAAATTAGCAAGTGCAAAGAATGCTGATACTCTGAACATAGTACCAGTTGAATGGCTATCTGTGCCAAGCATCCAAGCAGAGGAGACCTCTTTGGTGATCTAGGCGGTCGATACGTGGATGCCACAATACATAGAGTACCTTACGCAGGGCGTCTTACCAATGGACAGACACATAGCTAGGACCCTTCAGCGGCAGGCTGCTAGGTATATCCTGGTCGATGGAGTTTTGTACCGAAGGGGATACTCAATGCCACTCCTCAGATGTATTTCAAAAGAGAAGGCCAGGGAATTGATGAAAGAGGTACATGAAGGCTTTTGTGGGGACCATGCTGGGGGCAGAGCTTATCGAAAAAGATCCTAAGGCAAGGATACTTCTGGCCAACAATGGATGACGACTCGATGGAATTTGTGCGGAGGTGTGACAAGTGCCAGAGGTTCTCCAAAATTCCACAAGCAGCCCCTAATGACCTAAAATAGATGTAAAGTCCGTGGCCGTTCGCAGTCTGGGGTATAGATTTAATAAAAAAGGGTGGCGTAAAGTACGCTGTGGTTGCCATTGATTACTTCACTAAATGGGCCGGAGCTGAGCCACTCGCAACCATAACAACCAAGAAAGTGCTGGATTTCGTGGTTAAAAACATTGTGTGTCACTATGGATTGCCAAGAGAAATTGTCTCACACAACGGCACGCAGTTTGATAGTGATCTGTTCACGGATTTTTGCGAACGATATGGAATTATCAAGAGCTTTTCCTTAGTCGCTCATCCTCAAACAAATGGACAAGTCGAAGTAGTCAATAAAACGCTAAAGGATACTCTGAAGAAAAGACTTGAAGAAGCTAAGAGGGCATGGCCGGAGCAATTTCCTGAGGTACTTTGGTTGTACAGAATTTCTCATCGAACAGCAACTGGCCATACTCCATTTTCCTTGGCTTATGGATATGAGGCTATATTTCCTGTTGAGATAGATCCGCCGTCACATCGAAGAATAACGTACGATCAAGGCTCTAATAGCCAGCTATTAATGGAGTCCCTGGATTTGATCGATGAAAAGCGTGAACAAGCCCAACTTCGAGTAGCAGCTTACCAGCAAAAAGTCGCCTGGTATTTCAATTCTAAAGTGCGTGAAAGGAAATTCAATGTCGGAGATCTAGTACTTCGAAGAGTTTTCCTTAACACCCACGACCAGGCTGCTGGAGTACTCGGACCTACTTGGGAATGACCATACCAGATTGAAGAAGTCCTCCATCCAGGCACCTATAAACTTGCTCGCTTAAATGGAGATCTCATTCCTCGCTATTGGAATGGAGAACACCTGCGCAAGTACTATCAATAAACAATTCTTCTTAAAGAATTGGTTTGTATTAATTTTACTTTTTACAAGTTATGAAAAAGCGTTGGTCATTTTACGTGACTGATCGCTTATAAGTGTAAGATCTTGTTGATCACTTGTACATACATGTTTTGTCCATTTATTATGAGAAATATAAGGGACTGTGCGCAGCCAGTCATTCTTAACAATTATTGTATTTATTACAAGTATATTCTCATTACGTGTGTTGTTTTGTTGTATTATCGTTTTAAATTCTTTGCTCTGAGCAGTAATGTTCGAATAGGTTTTGGTCAAGGCAAGTGACCAAGGACCTAAAGTTCCTCAATTACTTGGGGGGCATATACGACATCTAGTAAGCAAAGCAAATCGAAAGGTATGTAAACACATGAGCAAAATAAGTGAAAGCATGCTAGGGTACTTAGAGTATTTTTCAAAATTTTGTTATTTTGTTAAATCAATCCAAAGTACTATGCTAAGTTCGGTCATGTGAACATATATTATAATAACATAAAAATATTATAATATCAAAATAAATTCTTTTACACCACGAGCAATGACTGCTCGGATGTAACTATTTAATGAAAAGGGAAAAGCTGCCCGTGCAGCAATAAAAGTTAAAACATGAATTGTTTTTACATCATGACCCGTAGGTCATATAATTCAAAAATAAAAAGATAAGATTATGAAGTAGTCGGGGGGTCCTGTGGTGAAATCTGTTGCTGCTGGTCAACAGTAACTCCAGCCTCTTCTCAGGCACCCTCGATACTGGTTGCTAAAGAAATCTCTGGAGACCTTGGAGTTGTTTCTTCTTCCAGGAGAGCAATACACCTAGCTAGCTCCGCCTCCTTGATATGGTCTGGAAGATAGGAGAAATTAGCACTGGGGTTTCTTTTCCAGAAAAGGTAAAAGCATTTGAATGCCGCCCCTTCATAGTCTTTGAGATTGCAGGCATTTTGTTCCTCTAGTGCAGTGACTTCTTTGAGGCTTATCTCCAGCTCAGCTTGAAGCTTGTGGGCTTCCCGGTAGTTTATGAGCAAAGTCTCCTCTTCGAGAGAAGCGAGTTTGGCCTCGGTCACTTGCAGGGCCTCGATGTGCTTTACCTCGGCTTCCTTGAGAGCCTCAGTATGCTTCGCCTCAACTTCCTTCAGCTGCTCGGCATGAGTAGCTTCAGTCGCCTTAAGTTGCTCAGCGTATTGGGCATCAGCAGCACTAAGTTGATCGCTGAGTTTTTTCTCGAATTGAGCGGTCAGCGTCCTCGAGCTTCGCCAGCCAAAAGTCATGGTAAGAACTCCTTGCGATCAGAAAGAGATAAAGCTGTTAGTAGGGGCGAATTGGCAAGAAAATTCATAAAGTACAATAAAGAAAGCAACTTATAGCAAGCACTTCGTTCAGTGCGCGGTTGAAGACTTGATCAACCGCCATGGAGCTAGTCTCCTGAATCGCCTCCCGGCTATGACGGTGCTTTGTTATTCTGGAAAGCCTATCTTTGGCTAAATTGAGCACCACGCCCATGAGGTCGTCTCCCAAGGCTTCTTCTCGGCGACCAGCCGGCTACTGGACGATGGAAGCTGGAGGCGTAAGGTCGGCTGGAGCTCGTGAAGGAGTCTGTCCAACCGTAGATGGGGGATCTGGATTTATTGGAAATGGAAGAGTAGCATCTCTAGCAGGAGCTGGTGGAGGAGTTGTCTCCTTTGTGGGAGTAGGTTTAGGAGGGTCTTCTGTTTGAGACTTCTTCACGGAGGGATTGTTGCAGCCTTCCCCAGACTGGCGCTTGTGAGCTTTTTTCTTGTTCACTGATTTGGCGTACAAGTCAAAAGCTTGTTCGGCAGGCATGTTTGCAAAGAAGAAACAAGCGAACAATCAGGAAGTATAATAAAAGGAGCTTGCTAAGTTTAGGAAACAAGGGCAGAGAAATTAAAAGTATAATACCCGAGCTATAATTATTGGTCACTACACTATTTACTTTACTAGTGCTACACTCACTCTTTGGCCTGAAGAAGTATGAATTTAAAGCAGGTGTGGATTTAAAGTTTCCATCCCCATAAAAAAGGTGACAGGGAATAGGCAGACTATCTAAAAGGGAAAAATCAGTACCGTTCTCATCCGATGACTCAAGAATAGGCTCGAAGGCCTTCTTCTTGCCCTTCCCTGGAGGGGCCGGTGCAGCAGCAGGTCGCGGGGCGCCGGTTGGTTCATTGATAGTCACCCTTGTTGCCCTCCTCGTTGGAGGTTGTGACACCTCTTGTTGTTGCTCAGGGACTTCAGTGCCAGTGGCACTCCTCGCGGTAGATTCCCTCACATCCTGGTGATGTGCCAGAAGGCCGACTAGCCTCAAATTGGCCTCTGTGACCAGCTGTTTGATGCTTTTATCTACGTCGATCATGCTAGCCAAGAGGGTTGATCAGACTTCCATGTCTGGAGTGGGAACCGGTCGCAGCCATGGACCTGAAATGCACTAAATCTCTAAGGGGAATGCAGGAAGAATCAAAGGAAAATAAACGACCAGGGGTGCAAAGATATTACTTCCTTGTGTGAAGGCTAGGTTGTTGGCGACCATATTGGTAGTTAGAAAGTACTCTATATGGTACTTCCCCAAGTTAGATATAAAAGTGGTATCACTCAGGAAAGTGCGGGTCGTTTCTTGGTGGCAGAAATTGAAGAACCCCGTGTTTTCTTGGTTGGGGTTGGATTTTAGGTCGAACAGGTAGTTGACCTCGTGTGTCGTGGGGACCGGCCACTTCTTATGACTAGAAATGATATAGAGTGCAGAGAGCATTCTATACCCATTTGGGGTTATTTGGAAAGGAGCGACCCCAAAATAATTGGCCACTCCTTGAAAGAAAGGATGGAGAGGCAGGATCGCTTCGGCCTCGAAGTGATACCTCGACCAGGCGCTAAAGGCGCCTCCAGGCAGATTCGCCCGTTGGTCTCTGGTGGGTTGGACAAGGGTCACCCCAGGAAGCCTGTACTTCTTAATGTAATTGGCAATCATCCTAATCATTACTCGACTAGGAGGGGCAATGTACCATTCGACATTTGGTCGAATGACATTTCAGAGTTGGGCTTGAGTTTAGATTCCTGGCTCGGGAGTACTCTCAGCTCTATCTCTGGTCGAGGGAATTTTTGCATAAGGAGCAAGCAGGTCGTCGTCAATTGTTCTCTCACCTCCCCACGGATCTTGCATGAAAATCTGCGAACATAGAAGGGGAGATGAGAACTTAACGTCTAAAAACTTGTGTTGAGAGTTGGAATAACGTTGCTCGCGTATAAAAGTTAAGCTTTTATACGGCCAACAACATTCTAGCGAAAACACTAAGTTTGATACGAGTAGTTTGAGAAATGGATTAAAAAGCGGAAGTAAAAAGTTTTTCAGAGAAAACTTTTTCAACTCTGGAGGGGAGCGAAAAACCCAGTTTTTCAACTAGTTTAAAAATCGATTTTTTACTTCGATTTTATGCCCTAAATCTACAATCTCGACTACCAAACTGACTCCTAACTCCTATAAAATATTATTTCACTACCCTATCGAACATCGATCAATATGCCCATTTACCTCAAGACTGTTTCATTCAGAACATTCAAGAGCTCAAATACGAAACAGATAAAAAATGGTTTTGCATGGCACCTCTAACGACTGAAAGGTTCAGAAAACTTACTTGGTTGAAAATTAGAGTATGAACACGAACGTTTTGAGCATCTGAGCAAAAATTCCTTAGATCAGCAATGAAAGCTTCTGGGTTGTTTGGCTTGGTTCTTCAGAGTTTTTGAAGAAAAGAAGATAAGTGAAAAGTAAAAAGTAAGAATTGAGCTTGGGGGGATTATTTATATTAATCACAGCACTGTAAGAGAGGTAATCATGTAATTACTTTTTTCGAAGAATGGGGAAGTGCAATAGCCGTCAGACAAGTTTTTGGGAAACCGAAAAAACTTGATTGGACATGATTAGTTACCTTTTTCGAGAAGGCATGGGCGGCTCTGACAGATTTGGTGGGGTATGCGAAGGGTCAGTTTCCTAAGTTTACTTTATGTTGGTCGCAGTAAAATAAACTTGGGGGGAAAATGTTTACCCAAAAATAGCTGCTGATGACGTTGCAAGAATTTCTCACACGTGGTTGACATGTGGCAGAGTCAAAATGAAGAGGTGTTGTTCGCTTATCGACCAGCTCCCTGATGCTTTATCAAACCTCACGATTAGATACGACCAGACTGGTCGTATGCTTTGGTTTATTTTCTTAAAAGACTGTAATCTTATAATAACTACGTTGATTATTTCCTTTTTATTGCCTTGATAAGCAAATAGATAGTTAAGGTCCATTGGCCCATGTAACCCCCATTGAGCTTATAAATATGCATGAGAGAGCTAAAGGATGAGACTTTTGACTTTTGAACATTTTTTCTGAATACTGAGGGAAAGAGCGTATAGTGCGATTATCCTATAAAAGTTGTATTTTCTCCTAAGGTTTGTGAAACTCAAGAACCCTAGTTTTTTTATCACGATATTTATATTCAATATCAATAATAGCACTAAGTGGACGTAGGTCATTACTATTCATTGGGGCCGAACCACTATAAATCATCTATGTCATTTCTTTACTATTGGATTCCATTCTTGATTACCATCTCATTTCTTGTCGTATTTCTGACTCCATGTGGTTGGCCAAATCGAGGGTCAACAACAATTGACATTATAAGTTAATAATAAACCAAACTCTTGATAATATTATGCATACATAAATAACATATTATTGTTTGTTGAATAAAGAAACGTATTAGTTATTAAAATATTTGCAAATTGAAATCAACTATGAAGTATAATAATCTTATTTTTCAATCACTAATTATGTGATTTATTTCTATTAAAATATAAAAGCAATACTTATTTAATGACAATTGTCATTATAAGTAAATAAAAAACCCAACAATTTATAAACGTGTTAGTTTATAAAAGAACTGTCTGCACCCTTCACTTTCTTGTTGATAGAAAAGGTTTTTGGTCATCATTTTTGTTTCTCCTATGTAAGTTTGGGCGTTATATACTGTTTATAAGATTTTTTTTTTGAATTAATTAATATCACCACCACCACCATCATCATCATCATATTATTATTATTATTATTATTATAAATAAGAGAATATTAATGAGATATTTTATTTATGGTAATGATTGGTTTTGAATTCCATTAATGCCTCTACTATGGTTGGTTTACTGATTTATTTTTGCACTAACAATAAAAATCTGTAATATTTTTTATCATTTCTTTATAATAATAGTATACTAATGAAGAAATCCCTTCAAATATTCTTTTTATATAAATAAGGATGGCGTGATTTTTCTTTTTTAAATAATTAAACTTTGAAATAATTTCTTATGTAAAAAAAAAATTGTTAAAAATTTAATTATATATCATTTAATTTATTATTTTCATTTTTCATTTTTGTAATCTGAATTATTATTTATCTAAATAAGAAAAAGAATAAGCAATTATTGATTTGTTAAAACTCCATTTAAAAAATAATTTAATATACATTTCTTATATATTTTTTTTATCAATAAAAATATGGGTGTGTTTGGAAAGTCACTCTGTAATTGAAATTTGGTGTAATTCAGAATAATTACTCAATTTGGCATGTTTGTCTGACCGTGTAATTACACAATAACTATGTAATTGAAAGTAATTAAGATGTCTCAATTACACTCTCTAATTCTCATAGCCTCCAATGAGAATATTGGATATAATTACACTTTGTAATTACTAAATACTATCAATTTTAAATAGTATTTATTACATATTATTATTTATGTGTGCAATTACTAACTATTTTGCCATACATAATAATAGAAATTCACAAATAATTATCACTTGACTTCCAAATATATATTATGTTTTAAAATATAATTTAATTACTCACATATGTAATTAATATCCTAATAATTACATATGTAAATAAGTTTTTATGATTGTGTACGGGTTATACATCAATTTAAATATATATATATTTTATATGCATTTATTTATTTTATTATTTTTTATTTTATAAACTGGATCATTATTCATCTAAATAATAAACAACTAATAATACTTATTTGATACTATATTTAAATATAATCTAAGACATACCGATATACAAATATTTTATCCGCATAAATATGTAAACAAAATTTTATGAATTTGTATGGATTACATATATCTTTATATTAATATTTTGTTTGGTTGATGTGAAAGGTTTGGTTTCTTTTTTCATTAGCGACCAAAGTCTTATATGTGTGAATTAAGTGACACGAATCCTATTGAATATTGGTGGACAGAAAATGGGACAAACAAACTCCACCACATAACCTTCATTTAACCTTATAATATAATCATACACCCTTTTAAAAGTTTTTCACCAAACTAACCTATATACTCCCGTGAAAATCCTCAATGCCAGTAGAACAAATAGTCTCTCTCTCTTCTTTCTTCTCTTCTTCTCTCTCATGATTTTGAACCCAAACCCATCATCAATTTTTATATTCTTTCTTTCTCCTCACCTCAATCTCACAACTTACAGTTAACATCTTTATATATTTCAAATTTTTCACATCTCTTTTCAAAAGTTATCAAAGTTGAAGGAAAAAATAATATTTGATAAGGGGTAAGTGTTATTGCTGTGTATAGATTATGAGTGTGTTTTCTAAGGGGTAACTATTCTAGGCTTATAAATTTTCCAAAAAATAAATTTTAGGTTGAGATGACAAATTTTTAGGTACTTTCTACGAACTAGGGTTTTTATCATTAGACATGGTTCGAACATATTCCAGACATTGTTCGGACATAATTCAGATATCGTTCGAATATCGTTCAACATGTTTGGACATCGTTCAAACATATTTCGAACATACATGTGGGTGCAAAATCGCGAGAGAGGAGACGATAATGATAGATTATTTCTTATAATTATTAAAATCAAAATTACGAAAAATATATATTAAAATCATAATTTATATATATATATATATTGTCCTCCCTATATGTTTCTTCTAATGTTGTTGAATAAAGCATAAACAAAGCTATTTAAAACCTCAACACAAAAAATAATATTTAAAAACACAATACTTATAAACCAATTAGTAAAAAGTCATTTAGGTTTCTAAATTAAATATTTATTCATTGCCCCATTTCGAATTACTCGTAACAGATATTTAATGCTTTCAACATTATATATCCACTACCATCTTTGCAAGTGGGCTCCTCCTACTCCCCACGAGGTCCATTACTTGTTCAACCTCAACTCTCATCCAGGTCAACACGGTACTGGGTTCTTTTATATCTGCCATACAGACATGAGCAAAGAAACGGGCCAAGTGTTCCTAACTAACCCCACATTTAGGAGCAATATGGGGGCATATTTTAAGGAATACTTTCTGACGACTAACATGGTGATAGAAAATCTCTCCTTCCAGCAAGGAGGTAACGAGTCATTCCTTATTTTTCTTTTCTTTTATTTCTCTTATAAATTAGTACTTAGCTTATTGTACTTCGCTGTTTAGACCCATGGGAAAGACCTCCCCCTACTTTTGACATGCTCACTAGAGCAGCCATCCTAGACTGCCTCACTCATGACGAGAAAAGTTATAGGCTTCTAGTAAACAATTCCAACCATAGGATGGTTGGCCTGCTCAAACCCCATCAGACAAATAATGAAGCTACCATCGAAAGTGCGAGTGGTGGAAGAGCTGCTGAGAAGAATGCAGTGAGGAGATGGGACAAAACAACTTACCCTACTCCCATGAGGAGAAAAGAAACAAGGATAAGCATTAGGGAGCAGGAGGATGCTCCTCGAACCAGAGCTCCAGCACCTCCCGAAGCTAAAGGGAAGGTGAACAGGTGCTAGTCGAGGATGAAGATCTCCTCAAGATGTATTTTTCCTCTTCTGATGACAAGGAGCATTTCCCAAGTAATAATATAAGAAATTACATTAATTCTCCGGTGGGTAAATGTAGATGTAGGCTTTTCGATTCACCTTATTCGAGCAGTAGTGTTGATATGGGTACCATCCTTTTTCTAACCATGTTGCTCGTTTTCTTTTATATTCTACTGGCTTTTTTTTTATAACATATATTCTCTTAATTACAATCATGTAAGACTCCAAAGTTTTTGAGTTGTACACCTCAGCTTCTCCTCCTGCCTCGACCAGGAAAATGTCAAAAAGAAAAACCCCAACCGATGCCGGGTCAAGTAGAGAGTAACCTCTGGCCAAGCAGACTCTGTAGGATTGTCCTGCCCCATAAACTTGTCGTTTGACATAAAGATTTAATTCTTATCATAATAAATGATCATTTTTAGAGAAGTCTAAACCCTAAAATCATGTTTGTGTTTATTAGATATTTTGTTAAGGTTTCTTAGTATAATGAGGCTAATGACTTTTGTTTTGGAGATTCAATATCATGAATGGCTGGGAAATTATTTACAATAATGGAATCCATACTTTCCTAACAGATCAAATATTGGTTCCCTTAAGGGTTAATTCTGGAACTGAATAGTTATTGAGCTTAAATCTAAAATTTCATTATAGATTAATTATTTGCTAGTAAATTTATAGTACTTAGGGATCAAAATATACTTAGAAGGGTAAAACAGTAAGGTTGACCCTGATTTTGGGCAACTGACACGGAGTCAAAATACGCTTGACGTCGATGAATGCATTGAAAAGAACGTGATGACGAAAATAATAAGAACACTATATTTTATAGTGGTTCGGCCCCAGGATGTGGTAATAACCTACGTCCACTTAGATTGTTATTGATGTGAGATCCAAAGGAGTGATCAAAGAACTAGTGTTCAATGAGTTTCACCAACCTCTGAAGAACAATACAATATGACTAATTTGATAACTCTCATCTCAAGTGATCTAGAAGTCAGAAAAGAAGAAAAAGGATCCTATTCCCTGAGCCCTCTTCTTCTATTTATAAGCTCAGGGAAGATTTACATTGATTTGTTACAGTTATTATTTCCTAAATAATCGGATACTCAGGAAATCATGGGAGATAATTTCGGATTCCATCATAACTGCCTAAGATTTCCTCCGCGTATTATGTGCATACGACCAGACTGGTCGTATGAAGAGACCGATCGCATGATACTGAATATCTTCCTGGTCGATAGTCGAACACAAGTTCTGCCAGGTGTCAACCATGTGTAATTAATGCCTGCCATGTCATTCACTTCTGATTTTTGGGATAACAGGTAATCTTGACAATCTCTAATTAACGAACCAATAAATGGAGGACAAGACTACGTTTATTGATTATATCAAATGGACTACAAGAGAAAACTCTGTAAATATAATTCTAGAAATACTTATAGGGCAATTCCATACTTATAGTGGAGTAATCATAGAATTAATAAATAAGATTATTAGATCAATAAGTTTAATTAATAATCTATTTCATTGGAACATCGTATTATAGGTCCATGGTCCCCATATCACATGTGTCATACACTGTCAAGGGTAAGGATGTCAAAAGAAAGATTTATAGATAAAATGATTTAATTGCTAAAGAATTAATTTTAGAGGGCAATACAATAATTATGTGATAGTTATGGGCAATTGATTAATTATGAATTACATAATTATTTAACTATATCGTTTTTATTTTGAAAAATTATTTGTAAAAAAAATATTAATCATGTTTGGATTAATATAAAGAGAGATTAAAAATTATCTTATTTTTAATAAGATATTTATTTATTCATTAAAACTGATAATTTAAGATAAAGTTAATTTTGAATTAATTGATATTTATTTTGGGATAAATATATTGTCTTAAATATTAAGTAAACAAACAAATGAGAAAATTAGGGAAAACCCTAATGTGTCTCATGCCATTCACTGTATTGCACAGTGAGTGGCGCGACACAGGGATATTTCTTATCCCTCTGATTTGAATTTTGAATTTCAAATAATTTGTTTATTTAATTATATAATTTAATTATTTTTTTAAATATGATTTAAATTAAATAATTAAATAGGTTATATTGATCAGTTTTATATTAAATAAAATAAAGATTAATTTAATTTATTAATTATATTTATAAACCTAAAAAGAAGCAATATTTTTCAAGGGAGTTATTTTTCCAAAATGTTTTGACTGTTAAACTCTCTCTCTCTCTCAATCAAACCTCTCTTGATCTCATGTGTTGAGTACATCTAGAGAGTTCTAAATCAACCTTTTGAATCCTACGTGCCCACACACATCCTTGTGTGTTTGAGGATTGGTGTGGAAGATCAAGGTGTGAGCTTTCAGAATAAGGATAGGAAGATCATTAATTCATACAAATAGATTCGTGGACTCTTGATAAGTTACAAGAGGTAATATCTAATCTATTTGTGTTTGATTCAATATCTATATATGTATGATCGTGGCTGATATTAACAAAAAAATTTAAAATGACTCATTCCGCTGCATAACTCTGATTTACACTTTTAATACCAACAATTGGTATGAGAGTAGTCTACATATATATATATATATTAAATGATGTGTGAGTTTCTTGAATTTGTTATATGTATGTTGATATGTATATTGAATGGATGGATGTGTTTTTTGAATGTATGGTTGAATGATGGATCGTTAATTATATGGTGATATTGGGTTAGGATTTTGAATTTCTAGATCTTGTGTAAGCCATAAAGGGCATGAGATTTTTTATAATTTTATTTTTTTGAAATTAAGATCTGAAAATTCTTTACACAAAGAAAATAGAAGGTCCCGAGCCAAGAGGACCGAGCCTCATGTTAGCTGCACACACGCAAGGCCGCAGCCTTGCGTCAAGTTGCATGCGCCAACCACATGCTTATGCCTTGGGCGCACACAAGATCCTGCCCAGCTACCCCCTTCGCACGCTCATGCCACTGCCCAATACCCCGTGCTCGCGCGCTTGGCCTGGTCAAGCCCATGCTCCACATGTGTGCAGCACCTTGCGCCTTGCACAGTCAGCCACCTAGCCGCAGGTCATGCCGAGATAGTTGGCTCCACGTTGTACCGCCGACCCTAGTGATCTTGGGCACCAATCTCGCCTCCTAAGTTAGATACTACTTTTGTGCTAATATCTTTTATTTAATTAATTTTTTAAATTGTTTGAATTTAAAAGTTTAATTATCTTTTATTGTTTTTTTAGAAAAATAAAATATCTTTTAGCTGGTGAACATCTTATCTTAAGTTTAAATAATTATTTGAATTTGACTCTTTAGTTATTTAAATTCAACTAAATTAAAAAGATGACAAAAATAGTTATTTAATTATAAGTTAGTTTTAATTAAATAAATTAGTTAGAAATTTAGTTTCTAATTAGTTCGTTGGACCTATCAAATTCCAAAGAATTATAAAGAAAATCAATAGGTGAGAAGGAACATTCTTGGAGTCTTGTAAACAACTTAAGGGTTTTTTTTTATAATTTTTTTTTCAAAGGGTTGTAAATTTAGAAATACCTAATAGTACTTGGTTCATCGTGTAATATTTTATTTGTTTATTGTATTTATTTAAATAAAATGTTAATTAATGTTCGATTGATAACATGATCATGCATTAATCAATTACATGTTATTCATGAAACCCCACACGGTTTTCATTAATCATGCATCTTTTTGAAACATGATTATTTAGGATTGTCCTAATTGTTTATATGAATTGTTTTGGAGAACTCAATTGCATGTAAACTACTAATTGTTAAATTAGTTAAAACTTGGTAACACACATCGTGGCCCTTAGTGGGCAGCTTCACGACACAAATTTAAGGGAAAATTTGGTGGTCTCTCTGCCTAAAAGACTCGTTTAGCGAGTTAAACACTATTTAAAACTAACAGTGTAACAATCCTAGATTAGTAGGACATTACAACTTGGTATCAGAGCTGCCAATATTTATAGGTTCCTAAAGATTGGCTGAGCATGTACACTCGCCGCTAAAGATAAGCTCGACAAATGGTTTGGTAACTAATGATGTGACTACGTGCTTAATTATTTAATTGACATATATATGCCTTATCTGCATGCTTGATTAGGAAGCATGAGCTATACTAATGGGGCCTAGCCCTGGACTATTGTGTGAATGATGAAGGTGTACTTATTAGCACTATTGTTGCTGCTTGTGAATGTTAAATAAATGGTTGTTAGCACTATTGTTGCTTTTGAATGCTAGGGAAATGCTTATTAGCACTGTTATTTGCTTGTAAATGCTAAGAACATGCTTATTAGCACCATGATTGAGCATGAATATGAAAAGACATACTTATTAGCATGATTGTTGTATGTGAAAGCTATTGAAATGCTTGTTAGCATTGATGATGCATGTGTATGCTTATATGTTCAGTTTTGGACTGTGGGGTGGTGCTAGGTACTATTATCATTGCCTGATAAGTCGAGTTGTTGATTACAGATAGACTTGGAAGTATGCTTCCAAGGCGACTAGATAGACTAGCAAATGGGGAATCATGCTAGAGATGATAACCAGGGTTAGAACCCTTCGCAGCCCCTGAAAACTGGCAATAGATGCTTGTTGAAATGCAAGCCAAACTATAGAGATAAGAGGATGAGATCTGCTTGTTGAGACAACAGTAGGTTCTAGTAGGGAATGTTGCACCAATTGTACCACCCGCCTTGGTACCAATAGTAGTACAACCACCATAGGCTGAGAATAGATGAGAACCTTTATATGAATGATTAGAAAAAGCAACACCCTCCTACTTTTGAGGGAGGGTCAGATCCACTCAAGGTTGAGTAGTGGATGAGAATGACTACCTCCACCTTGGATTTCATGAGGGTAGTAGGTAATGAGAGAGTAGCTTGTGCCATGTATATGTTTCAGGAGGATGCCAGCATCTAGTGGGAGATGGTATCCCAGACTAGGGATGTGAATACCCTGAGCTGGGAAGAGTTTAGAGACTTGTTTAATGAAAAATGCTACAATGATACTGTCAGAGCTGCAAAGGCAAATGAATTCAGTATTTTGGTGCAGGGCACCATTACAATAATAGAGTATGCTCTGAAGTTTGACGGAATATCCAAGTTTGCTTCGAACTTGGTACCCACAGATATAACACGGAAGGAAAGGTTCCTTCGAGGGCTGAATGCTATGATAGTCGAAGATGTCAGAATTACCTTTGTGCCTGGAGTGACGGCTTGCACTCAGACAGTAGAGAAGGCCTTACTGATGAGGGCATAGTGAACAAGATCTAGCATGAGAGCTCCACCAGACGAGATACAAGGAGGGTGGGACCTCCCTTTACAAGATTTGGGAGAGGTGTTGGAAATTACATATTGTAGGATCTTTATTTATTTTCAAGTAATTTACATATTATCAAATAAAAATGTAAATACCTTGACCATGCTCCTATGAAATTGAAACAAAACAGAGTAAAGTAAAGAAACTTACATTACGCAACGGAACTGGAACAACTCCTTCCTTCAATCTCTCTAACCCTTGATTTCTTTATATAGGAGAGTATGATCAAGAGATTAAACTAGATTAGCAACATAGTCTTCCTCACCAAGCATTTGATCAACCTAGAACTAGTGTAGGCTGGTTCTTAACACATGAAATAGAGATCAAGAAGAAGGGAGTGAATGGCCAAGAAAGGATTAGACTGTCTAGACTTTCAATGAATCAATTCAAACTTCCTTATACAAACCCTAGAAATTATAATTCTTATATAGGCAACTTAATTGGATTTATTTAAATTTAAATTAATTAAAAAAAAATAAACAAAAAATAAAAGCCTTGGGCTCCCACAAATGGACTTGGGTCCAATCTCTTTGTTTTAATTTTAATTCCCAATTGAGCCTAAATTCAAAACATTTTATTTATTTATTTATTTTTAATTAATAGATTAAATCTTTATTCAAATTAACTAATAATAATTTGAAACTTGATTTAATATTATTTATTTTTGTTGAATCAATTTATCTATATTAATAAATTTACCCAAAGATTATCTTTTATTCTCTAAATCTCATATTTCTCTAAAATTTTGCAAAATTAACCTAGTCAACTTCAAAAATCCATATTGATAATTAAATCAATTAATTGAGACACTCTAGATGATTTACTCAAAGGTGTTGCTGGGACCATGGATGCATGAAATCAAGCTCCAATAAGTTATCGTGAATTTATTTACGAATAATTTCACTGCCTTATTAATTCCTTGTGACTCCACTATAGACTCAAAATTGAACTCTTGAATTCATAGAACATATTTTCTAAACCATAAATATGTTATCTATTGTTATAACCATTACAGCCAGTCAATCCTCTATCGATGACTTACTAACGAGCTAGGTGCAAATTACCATTTTACCCCTCATCAATATTTTATCCTTAACTCCCACTAAGTTCCTTATAAATGAAATTTCATTGAACTTAACCACAGAAATGAGATCTCAATCATTTAACCTTTTGAACAAAGCAATTAAGGAAATCATCTTTTCACTTCTCATGAAGAAGCTATAGATTTCATACCTCTGAATAATACTCCCACTCAATTACACTATTAAATCTTCAAGATGTATGTATGGGCTAGACCGTAGGGTAAGGTAGTAAATAACAAGTCAAAAATTTAAATATATAATTAGTAGATTATTATCACTCAGAATTAAGATCGACTTAACCTATTGTCAACATTGTGAAATTGATTAGATTTGATAACAACGATACTTATTTATCAAGCAATAATCAACATCGGTTCTAGTTCGATGTAGCCAAATACATTTGATCTCATCTACTTGGTCAATGCCTTGGACAAGACATCACACCCCGAATGTGTAAGTAGATCATATCGTAGATTGCCTAATTAGTGAAAATCCAATGCATTGATCTAATCTTAGGACTCGTTCTTTTGAACATATAATTACATTTACAATCCACTGTGACCTAGTCACTATAATTGTAACTATCCATATATTCAGGATTTTATAAATGTTTGTGTTATTTCAATAATCATGTAATAAAACAAGCAAGCAACATGGTTGTCAAACTAAATGATTTCTAATACTTTTATTGACAATATAAAATCGCATTACATGTCCAACATGGTTTTATAAGGGCATAAAACCCAACAAACTCCTACTTGCCCATTTAAAATAAATGGGATATCTTTCTCAAAATCATGCATTCTACATGCTTCACAATTATGCTTTCTGTCTATATCTGTGTAAAGGGATATGAAAGATTTTCATTCAATTCTTCATCACCTTCACATCATGCCTTCGCCACACATCCTCGATAATGTGGTGCTTTCTCTCTATATGCTTTGCTCTTTTGTAGCTTCGAGGTTCTTTCAAAATTGTTATTGCCTCATTATTATCACTAGAAAAAATGAGTGGTTTATCCATTACTAGAATAACACCGAGATCTATATAGAACTTCCTCAGCCAGACTATTTCCTTAGCTGCCATAGACGCAACTATGTACTCAACCTCCAAATGGATTCTGAAATGGCAGATAGCCTAACGCTTCTCCAAATCATAGCTACTAAGATGGAAGACAACCTATCGCTTCTCAAAATCATAGCTCCACCCCCAAGAGAAAACACCTATTTTTAGAAGTAGACTTCCCGTCATCAACATTAGTGTCTAAAATCTAAATCTGTGTAGCCTAACAAGTTCAAAACTCCACCTGAAAAGACTAACATATAGTCTCTAGTCCATCCAAGATACGGACCTCAGTCTATTGTTCATTTCCAAAGTTTATTAGCACTTGCTCACCACTTCCACTGCATAGCAGATCTTCAGTCACAACACACAACATAGCATGAATTAGACTTTTAATTGTAAATGCATGAGGAATTTATGTTACATCTTTTCTTTCTCTTGAGGAGTCTGTGGAGACTGCTGCTTAGAAAATTAAATTCCATGTCAAGATGCTAAACATCCTTGATAACTTCATTTTATTGTCATTTTAGAATGTGTTTTTGTGGTAATCTTGAGTCTTTATGTGTGTTTTGTGCAAGATTTTGCTTTTGTTTGTCTTTGTTGAAGGTTGGTGCAGTGAATCACGAGAAAAATGTAAAAAGAAGTGAAAATGGTGGAAAAATGATGCTTTTGGCGGTTATTGGACTCAAAATACTGCTAAGGATGATTAAAAGTCAGTTTTGGATGAAGAGACGAGTTGAAAGAATTAATTTGAGAAAAAAATGGAATTAGAGTCGCGACTTGGGCTTATAAGTCGCAACTCAAGGCGAAGACAGAGACGCATGGTTGCTAGAGGCAATTAGTGTCGTGAATTGGACTTACAAGACTCAAGAGGAAATCAGAGGCTCGACAACGGGGAAAAATGGACACGGGTCGTGACTTGATGATGTTTGAGTCGCGGTGCTTGGAGACTTAAAAGGAATCGAAATGGCTCAAAAACAAACACGGACCGCGACCCAAAGAAGGCCAAGTCACGGCCCGCATGTGAAAAACACAGCTATTGTAGTTTTTTTACTATAAAATCATATTTATGGTTTAATTAGGTCAGTTTTTAATTACGTTTTTAGAGACTAATTTTGATTCTTTGACTAGTTATTCTTCATTTTTATATTTTTCTTTCTTCTTCAAGTTTGTGAATCTTATGCTTTTTAATTATTATTTTGTTGATTTAGTCATGTATGATATGAACTAAACAATTTTCTCTAGGGTTTAATGTAGTCACTTGGATTTCTATCCAATTTAATTATGATGTTATATTGATTTTTCTTCTTTATTCTAATCTATATAATATGTGTTTAATGCTAGTAAATACTTTATCAATATTTGCTTGATTTTATGAATTTGAATAAAATTCGAAAGATGAGAATTGAATATGCTATCATTATATAGACATAGGTTGCACATTGGACAAAAGTACCGGTATGACTTGTATAGTAATTAGGTTTCCATGTGTTGACTGTGAATTTAGCCAACGACGTAAGAACATCAACTACGACAAGCCTTCAAGAGAATTATAAACGACAACAGACAGTTTTTTATCAATGAATGTAAATAACACGAGATTTTATAGTGGTTCAGCCCCGACGATCGGTAATAGCCTAATCCACTTAGAGATTTTATTATGTATTCACACTCAAGATCAGATGAACCGTGTCAACTGAGTTTCTTCAGTGCAAAATATTCCAGAATACAAAAAAGGGTTCTCTCAGGGAAAAACACTTTCTCTCTCTAGAACACAGGTTCACTCTAAATTTTTTGCCAAAAGTCCCTTTACGATCCTCCAACTCTCTATTTATAGACCTGGGATTCTCAACTGATATCCCCTTCAGATAGGGATATTTCATTATTTACCTAATATTTATATTACAAAATAAATGTTTAAAATACAACTGATCCCTAAATTCGAGTGAGGATTGAGAGATTCCCGGACGCTTAGACCAATTCTCACTGAAGTAGTTTTGGGCAGTTTGACGTAGTCTCTCATGCATGTTGACTACTCTTCAAGCTTTTCATAGGTCAAAGGAGGTATGTGCATGGCTCTCCTCGGACCAAAGGTCATGTACATTTAGCTCTCCTCGAACCAAGGTGGTCCGAGGGTACTTACTTTGCTTCTTACTTCGGGCAAATTCGAGGCATTTCCATTCATTGTGTCTGATCGGACACAATAGCCTTCTTCTTTGGCTTAAGGTGGTTCAAACCACCCTCTTTGGCTCCTCTAGTCAAGGTTCGATCGGACCTTGCACTCTTCTCCTTGGACCAAGGTGGTCTGAGCCATTTCTCCTTGCCATCTCCTCAGAGCAAGATGGTTCAAGGCACTCCCATAGGCACCTTGTTCGATCGGGCACAATGCCCCTCTCCTCGGACCTAAATGGTCCGAGCCTTCTTCGTTCAACCAAGGCCTGATCGAACCTTGGACCTTTCTCCTCGGACCAAGGTGGTCTGAGCCACCATTTACATCTCCTTGGACCAAAAATGGTCCAAGGTACCTCCTACGAGTATGTCCGATCGGACATAGTCCTCTTCTCCTCGGACTGGAATGGTCCGAGCCTCCTTTGTTCAACCAAGGTCCGATCGGACCTTGGACCTTTCTCCTTGGACCAAAATGGTCTGAGTCTCTCCTTTTCAACCAAAGCCCGATCGGACTCCAACATGTTCTCCTCGGACCAAAGTGGTCCGAGGTATACTTTTCCTCCTCACCTCATTCAAGCCCAAGTGTACCTCTTCCACATCATACCTGATCGACCATTATGTGGCTTTCCCCTTGAGTAAAACTTGAGCCTTGGTCATTTTCTTTGAACTCATTCGAGCCAATCTTAACAAGAGGTCCCCTAAGCTTAGGTCCGATCAGACCTAATGCTTTTACCCTTTGAACCAAAATCCAAACTTCCCCTTCAACTTTTTGGACTTGGCTCCAATTCAATTATTAGGGTCTTTAAACTGAGGTCTGAGCCAAGCAACCCGCAGTCTAAATATTCTCTTCGGTCGGGTGTATTTGGCTTGACTATCCGTCCAACTCCTTAACTGATGTATTGGGCCATTACTAAGCCAGATCACCCCACTAACTCATGCCATGTGTCAATTTTACGGCCACGTCATTCTTTTCAAATTTTTGGGATAACATTTGCCCCCCAAGTTTATTATATGATTCATTCACGTAATAAACTTTTTCTTCACCTGACGTCATTATAAAAAATAATAACTGTTCATCTTCATGCAGTAGACCCACGATCACTGCAAAAATCCACCCATGATCGTGGAGAGAAAAACAGTCCCAGAATACCAAAGGTCCAAAAGTAAATGAAAAACCCACTTTTTTCCCTTTAAATATCCCCACTCTACACTCTCTTCTTTACACATACAAAAATCACTCTAAAAAACCCTTCATCTTCTCTCTTGGCCGAAACTCCCAAGGATCCCATCATCTTGCTGATTTCACAAGCTTCAAGGGGAGCTCTTCATCTTCAAGCATCCTCCAAGCAAACCCAAAGTTCTCCAACCTTGGGTAAGTCTTCTTCTCCATGCCTCTTAGATTGATATATTTCTTTTCAGAAATTCTCAAAAAAATGCCATGGCCGAATATGCATGTGTGCCTTGAATGTTCTTGAAGTTCTTGAAAATGTTTTGTACAATGTGTTTGCTTGTTGTTTTGATGAGGTTTGTGGCATGGGTAACCCGAATTTCCCCCTAATTTCATAGGAATTTCAAGACATTTTGGCTATTTTGACATGAATGTGAATATGGGTTTTGAGGGTTTCGATAGTGTTATGGGTTTCTAAGAACATGAAGAAAACCTTTCATTTTTATGCTTTGATCTTGTTTTTTTGTTTGTGTGAATGATGGAATGTGTTTAGACTAGGGATTTTTAGGGCTTTGCCCATTTAATTTGGACTTGGGGTAGGCAAAGCATGCAATTAGGGACCATTTTTTTCACTCGGTTTTTGCCCAGAAATTCTGGGCATATGCGCTTCTCTTGAGGCGTGCAAAATCCATCAGGTTCGATCGGACCTCTCGTCCAAGGCTGTAAGTGGTTGCCTTTCTCTTCATACCCGATCGGAGATTCGAAAAATTTCAGACAAATGTGTGGTCCGATCGGACCACACTTTCCTTCCTTGGCTTTTAAGTGCCCGAATCTTTGACAGTTAACCTCGAACCTCCCTAAACACCCATGCCCGATCGGACACAGAGGGTTGCTGCTGGCTAGGAGTTTTGGAGGCACGAGGCATACCAGGCGGACTTGGATCGTGGGTTCGTGTCTTCTCCTCGGGCGTGCTACGCCCGATCGGACATCCTGGGGACTTCGCGTGAGGCTCGTGCGGTGGCGAGGCAGGACGTCTCCTGGCCAGAATGTGTCCGATCGGACCAATTGTACTTTTCTCTGGGCTCGCGTGGATGCACGGTTCCTTGACCCATGGGCTCTGAACGCCTCTTTTGGTCATGAGTATCTAACCCATCTTGGCATTCGATCGAATGCTAAGTTATCCCCTAGAATAAGCATACGGTCCGATCAGACTGTCTTCAAATTCCCTTGGCTTGTACGCCTTTGTGGTCATGCCCACTTAATGGGTCTAGGCATCCGATCGGAGGCATAAGACCATTCCCTTGAGCCTGAAATATGGTCCGATCGGACCACACTTAACTCCTTAGGCCTTGGCCTTCTTTCCTTCCAAATGCATAACCAACTTCTTTATGTTAACTTACATGCATCATTTTATAAGAAAACCTCAAAATTGCCCCCTTCTATAAATTTTAATAAATTCAACACTCCAAGTACTTTTTAGGCACTTTTGAGCATAAAAATTATTTTTTCCATATGTGTTATATTTTTATAACTTAGACAAAAATTTTCCAAGTATAAAAATAATTCTTATTTTTGATGAATTTTTTCTGTATGGTTACTCACCTCCCCATTTTTTATTCATTTTTGTAGATGAATCGCTCTGACTATAGGGGAGGTGAAAATCATACGGACTCCGAATCATCCGCCCCGCAAACAATCGAGACTCCCTTGAATAGCGATTCCTCACCAGGCTCGTCTACTGGTTACACTCTAGAGGATCGTCTTTGCCGCTTCAAGCAGATCCTCCCTCGCTCAGCCTTATATCTTCTCCACGAGGAACAGTTCCTTCGACAGGCTTCTCAGTCGACGATGAGGGTGAAGCAATCTAACAGGCTCCTTCAGGAACACAATCCGCAGGTTGCCCGCCGAGCAGTACAGAAGGTGGTAAAGCGCAATCAAACCCGCACTACCACAGCTTCAAGGAAGCCTCCTCAGAAATTTGCTACCGCGATCCAGGATTTAGCCGTTCAGAAACCACGTGATGAGGGAGAAGAAGAAGCCTCCTGGTTCATTGCTGAAGCTTCAAAACTTAATCCCGCGCTATTCCAGAAACATATTGAAGCTTTAGGCTTGAGCGGGGCAAACGTGACGTGTCCGGGCTCGCATCAAAGAGCCAACAGGCCCGGTGGAAGGTACTGCGCCTGGTCCAGGCACCATGTGCATACTGGAGCAACACTCCCGCTGCACATCTATTTCCGGTCTATAGCAGATTACTTCAACGTCTCCCCATTTCAGATCACACCGAATGGGATCCAGGCACTCTCTGCGCTCTACATCCTTTACTTCCTGAATGGTTGGGACGAGCCCACCCCTCATGAGGTGCATTACCTGTTTGATCTTCGGACCAATCCTTCCCACAACAACTCAGGCTTCTTCCACTTCTATCATAGGCATAGGGGGATTACATATCTCAACGGCATCTCTCACAAATCGAACGCCGGGAAGTATCATAAAGAATACTTCCTTACATTGGATATTGAGGCCAACAACTTGGCCTTTACACGCTTGGGTCCATTCGAGCGACCATTGCCTACTGAAGGGATGTTTAAGCGGGCCAAAAGGTTGGCTAACATGAGTCTTAAAGAGAAGGATGTGAAAAGGTTGGTCACGTTGGACCTCCTCCAGATGGTGGGTCTGGTGCCATGTGACCAGGATCTAGCGGTGGAAAGTACAACTGGGGAGAACGACACGCCTGGTCAGTCTAATGAGGGCACGGAGCAAATGACTGATCGGCTCTCTCCCGGGCCTTCTCCGCTTTCTCGCAGACCTGGCGACCTAGTCATTAGAGAACCTGATCCTCAGCGCAGATCTACTATTCCCGCTCAGCCTGGGAAAGGAAAAGCTATCCAGGTTGATGGGGAACTTAGCTCATCCTCGGACGACGAGGATGAGTTCCTTGATCAGATCCTCAACGCAGGTAACACATGTCTAGTGAAAATAGGAATATTTTTGATAATTGGTAATTAGAGAGTAACAAAATTGTAGTATACACTTGTACACGTTTCATTATGTTTATTTCTCTAACAACCTTGTTTTTTCACCCTTTGCAGATTCAGACATGTTCAGAGAGTGCGTTGCTTCAAAGAGGAAAACTGGTGATGGAAGTGGCTCTATGCCTCCACAGAAGATTCAGAAGGTAGCACCGCCCAGTCAAGGGAGGCAAATTGAGGGACCGACTGCACTTCCGCCATTGACCCCCTCTTCCCTTCCTTCTTCTGCGAGCCTAACCCCTACTCACCAGGGTAGTTCGAGCGAGCTTTTTCGTGCTGTTAGCGACCTGGGCAAGGGACTTCTTAAGGATATTGGCCAGGATGCATCGACGCTGTAGAGCCTAGACTCCTACCCTCGACTTAGTGTCGAAGTTGTCTTGAAGAGAGGACTCGCTCAATTGATGAAGGTAAGCATTTTTTCTTGGGACAATTTGTTATTAGTATTTTTACTTGTAATAACCCTTTGTCTTCCATGCAGTCACTTATCACCATTGGTCACGCTCAGCTCCGAGCCGTAGACTACAAAGAGTTGATCAAGGTGCAGAACGATCAACTGGTGGAGGCCAAATCCAAGCTGGAGCAAGCAGAGAGAACTGTAGCTGAACGGGACGAGTTTCTCAAAAAGCTTTTTGACGAGAACCAGAAGCAGGCTCAAAACAATGCTTCCTTGACAACTCAATTGGAGAAGCAATCCCTCGAGATTAAAGAGTTAGTTCGAGACAATGAGAGGTTGATCAGCGAGAACAAAGAGCTGAAGCAAGAAAAAGAGCTTGACTTGATTCGCTTTGAGGAGGCCAGTTTTGACTGCTTTTATAAGGTCTGGAAGCTGAACAAGCCTCTTAATCTTGATTGTTTCTCCAAGGAGGCCCAGGCAGAGGAGCTTGCCAGATGTGAAGCAAGGGCCGCTGAAGAAGCTGCCAATCCTCCTGCACTCACCCCCGCCTGCTCTGTTTTATCATTCCGAGCGAGAGGAGCAGCTGATGCAGAGGAGGGAGTCGATCAACCCCCTAGAGGAACCCGCCAGTGATTCCCTCTCATAGTTCATCATAGTTTACTTTACTTTGTATTTTGTTGCTCGAACTAGTGAGCTATTTTGACATTTAGCACTTTACTCTTTCTTTGTTGACAACTTTAAACTTTTAAGTTTTTATTGTACATAGCAAAGTTCTTAGATGCCTTTAGTTTCACATGAATATTTAGTTTTCTAACTTAGAAATTTTTTACCATTTCATAAGTCCATACTAAATATACTTCCTCATGCTCTCATTGCTCTAACTTTTTATGAGCATAAATTACACGAATATCCGTTTCTAACTTAAAATTTGAAAAATTCTAAGTTACTTAAGCTTTGTAAAATAAGTTAGCTTAATGGATTTTTTTTTAGACTTCCAAGCTTACAAGTCAGCCCAAACAAATATATTTGCTCGTGTTCTTATTGCCTGTGTTGACATACATATCAGTATACCCTATGTGCCCCCCAAGTGATTGAGGGTTGATAAATCCTTGATCACTTGCTACTTGATCGAATTTGTTCTAGTAGTTACTACTCGTGAAACACATAAAATATACGAAGATATCTCAGTAGTTGACCACTACAAAAATATTATTTAAACGTTGGTCCTTCATATCATGATACCGACCAGTTGAACACTGTCCGGTATATATTTACACTTAGTTTTTAGAAGACCTGTTTTGTTTAAATTATTATGACAGTTGAACACTGCCAAGCAAAAATAATCAACACATATGCAAAATAGTAGCAAGATGCAACCACGCTGCGCGTGGTCCCTTTTATTACTCGTAATAAAAAATGACAAAACGTGTCTAACAATGAGTTCCACACTAAATACCATTGTTCAAAATAGTGTGACTGGGTTGCAAATAACCAGTTCACAAACAAAAACTTAAATAACAAGTTAAGCACTTGATACAAAGTTACTACTCTGCAAGCAATATTTATTGATAATATTTTCTCAAGTGCTCGCCATTCCAGTAGTTTCTGATCAGCTCCCCATTCAACCGAGCAAGCTTGTAAGTGCCGGGCGGTAAGACTTGTTCAATTTGTTACGGTCCTTCCCAGTTCGGTCCTAGCACACCAGCTGCTGGGTCTCTAACAAACACCTTCCTTAGGACCAAATCTCCGACCTGGAACTTTCGATCTCGCACTCTGGAATTGAAGTAGCGTGCCACTTTTTGCTGATGAGCTGCTACTCCGAGGCTTGCCTCCTCTCTCCTCTCTTCGAGGAAGTCCAATGATTCTGCCAACAACTGATGGTTCTCCTCTTGGTTGTAAACGGTCCTTCTATGAGAGGGTGGATCTATCTCCACAGGTAACATGGCTTCATACCCATATGCTAAAGAGAATGGGGTATGGCCAGTTGCCGTCCGAGCGGTAGTCCTATATGACCAAAGGACCTCTGGTAACTCATCTGCCCAAGCACCCTTAGCTTGCTCCAGGCGCTTCTTTAAAGTGTCCTTCAATGTTTTGTTTACCGCTTCAACCTGCCCATTGGCTTGAGGATGGGCAACCGAGGAGAAACTTTTGGTGATGCCATGCCAAGTGAAAAAATCGGTAAATATGTCGCTATCAAACTGGGTGCCATTGTCTGACACTATCTTCTTAGGTAGACCATAGCGACATATTATGTTTTTTACAACAAAATCCAACACCTTCTTCGATGTAATCGTGGCTAATGGCTCGGCTTTAGTCCATTTAGTAAAATAATCTACCGCGACCACTGCGAACTGCACTCCTCCTTTTCCTTTGGGTAACTTCCCGATCAGATCAATGCCCCACACTGCAAAAGGCCACGGACTTTGCATTTGCTTCAAAAGATTTGGGGGTGCTCTGGGTACTTTAGAAAATCTTTGGCATTTGTCACACCTTTTCACATATTCCATAGAGTCCTCGTTCATAGTAGGCCAGAAAAATCCATGCCTCAAGATCTTTTTAGATAGACTCTGCCCCCCAGCATGATCTCCACAAAACCCCTCATGCACCTCGGCTAATAAGTTATTTGACTGGTCGGGAGTTATGCACCTGAGTAGAGGTAAGGAGTATCCTCTCCTATATAACACTGCATCCACCATGGTGTATCTAGCAGCTTGCCTCATAACTTTCCTTGCTTCATTACGACCATCTGGGAGTGTCCCTTGCTCAAGGTAAGCAATGATGGGAGTCATCCAGTTGTCGACTATCGTAATCGGCATGGCCTCTTGTCTATCAATGCTTGGCTCTGCCAAGTACTCTACTGGAACTATATTCAGTGTTTCGGCATCTTTCGCACTTGCAAGCTTTGCTAGAGCATCGGCATTGGAATTCTGCTCCCTTGGTACTAATTTGATGGTATACTCCTCGAACTGGGCTAGCAAATCTTTGGTTTTGTTTAAGTATGCCACCATGCGTAGGCCCCTTGCCTGGTACTCCCCTAACACTTGATAAACCACCAATTGGGAATCACTGTTTATCTCCACCGACCGGGCACGTACATCTTTAGCCAGTCGCAAGCCTGCTAAGAGGGCCTCATAGTCCGCTTCGTTATTAGAAGCATTAAATCCGAATCTTAGTGCACAATGAATTCGGTGCTTCTCTGGTGTGACTAGTATAATCCCAGCTCCTGAATGGTGCTCATTCGACGATCCATCAACGAAAAGTTGCCAAGCAGGAATTTCTTCTTTTAACCCAGTTACACTCTCCTGCCGGTCAGGGACCTCAACGATTCCAGTACACTCAGCGATGAAATCTGCCAAACCTTTAATAGCAGTCCTTGGTTGGTACTTGATTTCAAACTGGCCCAGCTCGACCACCCATTTAAGTAGCCGACCAGATGACTCCGGCTTTTGTAAAACTTGGCGAAGGGGCTGGTCAGTGAGGACCTTGATGGGGTGTGCTTGGAAATATGGCCTCAATTTTTGTGACGCAAGTACCAAGCAGTAAGCCAACTTCTCAATCATGGGGTATCGGGACTCTGCTCCTACCAAACGCTTGCTAACGTAATACACTGGGTGCTGCACCTTATCCTCCTCACGTACCAAGGCAGCACTAACAGCGTGTTCTGTGACTGCTAGATACATAAGTAGGTCCTCTCCATCAACTGGCTTAGAAAGAACAGGAGGTTGAGCCAAATGCTCCTTTATCGCCTGGAAAGCTTGTTCACACTCTGCGGTCCACTCGAACTTCTTGCCTCCTTTAAGCAGGTTAAAAAACGGGACGCACTTGTCCGTTGATTTTGAGATGAACCTGCTTAGAGCCGCAATCCGCCTAGTCAAGCTTTGCACATCCTTTATTCTTGTGGGAGACTTCATCTCCATGAGTGCCTTGATCTTCTCAGGGTTTGCTTCTATTCCTCGGGAGTTAACAATAAACCCAAGGAATTTCCCGGAACCTACTCCAAACGAACACTTAAGTGGGTTTAACTTCATGTTATACCTTCTTAAGATTGCAAAGCACTCCTCTAAGTCTCCCACGTGCCCCCCAACTTCCTTCGACTTCACCAGCATATCATCTACGTATACCTCCATGCTCTTGCCGATTAAGTCACGAAACATACCATTCACCAAGCGCTGGTAGGTAGCTCCTGCATTCTTTAATCCGAAGGGCATCACTCTATAGCAATACAGCCCTATATCCGTTCGGAAGATGGTATGCTCTTCATCAGGAGAATGCATGCTGATTTGGTTGTATCTCGAATATGCGTCCATGAAGGACAAGGTCTCGTGACCAGAGGTTGCATCCACCAACTGGTCTATTCTTGGTAAAGGAAAACAATCCTTCGGGCACGCTTTGTTTAGATCAGTAAAATCTACACATGTCCTCCACTTTCCATTGGGTTTAGGCACCAAGACTGGGTTTGAAACCCAAGCTGGGTAGTATGCCTCTCTAATAAACCCGTTCTCCTTCAACCTCTCTACCTCCTCCTTAAGAGCCTTTGCTCGATCCTTGTCAAGCAACCTCCTCTTCTGCTGTACCGCTGGATATCTTTCATCCACGTTGAGCACGTGGCTGATCACAGTTGGTGAGATACCCACCATATCTTTGTGAGACCAGGCGAAGACATCTTGATTCCTTCGCAAGAACTCTATCAGCTGTACTCTCACCTCAGCTTTCAACTTCTTCCCAATCTTAACCCCTCTTGTCGGGTCATTCTCATCTATAGGGACCTCCTCTAACTCCTCGGACGGTCCCACATCACTCTCATAATCCCCAAAGTGAGGATCAATATCTCTTCCCTCGCTTTGGGCAACGCCCTATTTGGTGACTTCATCACCTGATGGGGTCTTCTGCTCTTTCAAACTAGGAGTGCTCTCCTGGCCACACTCCTCCAACACTTCTTCATCGTTCACTACTACAAGATTATGGTCTACATCCTTCTCATCCACTTCCTCTCTTTCAACACATACAATCATGTTGTTCTCCTTGGCACCTTTCTTTGCCTTAGCTATGGAGGCATTATAACACTCTCTAGCTTCCCTTTGGTCTCTTTGGACGCAGCCTATGCCAGCGCTGGTCGGGAACTTCATAGAGAGGTGCCAAATTGAAACTACCGCATGCAAGTTGGTGAGTAGTGGTCGACCAATAACCACATTGTAGGCAGACGGGCAATCAACAATCAAAAACTCAGTCATCACGGTTTCATGCTTGGGAGCTTCCCCCGTGGTGACTGGTAACTTTATTGTCCCAGCTGGTGACAGTCCCTCTCCAGTAAATCCATAAATGACGTGAGAGCATGGCTTCAAGTCATTGATGGATAGCTTCATTTTTTCAAAAGAGGACTTATAAATAATGTTTACGGAGCTTCCCGTATCAACCAGACATCTTTTCACCTTCATGTTAGCTATTTGAACTGTCACAACAAGAGGGTCATTGTGAGGATACCTCACGTGTTTAGCATCTTCCTCAGTGAAAGTGAGGGACTCACTTTCATACCTTGGGTTCTTTGATGGTCTCTCCTCCACCGTCATAACCTCAGAAGTGGATGCCGCCCCCAACTCATGAAGAAGGGTGCGAGCATACCTCTCCCTTGCCCTGTTGCTATCCCCAACAAGATGTGGTTCTCCATATATTGTATCTAGTGTGAAGTCCACAGGTTCATGTTGCAAAGGTGGGGACCGTTGCCGCTTGAACCCAGGATTATTGCTGCTTCCCTCTCCCTGGGTCTTCTCTGCCTTATACTTTTTTAGTTTCCCCGACCAAAGGAGAAACTCTATCTCATCCTTAAGGTGATTACACTCATTCGTGTCGTGACCATAGTCTCCATGGAAACGACAGAACTTGTTCTTGTCCCTCTTACTCATTTCCTTTTTGATTGGAGGGGGTCTCCGGTAAGAGACCTCCTGATGGCTGGCTAGACAGATCTCCGCTCGGGTTGCTGAAAGAGTGGTGTAGTTGGTGAATCGAGGTTCATACTTCGTAGGTTTGTCATTCGACCCAGACTTAGCTTTTTTCTCACTGCGGCGGTCAGACCTGTTATTCCCACGTTTCTTACTACCGCCTTGATCATTTCCGCTATCCTTTGGAGTATCCTCCGATCCACTTGGGTTGTTCAACCCGTTCTCTCCTTTCTCAATGGCATCATCCAACTTCATGTACTTATCTGCCCGGTCCAAAAACTGTTGTAAAGTTGAAATTGGATGGCGGTGAATGCTGTCCCACAAAGGACTTCGATAAATAATACCCAAGGAGATTGCAACCATCTTCCCTTCATCTCCAACTGCGGTAGCCCGATTGGCTTCTCTCATAAACCTTTGAATGTAGTTCTTGAGAGACTCATCCTTACCCTGCCTAATATCCACCAAGTGGTTGGCATAAACAGGAGGGGTTCGGGCAGTACTGAACTGCCTGCAGAACTCCTTCCTAAAGCTCTCCCAAGAGGTGATGGAGTCGGGTTTGAACTTCCAGTACCACTCCTGGGCAGTGTCTGACAAGGTGGTGGGGAAGACTCTGCAGCGGTAGTCATCACTCACCCCAAGCAGCTCCATCTGGTCTTCGAACTTTCCAACGTGTCTCACCGGGTCTGCCTTTTCTGTATAAACTGGCAATACCGGCGCTTTGTATTTCCTTGGTGGTTGGGCCGCTCTTATTCTAGCACAAAAAGCGCTACCACTTCTGTGGTCTACCAGATCAATAACTGGTTGTTTTGACAAACTTTGTACTGCCGCCGTCAAAGCATCAAGCTGGGCTTGGATGGCTGGGGCCACTGCTGGGGATGCACCTTCAGGACCGCTTGGTCGGGCACTCCTATCCGGCGTATCCACGTCGAGTATTTCTACTCGACTAGTAGGACGGATTGGCTCCTGCCCTTCGACCAGAGCGGTCCTCCTTCTGTCATCAATGACGTCCCTCAAGTCCTTCTGAGCAGTGTTCTTTCCCAACCGGTTGAACACCGTACTCCGAGTCTTCTTGGAGGGCCTACTAGGTGGAGCGTGCTCCTTGCCATTACGCTGGTTGGGATGCCGTGGTGGCTTCCCCGTTTGAGCTGGTTGATCATCTCCCCCTCGCCGGTTATTATTCTTCTCCTTCGACTTATTGGTGTGGTGACTGTCACCTTCATCACGCCCATATCCATCTTTGAATTGGGAAGTCTCCTTGCCACGAGGAGCTTTGTTATGCCCATGCTTAGAAGGTGTTTTCTTACTGCCAGACTTATGACTCCCTGACCTGGAAGTCTCTGATCTGTGGCTCCTTGAGGGGGTCTTAGAATTTCCCCTTTGGGTAGAGGCAGTGCGCGATCGTACTCCCTCTTCCTCATGACCAGGTGGGTCACCACCATTCCTACCAGGCCTATCAGTTTTCTTATGACCAGCCTCTGTGGTCCTTGCCTCTGGGGTGGGTATCACCCCAGGCGCAGCTTGAGCATTGGCTCGGGTCAATTGCGTAGCTGACTCCAGAGCAAGCACAGCTTCGCGATGTCGCCTGTCCGCCTCCTCCTGCTGTCGACGGATCTCCTCGCTCCTAGCGTCCATTTCTCGCCTCTACATGGCCATTTCCTCAGCAAAGGCCTCCTGCCTAGCATTGAACTGAGCTAGCTCCTCCTGGAATGCGCTCATAGTCTCCTGGAGCTCCTATACTTCTGGAACTGCATCCTCGAGCACAACTCTAGGCTCATTCTCACGATCTTGAACGCTGGGACCTTCCGATCTAGCATGCTCCCTGGAGGTGCTTACCCTCTTGGAGGCCGCGGTGGTGTTCTTGGGCGCCATAATGCTTCAGGGACTGTCTGTCTTCTCTTCAGGCTCTCAATGAAAGCACCAAAATGTTGACTGTGAATTTAGCCAACGACGTAAGAACGTCAACTACGACAAGCCTTCAAGAGAATTATAAACGACAACAGACAGTTTTTTATCAATGAAAGTAAATAACACGAGATTTTATAGTGGTTCAGCCCCGACGATCGGTAATAGCCTAATCCACTTAGAGATTTTATTATGTATTCACACTCAAGATCAGATGAACCGTGTCAACTGAGTTTCTTCAATGCAAAATATTCCAGAATACAAAAAAGGGTTCTCTCAGGGAAAAACACTTTCTCTCTCTAGAACACAGGTTCACTCTTAATTTTTTGCCAAAAGTCCCTTTACGATCCTCCGACTCTCTATTTATAGACCTGGGATTCTCAACTGATATCCCCTTCAGATAGGGATATTTCATTATTTACCTAATATTTATATTACAAAATAAATGTTTAAAATACAACTGATCCCTAAATTCGAGTGAGGATTGAGAGATTCCCGGACGCTTAGACCAATTCTCACTGAAGTAGTTTTGGGCAGTTTGACGTAGTCTCTCATGCATGTTGACTACTCTTCAAGCTTTTCATAGGTCAAAGGTGGTATGTGCATGGCTCTCCTCGGACCAAAGGTCATGTACATTTAGCTCTCCTCGAACCAAGGTGGTCCGAGGGTACTTACTTTGCTTCTTACTTCGGGCAAATTCGAGGCATTTTCATTCATTGTGTCCGATCAGACACAATAGCCTTCTTCTTTGGCTTAAGGTGGTTCAAACCACCCTCTTTGGCTCCTCTAGTCAAGGTCCGATCGGACCATGCACTCTTCTCCTCGGACCAAGGTGGTCCGAGCCATTTCTCCTTGCCATCGCCTCGGAGCAAGATGGTTCAAGGCACTCCCATAGGCACCTTGTTCGATCGGGCACAATGCCCCTCTCCTCGGACCTAAATGGTCCGAGCCTTCTTTGTTCAACCAAGGCCCGATCGGACCTTGGACCTTTCTCCTCGGACCAAGGTGGTCTGAGCCACCATTTACATCTCCTTGGACCAAAAATGGTCCAAGGTACCTCCTACGAGTATGTCCGATCGGACATAGTCCTCTTCTCCTCGGACTGGAATGGTCCGAGCCTCCTTTGTTCAACCAAGGTCCGATCGGACCTTGGACCTTTCTCCTTGGACCAAAATGGTCCGAGCCTCTCCTTTTCGACCAAAGCCCGATCGGACTCCAACATCTTCTCCTCGGACCAAAGTGGTCCGAGGTATACTTTTCCTCCTCACCTCATTCAAGCCCAAGTGTACCTCTTCCACATCATACCCGATCGGCCATTATGTGGCTTTCCCCTTGAGTAAAACTTGAGCCTTGGTCATTTTCCTTGAACTCATTCGAGCCAATCTTAACAAGAGGTCCCCTAAGCTTAGGTCCGATCAGACCTAATGCTTTTACCCTTTGAACCAAAATCCAAACTTCCCCTTCAACTTTTTGGACTTGGCTCCAATTCAATTATTAGGGTCTTTAAACTGAGGTCTGAGCCAAGCAACCCGCAGTCCAAATATTCTCTTCGGTCGGGTGTATTTGGCTTGACTATCCGTCCAACTCCTTAACTGATGTATTGGGCCATTACTAAGCCAGATCACCCCACTAACTCATGCCATGTGTCAATTTTACTGCCACGTCATTCTTTTCAAATTTTTGGGATAAAACCATGCTTAATGTCTTCTATATGATTAAGTTTATCACAAAGATGTAGAAAACCTGCATATAGCAGGTTGAGATCTTATATCTTGTAAAAGAATAGGAATCAATTTATGTTAACCTGCTATTAGAATAGGAAGAAAGAAATTTAGAATTGATTAATAAAATTTGTGGAATGACAAGTTGATGAAATTAACGCCATAGGTCGTTTTAATAGTTATTTAAATCTTTTAATTAGTGATTCTTGTTCTTAGTTTTTTTTTATAATTTTAAAATTAAATTCATCTAAACTTTGGTGGCCAAATAGAAATTAAAAAAATAATTAGTGGTACTTGGAAGATAGTCTTCGTGGGAACGATACTCTACTTATCATATATATTACTTGATTGATTACGTGCACTTGAGTATATATATTTTCGCGATCAAGTTTTTGGCGCCGTTGCCGGGGACTTAATTTCCAATATCAAAGTTAATTATTGTTTGTTCTAATTTGGTTTTTTTTATTTATTATTTTTATTGTTTCGCATTTATTTGGATCAAGGCTGTATTGTGTTTCAAGAATTGTTGGTATATGTGAGGAAGTAAACAAAAGGAAATCATACCAATAGATCTTGAAATTGAGAGAACGTGCAGAAAGAATCGAAACATAAAGAAACGGTTGGATTTCACCATGGTTGAGAACGTAAATAATGTTGTGAACAATGCAAATATGAGTAATGCAGCTGACGCTGATCCGCCATTAAGGAGCTAGGTACTCCCTACTATTACGGGGATACATCTAAGCATTCGTCCTCCAACTGTTGAGGCAAATAATTTTCAGATAAAACCCTTAATTATTCAGATGGTGCAGAACTGTGTACTATTTGGCGGGTTACCAAATGAGGATCCAAATCTCCATATCACAAACTTTTTAGAGCTATGTGTGACATTTAAAATGAAGAGGGTGAGTAATGATGCTGTAAGATTGAGATTATTCCCTTTTTCACTAAGGGACAGAGCTAAGAGTTGGTTGAATTCTTTATAAGCTAACTCTATACTTACTTGGGAAGATTTGGCTCAAAAATTCCTTGGTAAATATTTTCCTCCTGCCAAGTCACCCAGAATAAGAGGAGAGATTAATAACTTCATCAATTGGAGGGGGAGTCTTTATATGATGCATGGGAACGATTTAAAGAGTTGCAAAGGAAATGTCCACATCATGGAATAAAGAAGTGGCTGCGGGTTCATACTTTTAACAATGGTTTGGGGGGCAATACAAGGATAATTATAGATGCATCATCAGGAGGAGCGTTTATGAGAAAAAGCGCTAATGAAGCATATGAATTATTGGAATTGGTGACTATGAATAACTATAATTGGCCTACTGAGCGTGTGAATAAGAAAGTATCAAGAGTTTTAGAAGTTGATCCAATTGCGTTATTGACTGCTCATGTGGCATCTTTAACTAAGCAATTGCAGCAAACTAATTTTGCCGCGCAAGCAATGCAAGTACAGAATGTTATTAGTTGTGAGATTTGTGGGGGACTACATGCTTATGAACAATGCTCGAGCATAGCTAGTTGCTCAATTGATGTGAATAATATTCCCTTGGAACAAGCACAAGTTTTTGGTAATTTTTCAAGACCTGAACCCAACACTTATTCAAATTCTTATTCTCCTGCTTGGAAAAATCCTACTAATATGACTTGGAAAAATAATCAAGGGTTACAACCACAATATCCACAGTACCCACCTCAACAACCCCCTCATCAACCAACTTATGGATTACACTCTAGACCATATTATGATCTAAACCCACGCCCATCTCATCCACCACCACATCCTCAAATGAATTCACCAACAATTCAATCGGACCAATTAAATCATTTCATGACAGAGACAAGGTCTTCAATCAGGAGTCTGGAGACACAAATAGGTCAATTGGCTCAAATGTTTTCTAGTAGACAGCAAGGGAATTTTCCTAGTTCCATAGAGGTAAATCCTAAAGAACAATGTTAAGCTGTCACTTTGAGGAGTGGTAAGTATGATGGACCTACAGTGGATGATAATGGGAAGAAGAAAGAGGATCAACAAGTTACTAGTCCAATACAAGAGGAGGTTATTGAAGACCTTCCATAGACAGAAAAACCTAAATACACTGAGCCTACACGAAAGATTCCATATCCTCAATGGTTTTGAAAGGTTTATCTTGACAAAAAATTCTCCAAATTTCTTGAGGTATTTAAGAAACTTCACATTAACATTCCTTTTGCTGAGGCTCTAGAACACATGCCTAGTTATGTGAAGTTTATGAAGGAGATATTGTTTAATAAAAGAAAAATGGAGGATTATGAAACTGTTGCATTAACTGAATAGTGTAGTGCAATTATTCAAAAGAAGCTTCCTCAAAAGTTAGGAGATCCGGGCAGCTTTACTATACCATGCACCATTGGGAACATTTTATTGTGAGAGAGCTTTATGTGATTTGGGTGCAAGCATAAATTTAATACCGTTGTCTGTATTTAAAAGGCTTGGTTTGGGGGAAGCTAGACCCACTACTATTACTCTTCAACTGGCTAATCGTTCATTCACACATCCTAGAGGTATTATAGAGGATGTTTCAGTAAAGGTAGATAAGTTCATTTTCCCAGCGGATTTCATTGCATTAGATATCGAGGAAGATAAGGATATGCCTATTGTATTGGGACTACCATTTTTGGCCACAGGGCAAGCGTTGATAGACGTTCAGAAGGGAGAGTTAAGGCTTAGAGTACAAGGTGAAGAGGTTGTCTTTAATGTTTTCAAAGCTTTGAAATATCCTTTAGCGAATTACAGTTCTTTTTGTGTTAGTGTATTGGAGGAATAAAGTAAATGGGTCCAGTCTATTAAAGATCCACTGGAGTTTAGTTTGATTCCAAGTCCTGAAGAATGTGCTGTTACTGAAGCCAGTGAGTATGTTAAGTGGTTGAATTCATTAGGGCAAATATATAAAATGAAATACGAGGAATTAGGGCAAGTGCCGGAGAAACCTCTTCCATCCATTGAGAAACCACCAACTCTTGAGTTAAAAACCTTACCTGATCATCTTAAGTACGCCTATCTGGGGAAGAATGATACTCTCCCAGTTATTATTTCAACTTCTTTGTCTGTGACTAAAGAAGAGAAGCTTCTTAGGGTATTAAGGGCTCACAAACTAGCAATTGGATGGACTTTGGCAGATATTAAGGGTATTAGTCTTTCAACAGTGATGCACCATTTATTAACGGAGGATGATAGTAAACCAAGTATTGATGCTCAAAGGAGGCTTAATCCTCTAATGGAAGAAGTGGTAAGGAAATAAATCCATAAATTGTTGGATGCATGGGTAATTTACCCAATATCTGACAGTGCTTGGGTTAGTCATGTCCAGGTAGTTCCAAAGAAAGGTGGCATGACGGGGGTTAAAAATAATAATAATGAACTTATTCCAACTCGTACAGTGACGGGGTGGAGAGTTTGTATTGATTATCATAAACTAAATAAGGCCACTAGGAAAGACCATTTTCCTTTACCTTTTGTAGATCAGATGCTAAATAGATTGGTAGGCCATCCTTATTGTTGTTTCTTGGATGGATATTCGGGATACCATCGAATTCCTATAGCACCGAAGGATCAAGAAAATACTACCTTCACATGCCCTTATGGAACATTTGACTTTCAGAGGATGGCCTTTGGGTTATGTAATGCTCCCACCACCTTTCAAAGATGTATGATGTCTATTTTTTCAGACATGGTGGAAAAAGGTATTGAAATTTTTATCGATGACTTTTCAGTCTTTGGACCCTCTTTTGATGGATGTTTGGCTAATTTGGAAAGGGTTCTGAAAAGATGTGAGGAGTCAAATTTAATGTTAAAATGGGAGAAATGTCACATTATGGTGACATAAGGAATAGACTTGGGCCACAAGATTTCATGCCATGGAGTTGAGGTAGACAGGGCCAAGATTTCAACAATAGAAAATTTACCTCTTCCAGTGTCTGTTAGAGGGGTTCGAAGTTTTCTGGGCAATGCTGGATTTTATAGGAAGTTTATAAAGGACTTTTAAAAAATATCAAAGCCCTTATCTACTTTACTTATGAATGGTGTAGTATTCAACTTTGATTCTGCTCCAATTGATTCTGCTTCAACTTTGTAGTATTCAACTTTGTTTAAGGGCATTTAACACACTGAATGAGAAATTGGTATATGCTCCAATTGTTGTATCACCAATTTGGGAAATTCCTTTTGAATTAATGTGTGATGTTAGTGATTATGCAGTAGGAGCAGTTCTTGGACAGGGAGTTGACAAGGTATTCAGAATGATTTATTATGCTAGTTGAACCTTGAATGATGCTCAATTAGATTATGCAACTAGTGAGAAGGAATTACTTGCAATAGTCTTTGCATTTGACAAGTTCAGGCCATATTTAATTTGTAATAGGGTAATTGTTTACACAGATCATTAAGCTATTAAGTATCTTATGACCAAAAAGAATGCAAAACCTCGCCTGATTCGATGGGTCTTATTATTGCAAGAGTTTGATATGGAAATTCGTGATAAGAAGGGGACAGAAAATCTAGTTGCTGATCATTTATCTAGATTGGAAAAAGAGGAAGACCATAATGCTAAAGAGGAGATAATTGATGAAAATTTTACAAATGAGCAATTATTTCCGATTGAATGTGAAGAGAAGATACCATGGTTTGCAGATTATGTCAACTATTTGGTAGCTAAAGTTGTGCCTCCGGACATGTCAAGGCAGCAACTAAAAAAGTTCAATTAAGAAGTTAAGCATTATTATTGGGATGAGCACATTCTTTTTCGTTGTTGTTGTTATCAAGTGATCAGAAGATGTGTCCCAGAAGAGGAAATCATTTCCATACTTACTCACTTACATACCTTACATTGTGGTGGTCACTTTGGAGGAACACAGACAACAACAAATGTTTTGCAATGTGGGTTTTATTGGCCTACGTTATTTAAGGATGCTAATGCCTTTGTTAAGAGTTGTGATCATTGCCAAAGGACGAGTAATATATCCAAAAGAGATCAAATGCCAATGAATGGAATTCTGGAAGTTGAGTTGTTTGATGTGTGGGGAATAGATTTTATGGGACCATTCCCATCATCCTATAATAATAAGTAGATTTTGCTGGCAGTAGATTATGTTTCTAAATGGGTGGAACCTGCAACAACTCCTACTTGTGATGGAAATGAGGTACTTAAATTTCTTCATAAGAATATTTTTACTCGATTTAGTATTCCAAAAGCCATTATTAGTGACAGAGGCAGTCATTTCTGTAAAAAATAATTCACAACTCTATGTGCTCATTATGGAGTTCATCACAAAAAGGCCCTGTTTTATCATCCACTTGCTAATGGTCAAGCTGAAGTCTCAAACTGGGAAATTAAAAGTATTTTAGAGAAAACTGTAAACACGTTAAGGAAAGATTGGTCGAAAAATCTTGATGATTCACTGTGGGCTTATTGCACAGCCTTTAAGACTCTGATTGGTATGTCACCATATCGGTTGGTGTTCAGGAAGGCATGTCATTTACTAGTTGAACTCTAGCATCGAGCTTATTGAGCGGTGAAAAAGTTGAATGTTGACTTATTTATGGCTGGATAGAATAGACTTCTAGAGTAGAATGAGCTTGATGAATTTAGAAATGAAGCTTGTGAAAACGCATAGATTTATAAAGAAAAGTCTAAGGCTTTTCATGATAAAAGGATCATTAGAAATGATTTCCAACCTAGAGATAAAGCTCTGTTATTTAATTCTAGATTGAAGCTGCTTCTAGGTAAATTAAAGTCTAAATGGTCGGGACCCTTCACAGTTGTGGTCTCATTACCTTATGGAGCGGTACAGATTCATAGCGAGAAAACATGACATTTTAAATTAAATGGTCAGAGGATAAAGCATTATTTGGAAGGACCGGTGGAAAAGTGCAAATCAGTGATGGTTTTTGAACCCCTTTAAATGGGGTATTCAACATTCGGCTAAATGACGTTAACAACAGCGCTATAGAAGGCATTCCTATATTTAATTTTAGATTTTGTTTTTATTTTTTTAATTAGATGACAATTTTATTTAATTTTATTTTGGATTTTTAAAGTTTATTTATTATAATTTTATTTTTAGTAGAAAGTCTGTAAAAACAAAAATTGTGCAAATCCTGAAAAAAAAGATGTTTTTCAATTAGTCTTTGGGCCAAGTCGCGAGTTGAACTATCAAGCCGTGACATTAAACAAGTAAGAGAGAAATTATAATTTGAAGGAGGGGCGGGTCGCGACTTGGGCTTATAAGTCGCGACCCTTGGCCAAAACAGAGAGCATGGAGTTTTTTAAAAAAGGGGTTGGCCGCGACTTGAAGAAGCTGAGTCGTGACACTTGGAAATGAAAATGCTGGAGATTTTTTATTCGGGCCGTTACTTTCCCTATCTAGGTCGCGACGTGCCTGTGTCGGACAGAGGAAAACTAGTATTAAAATCATTTTTTTAGCATACTTCTCCTTTTTTTCATTTACTTTCACGCCAAATCAGTTTTCTTGAGAAAAATCTCTCAATTTTTTTTCCTTTATCCTTCTATTTCAAATTCCCTTTAGCCATATTCCTAATTTCTAATTCCTACTCCATATTGATTTATTTTTTTTTCTTTCTTTTGCCCTAACCCTACTTTTTGTTTCTATTGGTGTTAATTGAAGATTGCAAGGAGAATTCAAGAAGTAGGAAATTATTTATATTTAAAGGCTTGTAAGTTTTCTCTTTTTGAAGTTTTCATTAAAGTAATTTTTACTAAGGGAATGCATTGGATTGTTAAACTACTTGTTAGTATGTTTGGTGTTTTTGAGTGAAATTTTTGGAAGTATTCAGTGAGAAAATTTCATAAATTTAGGGGGAGTGCTGCCAAAATTTTTGTATGACATTTTTAATCAATTGTGTAAGTATGGGTCCAAGGATACAACCTACTAGGGTTGCATCTTCTAAGAAAACTAATAAACCTTCAACATCTTACAACCAACCAACCCAAACTCGGCCAATCCCATCAACACCTCAATCAATTCTAGAATTCGATCTGATGCAATATATTATCAAGGATGTCTATGATCACTATCAATGGTTATCTAATGGTCCAGCAATTCAAGAGCGTAGAATGGAATATCAAGAAGAACCGTACCCTCATGAAATTTATAACATTATTAAGAATGAAATTCTATGCCGAGGTTGGCAACTTTTTGTGGATGATAAGATGACGAAGGCCAATTGTTCACTGGTTTATGAGTTTTACGCCAACTTTCCTGGGGCCGTTAATAAAAAGGTGTTTATTAGAGAAGTTTCACTTGAGTGTGCCATTGATAATATTGATGCCCTATATAGAATACCAATGTTGTCTCAAGAAGAAGATGAATACTATCAATTGGTGTATCATAGTGAAGTTGATTGGACTGAGGTGACAGAAACTTTAGGAATTCCTGGTACTTCTTTTGTTATGTAGAATGGGGAGCCGAAACATTTACGGAGATATCAAATGAATTGTGTTGCCAAAGCCTGGACTCTTTTTGTGAGTACGCGACTTATGCACAACACCCACTTGTCTGAGGTGGGGACTGATAGGTGTCTTCTGATGTATGCAATTATGAAGGGACTCTCTATTGATATTGGTCGAGTTGTTTGCCAAAGCATCAGGGATTTATGTAGATCGACTACTATTGCCGGGTTGGGGCACAGATCAATGATAACTTATCTGTGTGAAGTCTGGGAGGTACCCAAATATCTCAGTGATATTTATAGGAAGACCATGGGGCCTATTTCTCGTGCTACAGTGAATAAATTCAAAGCCCCATCCTTCGAGCCACCAGTACTGCTACCCAGGAATTTGTGAGTTGAAAGGGAAAGAGAAGAGGTTGAGGAACCCATACCTGCCAATAATCAACAAGATGGATCAAGGGCAGCTGAGGAGGAGAGAAGAGACGAATATCCTCAATATCTTGTGCTTGAGGCTCGACCGGATCCGCACTTGGCCAGATTAGATTATATCATTCGGCAGAACCAGCATACTCACAATTATTTAGGAGAGCTTCATGATTTTCATAGAGCTCAGTTTGACAGACAGAATGAGCTGGTTTACCGATGGTCAAACCAAGAGGCAGACCGACAGTATTTCCATCATCCACCGCCATGGCATCCTTCTCAAAATCCACCACCGTTTTAGAAGTGATTCGCACCATGTAAGTTTTCTTTCTTTACTTATTTATAAACATTGGGGACAATGTTTAGTTTAAGTTTGGGGAGGGAGCTTATTTTTCTGTTAGTTTTGTTTTGTGTGATTTGTTTAGATTTTGTTAGTGTTTAAAGTTTTGTTTTAGTGTGTTTAGTACCAACATGAATAATGATTGACAACAAGTGCCAATGAGAATAAAATGCATGTTATGAGTATAATTCAAAGAAAATGAAATCTGAAAAAAAATCAGTGTGCTTGATTGAACACTGTGTTAGTTCATTTTAGTTTAGATAACATTTGTTGAATATCTCGTCATGATGTTAAATTTATGTTTTTGATATTGATTATGCTTGCTGAAATTGATTAGTGGAATGATGAAGGGAAAACGAAAATTATTTTCTACAATTCTAGAACTTGCTTACTTGTTATTTGAGGCGAAATAATATATCATGTATGCTTAGGAATATGATTTAGGCTATCATTTGGATCGTTTGAGCTTTTCTGGCCAACCTTAAATTACTCAATCCTTTGTTTACCCATTTTGAGCCTAATTTTTTATCTTTTTGTTCTAAACTATCATTTAAGCCTAATACTTTAAACTTGGTTATATATACGTCCCTAATATACTATGAGCATATGATTGAGAAAAAATTATGGGGATTGATGTGTAATGGGGTTTAATTGTGATTTTAGTGGGTTTAGAAAATGAAAAGTGAAAAAAAAATTAGAGAGAGTATATATTTTGAAAAAAAAAAATTTCCAATACACCCCCAATATGAATATATAGAAAAACCAAGTTTGGGGGAGTGTAGTTACTATTAAAAAAAATTAATAAATAATATATAACTCTCTAAAGAAAGAAAAAACAAGAAAGGGGATTATGGGATTGTATTATTATGGAAGTCAAGTTTTTGAGTTTTGGTCATGTGCTTATAGTAAAGTAAGCTTAAAAATTACTTTTTCAACTACCTTTACCTAAGCCATCATTACAAGCCTATAAAAGTCCTATTGATTCTTATGCATATCATGATTTCTATTAGTGGAGAATTGCATGTAACTGAGTGTAACGCTCTACTACCTTAGAGCCGTTACTAAGTGAGTTTAAAATGTGCTAAGAACTTGCAAAACGAGGTTTTTAAAACAAAAGTGTGATTAAACTGAAGTTAAGGCTGTAGTCTTTGAAAGTCTCTTAATTCATTGAAATTTCAAGTGTCTTACATCTGGGATCCCAAAGTATAGTTTATAAAATATTTACAACTCCAAAACGAGTTTACAAGTAGTTAACTACCAAAATTAGGGTTTACACAACCTTCCCTACAAAATACCCCCAAACAATGAGTTGGGCAGGCCAAACATGTACGCGCCGCCCCCACGCTCTCCGTACTCATAGCTGGTTGACTTTCTCTTTGCCCTTACCTGCAACACAGAGCACCCATGAGCCAAAGCTCAGCAAGAAAACTTAAACAGTACATAACATATGCATAATATACAGTTAATATAGCAGATAGCTCAAATCTAGTCAGATAGTCCATAAAACCTAACACGTGTACGGCCATGCCGTCCCAGAAGCATTACCAAAGCCTGGGATCTCAGTCTACACCGTAAGGATATTCCATGTATCTATTGGGGTCTCACCCTAACCACGAGCACTTCATGTGCTAAGTGGTATTCCCGGCCTCACTGTCGTTCTCGGCCTTCGTCGTTCTCAGCCGTTCGCCGTTCCCGGCCCTTCGCCGTTCATTATGCTATTTCCACATTCAGCATACTCAAATAACAATCAAATACATAATCATTCATGTAATGCTACATCCTAGAAATAATACAATCTAGGGCCGCGCCCTGCAACAAAACTATGGGCTCAAGCCCTGCCCTACGGGTGCTACAGTTTTCTTACCTGTATCCCGAGCTTCTCGATGCACCACGGTCACAAGCACGGTCCTCTAGCACGAGCCTCTCCAAAATCCTAGTCACAACACATGTAAAACACTGTTTAATACTAACCAATCCAAAACCACTTCCTGGGACCAATCCCACACTCTCAGAATACCAAAATTCCTAAAACCATACATCGGAAACATCCCCCGAACCCCCGAAGCAAAAGCTCAAAATTGCAAAATCCTATGTTCTGAAAATAGCCTAGAGTCGTGGCGCTGCCCTAGAGGGCCGCGGCTCCTAGCAAGACAGAAAGCCTTCCCCTGCCCAGAAACAGCCTCGTGCCGCGACGCCGAAGAACAGGGCCGCGACGCTCCTTCGCGAACCCTGAAATCTGGGTTTTCCCCGAGCCAAAACCACTCCAAATCACCCCAAACAAGTACCTATGCCCCAAAACCAATTAAAAACCCCAAATGAATCCCTTAACAACCTATAAACATTGTAAACAACTCAATCACACAATCACACTCAAAAATCCACTCTTGGGTTTCAAATTTCAGAAACGTAAGCTAGTAAACCAAAATCTTAAACCAAAGCTTGAAAAACTTAAACCATGCTTCCAAATTCTTAAATCACATTAGATACGAAAATTCAGAGATATATAAAGCTCTTACCTCAATCAAGAATCCAACCTTGAGCTGCTTTCCCAACCAAATTCCAAGCTCAAACACAAACTCCAGTTGAACCTATCCCCAATTCATCCCAGGAATTCCCCAAGCAAAACACACAACTCAATACCCAATTCCATGATATTCTTAACTGAATTTCACTTCATATGCACAGAATTTCCTTACCTCTGTATGCTGAATACTCCTTTAAATTTCCTAGCCTTAATCCCCTTCATGATCCCTAGAGAGTTGCCCTTCTTCCCTTCCTTCTTGCCCTTAGTTTTTTCCCTTTTCTCCTCTAGGTTTTCTTCCAATTCCAGCAAGATCAAGATATGGCTAAGTGATAAACGTGAATCACCTTTTCCCTCAGCTAAAGATATCTAAGCCCCTGCCAAAAGACTATTCTACCCCTCATCAAATCCCCATCCTAACTAAACCTCAAGGGCATTCTTGCCATTCACCTTTCTTACAAATCTACCATCTTTCTTATCTAAAATTGTTACTATCAACAGTTACCAATGGTCACTCAAGTTACCCAATTACCATTAACCATAACTCATTAATTTTCAAACCCAATTTATAAAATTCCCAAAATACCCTTAGGCTCCTCCCGAGCAGGGTATTTAATCCCGTTGTGACTTTTAGCTAATTAGCTCCCTAGGACCGTCTTGGCATGTGCATCACACTATTATCACCATGCTCACGTGGTACAAATCACATAACACATTTATCACATTTATGCCTTCAACGGGCTAAAATTACCAATTTACCCCTATCATGCAAACGAGGCTCACATGCATATTTATACCACCTAAACATGCATTCTAATCACATATTTATTTAAATTCACATATTATCACATTAATTCACTTATTGCCCTCCAGGCACGCTAATCAAGGTCCTAAACCTTATTAGCAGCTTAGGGTGCTACAATTATCCCCTCCTCACAAGAATTTCGTCCTCGAAATTACCTGAACAACTTGGGATGCCGCTCCCGCATATCGGACTCAAGCTCCCACGTCGCCTCTTCAACCTTGCTGTTCCTTCACAGCACTTTAACTAAGGCGATGGTCTTGCTCTGCAAGGTTTTGTCCTTCCTATCAAGGATCTGAACAGGCTTCTCCTCGTATGATAAATCCTGATCCAATTCCAAGTTCTCGTAGCTCAGCACATGAGCAGTATCTGATACATATTTCTGAATTATGGACACATGAAACACATCATGAACCCCTGATAGAGCTGGAGGCATCGCTAACCTGTAAGCTACCTCACCAACTCGTTTCAGAACCTCAAAGGGGTCAACAAACCTGGGACTCAGCTTGCCCTGAACACCGAACTGTTTCACTCCTCTCAGGGGTGAAACCCTAAGGAACACATGATCACCGACCTGAAACTCCACATTCCTGCGTCTCAGATCTGAGTAACTCTTCTGACAACTCAGGGAGGCGAGCATACGAGCTCTAATATTCTTAATTGCCTCATTGGTCCTCTGAACCATCTCGGGACCTAGATATCTTCTCTCCCCTGTCTCATCCCAGTGTATCGGTGACCTACACTTTCTCCCATACAACATCTCATACGGAGCCACTCCGATAGTCGCTTGATAGCTATTGTTATACGAGAACTCAATCAATGGAAGATATTTACTCCAAGATCCCCCAAAATCTAACACACAAGCTCGAAGCATGTCTTCCAGTTCTGCAGGCTCTCCCAAAACTTGGAGGTGAAGGTGGGGTCTCTGTCGGATACTATCGACCTCGGAGCCCCATGAAGTCGAAAAATTTCCTTCACATAAAGCTCAGCATACTGCTCCATAGTATAAGTTGTTCTCATAGGTAAAAAGTGGGCAGATTTAGTGTACCTGTCTACAATTACCCATACCGAATCATGCTGACCCAAGGTCTTCGGCAATCCAACCACAAAGTCCATCACAATATCCTCCCATTTCCACTCAGGAATCCCTAGAGGCTGCAACAACCCTACTGGCCTCTGATGTTCAGCCTTAATCTGCTGACAAGTTAGGCACCTTGCCACATAGTCTACCACATCCCTCTGCATGCCTGACCACCAGTACAAAACTTTCAAGTCTTGGTACATCTTCGTAGTACCTGGGTGTAAAGAATAGGGAGTGGTGTGAGCCTCATCTAGAATCTCTCGTCGAATATCTGGATCAATCAGAACACAAATCCGTCCTTTGTACCTCAGTAGGCCCATCCCTGAAATAGAGAAGTCCTTAATCGTTCCAGCTAGGACATTCTCTCTACGTTCAACTATCTGGGGATCCTTTCCCTGTGCTTTCTTAATCCTCTCAAGGAGCGTAGACTGGAGAGTTATGTTGGCTAACCTACCAACCACTAACTCAATACCTGCCCTGGCCATCTCCTCAGCCAGTCTGTCTGATATCTGCCTCGAACTATACAACTGACCTGGGCCCTTCCGGCTCAATGCATCAGCCACAACATTAGCCTTTCCAGGATGATATAGAATGTCATAATCGTAATCCTTTACCAACTCTAGCCACCTCCTTTGGCGCATATTGAGATCTTTCTGGGTAAAGAAATACTTTAGACTCTTGTGGTCAGTGTATATCTCGCACTTTTCACCATACAGATAATGCCTCCACACCTTAAGTGCGAATACCACTACAACCAACTCCAGGTCATGTGTGGGATACCTCTGCTCGTACTCCTTTAACTGCCTTGATGCATAAGCTATTACTTTCCCAGCTTGCATCAACACCATCCCAAACCCTGTCTTGAAGCATCATAATAAACAACAAACTTTTCATTGTCTGTCGGCAGGCTCAACACTGGTGCAGTAATCAACTACCGCTTTAGCTCCTTAAAGCTATTCTCACACCGATCTATCCACACATACTTAGTCTTCTTCCTAGTCAACTCTGTCAATGGAGTAGCAATTCTAGAGAACCCCTCTATAAACCGTCGGTAATACCCTGCTAATCCGAGAAAACTTCTGACTTCAGGAACACTGCTCGGCCTAGGCCAATCCCTCACTGCCTTTATCTTACTTGGGTCAACCAGTATCCCCTCCTTACTAACGATATGGCCCAGAAATGTAACTTGCGGTAACCAAAACTCACACTTGCTGAACTTAGCGTATAACTTGTGCTCTCTCAACTACTGTAACACCAAACGCAAGTGATGCTCATGCTCTATCTCTGACTGGGAGTACACCAGTATATCATCGATAAATACAATCACAAACTTATCCAGGTAATCCTTGAAAATTCTATTAATCATATCCATGAAAGTTGTTGGGGCATTGGTTAATCCAAAGGACATAACCAGAAATTCATCATGACCGTACCTTGTCTGAAAAGTTGTCTTCAGTATGTCCTCCTCCTTAATTCTCAACTGATGATAGCCTCACCGAAGATCGATCTTTGAGAACACCGTACTTCCTTGAAGTTGATCAAATAAATCATCAATCCTAGGCAGTGGATACTTGTTCTTAATGGTCAGCTTATTCAACTCCCTGTAATCAATGCACATCCTAAGCGATCCATCCTTCTTCTTAACAAATAACACCAGAGCACCCCATGGCGAGAAACTCGGTCTGATGAACCCCAAATCCAATAACTCCTGCAACTGAATCTTCAATTCTTTTAACTCTACTGGAGCCATTCTATAAGGTGCCCTGGAAACTGGCTCCACCCCCGGTGCCAACTCTATGATGAACTCAATCTCCCGCTGTGGCGGCAACCCCGGCAAGTCTGCTGGAAATAAGTCTGGAAACTCACATACCAATCTGGTTTCATTCGGTCCCGCTATCACCACCTTGGAAGTATCTACAACACTCGCTAGAAATCCTATGCAGCCTTCCTACATCAGGTCTCTAGCCTTCAATGGTGAAATCATATGCACTCGCGGTCCATTCATCGTCCCCACAAATACGAAAGGCACCTCACCTTTTGGTTCAAAAGTCACCATATGCCGCTTGCAATCAATCGTTGCTCCATATCTCATTAACCAATCCATCCCTAATATCATATCAAAATAATCCATATCTAATTCAACCAGATCAACAAACAATTCCCTACCATCTATCTCTACTAGTAATGCTCTAACCCATCTCCTAGAGACTACCAGTTCTCCTGTTGGCAACAAAGTCTGAAAATTCCTAGCATACACAATACTAGGTCTACAAATTTGTTCTATCACCCTAGCAGATACAAATGAGTGGGTAGCCCCTGAATCAATCAATACAGTATACAAAGAACCAGCGCTAGAGATCTGACCTTTCACCACTGAGGGACTAGCCTCCGCCTCAGTCTGAGTCAAAGCGAATACCCTGGCGGGAGCGAGACTATCTCCCTGCTTTGGCTCCTCCTTCTTAGCTTGTGGGCAGTCTTTCTTCAAATGGTTGGCACTCCCACAGATAAAACATGCCCTAATCCGGCACTCACCCTGATGTCGTCGCCTGCACCGAGGACACACTGGAAAACTCCTCCAGTTGTCACCACTACCCTGACGGCCACCCATAGAACCCTGCACCCTCCTATCAGAACTAGGAGAAGTAAATGAATCTAGAACCCTTCTTTTCTACTCACTGGGACCACTGCCCCGACTAGACCCAACTAAAGGAGGCACCGTCCTCCTGGCATCGCGCCTAACAGCGCTGTCCTACCATATCTGATCCTCAGCCCTCTCTGCAGTAAGGGCCTTATCCATTGCATGTGCATAAGTAGTAGTCTCTGAAACCAATGTAATATTCACATCACGAGCGATCATCACATTCAATCCCCGTATAAATCTGTCTCTCCTGGCCGCATCTGTTGGCACTAGGTCTGGCGCAAACTTCGCCAGTCTGTCGAATCTCAAGGCATACTCAGTAACCGATAACTTGTTCTGAGTTAGGTTGATAAACTCATCAACCTTCGCAGCTCGAACTGCTATGCTGTAGTATTTCTCATTAAAGACATTCTTAAATTCTTCCCATGTCATGACTGCATCATTCCTCCCCTGTCTCACCACATCCCACCAGATGCGGGCATCGTCCCTAAGCATGTAGCTAGCACAAGCTACCCTTTCACTTCCTTTGACTGTCATAAAGTCCAAGATCAAAGAAATCATGTTCATCCACTGCTCTGCCCGCAGCGGTTCTGACCCACCCTCAAAGGTAGGAGGTTGTTGCTTCCTGAATCTTTCGTACAAGGGTTCCCACCTGTTCTCAGTCACAGGCTGAACAGGCACTGGCGGCACATTCTGCTGTATTGGCAACCCTGTAACCTGTGGAGAGGCCTGTTGCCTCATCTGACGGAGTTCTTCCTCTATTCTATGCAGTCTAGCCTCCATTTTGCCCAATATCTGCTGCCAGTTCTACGGGGCAGGTGGAGGGTCCTGACCCTGATTGTCATCCTCGGCCCGATTGCCGCGGAGTCTAGACGATTGCCGAGGCATTACCACTATATGCCTGCAACCAATGACACCGCTTATCAGGCATGATAACAAAATCCAATTCCACCTCCCGTTCTCACCAATCAACCAAAATCAACAATACAAATGTAATACAAATAGCATATAATACACAACGGGCCTTGCCCTGACATCATGCATATGTTATTTCACTTAACATGCTCTTTATAAACTAAGCAGGAAAACAGGACAACCAAGCACATATTCAAACATAATAATCAACCATACCAATCAACCCTGAGTCGAGCTTTTCAGTGGCAGCGTGCGTACATGTTCGGTCGATCTCCAGAACCAATAAACCTTGGCTCGCTCTGATACCAAGTTGTAACGCCTTACTACCTTAGAGTCGTTACTAAATGAGTTTAAAATGTGCTAACAACTTGTTAAACGAGGTTTTTTAAAAAAAAAGTGTGATTAAACTGAAGTTAAGGCTGTAGTCTTTGAAAATCTCTTAATTCACTGAAAATTTCAAGTGTCTTATATCTGGGATCCCAAAGTATAGTTTATAAAATATTTACAACTCCAAAACGAGTTTACAAGTAGTTAACTACAAAAATTAGGGTTTACACAACCTTCCCTACAAAATACCCCCAACCAGGCAGTTGGGCATGCCAAACATGTACGCGCCGCCCCCACGCTCTCCGTACTAATGGTTGGTTGACTTTCTCTTTGCCCTTACCTACAACACAGAGCACCCGTGAGCCGAAGCTCAGCAAGAAAACTTAAACAGTACATAACATATGCATCATATACAGTTAATATAGCAGATAGCTCAAATCTAGTCAGACAGTCCATAAAACCTAACACGTATACGGCCATGCCGTCCCAAAAGCGTTACCAAAGTCTGGGATCTCGGTCTACACCGTAAGGATATCCCATGTATCCATTGGGGTCTCACCCTAACCACGAACACTTCATATGCTAAGTGGTATTCCCGGCCTCACTGCCGTTCTCAGCCTTTGCCATTCTCAGCCGTTCGCCGTTCCTGGCCCTTCGCCGTTCATTCTGCTATTTCCACATTCAACATACTCAAATAACAATCAAATACATAATCATTCATGTAATGCTACAACCTAGCAATAATACAATCTAGGGCCGCGCCCTGCAACAAAACTATGGGCTCAAGCCCTGCTCTACAGGTGCTACAGTTTTCTTACCTATATCCTGAGCTTTCCGATGCACCACTGTCACAAGCACGGTCCTCTAGCACGAGCCTCTCCAATATCCTAGTCACAACACATGTAAAACACTCTTTAATACTAACCAATCCAAAACCACTTCCCAGGACCAATCCCACACTCTCAGTATCCCCAAATTCCTAAAACCATACATCAGAAACATCCCCCGAACCCCCGAAGCAAAAGCTCAAAATTGCAAAATCATATGTTCTGAAAATAGCCTAGCACCGCGACACTGCCCTAGAGGGCCGCGGCGCCCAGCAAGACAGAAAGCCTTCCCCTGCCCAGAAACAGCCTCGTGCCGCGACGCCGAAGAACAGGGCCGCGGCGCTCCTTCGCGAGCCCAGAAATCTGGGTTTTCCCCGAGCCAAAACCACTCCAAATCACCCCAAACAAGTTCCTATGCCCCAAAACCAATTCAAAACCCCAAATGAATCCATTGACAACCTATAAACATCGTAAACAACTCAATCACACAATCACACTCAAAAATCCACTCTTGGGTTTCAAATTTCAGAAACATAAGCTAGTAAACAAAAATCTTAAACCAAAGCTTGAAAAACTTAAACCATGCTTCCAAATTCTTAAATCACATCAGATACGAAAATTCAAAGATATATAAAGCTCTTACCTCAATCAAGAATCCAACCTTGAGCTGCTTTCCCAACCAAATTCCAAGCTCAAACACAAACTCCAGCTGAACCTATCCCCAATTCATCCCAGGAATTCCCCAATCAAAACACACAACTCAATACCCAATTCCATGATATTCTTAACTGAATTTCACTTCATATGCATAGAATTTCCTTACCTCTGTATGCTGAATACTCCTTTAAATTTCCTAGCCTTAATCCCCTTCTTGATCCCTAGAGAGTTGCCCTTCTTCCCTTCCTTCTTGCCCTTAGTTTTTTCCCTTTTCTCCTCTAGGTTTTCTTCCAATTCCAGCAAGATCAAGATATGGCTAAGTGATAAATGTGAATCACCTTTTCCCTCACCTGAAGATATCTAAGCCCCTGCCAAAAGACTATTCTACCCCTCATCAAAACCCCATCCTAACTAAACCTCAAGGGCATTCTTGCCATTCACCTTTCTTACAAATCTACCATCTTTCTTATCTAAAATTGTTACTATCAATAGTTGCCAATGGTCACTCAAGTTACCCAATTACCATTAACCATAACTCATTAATTTTCAAACCCAATTTATAAAATTCCCAAAATAGCCCTAGCCTCCTCCCGAGCCGGGTATTTAATCTGTTGTGACTTTTAACTAATTAGCTCCCTAGGACCGTCTTGGCACGTGCATCACACTGTTATCACCACGCTCACGTGGTACAAATCACATAACACATTTATCTCATTTATGCCCTCAATGGGATAAAATTACCATTTTACCCCTATCATGAAAACGGGGCTCACATGCATATTTATACCACCTAAACATGCATTCTAATCGCATATTTATTTAAATTCACATATTATCATATTAATTCACTTATTGCCCTCCAGGCACGCTAATCAAGGTCCTAAACCTTATTAGCAGCTTAGGGTGCTACAGTGAGCTTATGGAATTACTTGGTTTGAATGGATTGATTGGAAAGAAATTTGGTTAGCATAATTGATTTCGAATATGTTTATTTACTGATCACGAGTTGATAATCCAAAATGTTAGCAGCTAAGGTGTGTTGATGGAGTGTTTTGATCAAAATTCTAGATTGAATAAATTGTTGAGTACTTTTATGAGAATTATATGATTAACATTCATGAATTTAATGCATAATTTTTGTTGTTGGTATAATTCATGTTGTTAGAGTCTAGGTTTGTTTGAGTCCTTTGTTCGAGGGCGAATAAATAGTAAGTTTGGGGGAGTTTGATAACTTCATTTTAGTGTCATTTTAGAATGTGTTTTTGTGGTAATCTTGAGTCTTTATGTGTGTTTTGTGCAAGATTACACTTTTGTTTGTCTTTGTTGTAGGTTGGTTCGGTGGATCGCGAGAAAAATGTAAAAAGAAGTGAAAATGGTGGAAAAATGATGCTTTTGGCGGTTGTTGAACTCAAAATAACGCTAAGGATGATTGAATGTTAGTTTTGGATGAGGAGACGGGTTGAAAGAAATAATTTGAGAAAAAATTGAATTAGAGCCGCGACATGGGCTTATAAGTCGCGACTCAAGGCAAAGTCAGAGGCGCATGGTTGCTGGAGGCAATTAGTGTTGTGACTTGGACTTACAAGTCGGACTCAAGAGGAAATCAGAGGTTGAGTAAAGGGGAAAAATGGACATGGGCCATGACTTGATGATGTTTGAGTCGTAATGCCTGGAGACTTAAAAGGAATTGAAATGGCTCAAAAACAAACACGGGCCGCGGCCCAGAGAAGGCCAAGTCGCGGCCTGTTGGATTAGCTTATACAGGATCTTTATCTATTTTCATGTTTATCTAATATTAAACAAATTAATACTAGATAGCCTAAAATATGTTTCTAAAATTGAATTCAAAGAGAGACATAGAATAGAATACTTACAGTATACGCAGCGGAATTAAGAGTCCTTCCTTCAGTTTCTCTAACTCTTGTATCCTTTCTGTCGCAGAGTATTATCAAGAAACTGAACCGATCTTCTATTTTCTTCACAATCTTCCAAGTATCCTTAGAACCACCTAGACTAGTGTGGGAAATTCTCAACACATGAGATAGATATAGAGAGAAGAAGAGAAAATAACAAAGAGGCTTAGAAAAGGACTTGTGTTTAGAGAGAATCTAAAACTATCAGAAAATCTGACTTGTGACTTATCAAACTTCTGTTTTGACTTCTCTCTAAGCACTCCTTTTATAGACTCAATTAGGCCATTTAATTTAATTAAAAAATCAATAAAATAATATCCATTTTGAAGCCCTAGGTCGAAATTATCATAGGCTATAGGCCCGTGAAATTTCCCATTTGATTATAAGCCCATTGGACTTAAAATCAAGGCCTGTATTATTTTCTATTGATTTAATTAATTAAATAATTATTTAATTCCTTTATCAAATTAATTATTTATAATTTGAACCTTTATTTAAACTTATTTATTAATTTAGATACCAATTTATCTTAATTAATAAATCTGCCATAATTTCTCTTTTCTTCTCAAAATTACACAACTCTGTGAAACTATCCAAAATTGACCTGGTCAACTTTGATAATTCTAATTGATGATTAAATCAATTAATTGAGACTATCTAGATGATTTTATCCAAGGTACAATGGGGACCATGGGCCTATGAAATCAAGCTCCAATAAGTTATCATAAATCTAACAAATAAATTTACTAACTTATTAATTCCTCGTGACTCCACTATAGACTTGGAATTGCACTCTTGAATTCATAGAACGCTCTATAACAAATATAGATATGCTATTAATTATCCATTGTTACAACCATAATTGTCACTCAATCCTCTATAGACGGTCTACAATGAGATATGACTAAAATACCGTTTTACCCCTCATTGTATTTTATCCTTAAAACACTTAGTTCCTTGTAAATGATATTTCAGTAAACTAATTTAATTATTGAAATGAGATCTCTATCATTTAACACCTTGAACCAAACTAAAAGGAAACCATTGTTTCACTTCTTCATCAGAAGCTATAGATGTTCATATCTATGATTACCACTCCCACTCAATTATACTACCGAGTTCCCAAGATGTAAGTATGGGCTAGTCCGTAGGGTAAGCTGGTAACGAACAAGTCAAAGAACTCAAATAATACAATCAGTTAGAATACTAACCACTCAGAATTGAGATTGAATTGACCTATGGTCAACTATATGATATGACTAGAATAGATAATAACGGTATGTTTACTTATCTTATCAACTGTCAATATCGGTCCTGTCCGATGTAACAAATACATCCGATCTTATCTACTTTGCTAATGTTTTGGAAAGAACATAACACTGTAATGTGTAAGTAGATCATATCGTAGATTGGCAAGTCAGTGTAAATCAGGTGCACTGGCTAATCTTAGGACTAACTTATTTTGAACATATAATCATATTTATATTCCACTGTGATTACGTCACTATAAATAAGATTAGCTATATGCTCGGGATTTAATAGAAGTTTATATTAAACAAATAATCATGAAAATAAAACATGTGAGCAAAGTGATTGACCAAGTCAAAAAATAATTTCTATTCTTTTATTGATAATAAAATGAGATTACGAAGAATTTGGGTTTTAATTAAGGCATAAAACCCCAACACGGACCGCGTGTGAAAACCACAGCTATTGTAGTTTTTTTTACTATAAATTCATATTTAGGGTTTAATTAGGTCAGTTTTTAATTACGTTTTTAGAGACTAATTTTTATTCTTAGACTAGTTATTTTGCATTTTTATATTTTTCTTTCTTCTTTAAGTTTGAGAATCTTAAGTTTTTGAATTATTATTTTGTTGATTTAGTCATGTCTGATATGAACTAAATTTTTTTATCTAGGGTATAATGTAGTCACTTGGATTTCTATCTAATTTAATTATGATGTTCTATAGATTTTTCTTCTCTATTCTAATCTATATAATGTGTGTTTAATGCTAGTAAATACTTGATCAATATTTGCTTGATTTTATGATTTTGATTCAACATTCGGAAGATGAGAATCAAATATGCTATCATTATATAGACATAGGTTGCATATTGGACGAAAGTACCCGTATGACTTGTGTAGTAATTAGGTTTCCATGCTTAATGCCTTCTATATGTTTAAGTTTATCACTGAGATGTAGAAAACCTGCATATAGGTTGAGATCTTGAAAAAGAATAGGAATCGATTTATGTTAACCTGGTATTAGAATAGGAAGAAAGAAATTTAGAATTGATTAATAAAATTAGTAGAATGACAAGTTGGTGAAATTAACACCCTAGGTCTTTTTAATAGTGATTTAAGTCTTTTAATTAGTGATCTCGTTCTTAGATTTTTTTTATAATTTTAAAATTAAATTCATCTAAACTTTTGTTGCCAAATAGAAATTAAAAAAACAATTAGTGGTAGTTGGAAGATAGTTTTCGTGGGAACGATACTCTACTAATCATATATATTATTGAATCGATTACGTGCACTTGCGTATATATTTTTTTGCGATCAATCCTTTCTCAGAATTTGTTGTAGAGTAACAACCAAGAACCAAACCTAAGTAGGTCACTTGAGTTAGAGACAAAATTAAGTTATTTCTATCCCTAATGATCTAGATACCAAGAACACAACTTGCTACAATGAATTCGGGAATTTCCTTACCAGCCAATTTTTTTATGTCTAGTGATTTTTTGACATTGTTTCCAATGACTAAGATATCATCATCATAAAGGATTAAGAACACCACAATGTATTTTTTCCTTAAGTTGTTAAACACAATGGTCAACTATATTTTGTCCAAAACCACAAGTCTTAATGTTTCCATTTAACCTTAATTCTAGGAGGGGGAAGCTTGTTTAAGTCCATATATTGACCTACTCAGCTTGCCGACTTTCTTGTCCAACTACTTTAAATCCTTCTGATTGATCCATGTTAATGGTCTCATTAAGATAGCCATTAAAAATGCTTCTTTGATGTCCATTTTTCTTATCTCTTAATCAAGATTTGTGGCTATGGATAAGAGTATACTAAATGAATTTTGACATGGCTACTAGAGAAAAAGTTTTCTCTAAGTCAACTTGCTCTCTCTGCCACGAGTTGAGCCTTAATGTCTCATCCTTTTGATCAACTCCCCTCTTCTTCTTATAGATCTACTTGCAGCTCATGGGCTTAAAGTCCAATGGCACATCTACAAGATCTCATACAAATTAAGAGTACTTAGACTCTATTTCCTGGTACATAACTTCAAGTGAAAGATCTATTTCAGACTTACCCATTGCCTGTTTAAAGGCCAATGAATCATTGTTACTTGTGTCCCCAACCATTTCATAGGTACTGGGTTTCGAGAAACCCCCCCACTATAATGAGGCATCGTAACCTTCTGGCTTGGATTAGTGGTTTATAAATCTACCTTGTTTTCATCGACTTGCGTCGGTGAGGATGGAACAATAGTTTATCGTTTTCCATCTAATATTATTTTGCTACGAGACTTGAAATTCATTATGTAGTCGTTATCCAGAAAAGTAGCATTTGTAGAGCCATCACTTTCTTGTCTATTGGACTATAAAATAGACCACCCTGAGTACCATTCGAATAGTCAACAAACAATCAAACCTCAGTTCATTGTTCTAGCTTTCCTGCCTTTTTCCTCAGGACATAAACAGGACACCCCCATATTCCAAAATGTCGTAAATCAGGTTTAAGACCATTCCATAATTCTAGTGGTATCTCGGAGGCAGCTTTGAGATGGTAGAACATTTAAAAAATGTCACATGCGATCTAGGTAGTATGTCTTCAGAAAATATCTAGGTAAGCAGTTGGTAGAGTTGAATAGCTTATCATAGAACACACATTTTCATAAACATGTGTTTCATGCCGCTCAACAATACTGTTCTATTGCGGACTCCTTGGGGAAGTTTCTTTAGGCTAAACACTTTCTTTTATTTTGAATTTAAATCCAAATTAGGCCTAAATTCAAAATCTTTTTATCTATTTTTAATTAATTAATTAAATCCTTATTCAAATTAACTAATTATAATTTGAAACTTGATTTAATATTATTTATTTATATTGATACTAATTTATCAATATTAATAAATTTACCCAAAGATTCTCTTTTATTCTCTAAATCTCATATCTTTGTAAAATTTTCCAAAATTGACCTAGTCAACTTTACAAATCCATATTGATAATTAAATCAATTAGTTGAGACATTCTAGATGATTTACTCAAAGTTGATACGAGGACCATGGATCCATCAAGTCAAGCTCCAATAAATTACTGTAAATTTAATTACAAATAATTTCACTATATTATTAATTCCTTGTGACTCCACTATAGACTCGGAATTGAACTCTTGAATTCATAGAATGTATTTTCCAAACCATAAATACATTATCCATTGTTCTAACTATTACAGTCAGTCAATTCTCTATCGATGAATTACTAACAAGCTGGGTGCAAATTATCATTTTACCCCTCATCAGTATTTTATCCTTAACTTCCAGTAAGTTCCTTGTAAATGATATTCCTGTAAACTTAATCACAAGAAATGAGACCTCAATCATTTAACCTTTTGGACATAGCAATTATGGAAATCATCTTTTCATTTCTCATGCAGAAGTTAGATATTTCATATCTTTGAATAATACTCCCACTCAATTACACTATGAAATCTCCAAGATGTAACTATAGGCTAGACTGTTGGGTAAGCTAGTAACGAACATGTCAAAAGATTTAAATAATATAACTAGCAGAATATTATCACTCAGAATTAAGATCGACTTAAGTTATCGTCAGCGTTGTGACATTGATTAGATTCGATAAAAAAGATACTTATTTATCAATCAATAATAAATATCGGTCATAGTCTGATGTAACCAAATAATTTTGATCTTATCTACTTGGTCAATACCTTGGACAAGACATCACACCAGAATGTGTAAGCAGATCATATCGTAGATTGCTTAATTAGTGAAAATCCAATGCACTGATCTATTCTTAGGACTCGTTCTTTTGAACATATAATTACAACTATAATGCACTATGACCTAGTCACTATAATTGTAACTATCCATATGTTTGGGATTTAAAAAATATTTGAATTATTTAAATAATCATGTAATAAAACAAGAAAGAAACATGGTTGTCAAACTAAATGATTTCTACTATTTTTATTGACAATATAAAATCACATTTCATGTCCAACATGGTTTTATAAAGGCATAAAACCAACCAAGGGACGGAGGCCCTAGTGACCAGAATAAGAAGATCCAAGATACTTCTACCGTTACAAACCCGAATAGGAGGGCTAGGGGTTTTAAGGGGAGCCGCCAAGGTGACAACAAGATCTGGAGGACTTTTCCAAAGTGTGCCAGATGTAGGAGATGCCATATGGGAGAGTGCCAAGCGAAGGCATGTTTCTTATGTGGTATAGTTGGGCATCTCAGGAAGGACTGCCCGAGAGCGAAGAAAGAGGAATCAAAGAAGGCGAACAACTTGACTCCAGCTCGAGTGTTCCCACTGGCGTAGTCAAAGGCTGAGGCTAGTCCCTCAGTTGTGAAATGTCAACTTTCTAGTGCTGGTACTGCTTATACTGTACTGATTGATTCTAGTGCTAAATTTTATTTTGTATCTAGAAGTATAATTGATTAATTATGTAGACCATGTGATTATTACGCTGAGGTATTTGGGACCTTATTGCCTACTGGGAATTGGTAGTCTCTAGGAGATGGGTCAGATCATTTCCAGTAGAGGTTGACAGTAGAGAGTTATCAGTAGATTTGATTGATCTGGTGATGGACGACTTTGATATGATTATGGGTATGGACTGGCTAGCCAAGTATGAGGCAACCATAGATTGTAAGAAGAAGATAATAACTTTTGAATCTGAGGGTGATGGCTCGTTTGTATTTGTGGGTACTATGAACAAACCTTGCATTCCTATTATATCAACATTGAGGGTTGGAAACCTATTGGGATGTGGTTGCATAGGATTCCTGGCTAGTTGGACCTGAAGAGACTAGATTAGTCTGTGTGTTTCTAGATGTATTCCCAAAAGATTTACCAGGGTTTTCGCCGCACACAGAGATGGAGTTTGTTATTGAATTGGCACCGGGGACAGAACCAGTGTCTAAAGCACTGTACAGAATGGGTCTAGCAGAATTGAAGGAACTAAAGGTTCAATTACAGGAGCTACTTGACTTGGGGTTTATCAGGCCTAGTTTCTCGTCATGGGGTGCACCATTTTTTTTTTTTTTTGTAAAGAAGAATGATGGATCTCTGAGGATGTGCATCGATTACCGAGAGCTGAACAAGTTGACAATCAAGAATAGGTATCCATTACCGAGGATCGACGATTTATTTGATCAGCTACAGAGTAGGACAGTGCTTTTGAAGAATGATCTTCGATCTGGTTATCACTAACTGAAAATCAAGGAGGAAGATATACCGAAGACAGATTTTCATACCAGGTATGGGCATTATGATTTCTTAGTCATGTAATTTGGATTGACTAATGCCCCCAACAACTTTTAAGGATATGATGAACAGAGTTATCAAGGATTACTTAGTCAGATTTGTGATAATCTTTATCGACGACATCTTGGTTTATTCTAAATCAGAGGCAGAGCATGAACAACATTTTTGGTTGGTATTACAGAGGTTGAGAGAGCACATATTATATGGGAAGTTCGAGAAGTGTGAGTTCTGGTTAACTTAGGTGATGTTCCTCGGCCACATTGTAAGTAAAGATGGAATCAAGGTGAATCCAGCCAAGATTGAGGCAGTCAGAGAATGGCCAAGGCCAAGGAGTGCTTTAGAGATTAAAAGTTTCCTTGGATTGGCGGTATATTAGCGACACTTCGTAGAAGGGTTCTCAAGAATTGCTACACCACTGAAAAAATTGACACGCAAGAATCTAAAGTTTGTATGGTCAGAAAAATATGAGAACAACTTCCAGGAGTTGAAGCGACGATTGATTACTACTCCAGTGTTGAGTCTTTCCTAAGATTGAGTGAAATTCGTACTATTGTGATTCTTCAAGACAAGGGCTAGGCTGTGTCCTTATGTAGGCTGGAAAATTGATTGCCTATGCATCACGACAATTAAAGAAATATGAACAGCAGTACCCTACACATGATCTTGAACTAGCACTGGTGGTATTTGCATTAAAGGTATGGCGACACTATCTATATGGAGAGAAGTACGAGATTTATAATGATCACAAGTGTTTGAAGTACTTCTTCACTTAGAATGATCTGAACATGAGACATAGGTGTTGGCCAGAGTTTGTAGAAGATTATGACTGTGAAATCCTATATCATCCAAGAAAAACCAATGTGGTGGAAGATGCCTTGAGTCAGAGAGGTCTGGGACAGATATTTAGTTTAAAGCGTATATCAAAAGTGTTGGCAGGGGATATGACTAGAGCAGGGATAGTGTTGGTTGTGGGCCAATTAGCCAACATCACCTTACAATCTACTCTTTTGGAGAACATAAAGGAAGGTTAGATAAGTGATCCCCAATTGATGAACCACAGATGGGACGTCATAGCTGGAGTGACTAGGGACCACAGATGAGCCACAAAGATGTATCAGCATTTGAAATCGCTATATTGGTGGCCTGGGATAAAGAAAGACGTGATCGAGTATGTGGCTAAGTGCCTAACGTGCCAGCAGATGAAAGCTGAACACCAGAGACCAGCAGAGTTATTACAACCCTTTGACATTCTTCAGTGGAAATGGGAGAACATTACTATGGATTTTGTAATTGAGTTTCCTAGGATAGTGGGTCAGCATGAATCTGTGTGGGTTATTGTGGACAATATACCAAGTTAACTCACTTTCTACCGGTGAGGACCAATTTTATAGTGGATTAGTATGTAGAGTTGTATGTGGAATATGTTGGGAATTGTGCCCTTAAAGCAATTGTAGTTGACAATGGTTTTAACGAAATGAATACATGAATTGAATTATTCTGTATATGTAGCTTATGTACTATATTATTGTTAATAATATTAAGTAAATATCAAAAAAATTCCCAAGTTCATCTATGTGGTCTCAATCTCATATTGGTATAAGAGGATCGAGATAGAGATAATGGACTTAAATAGTTCGTAATAAAATAAAGTTAAGAAATGAATACATGTGACCTAGATCTGGATTACTAGTGTAGAAGGACATTTTAGTGGATGTACTTTTCATACTAAGAGTATGTAGAACTGGACCAGATGTGATTTGATAATACTTGTTTAAATACCATGTCGTAGTATTATAAAACACATCAATTGATGATCATATACAAACTGATCTTAATCTTGACGTTACTAGGAACACCTATGTATGTCATTTGATCATTTGACTCATGCGTTACGGTTAGTCAATATGATTGAATGTTGGTTCCCTATTGGGTTGGCTTTTCAAACAGAAAAGGTTATTGACGTCAAATTGATAATCAGATTGTGAATTAACATTCACGAGTAAATTCAATGGTACACTAAGAATCAAGATATAATTTAAAGGGTAAAATTGTAATTTTATTCCCACTTAATTATGAATCATCAATAGGGGATTAATTTGCATGTGATGATTATATCAATGGACACTTTATGGTTACAATAAAGTACTCAGTAAATATATTTATTTAATTCTCAAGAGTTCAGTCTCATATTTATAGTGGAGTAATCAAGAGATTAATAAATATGATTATTGAATAAAAGAGTTTTGCTTAATAATCTTTTGTTTATTAGAGCTTGGAATTATTGGTCCATAGGTCCCCAGGGCTGCTTTATCAACACTATTCAAGGTAAGAGTTGATACAAGGGTCAAACTGTGAATGGGCTATTTGAGAGAATATTTATTCTTCGGAAAAAATATGCAATTATGTGATAATTGAAGTTTCACAATTTATTATTGCATTAATGCAATTTTTTAAATTGTGTAGAAATAAAAGAAATTGATTTTAATCAATTATTTCATTTAAGTGAGAAAGAATAAATATGGATAGTAAAAATTTATTTTGATTATTATATTTAATTAATTAATAATAAGATGATAGTGGAAATTCAAATTTTGAATTTGAAAATTTAAGTTGTTAATTTTTCCGTAAAAAGATGAAACCTTATTTAAATTTCTAATTATTAATTAATTAAAATAAATATGCATGAAAAATCAAATTCTCTTATTTTAGGGAGGTGTTACACACATAGGGTTTTCTGGACTGCCTTATGTGTGTACCACTATTGAAAATGATTAGTTATTGGTTTTTTTCATTTATTTAATTAATAAATAAAACATTTTGAATATGCTTTTTGAAATGGAATGTAAGACTTTGTCTTTAATTATCATTTATTTTATTATTATTAAGATGATCAATTTTATTTGATTATTATTATTATGATAATAATACATATATATTCTATATGATTGAAAATAAGAACAAAAAATTTACAAGGAGAATCAGAAAAACTAAACTCCTTTTCTCACAAAAGATAAACCTTTCTCTGTAGCCTATAATCAAGAATCTCGTGTGTTGAGAATATTTTATTCATAAATTTGATTCTTGTTCTCTATGTGCACACCCACATCTTGAGGTGTAGAGAACGTCTTCTAAGATCTTGGTGTGAGTACTCAAACAAGGATAGGAAGATCGAATTATAAACGAAAAGATTCAAGGATTCTTGATAGGCTACAAGAGGTAAATCATTTTGTATTATTTTTACATATACATATTTTTGTTGATTAACGTATTGCATATTAAAGGATCCTCATATAAAGTTGTTTATATGAAATTTTTTGTTGTATACAATGCTACCATTACCGCAATTTTTGCTGCACACTAGGAACATTTCCTAACAATTGGTACCAGAGCGATCTTTAATCCCTATGTATGTTAATTATTGTGTGGGCATCATATGCATTTTTTATATTATGTGTAATATATGAATGGATAGATGTTTATGTATGAATTATTTATGTTCTTAAGGTTTGGTTTTCATGGTGCTTTTGGGTTAGGAAAAGTTCTTAAATTTTCTAGACATACAAAAATTGTAAGCCATTTTGGAGCATAGGAATTTGGTAATTTATTTTTTAAATTTCTGGATAAAATTATGTTATGGCCCAAGCCTGATGGCTTGAGTCGCTGCCCCTGTGCCCACGCTGAGCCGCCGCCCTTGTGCCCACGCCGTGCGTGCCCCTGCCAGCCACTGTCCGTGTGCGCCAGTAACCACCCACAGTCATGCCCTCCTCCACTATTAGCCTCCCTAGTCGCCGCCCACCATGACACACCCATTAGGGTTTGTGTCATGCAGGCCCTAATGGATGAATAATTATCTAATTGGGTCATTTTGAGCCCAATATAATTGAAAGTGTTTTAATTATAATTTTAAATTAATTATGGTTAGTCCAAATTTCAATTGGGCCTCAATAACTTATTGGGTATTAAAACCCAAAGTTTGATTATTTTAAAATTGTTTAAAATAATTAAAAGGTTATTTAATTCACATTGGATAAATAAAATGGTAATGACCTAAAGACTAAAAGAGAAGGTCCAAAGATCAAAGGAGTTGCTCTTCATTAGGCCTTAGTTATTTTAATTATTTTTGTGTATTTTTTTACAAGTGTTTTAATTTTCTAGAAATACCTAACCCGCATTTATTTATTTATTTGCTTGAACATGATTAAATTGTTTAATACTTTATCATGCATTATAACATGGCCTACATATTATCCACACACTACATATTAAGCATGATTTTTTTTAAACATGCTTAGGATTGATTATATGTGTTTATTTCATAATCATATAATTAATTTAGGCTTAATTAGTTAAGATGGTAAGTAGAATTTAGAAGTTGTTTATTTTCTTATTTAATAATTTTTTTTTATTAAATTAAATGGTATTCTATTTAAAGAGAAAAATAAAATTAATCTAGGGCACGGTTATTTATTTTGCATAATTGGATTAGTATTTATTAGAATATCATTTGCTAGAGGGTCCGGAATTCGCCTGAGATGGGTCGGTCGCATTTGGTGCGCTCCCAGGAGCCTGAGTCCGAGCCTCCGCAGGGGTTCGGTTATTCTCAGCTCCTGCAGGCACTTCCATAGGCGGGTTAGCCGGGGCCCGAGCTCGAGTACTCCTCTGGGGCCTAGGTGGAGCGGATGGCTCTGCTGGTGCCGGAGGTTGAGTTGGCCTCCTTGTGGCAGCATCCTTTCGTGGACACCCGCGGGGCCTCCTGGGAGGAACATGCACGTCCCTTGGAGGAGGGACTTGGTTTTCACGCGAAGGCGGGGGCTGAGCCACCTGCGCCTCTGCGGCTATCCTTGTCAACTCCTCATTCCGTTTGTTGGCCTCTGCCAACAGCTGCTTCAGTTGTCGGTTTTCAAGTTCCATAATAGGAACATACCGCTCCGGATTGTAGTACATATCCTCATCCCTTGGTGGAGGGGGTGGTCCCTGGGAATCAGAGGACCCACTTCTCTCCTCAACATCCGGGTTTTCCATTGGTTGTTTTCCAGGACGTCTTGGGTAATTTTCTTCAGGTGTGTTCTAATTGTTTGTGGCCATGATTTTCTCAGGGATGAATGCTTAAGGCTCTCAATGAAAGCATCAAACTGTTGACGCCGTTTTTCGTCAGTAGTGAAAGAAGAGCACGTAAACAATAACTGATAATGGCCAATTAAATACGACAACACAAACACACGATTTTAACGTGGTTCAGCAGTTAAATCTGCCTAGTCCACGAGTCTCTGTTATTAAACTCAAGATTATCTCTGAGAATTCTTTAGCATGAATTCTTCAGAGTTTTCTCTCAAGGTTCAGAATTTCGGTCCATTACAATGGTGCGTGACCCCTCTATTTATAGAGAAGGCTGCAGAATACTATCCCACATATTTTGGGTAGTTACTCCTTTTGTGAATAAAATTAATGGCTTTAAATGCCTATAATCAGATATAAAAGGAAACGTCCCCTAAAGACCAGGGGACGTATAACTGACCAAATAATATCCCACGATTCTAGGGGATTTACAGTAATAAATGAGGATTACATCTCGTATGGACAACACTTATAGATATTCAAGGTGGTTATCATATATCTCCAAGGCTTTAGTTTCCCAGGTTTCCCGTCATCTTTCGAGCTAGAGACATCTCCCGAGGTCACATGGCTTTCGAGATCGTATGTGCGTTGAGCTCGGGACCCCTGGTCCAAGGTCATCCCTGAGGATGGATGCGTTTCCGGAGCTACCTTTCGAGGTCATGAATACTTCAAGGTCACCATACTCGAGGTCGTCTATGACTTCCAGGCTCGATATTTAATCATGGAGCATACTTCAAACCTTATGAGTCCACTTGCTGTGAATCCACCTTTCGAGGTCATATTTAACATAGCTCGAAATCTGGGTATAACAGATAGCCTTTCTCTTGTTGCTCTCATGGAGGTTCTTGTTGCGGTGGCTCTCTCTTCTAGCGGCATTATCCTTCCATATTCGATCCTCCAAATATTCAGCCTCAAGAGCTCTATCCAATACCTCTGCATAACTGGCCACATCAGCGCTGGTCATCCTAACATCCCTTGCTATCATCGGTTTGAGTCCCCTTACAAACCTCTAGACTCGCATTGCATCATTCGGTACCACTTCAGGGGCAAACTTGGCCAATCGATCGAACTTCTGTGCATAGTCGGTAACCGAAAGGCTCCCTTGAACCAGAGTTATAAATTCATCAACCTTAGTTGCTAGCACCACTGGACTGTAATACTTCTTACTGAATGCCTGGACAAACTGCGCCCAAGTCATGGTACTTGGATCATGGGTCTGTTTAGTCACGTCCCACCATATACGTGCATCCATCTTAAGTAGATAAGCTGCGCAGGAAACCCTTTGGCGATCATCTAACTCCATATGATCAAAAATAGCCTCAACAGACCTTAGCCAATCTTCTGCCACCATTGGATCAGCTTTCCCTTCAAACGTCGGTGGGGCTTGTTTCCTGAAGCGTTCATATACTGGTTCAAACCCATAGGCTACAGGTTGTGGTGCAGGTGGTGGTACTGGTGGCTGAGGTTGTGCCACTAGTACTTGAGGTATAGGGTGCGTTTGAGATGTCTGTGGTGGTTGTCTAGCTTGTGCTAGCTCCTCATCTCTTAGTCTCAACTCTTCTCTTAACCTTGCCACCTCTGCAGCCAGGTCCACAGTTGGCGCTGCTGGAGCTGTAGGTTGAACAGTTGGCACTTCAACATCAGGGATGGCCGTAGTTTCAGACCTTGTGGAGGCACCCTTTCCTCTACCTCTACCTCTTCCCCTTCCTCCTCTTCCTCTGGTTGACATGATGAAGTTTTAAGGCAATCACAGGAAAAATCATAAGGAAGGAACTTTGCATATCGATGGATATTTGTAAATCATGCATTCACATCACACCATCTAGATTTGCAATGAAATATCCATAGTATTCAAAAATGTTTAAAATATTCCAAAATTAAACAATCCCAAAAAGTGTTTAATTAACCAAAACATATTTCCTTAAATTCTTAGAAAATTATTATTAATCCATCTTATTTATTGGCATCCCCATGCAACGATCACGAAATGGACTCTAGTCCTCGATGGTGGACTCGTCCTCTGAATTGTAATAAAAGACGTTTTCAGGGATGTGGAAATAGCCGGGAGCGCCCGCCATTATCTGCATCCTCGCGGTCAGACGCGGTATGGCTTGCAGTACTTCCTTAACTGCCATTTCTCCTTCCACATCATGCACCATCTCTATACGCTCCTCTATTTCGCCATCATCGGTCTTTACTAGCACCCACTCCAGACGACTAAGATCATATCTTGCCAAAAAGTCGCGAATCGTAAACCCCATGGTGCTAAACTGCATGTCCTCTACCATAACGTTATTCCATGATTGATTTAACTGTAAAAGAGCCTCTGGGTACATTGACAACGCCTCACTCATTACCCAGTATTGTTCTATGGGCCAAAGCAAGGCTCCTCTCTTATTCATCATTCCTTGTATACAATCGCAAACCTCCTTCGTCGTCTTTAAGACCGCTATCTTCCAATCGTAATAGTCTTCGTCAAGCTCGACTTTTGGTATTGCACGAATCTCCTTAATCAATTGTTTCTTTGTTGTTCTTAACACAGGAGGCATATTTACTACAGTAGTTTAACAATAGAAAAATTAAATAAAAAAAGAAGCAAGCAATAACACATAAGCAAATACTTACGACGCGGTGAAGTGAGATTTTCCCATCTTTAGCGTGTATGGGGGGGTGGGGGGGGGTCCTTGGAAAACATGGACGACCGGCTCTGATACCATTTGTAAAGAACGCCCTAGACTAATACTTACCAAACATTCGCATAACATAGTTTATAAAAGAATAACATTCATTATCAAAGTCTCAGGGGGACTTGTTTAAAACTGTACGCCCTGATTTTCCCACGGGCTGATTAGCAGGCCGAGCTTCGGACTAATCATGGTTAGTCCATAAACATCCCCCAGGTCGAAGATCCTGTCTTGAGGAATCCTCAAGGACTCGCCAAGACTCCCAAGACTGGAGCAAGGAATCGAAAGGCCGAAGGTCGGGTCAGGTGCACAGCTCGTGGTACGAGCTGGATATGGAGGCCATGACCCCTTGTAAAGTCAACACACGCAAGATAAACGTGCATATATCTGACATCACATGTCCGATATCTCCCTGACTTCTCGGACACGCTGCAGGAACGTGCGTGTTCAGACACCCACTGCTGGGTTGGGCCGTGCGGCCCATTATCTCCTTATCTATCGATTTGACCATACTTATGTGTCAGGTTTAGGAATTAATCATGAATGTCACAGAGTTGATATGACAAATAAGAAGGTCACGAGATGACCTCCTTACCAACTTCCAGGTGCCTTCTCCTATAAAGATGGAGACCCTGGGAGTTGATAAGGGTTGGAACAAATAGTCTCTGGAGAGATATACTTTGTAACCAAATACCCAGAATATATCAATAATATTGACTAGTGGAGTAGAAGGATTTTAACCTTTGAACCACTTAAAAACGTGTCTCGAGTCACCTATTTCTTTCACTAAGATCTTATATCTGTTACGGTTCTATATTTGGCACTAATCTTTTTCTCTCATTCTCTTAATTACTTGTTGGCGAAGAACCGCGTCAACAGTTTGGTGCTTTCATTGAGAGCAAGTTCGATTAATGCTGCTACAAACATCTAACTATGGTGACTACTCGATCCAGGCATGGCAACGAGACAGAACAACATGATGGGCAGGAGGCTCATCATACTGCCATCCCTGAGGAACAAATTCCTGAAGTCCAGCAGCGCCCAGGAAAGTAGCCGGCGGGCCAAGGCGATACTGGTAGTTCGGTGCCCCGGCCACCTAATCCGAACCCGTGTTATTATACTGCGGTGGAGATGGAGAACGCTCAGCTGAGGAGCCAGTTAGCAACTGCTAGTCGGCAAATCCAGGATATCCTGGCCCGATTACCCCCTCTCATAACCAACGTTAACATTGGAGAGAGGCAAGGTGAGGCTCCTAAGTCTCGCCGGGGTAATCGATCCAAGCATAGCCGTTCGGATAGACTTCCAGCAGCCAACTCCATCCCTTCATCGCACCATTGAGACGCAAACCTCGGGAAAATGCCTGGGACCGGACAACAGCAATACAGCCGTTCGATTAGGACGTCGACTCCTAGCTCTCAACCATCCTCGAGGACGCCCAGGAGAGCTCGAGGAAATTCCCGGAGGAGATCCGGGGAGGGCCCACGACGTCTGCCCGTCCCTGAAGACCGTCCTGCGCCTCGTCCAGATCGCCCGGTGCGGGACCACCAAGTTGGGAGGGCCGAAAGGCCCCCACCAAATTTAATCCGTCCAGACGGAACCAGGATCGCTTCTCCAGTCAGGCATCCTCCATCTCCGATCAGATATCCGTCTCCTCCTCGGCCCTTCCGAGACATCCCAGCTTACGGGAGTAGTAGGAGAAACCCACCATCAGCGGGACCTTCCCGGCGTAGCAGGGCGCCGGAAGAAAGCTCAGGTCCTCACCACCAAAGACGGACTCCAAGCCTATCCAGCAGGAGTCATTGGACCGGCAGTCGCCGGAGTGATCTCTCTGGAGGAGACCTACGTCAGCGACTAAGTTTGGCACAAAGCCACCAGACCACCCAGGGAGGCGACCTTCGAGATCACCTCAACTCTCACAGAGAGGATCGAGCTAGAGATGGTAGTCAGGCTCGCTCGGGGGGGGCCCCGATCCGAAGTACGTAATGGAGGGAATGCCCCAAACAACCTATCTCAAGATAGGAGGGGCAATAAGCCACCTAATATGTACAATGGATCCGGAGCTGTTGAACAGCCCCGGAATAACCAAGGATCTCAGGACCAAACCCTCGAGTGCCTATCCGTATGCCTCACTTATCAAAGTTCAACGGGGACGGAGATCCGTCGGACCATTTAGGGATGTTCAACACCCTAATGATGGCCCATAACATTGGCCCGGAGCTGAGATGCTTGATCTTCCCTTCCACACTGACCGGACCTGCCAGACAGTGGTTCAAGAAAAGTAAAAGACAGTCGATCAGCTCCTGGAAGACCTTCTCAGCTGACTTCAAAAGGGCATTCCGCGCCTCCCAGGCCACCCGTGTTTAGGCTGACTCGTTGGCCAATGTGAGACAGCAGCCCGGTGAGACGCTGAAGGCCTACCTGAGCAGATTCGCGAACTTCGCTGCCCGAGCTAGGGACGCGGATGAAAGCTCCAAGCTCATGGCTACGAGAACCGGAATCCTTGTCGGAGGAGATCTCTGGAAGGATATACAAAAGAAGGGAGTTAGTTCGGTCAACGAATTCCTTAATAGGGCCCAAGAATGGATAAATTTGGAAGAAGCTGAAGCCTCAGCCGCGGGAACCAGCCAGGTTCCCGAGCAGCCCGCTGGAGTGGGGACAGAGGTCGTGGTAGCGACCCCAGACGTCACACAGAACAACCAGCCCGGTGGAGGCAAAAGAAAGGGGAATGGCGAAAACAATCAGCACGGCCAAAAGAAGAATAAGTCTGTAGACAAGTTCAAGCCCGTGTTCACGACATATACCGAACTCACTCAGTCAAGGGAAAGTATTTTCCTGGCCAACTCTACTCGGGTCCCATGGAAGAGGCCGGAACCATTGAAACACTACAAGGGAAAGAGAGATACTTCCAAATTCTGCCGTTTTCATAACGACGTCGGACACAATACCGACGATTGCAGGCATCTCAAAGATGAAATAGAGACTCTCATCCGAGCCGGCCCCTTGGCTCAATACTCACGGAACAGGGTTCCAGCAAGTCGACCTGCTCCGGAAGCCCCGGCCAGTCAGCCCGGGACTCGAATAGACCCGGACGTCCCTCCTCCCGTGGTCGGAGGAGAGATATCCACCATCTCTAGAGGTCCGCATATGGCTGGCACGAGCAGAGGCGCCCAGAAGAGATACGTGAATGAACTAAAAGCCCACAACGGAGTGGAGTTCGTCCCGGAGCAGCGTCAGTCAAAACAGCAACGATTAGAGAAGCAACTGATCACTTTTACGGAGGAAGACGCAGGCCATGTCCAGTTCCCTCACAATGATCCCTTGGTTGTAGCAGTCCAGCTCGCTAACCGGAAAGTAAGAAGGGTTCTGATAGATAACGGGAGTTCGGTGAACCTTTTATTCCGATCCACCTTAGAGAAGTGGGTTTGGCTGTCGCCGATCTAAAGGCAACCTGCATGATGTTGTATGGTTTTTCGGGAGAAGGATCAGCAGCGATAGGGACGATCGAGCTGCTGATCACCCTAGGAGAAGAGTCTCGGACAGTCTCTAAACTACTTGAGTTCGTGGTCATTGACTGCTCTGCTGCCTACAACGCCATTTTGGGCCGACCTACGCTCATAACTTTCGAGGCTGTCACTTCCATTCGACACCTCGCCATGAAATTCCCTACTTCAACAGGAATCTGCACCATCAAGGGCGATCAGCTCGCTGCCAGGGAATGCTACAGCATTTCCATGAAGGGAAAATCTAAAACTGGGCAGCTGGCTATGGCCATTCCGAGTGAAGAGGAATCCCAGGAACCCTTGGCGGCTCCTGAGATTGAAAAACCTCAAAATGCCAAAGGGGAAAGTGTCGCCCTTAGTGAGGACATTGACCCCCGAATAGGCGAAGACAGATCCGAGCTCCAGGCTATTGAGGAGCTCGAGGAGGTGAACCTTGATCCACAAAATCCATCACGGATGGTCAAGCTCTGGAAAAACCTCTGTAGCAAGAGGAAGACGGAGCTGATTACGTTTCTGCGGGCTAATTTAGATGTATTCGCATGGTCGCACGAGGACATGGTAGGCATCAGCCCGAGTGTCATCATGCACACGCTCCACCTGGATAAAAGCGTTCCTACCAAGTCTCAGAAGCAGACGTTTAGGAACAACCCGAGCTGAAGCCCTAGAAGAAGAAGTGACCCGACTCAAAAAATGTGGCTTTATCCGTGAAGCCAAATTTCCAATTTGGGTCGCCAATCCCGTGCTAGTTCCAAAGCCCAACAGGATATGGCAGACTTGCATTGTCTTCTCCGACCTGAATAAGGCCTGCCCCAAGGATTGTTTTCCATTGCCAAGGATCGATCAGCTGGTGGATGCCACGGCGGAGCACGAGCTCATGTCCTTTATGGACGCGTACTCAGGCTACAATCAGATCGCGATGAATCCGGCGGACCAGGAACACACCAGCTTCATGACCCCGACTAATGTCTATTGCTACAAGGTCATGCCGTTCGGTCTGAAGAACGCGGGAGCTACCTACCAAAGGCTAGTAAACAGAATGTTCGCGGACCAGATCGGAAAGAACATGGAAGTGTATGTTGATGACATGCTCGTCAAGTCAAAGACTGCCGACAACCATGTTTCCAACCTGGGAGAATGTTTTAAAATACTACGAGAATATGGCATGAGGCTCAATCCCCAGAAATGCACTTTTGGTGTCGCATCTGGGAAATTCCTGGGGTTCATAGTTAATACCCGAGGAATCGAAGCAAACCCCGACAAGATCAGGTCATTGCTCGAGCTTCCTTCGCCTAGGTCGCGGAAATATGTCCAAGGCTTGACAGGGAGAGTGGCCGCACTGAACCGATTTATTTCCAAGTCAACCGATAAGTGTTTGCCCTTCTACAACCTGCTTCGGGGAAACAAGAAGTTCCATTGGACAGTAGAATGCGAAAGCGCATTGCTTGACCTGAAGGTGCATCTGGCTGAACCGCCTGTGCTATCCAAGCCCAAGGCCAGCGAGCCTCTTTTTCTCTACCTAGCTGTCACTCAGGATGTAGCTAGCGCCGTACTGGTACGAGAAGAGGACCAAGCTCAGAAGCCAGTCTATTACATCAGCAAGAGACTCCTCGGGGCAGAATCACGATACCCGCTGATGGAAAAATTGGCGTTCTGCCTAATTACGGCCTCGCAAAAGCTCAGGCCGTACTTCCAATCTCACTCGATACACGTCATGACCGATCAACCTCTAAGGCAGGTTCTGCAGAAGCCTGAAGCATCGGGACGTTTGTTAAAGTGGGCGGTCGAACTCAGTCAGTTCGAAATTTTCTATACCCCACGAACTGCCATAAAAAGTCAGGCCTTGGCCGACTTTGTGGCAGAATGCACGGGATTCCAGGAGAATCCAGCGGAGGACTCATCTCAGCTCACCTCGTTGTGGAAGATCTTTGTAGATGGTTCATCCAACGAAAACGGCTCCGGGGCCGGAATCATTCTGATATCCCCCGAGGGACATAGGTTCCACTCGGCGCTAAGGTTCGGGTTCAAGGCCTCCAACAACGAGGCAGAATACGAAGCTTTGCTGGCCGGCCTAAGGATAGCCAGGGAGTTAAAGGCGAGCTCCGTCCAGTGCTTCAGTGACTCCCAGCTCGTGGTTAACCAGGTTCTGGGCGAATATCAAGCACAGGGACCCAAGATGGCCGCCTATCTGGCAAAGGTAAAAGCCGAGCTGTCCGCGTTTGGGCGAGGATCGATCGAACAGATACCTCGAGAACAGAACACCAATGCAGATGCTCTTGCCAAGCTCGCCACCTCGGGAGAGACAGAGACACTGGGGCTGGTGCCAATAGAATTCTTGGAAAAACCAAGTATAGAAGGATATCGGGTAGAGGTCGAGATGATCGACGCCAGGACGACCTGGATAACCCCCATTCTTGAATATCTCGTCGAGGGCAAGCTGCCCGAGGGACGTAACGACGCGCGGCGAGTCCTATATCAAGCTCCGAGATATACGGCACTCGATGGAGTGTTGTACCGACGTGGGCACTCTTTACCGCTCCTCCGGTGCGTTCTTCCAAGTGAAGCGAAGGCCATCCTGCAGGAAATTCATGAAGGATTCTGCGGAGACCACACTGGGGGGCAAAGCTTGGCCTTAAAGGTTCTCAGGCAAGGTTATTACTAGCCGAATCTGTCCAAAGACTCGATCTCATATGTGAAAAAGTGTGACAAGTGCCAGCGATTCGCTGCAGTTGCCCGAGCTCCTCCGGTTAAGCTAAAAATGATCTCGGCCCCTTGGTCGTTTGCCGTTTGGGGAATAGACTTAGTGGGCGCCCTGCCCACTGGAAAGGGCGGGGTCCGTTACGCCGTGGTCGCCATTGACTACTTCACTAAGTGGGCCAAGGCAGAGAAATTAGCAACAATCATGTCTAAAAAGGTGCTTGAATTCGTGATTAAAAACATCATCTGTCGCTTCGGCCTGCCCAAGAAGATCGTCTCCGATAACGGCACTCAGTTCGACAGCGACCTGTTCACTGAGTTCTGTGACAGACATGGAATTGTGAAAAGCTTCTCTTCCGTGGCCTATCCTCAGGTGAACGGCCAGGTCGAGGCTGTCAACAAGACTCTAAAGGCAAGCCTCAAGAAAAGATTAGACGAAGCAAAGGGAGTCTGGCCGGAACAGCTCCCCCAGGTCCTATGGGCATACCGGACCTCGCATCGGACTCCTACGGGTCATACTCCTTTCTCCCTAACCTTCGGGAGTGAAGCAGTCCTCCCCGTGGAAGTTAAGGTTCTGTCGCATAGAGTCCAGTCCTACGACCAAGGTCGGAACCATGAGCTCCTATGCCATTCCTTAGACCTAGTTGATGAAAGGCGAGAGGATTCACAACTCCAGCTCGCCCATTATCAGTAGAAGATCACTCGCTACTTTAACACCAAGGTCAGAAAATGCGCCTTTAGCGTTGGCAACTTGGTCCTAAGAAGAGTTTTCCTGGCCGGAAAAGATCCCAAAAATGGAGTCTTGGGACCGAACTGGGAAGGACCCTACCAGGTCATCGAAGTCATCAAGGAGGGAACTTATAAGTTATCTCGACTTGATGGAGGGACCATCCCACGGACTTGGAACGCCGTCCACTTACAGAGATATTATCAATGATCTACTTGTAAGGCCTGGAAAGCCACTTTCTATGTATTAATAAAAATAAGCTTTTTACGCATATTTGCAATTGTAATCTTAAAGTAACCACGAAAGACCCTTTCCCAGTTACTTGGGGGGCATATGGTACCTGGATATAACCAGGTCTCCTTAACGACTTGGATGTTGATCCTTGTCTACGGATCGTTGCTCTTCTTAAAGAGCTCGAGATATGGATAAGGGTTAATGCTAACTAAGTCCTATCCTGGTTTTAACCGGGTCATAAAACTTAGAAGTTGATTTAAATCTATTTCTCCTTGTTCTTCTCAAAGAGCATGAGATAAGGATAAAAGTTAACACTAACTAAGTTTTCTAAATAAGTTCCTGGTTTTAACTGGGTCATAAAACTTAGAAGTTGATTTAAATCTATTTCTCCTTGTTCTTCTCAAAGAGCATGAGATAAGGATAAAAGTTAACACGAACTAAGTTTTCTAAATAAGTTCCTGGTTTTAACTGGGTCATAAAACTTAGAAGTTGATTTAAATCTATTTCTCCTTGTTCTTCTTAAAGAGCATGAGATAAGGATAAAAGTCAACACGAACTAAGTTTTCTAAATAAGTTCCTGGTTTTAACTGGGTCACAAAACTTAGAAGTTAATATAAATCCATTTTTCGTTGGTTGAGATTTGGGTAAAAGTTAACACGAACTAAGTTTTCCAAATAAACTCCTGGTTTTAACTGGGTCATAAAACTTAGAAGTTGATGTAAATCTATTTATCGCTGCTCTTTTCAAAAGAGCTCGAGATAAAAATAGTGGTTAACACGAACTAAGTTTATCAAAAAGATATATATCGTAGCCAAAAGCATGAAAAAATATAAGTTAAAGGTGTAAAGAAAATTGTCTCGAGGTGAAAACACCTCATGCAAAGGTTACATACAAAAAAAAAGAGGGGAACTTAAAAATACTCAAAAGCAGAAAGAAAAAGCGCTCTAGGCCCCGTCAGTCGGCCCTTTGGAGGTCGCCGTTTCACCCTGCTCCGCCGCGCCAAAGGACTCCCCAGTTTCCGAAGGCGGCACCTCCTTATCAAGGCGAGCTTGAAACTTCACCACCAAGTTCGCCCAAAGGCTCGGTGACATGAAGGAGAAGTCAGCCTCCGGGTTGAAAGCCCAGCAGTGATAGAACAGGTCCTGCAGGGACTGCTCCGATGTGGCCCGTTCAGCTTCCAGGGCGGCCTGGGACGTCTAGACCTCAGTCTTCGCCGCCTCTAGGTCTGCCAGCAAGGTGGCAAGGGAGGTCTCGAGCTCCTGGACCTTCAGGCGGGTCTTCTCCAGATCGACCTAGGTCTTCTCCAGATCGACCTGGGTCTTCTCCAACTCGACCTTCGAGGTCGTCAGGGCATCCTTAGTCACCTTAACCTCCTGAAGGGTGGCCTGGTGCACGGTCCTCATGTCATCAAGCTGAGTTCTGGCCTTGATGATGCTCTGGTGAAGGGCGACGACACCCTGCGAGGAATGGAAGATAAACTGGCTCAGAGGAAAAATAAGACGGAGTATAATGGTAAAAGCTTTAAAAGAATAGGGCAGCTTACCGTTAGGGTCATGCTCATTGAAGAGTCCATAACGTCAACCGGGCTCATTGTCTCAATAGCCCAGAGTTCCTTCTCGGTGAACTTATAGATATGGCTAACGGCGTAGTTCGCCGATTCGTACACAGTTCCCCGGAAGGCCTCTGGGATCTTCTCCAGGTCCTGGGGGTTGACCGGGATGCGTACATCGGAGGCCACCACAAACGGAGTCCCGAGCTCCGTCCCTGCATCCTGGGTGACAGTTGGAGTTCGCTAAGGGGGCGGAGGCATTTGGCCTTCCCCAGCAGCAAGAAGAATCGCTCCCGCGTCCTGGGCTGGCGGGGTTCTCTCCTTCTCCTTTGCAGGGGACTTGGTGGAGGTCCCAGCAGTGTTCCTGGACCCCCGGAGCCTCTTCAGTCTTGGCCCGGTTGCAGGGTTTCCCCCGTAGACTGCGCCTCGTAAGCTCCCCTCGGGCTGAGACATCTCTTCTGTCAAACAAAGAACATGGTTATTACAAGTTAACAATCATACAGAGGTAAAGGAAAAAGGTTAAAGCTAAAAAAGTATACGATTACTAAGGGAAACCCTACCCCCCGAGCTGGAAGAGCCTAAGACGATTATTTCCTGAACTGGCGCAAGTTTTGGGTCCGGTTCTGACTCGGGGCTAGATTCTTCTACATACTGCCTAAGCCCCGGAGCATAGATACCTCTCTGGAGTGAAGGCCAGGTGCGTAGGTTGGTCCCATACTCCTCGAATAGGATCGACCTAAAAGCTAGGGTATTATCTACTACTACGGTGCCCCTAGGCCGGCTCTCTTGGTGATCCAGCACGAGCCGGTCGACACAATGGAGCAGAAGTGTGTTCAAGTCCTGATCGCTCCTGTGACGATGGACGATCTGCCTAGGATTGAACCTAGCCAGCCGGGGGTCTGCAGCGGCCCTATCTAGACTCCTAAGCAAGTTAGAGTTACCTTGGCCAGAAGGACCCGCGACTGCTCCGGATTGGATCCTCTCCTCGCCCATGCCCTGGGCGACGTCCAAAGTCCTCTTCCTGCTCCTCACGAGCGAAACTTCGTCACCCTCGTCCTCCTCGTCTTCATCGCCCGCGACCTCCTCCACGATGACAGGTCTGGTGTCCCAAGCTGGGGGCGGTCCCCGGGGCCTCTTCAGGTTCAAGGTCTTATTTGGAAAAATCAGCTTGCAGAACACCATCGTCTCGTCCGTCACGAGCGCGCGATAATCCTTCTCGCTGGGGGGCAAGCCCGCCAGCGTGTCATATTGGCCCCCGAGGGTCACAGACTGTTCGGTCCTCGCGAAGATGGCTGCAAGATTAGTTTGAGTCAGAGTGGAGTATGGGAGGAGCTAAAATAACGTATAAAAGGTGAGCTAAGGACGGGAGCACTTACGAGGACGATTGAAGTAGTGGTGCTCGCAGTTCTGGAACCCAGTTGACATGAAGAACTGGTCCTTGAAATCATTAGGATGGCTAGGCAGCTCGATGACCGCCGCCGTGTTGGGAAAACGGGTTAAATAGTAAAACCCGTCGCCTCGCCCCCGTTGGTCCGGGCTGGCTTTGAGGCAAAAGAAATATAAAATATCCGCAGGAGTGGGGACCTCCCACTCATGCTTCTAGAATAAGTACCTCAACCCTGCCAGCAGACGGTAGGAGTTGGGGGGAGCTGAAATGGGGCCAACCCCACAAAGTTCAAGAAATCAGCAAAGTACTGATCCAGGGGAAGGAAGGCCCCTGCCTTAAAGTGTTCCTCGCTCCAGGCCGCGAACGATTCTTCGAGCGGCGAGCAGCTCCGCTCGCCCTCCGCAGCAGGTCGGGCAATGACGGAGGCTTTCCCCAGCGCGATGTTGTGAGTGAGGAAGAGCTTGTTAATCTTCGCCTGATCGGTTATCTTTGAGACGATTCTCTCCGCCTCAAAGAATGCGTCAGGGGCCACCTCGACCTCCTTCTCCACTGCTGGCCCGAAACGGGGGATCGGGGAGATAGGCATCACCGCCTTTATTTTTTCCTACTGGGAGGCCGAGCATCCAACGTTCTTCTGGGGGAGATTCTTTTTTGGAGCCATCTGGTCGCCTAGCTAACAAAAGAAAACACTTTAGAAAAGGCAACCCAAGCAGGAGGAAGAAGCAATTATTATTAGCACGAGCTGAGGTAAGCCCAGCTCGTGGAGAGTGGAACCACGCGATTCAGTGAACACGCGCGTATGCTCCCAACAGATCCCAGATTACTCGGAATTCGTGTGTCAGGGGGTTCAGAATAGAATTCGCCTTGGGGGGAAAGTTTCAATAGGCAGAAAATTGCGAAAGCGCTTATGAGGCGTGTTCCCTAAGCTACCCGGTTTTGCACCCAAAACTCCTACCCAGAAATTTTCCCCATAAAAAGTATCCGGAAACCCATATTCTAAAGAGATTTCCTACAATAAATATACCCTAACCTAAAAAGGGCTGTCACCCTCCATATCCACAAAACCCAGAAAAAACCCTTGCATGCGACTACAGTGAATTTTTTTACCTAAGCTACAGTAGCATGTTTTCGAAGTACGCAGGGTCAGGAAACTTACTGTGTATGACTGGGAAGTAAACGGGAGTGTTGCGTTGACAGGAGCTTCGTCGGTGTAGTAGCTTCCAAAGCTTCGGAGAAATCCGTGCGCCTGAGCTTTTTGAACGATGAAAATGGCAGCAACCGAGTCAAGGGTTTCGTTCTTCTGGAATATGGAAAGGAAAGAAGAAAAGTGGTTTGAAGAATTTTGAGTGAAAGGATGGCCCGTGCGTAGGGTGGCCACCCCCTTTTATATGCGTGGAGGATCACGTGTAGAAGGCTCTTGGATGGCCCTGATGAGGGATCCGAGGCCTTCCACTCGAAATACGAAACGACGGCTGGGCATAGGCTAGGCCATTAAATGCGGTTCTCGTGAGACGTACCGTCACCACCCACGATGTGCCACGTGTCAGGCACCTGCTTAAAGAGTGGAATGCGAAGAGTTGTGGGGAAGTCTAAAATCCCCTACTATGGTCTTATATATGACGTCATATACCACAAGCAGGAGCTTGGGGGGCAGATGTACGCCCTGATTTTCCCACGGGCTGATTAGCAGGCCGAGCTTCGGACTAATCATGGTTAGTCCATAAATATCCCCCAGGTCGGAGATCCTGTCTTGAGGTCGTGCCCCCTTATCTCGAGGAATCCTCAAGGACTTGCCAAGACTCCCAAGACTGGAGCAAGGAATCGAAAGGCCGAAGGTCGGGTCAGGTGCACAGCTCGTGGTACGAGCTGGATATGGAGGCCATGACCCCTTGTAAAGTCAACACACGCAAGATAAACGTGCATATATCTGACATCACGTGTCCGATATCTCCCTGACTTCTCGGACACGCTGCAGGAACGTGCGTGTTCAGACACCCATGGCTGGGTTGGGCCGTGCGGCCCATTATATCCTTATCTATCGATTTGACCATACTTATGTGTCAGGTTTAGGAATTAATCATGAATGTCACAGAGTTGATATGACAAATAAGAAGGTCATGGGATGACCTCCTTACCAACTTCCAGGTGCCTTCTCCTATAAAGATGGAGACCCTAGGAGTTGATAAGGGTTGGAACAAATAGTCTCTGGAGAGATATACTTTGTAACCAAATACCCAGAATATATCAATAATATTGACTAGTGGAGTAGAAGGATTTTAACCTTTGAACCACTTAAAAACGTGTCTCGAGTCACCTATTTCATTCACTAAAATCTTATATCTGTTACGGTTCTATATTTGGCACTAATCTTTTTCTCTCTTTCTCTTAATTACCTGTTGGCGAAGAACCGCGTCAACAAAAACCATGCAAGTTGGCGCCACAAGTTTTAAAATAAAACATAGGTTTTTATGCAAAGTTCAAAGAAACCAAAAATTAAATAACTGAGTCCCACTGATAGTTTAGGAAAGTCTCTTAAAAACAAAACATAATTTAAATGACGTTCTACATTGATCATTTTTCCGTCCATAGGATTACCCCACGCCAAATACCCCATGATGAAAGAACTCCTCACGTCACCACGCGTGCCATAAAGAAATCCTATTTGCTACCTGGAAGGAAAGTAAGGGGGGCGAGCTAAAAGCCCAGTAAGGAAGTACAAACAAATAAGCAAGTAAGAATACAACAAAAGCAAACACTAACATTCATCTAAAGCATCATGGTATATCATAACATAATCGTAACATATCATCATATCATAACATAATCGTAACATATCATCATATCATAACATAATCGTAACATATCATCATTTCATAACATAATCGTGACATATCATCATATCACAAACATGCAGCATACATGATGAGCATGGATCGCTAGTTGTCCATGTCACCCTATGAGGTAAACAGGAGATCGCTGGTCCTTGAATAACCTCGGCGCGTCCGCCCTAGGAGTTACGTCTCAATGTCCTTAGTAACTCGTTCGATGTATCTGACATCATAATCTGTATGATGTATCTAACATCGTAATCTGTTTGATGTATCTGACATCGTAACTGGTTTGATGTATCTAACATCCATACACATATCACATTCAACATATCATCACGTTTTGGCATTCATAATTCATAACAATTTATTCACACAACAGTCTTACCATTCATAGCATAAGATCATAGAATCTATCTAACTTCCTTACCTCAGGTCCAAGCTAAGAAATTTCACAATCTTTCAACGATCCTATATCATAATCAAAATAACATTTCTTAGGTTCATAAAATTACTATTTTGCCCTTCCACACAACTCACGTGTGCATGGGCCATGCACACATAATAACCGTTACACATAACATGCAATTATTCTTAACTTTACACATAAAGCCATGAAAAGAATAATGCTCGTTTTACCCATTTTACATGCATGATCGTTTTATAAAAACCACATAGTTGAAAAATAAACATAATTTTGGTCGTAAAAGTGGAGTTGCATGTAACATACATACGTGGGAACATTGCGTAATAGAGACGTTTTCAAAAACGATAATTCTACATTTCTTACTTTTATTATTTTAAAATCAATAGACATATTACATGCTTTATTTTTCTTAAAAATTTCTAAGTTGATTAAATTTCTCAAAACATTATTTTATTTTAGCTTAAAAATAAAATATGTGACAATTTCATTCATTAATCTCAAATTACAAAGAATTAACCAAAAAGCTTGGATTTAATTAAAATGCCTATTTTTAATATGTTCCTTTAGAAAAAATAAATTTTATCATTGTGTTACATTAATGAGGTGAGAAAATATATTTTTAAGTGTGGAAAAATATATTTTTATTTAAATTATTTAAGACTTAGTTTTATGTAACAAAATCCATATGTGACAATTAAATAACAATTTTTAACCTTTTTAAAACAAACTTTCAGCCACCATTTGTTTTCTTCAAAAATCACAAATAAATAGAATCTAAATATTTTTCTCAATCAAAACAAAGGAAAAATCATAACTTATCAAAATATGCATTCATACCATTAAAAATACCATTTTTCAATATTACCATAACTTAGGAAAAATAATTTATTCCAAAAACTCATCAAATTCATTTTAGTGAAACTCACTTCATATTTTCTTACAAAAAATTCCAGCAACTATTTTTATCATTAAAAATCACCATATTCAATTTAAAAGCTCATATTTTCTCAAAAATCAATAAAAATTCTGTAGGTAATTATTTGAGTAAAATATCATTTTAATGAGACTTAAAATCCCCTTTTTAATTTCATATAATTAACATAACATCAAGGACATTACTTATGCATGCAAATCATCTTTTTATCAACTTTTACTCAATTATTTACAAAAAAACAGCAAGCTTAATTCCTCATGAAACTCATCTTTTATCCCAAAATTTTCACATAAAATCATACATGTCCAAAATCTCATCATACTCTTATTACATACATGATTCTAATATTACTAACATATTCACATGAAATCTTATAAAACCAATTCTCTATTCCATTGAATCTACACATGAAATCCAACAACAATAACCATGGCAATAGCATACATAAATTCATAACACCATATTTCATGAACATGCCTTTACAAAAATCCTAACATAATTCTTATCATATTTCTAAAATCATCATTTACCATTTACATAAATCAAAGATTAAAAAAAAATAACCATAGCAATATAGACACAACATATATCCTCATTATAAACCCTATCAAATCCATTCCCTCAATCATACCCATGAACCCTTTTTAAGCAAATCATATTCTCAAAATATACATATCATAATCATCAATCCTAAAATAATCAACCATTAGCATCACCATCAAAAACCTCAAAGAAAATTCCATCAAAACCAATATATAGGCTAAGAAAGACCATTACCTCTCTTGATTGTAAAATCAAGAAAACAATAGCAAGAAAACCTCTTGTCACCTATAGATGATTTCCAAACACCATACACCTAAAGAAAGAAACCACAAAATCAACCTTAGATTAGAGAAGAGGGGAAGATCCAAAAGCAAATATGTGAAACACTAGTTGATAGATTCTTACCTAGGGTTCGAAACCCTCTTCTTCTTCTTCTTCTTCTCTTTCTTTTCTTCTTCTTCTTCTCTAGAAAATATTGCAGCCCTTGCTTTCTCTCTCTCTATATCGCCTCCTCTCTCTCTCTATCTCCTCTCTAGATCACGGCCAAATGGCGTAATCTCTTCTTAATCCCCTTTTTAAATTCTCATTCCCATAAAGCCACTATCAAGAGGAAATGGTAAGTTTCCTTTCTTCCCCATTTTCCTTTAATTCCCTTTCATTTTTCTTTTATTATAATAGATATAAAATAATAAAGGGTGATCACATTCCTATCCCAAAATAGCTAGTGCCTTCCAATTTTGATTTTATTACCAAAAAAAAACAATCCTTTTCCCACTACACACCACACACTACACGTCCACACTAGCCATTTCCTTTATTTTTATTTTATTTTCTTTAATTCCCTACTTATTAAAATAAACTACCCAAAAATATCATAAATGGCAATTATAAAATGTGTAGAAAATCCACACATGTGCACCTTATTACCATGTACTAGCACACACTAAAACACTATTGTGCATCACTATCTACCATGCACCTTAGTGCATTCAATCATAACTCACATAATTACCTCAATTGTCACACTTATTTAAAATGTAACACTAATAGTAAAATAAACATGTTACACACTATTCACTTATTAAATTAATTAACCAAAAAAACAATTAACAAATTTTAAATTCAAAAGATTATACCAAACAATTCTAACAATTAAATAAAATAATAAACAATCAAATAAAACAAATAATCAACTAAATAAAATAACAACACTTAAATAAAACAATTCATCACACTTAACAATTAAATAAAATAAATCACAAAAATTTAAATAATCTAAAAAAAAAATAAAAAATTTGGTGCACTACAAGATGCTTGTGTCTGACACAAACAAAGATGATCCATTGACATATAGAGATGTAATGGAAGACTCTAACAAAGAAATATGGCTAAATGCCATGGACCTTGATATGTAATTGATGTATTCAAATTCTCTCTGGACTCTTGAAGATCCACCTGAAAATGTTAAACCTATTGGTGGCAAATGGATATTGGAAAAGAAGAGAGGAGCAGATCGAAAAGTAGAGACTTTCAAAGCAAGGCTGGTAGCAAAAGGCTACACATAGAAAGAAGGAGATGATTATAGAATTTTTTTCACCTGTGGCCATGCTTAAATCTATCTGCATACTCTTATCTATAGCTGCTTGCATGGATTATGAGATTTGGCAAAAGGATGCTAAAACAACTTTTCTGAATGACTATCTTAACGAAACCATTTACATGTCTCAACCAGAAGGGTTCGAAGTTAAAGGTCTGGAGCAAAAAGTTTGCAAGCTTTTTAAGTTTATTTATGGACTCAAACAAGCTTCAAGATCTTGGAATCTTAGATTTGATGAAACAATCAAAACGTTTGATTTTGAACAAAACGTAGATGAACCTTTGGTTTACAAACAAATCAAAGATAAGATTGTGGCATTCCTCGTTCTTTACATTGATGATATTCTACTCATTGGGAATGATATAGAAATATTATCAAAAGTAAAGAAATGGTTAGCTGAACAATTCCAAATGAAGGTTTTGGGAGAAGCCAAATATGTTTTGGGAATTCAAAACGTAGAGATCGAAAGAACAAAATTTTGGCACTGTCTCAAGCAACTTATATTGATAAAGTGCTAGAGCGCTTTTGCATGAAAACTCCAAGAAAGGCACTATGCCTACCCGGTTAAGAGTTAAAATGTCTAAAGAACAATTTCCACAAACACCTCAGGAAGAGGAGGACCATATGTGATTTGATAATACTTGCTTGAATACTATTTCGTAGTATTATAAAACACATCAACTGATGATCATATACAAACTGATCTTAATCCTGAAGTTACTATGAACTGCTATATATGTCATTTGATCATTTGATTCATGTGTTACAGTTTGTCAGAATGATCAGGCTAAGAATTATTATTTTGGGGAATCAATGATTTATATGGCTGGGGACATAGCTTAACAGATATGGAATCTATACCATCTTATAGTTTGAATGATGGTTCCCTATTGAGTTGGCTTTTGGAATTGAAAAGGTTATTAATATCAAAATCATAATTAGATTATGAATTAACGTTCACTAGTAAAGTCAATGGCACACTAGGAATCAAGATATAATAAAAATGGTAAAACAATAATTTTATTCCCACTTAATTATGAATCATTAATAGATGATTAATTTGTATGTAATGACTATATAAATGGACACTTTATGGTTGCAATAAAGTACTCAGTAAATACAAGTCTTTAATTCTCAAGAGTGCATACTCATATTTATAGTGGAGTAATCATGAGATTAATAAATATGATTATGAAATCAAAGAGTTTTGGTTAATAATCTTTTATTTATTGGAGCTTGGAATTATTGGTCCATAGGTCCCAGAGGCGGCTCTATCAACACTATTGAAGGTAATAGTTGATACAAGGGTCAAACTGTGAATGGTCTATTTGAGAGAATATTTATTCTTCGGGATAAATATGCAATTATGTGATAATTGAAGTTGCACATTTTATTATTTCATTAATGCAATTTTTGAAATTGTGTAGAAATAAAAGAAATTAACTTTAATCTATTATTTTAATTAAGTTAGAAAGGATAAATATGGATAGTCAAAATTGGTTTTGATTATTATATTTATTTAATTAATAATAAGATGATGATGTAAATTCAAATTTTGAATTTTGAATTTTAAGTTGTTATCTTTCCCTTAAAAAGATGATACCTTATTTGAATTTCTAATTATTAATTAATTAAAATAAATATGAATGAAAAATCAAATCCTCTTATTTTTTGGAGGTGTTACACGCATAGGGTTTCCTAGACTGCCTATGCGTGTACCACTACTGATAATGATCAGTTATTGGTTTTTTCAATTATTTAATTAATTAATAAAACATTTTGAAAAATGTTTTTAAAATGGGATGTAAGACTATCTTTAATTATCATTTATTTTATTATTATTAAGATGATCAATGTTCTTTGATTATTATTAAGATAATAATACCTATTTATTCTATATGATAGAAAATAAGAAAAAATAAGTTTTACAAGAAGAATCAGAAAAACTGATCACCTTTACACACAAAAGATAAAGCTTTCTCTCTAGCCTATAATTAAAAAGCTCATGTGTTGAGAATATCTTTTATTCACAAATTTGATTCTTGTTCTCTATGTGCCCACCCACATCTTGAGGTGTACAGAACGTCTTGGAAGATCTTGGTGTGAGTACTCAAGTGAGGATAGAAAGATCGAATTATATACGAAAAGATTCATGGATTCTTGATAGGCTACAAGAGGTAAATCATTTCGTATTATTTTTATGTATACATATTTTTGTTGATTAACGTATTGCATATTAAAAGATCTACATATAAAGTTTCTTATATGAAAATTTTTGTTGTATACAATGCTACCGTTACCGCAATTTCCGTTGAGCACTACGAACAGTTCCTAACAAAAGAGATAGTACATCTTCATGGGGCTCCAAAGTCTATTGTGTCAGATTGGGACCCCACCTTTACTTCCAAGTTGTGGGGAAGTTTGCAGAAGGCTATGGGTACACAACTGAAGTTTAGTATGACTTATCACCTCCAGTCTAATGGACAGTGTAATGCCCTACTACTCAGGGACCGTTATGGTGTGCATTTTAAAACAGTGCTAAACTTGTTAATCAAGTCATTTGGCCATAATCGTGTAACTAAGTATGATTAACAGTTTAGGGTTTAAAATGTTTGTTAAGATGCAACGTTTCACTAAAACATTTACTATATACATTGTGATCCCAAAAATATAATTTTATGGTTAATTAAAATAAAATATTTACAACCAGCCGACCTAATCAGCAAAATAGGGTTTAACCCCAGTTCCTCTTTAAACCCTCGGCCATGGTGGTCGAGCAGCCACATATGTACACATCGTCACCCAAGCTCTCTAACTCAAGGATGGTCCAGCTTTCTTTTGCCTTTACCTGCATCACATAACACCTGTGAGCCGAAGCTCAGCAAGAAAACTCAATATGCTCATGAACAGTAATAACATGTTACTAAATCATAATAGGCATTCCTAGCAATAATAGTCCTATTCATGCATGCAAATAAATCCAAATAATGAATGTGGGCCCTGCCCTTTGTATGGATAACTTATGGGCCCTGCCCTTTGTATGGATGATTTATGGGCCTTGCCCTTTGTATTGATGACTATCAAGTCATAATGAAAATAGATGGCCAATGTGTCTCTCTAAAATAAGTGACTCAAATAAGTGACAATTAAGTCATGTGGGCTCCGCACCCTAATCAAATGAGTGAATATCACTTTATGATTTTGATAATCATACTAGGGCTTGTAGCCCAAATCAGATGAGTAATTAACACTGTAAGATTCTAGTAATCATGCTGGGGCTTCTAGCCCTAATCAAATGAATGAGTAACACTTTGAGCTCCGCACCCTAATCAGATAAGTGGCTGATGAGTGAGTCACAAACTTGGGCTCAGCACCCATAGCCATGTGACATTGCAGTCACCTGGGCCTTTTGGCCCTGGCTCTAAGTAACCAGCCTTTAGACTAGACAAGCGCTTTTAGTTTTCGTCGAACTTGAGGTCGGTCAAGCATTAATGCTCATGATGACTCATCCAATTCTTTATGCTTACGCCGCTCTTGACTCATAGGTCAATTCCATATGACAAGTTCTCAGTACTACTGCCGAACATGACTAATGAGTCACAACTTCACATTCAATACAAACACCATTGCCGATTTTGACTATGGAGTCAGTTCCACTCACAAGTATGCAATGCAACTAGGCATATATCATATGTCAAATATCCAAATACAGGGCATTTAGCATGCTTACTCAACATTCACTAGTATAATTATGATCATGCACATTTACAGAAACTCAAGCTCTGATCAATCTCATATTCAACATTCATGCCATGCCCAATTCTTATGTATCTCTTGCATCACATGCATCACATACTGGGTGCGGTTTTCTTACCATTGGTTCAAGCACAAGTTACCAATAAATGAGCCACAAGCATGATCTTTTTCTAGGCACCTAGCGATAACCTAGTCACACCATAAGCGGTGTTTGAATGACTTCAAGTTCCAAAACCCACTCCCGAGACCAATCCTGCGCTTTCGGGACCTCCAATCCCACCAAACAGGGTGGTAAAATCATCCCCCGAGCCCTCAGGTCAAAACCCCAAAAAAGTACCAAAAAACCCCATTCTAAAGACTGAGTAGCGCTACAGGCAGAACCTCAACCCCCCAAACGGAGCACCTAGCGTTGTAGCGCTACCAACCTTGCGCTACAGCGCCTAAACCAGAAATTCTGGGTTTCAGCTTCATGTTCTTCAAGTTCTTCATGCTTCAAAGCTCCAAATCTGACTCCAACCTATCCAAATCTCAAAATTAAAGTTCCCAAACATCCTAATCTCCCAAAACCAATAAAACCCAAGCTTCAATTCATCCAAAAACTTATCAAAACACAAAATCCAATCCAAGCTTAATAACTTTAAAAATTAAGAACTTAAAACTTGAATCACCTCTGATTAAGTTGTTTCCCAACTAAATATTCTGGCTAAAAGCCTTTAATCTTCGCTAGAATCGCTATGCCTCGATCCTCGCTTAAATTCGAGTCCTAGAATTCAAGTTTCCTTCGAAAATGTAATCGGGTGTCGAAATGGGAACGGGAGGAAGAAAGAACGTTCTTTTTATGATTCTAACAGGTTACTTCAAGCTTAAGTAGCCTCAAGAAAATCCTAATGCTTGGGTTCCCAAAAACGCCCCCTAGGGTAAAATAGTCAAAACTCCCAGAATTTCCCCTTGACCTTACTAACTCCCAATTTATCATCAGATATTTATTCCCATTACCCAATATCCCGGTAATGTGCTAAATAACCCTTGACTCACTCCGAGTCAAGTATAAATCCATTTGTGACTTTCCCACTAGCTTACCTCTTAGGATCGTCTCGTGCTGAGTAACCTTAGCATAACCAAATAATAATGAAGCACCACACACATGCCACATATATGCCAAATATACCCGAAATGGCCAAAATATGAAATTCACCCAATTAATCAAAAATGGGTTCACATGCATATTTAATACACCTAAACATGCATTTAATCATTTAATTGCATGATAAATCAAATATGGTCATCCTGACCTCCTAATCAAGGCCCTAAGCCTTATTAGGAAATTTAGATCATTACAACTATCCCCACCTTACGGAAATTTCGTCCTCGAAATTTATCTGAATTGCCCAGAATATAAATTTTGCATATCTGATTCCAGTTCCCTGGTCGCTCCCTCGACCTCACTCTTATTGTATCATACCTTAATCCAATGTATAACTTTTCTTATCAGAACCTTGTTCTTCCTATTAAAATCTGAACTTGCTATTCCTTACAGGATAACTTAGCCTCAATCTCCAGATTCTCATAACTCAACTCATGAGTCTCTTCTAACCCATGTCCTCAACATGGAAATATAAAATACGCTATATACAGCTGACGGTGCCAAAGGCAAGGTCAGTCCATAGGAAACCTGATCGATCCTATCCAGGATTCAAACGGTCCTTTCTAATCTAGAGCTCAACTTGCCTTTATTTCCTCAGTCCTTTTTCATGGTGATATTTTAAGAAAGATACAGTCTTCAACTTGGAACTCCATGTTCCTGCATTTCAAATCAACATAACTTTTCCATTTACTCTGAGAACTAGACATCAAAGCTCTAACCTTTTCAATAACCTCAATGGTCCCCTGAACTACCTTAGGATCCAGTTATAACATCTCATCCAAATGAATGGGCGATATACATGCTCCTCCATACAACGTCTCATAAGGTGCCTTTCTAATAATTTGATAACTCTCTCTGATTTACCATCAGTCTGAGGATAATGAACTGTACTAAACTCCAACTGTATACCCGTCGCCTTCTGCAGCCTTTCGCAAAACATGGAAGTAATAATAGAGTCTTCATCTGATAAGATAGACCTCAAATTCTATGAACGTGTACTACCTCTCTCACATAGAGGTCTGTAAATTGATCAACTATATTGTTCATCCTTACTAATAGAAGTAAGCTGACTTAAATAATGGTCCATAATGACCCAAACCAAATCACGCTGGCCCACTATCCTGGGTAGCCCCACTGCGAAACCTACCACGATGTTTCCTTATCTCCACTATGGAAAGCACAAAGGCTATAATGACCTTACTGGTTTCTATTACTTTGATTTGATCTGCTAACAGGTTAAGAACTTCATCATGCATTCCATTACATCCCCCTCCATCCCAAGCCATTACTATAAAGCTTTCATATGCTGGTACATCTTCATGATGCCTGGATGAAGAGTATAAAAGGTAGTATGAGATTCATCCAGAATCCCTCGTTTGATCCAAGTGTCCTTCGGATTCAAAATCTGATCCTTATACCACAATAAACTCACATCGGACACTGCATAATCCTTAGCTAATCCAGCTAAGACATTCCCCTCAATTCTCCCATCTGTGGTTCACTTAACTGTTTTCCTTTGATCCTCTCTAAAAGAGTAACTCAAACATAATGTTGGCTACCTAGCCCCACCAGTAACTTTGCTCTAGTTCTGGTCATACTCTTCAACTAACATGATGCTTAGGAAATCATTTTTCCCTGTCAATAAGGTGTCATAACAACCTATAACTAATTCTGATCTATAAGAAGACTCAGAACTTTTCCACAAAATATAATATCCTGCGCGTCCAAAGAAACTCCTGCCCTCTAAGGCGTTCCTTGACCATGGAAATTCTCCAACTGAGAATATACCACAATACCATCGATCAAGATGATCACAAATCCAATTTAGATAATTCTTGAATACTTTGTTCATCTAATCCATCAAAACAACTCAACACTCCCAGTGCCCTTATCTGATATAAAAGCAGTCTTCTGCATATCCTTCTCCCTGATCTCTAGCTGGTAATAACCAGATCAAAGATCCACCTTGGAGAATACCATCTTACTCAATAACTGAGACTTTAATTCTTACAACTCTGTTGAAGCCATTCAATACAATATCCTAGACCTAATTCCATCCCTGACACCAATCCAATCACCATTTATCTCTTTGCATAACATAATCCATACAAATCCCTAGGAAACATATCTAGAAACTTACAGACTAATCCAGTCTGTCCTGGTCCCACTGGCACAACCAAAGTGGTATCCACCACACTAGTTAAGAGTTCTATGCACCCTCCTGCAATAGATCTCTAGCTCTAACTACAGATGTCATCAACATATAAAATCCATGCACAGTGTCAACTACCACAAAGGTTTCCCACTCTCAAACCCAAGAGTTACTATCCTTTCTTTGCAATCTAGCATTGCCCCACTTGGTTAACCAATCCATATCCAGGATCATACTGAAGTCAGTCATAACCAACTTTATCAAAATAACTGATGAGTCTTTCCCACAATAATCTACCTCTTCTCTTAAAATCACCAGTAAAGTATCACATTCTCATCACAACATAACCATGTGATCTGTGTAACAACTCTATACTTCTTTATATGAAACAAGCAAAGAAACAACATGGCACCAAGACTAGTAAGCCTAATACAAAAATCAGAACTAGAAAGCTAACCTGCCACCACTGAAGAACCAGCCTCAGTCTTAGCCTCAGTCTCTGACTTCATTGGAGCAAACACTCAAGCTAGAGTCGAGCTGTCCACCCTCTTTTGCTTATCTTTCCTTCAGCTTGGGCAACTCTTCTTACGGTGCCCAACCATTCCACAAAAGAAACAAACCCTTGCTCAGCATTCTCCCAGATGATGCCTCATACACCGAGTGCATTCTGGGTAGACTTTCCACTCCTTGTTCTTGCTCAATACAATAATTGGAGGTATCATTTTCTGAGATCCGCGCTCTCCTACACTCTTCTTTTTAGTCTGATTTCCTGTGCTCTCAATAGTAAGAGCCTTCCTTAGAGCCGTTACTAAGTGAGTTTAAAACGTGCATTTAACTTACTAATCGAGGTTTTAAGACAACGTGTAATTAAACCATAAACAGAGTCATAAACTTTGAAAATAATTCTATTTATTGAAAATCATAAAGCGTTTAACATTTGGGATCCCAAAATACTGTTTAGAAATTTTTACAACTCAAAAATATAATCTGAGTTGACTAAAAGACAAAATTAAAGTTTTGTACAATCATCTCCAAAAATCCCCCTGGCCGTGGCAGCCAGGTAGGCCAAACATGTACGCGGCGCTTCACGCCCTCCGTACACATTGTTGGTCGACTTTCCTCTTGCCCTTACCTGCACCATAAAGCACCTGTGAGTCGAAACCCAGCAAGAAAACCCTCACAAGCAGATAACATATGCATATCAAACACTTAACATATAAACAAGCCATCCTCAGGCTATACATGTACGTCCCAACACTTTACCAGGCCCTTGGTTTGCGGTCCACACCGTGAGGATATCCCAGGTATCCTTTAGGGTCTTGCCCTAACAACTCGCACTCCACGTGCTAAACGCTGCTCCTGGTCCCTTGCCATTCTCAGCCTTTGTCATTCCCGGCCCCTTGCCGTTCTCAACCTTCGCCATTCCCGGCCCCTTGCCGTTCTCGGCCCTCGCCGTTCCCGGCCCTCGCCGTTCCCAGCTCTTGCCGTTCATTCATTTATATGTACAAATAGTATAATTAAGCAGATACTTAAACACATATAAATTCAATCAAAGGGCTACGCCCTGCAACATAGTCATATAGGCCCAAGCCCTGCAACACAATCATAAAGGGTCGTTCCCTGCAATAAAAGCTCTACGGGAACAGTAGTTTTCTTACCGGTATTCCGAGCTTTCCAAGCACCGATATCCGGAGCACAGTCCCCTAGTCCGAGCCTCGCAGAAATCTTAGTCACAACATACCAACAATATCCATCCATCAAGTTATAATCCATTAAATAACTTTGGATCATAATTCTAGTCTCCAGAACATTGAATTCTATCAATCCGGGTGAGAAAATCCATCCCGAGCCTTAACTATTGAATTCCCGAGTCTAAAACCTCTTTAAAGCCCAAAAATGCACTAAGCGTCGCGACCCCCAACTCAACCCAAGGCCCTACCTCTTTTGAGCCTACACGCGCCGCGGTCCTTCCGGTAGGGCACCGCGGCGCGCCTCCATTTGCAAGCACCCCAATGTTCTAAGGGGCCGCGGCTCAGCCAGAACAGTGTCGTGGCCCGACCCCTCGAGCCCAGAAAAACTCACCAATTTTACCACGAAAACCAATCCAATTAACCCCAAAATCAACCCAACAACTCATGCTAATCATCACAAAAGTTATACTATGGATTCAGCAACAAAACCCAACAAGAATTCAAGCTCAAAACCTTATCAAACTCAAAGTCAATTCTTCACTCAACACACATGCAATACTGTAGAATTTCAGCTTAAAACCAGTATAATTCACTAATTTTAAAGCTTACCTTGAGCTGAGTTGAGTCTTTGAATTAGGTCCTTAAGCTTCAAGCTTCTAGCTCCCAAGATTCCCAGCCCAATTCCTTAGTTTTGATTAGTTTCCACCAAAATTTCCCTTGGTATGACTTAGAGAAAATAAAGAGAGAGAAGAGAGGATGCTTGGGTTGGTTTAGTGAATTCTGAATGTTTCTTATGTTTTGTTTTATTTAACTTAGTCTCTAGGGTTACCTCAAGGCTCGGGGTACCAAAAACGTCCCCGAGGGCAAAAATGGTATATTTCCCCAATATTCCCTCCTAAACATTCTATCTTCAAATATATCTCCAAATATTTAATTCCATAACTCGATAACCCCATAAAATGTCTAATACTCGAAATACCCCTGGACTCGCCCCAAGTCAGATTTTCGACCCCGTTGTGACTTTCAAGCCAACTACTCACTAAGACTCTCTCGGATCGTGCAACACAGATATATCACAAGTATTACAATTATCACATTTATGCCCTCAAACGGGTTAAAATTACAAACATGCCCCTAATAACCAAACGGGGCCCACATGCATCACTAATCACATATTCACACAAATTCACACATTATAACAATAAATCACTTATTGCCCTCCAGGCACGCTAATCAAGGCCCTAAGCCTTATTAGCAAATTTGGGTCATTACAGATTTCATGCATTGGGGTGACTCTGATGCCTTGAACTATACTGGGATTCAATCCCTGGATAAACCTTTCCCTCTGAGCTACATCTGTGGGTACCATATCAAAAGAAAACTTGGCCCACCCATCAAATCTGTTAACATACTCAGTTACTGTTGCATTTCCCTAAACGAGGTTCAGAAACTCATTCATTTTAGCAGTCTTGACTGCATCATAGTAATATCTTTCATTGAACAGCTGTCTAAATTCTTTCCAGTCCATCACAACTGTATCTCGTGTATGAGATACTACTTCCCACCATGTCCGGGCATCATCCCGCAATACATAACAATGGAAGAAGTGTTCCCTGACAGATTCTGCTGCTGTTTCAAACACCTAATCTCCTCATCTTCCCTCTGCGATTTTAATTGCAAATCTGTAAACATTTGCTGCACATTCTGAGGGGTAGATGAAGAACTCAAACAATGGTTGTAATCCCCAGCCTCTGTATAATCATCATCAAGTCTCATTAACTGCCTTCGATACAAACTTGCTTATTGAATCTGCAGTTAATAACATGACCCATTAAACATGATGGGCATATCAAAAGCTTTCCCCATGGGAACAATCATACCACACTACATTCACAAACCACTGCAGTGTTAAAAACATGCCCATAGAATTTGTTCATTAATTCATAACCCCGGCTCTTCCAACATACATACCATGCTTCCAACTCCAACATGAAAATATCACATTTATATATGTTCACGGAGCATGTAATATTATAATCACATAAATAGTCAAGAGTCAAGCTCTATCAAAATCTCATGCTCCCTAGTACAATATGCAGGTGAAGCATTTACATTTTATTTAAGCAGTTAAGCACATAACAACATAAATAGTTACCATACCCTGAGTGAAGCTATCTTTAGTGATGAGTGTACATGCCCAGCTTGTCTTTAGGAACCCTTAACCTTGTCTTGCTCTGATACCAAGTTGTAATGCCCTACTACCCAGGGACTGTTACGGTGTGCATGTTAAAATAGTGCTAAACTTGCTAATCAAGTCATTTGGCCATAATCGTGTAACTAAGTATGATTAATGGTTTAGGGTTAAAAATGTTGGTTAAGATACAACGTTTCACTATAATGTTTACTGTATACATTGGGATCCCAAAAATATAATTTAAATGTTAATTACAATAAAATATTTACAACCAGCTGACCTAAGCAGCAAAATAGGGTTTAACCCTAGTTCCTCTTTAAACCCTCGGCAGTGGTGGCCGAGCAGCCGCATATGTACACATCATCACCCAAGCTCTCCAACTCAAGGATGGTCCAGATTTCTTTTGCCTTTACCTGCACCACATAGCACCCATGAACCGAAGCTCGGCAAGAAAACTCAATATGCTCATGAACAGTAATAACATGTTACTAAATCATAATAGGCATGCCTAGCAATAATAGCCCTATTCATGCATGCAAATAAAACCAATTATAATTGTGGGCCCTGCCATTTGTATGGATGACTTATGGGCCCTACCCTTTGTATGGATGATTTATGGGCCCTGCCCTTTGTATTGATGACTATCAAGTCCTAATGAAAATAGATGGCCAATATGTCCATCTGAAATAAGTGACAATTAAGTGGCGCATTGAGGCTCCGCACCTTAATCAGATGTGTGAATATCACTTTATGATTTTAGTAATCATACTGGGGCTAGTAGCCCGAATCAGATGAGTGATTAACACTTTACGATTCTAGTAATCTTGCTGGGGCTTGAGCCCTAATCAGATGAGTGAGTCACACTTTGGGCTCTGCACCCTAATTAGATAAGTGACTGATGAATGACTCACGAACTTGGGCTCAACACCCATAGCCATGTGACATTGCAGTCACCTAAGCATTTTTGCTCTGGCTCTATGTAACTAGCCTTTAGACTAGACAAGCACTTTTAGTTTTCATCGAACTTGAGGTCAGTCAAGCATTAATGCTCATGATTATTCATCCAATGCTTATGTTGATTAGATATAATCTTTTTGGCTCTGCATTCATTATGCTTATGCCGCTATTGGCTCATAGGTCAATTCCATATGACAAGTGCTCAGTACTACTATCGAACTTGACTAATGAGTCATAACTTCATAGTCAATACTAACACCATTGCCAGTTCTGAATATGGAGTTAGTTCCACTCATAAGTAAGAATGCAACCAGGCATATATCATATGTCAAATATCCAAGTACAAGGCATTCAGCATGCTTGCTCAACATTCACTAGCATAATTATGATCATACACATTTACAAAGACTCAAGCTTTGATCAATATCATATTCAACATTCATGCCATGCCCTAATCTCATGTATCTCATGCATCACATACTGGGTGCAGTTTTCTTACCTTTGGGCCAAGCACAGGTTACCAATAAACGAGCCACAAGCACGATCCTTTTCCAAGCCCCTAGCGATAACCTAGTCACACCATAAATGGTCTTTCAATGAGTTCAAGTTCCAAAACCCGCTTCTAGGACCAAACCTACGCTCTCGAGACCTACAATCCAACCAAATAGGGTGGTGAAATCATCCCCCGAACCCTCGGGTCGAAACCCCAAAAAGTACCAAAAACCTCATTCTGAAGATTGAGTAGCGCTACAGTGCTACTTATGGGTGCTACAGTGCTACAGGTAAAACCTCAACCCCCCAAATAGAGCACCTAGCGATGTAGCTCTACCAACCTAGCGCTACAGCGCCTAAACCAAAAATTCTGGGTTTCAGCTTCCTAATCTTTGAGTTCTTCAAGCTTCAAAGGTCCAAATTCGACTCCAACCTATCCGAATCTCAAAATTATAGTTCCCAAACATCCTAATCTCTCAAAACCAATAAAATCCAAGCTTCAATTCATCCAAAAACTCATCAAAATATAAAATCCAATCCAAGCTTAAAAACTTTAAAAATTAAGAACTTAAAACTTGAATTACCTTTGATTAAGTTGTTTCCCAGCTAAATTCTCCAGCTAATAAGCTTCTAATCTTCCCTAGAATCGCTATGCCTCAATCTTCGCTTAAATCCGAGTCCTAGAACTCAAGTTTCCTTCAAAAATGTGATCGGGTGTCGAAATGGGAACGGGAGGAAAAGAGAAATTTTTGAACGTTCTTTTTATGAGTCTAATAGGTTACTTCGAGCTTAAGTAGCCTCAAGTAAATCGTAATGCTCGGGGTCCCGCAAACGCCCGCAAGGGTAAAATAGTCGAAACTCCCAGAATTTCCCCTTGAACTTACTAACTCCCAATTTATCATCAAATATTTATTCCAATTACCCAATATCCCGGTAATGTGCTAAATACCCTTTTACTCACTCTGAATCAAGTATAATCCCGTTGTGACTATCCCACTAGCTTACCTCTTAGGATCGTCTCGTGCTGAGTAACCCTAGCTTAACCAAATAATAATGAAGCGCCACACACATGCCACATATATGTCAAATATACCCGAAATGTCCAAAAAATGAAATTCACCCAAGTAATCAGGCATGTGTCCATATTTAATACACCTAAACATGTATATAATCATTTAATTGCATAATAAAACAATTATGGCCCTACCAACCTCCTAATCAAGGCCCTAAGCCTTATTAGGAAATTTATTTCCCTTTGATTGAGTTTTCCTACAACAACATCTACCAGTCGACTATTGGAGTGACTCCATATGAGATGTTGATGATAGGAAATGTAGATCACCCATCCATTTGGGGTGAAATGGGTGAATGGAAATATCTAGGTCCTGAGGCAGTTCAAAGGACCACTGAAGCTATTGAGAAGATTAGAGCTCAGATGCTCGCTTCACAGAGTAGGCAGAAAAGCTACGCTGATCCTAAGCGTAGAGATATAGAGTTCCAATTTGGAGAATATGTCTTCATTCGAGTGTCACCTTCGAGAGAAGTGAAGCGGATTGGGAAGAAGGGCAAGTTGAGCCCTAGGTTTGTGAGACCTTTTGAGATCCTAGAGAGGAATGGACAGATAGCCTATAGGTTGGCTTCACCCTCGTAGCTGACAGGGGTTCATAATGTGTTTCATATATCCAAGCTTCAGAAGTATGTGTCAGATACAACTCATGTGTTGAGTTATGAGGATCTGGAGCTACTAACAGACTTGTCCTATGAGGAGCCACCAGTACAGATCCTGGATAGAAAAGACAAAGTCTTGAGAAACAAGAATATTCCTATGGTTAAAGTACTATGGAGGAACAACAAGGTCCAGGAAGCGACCTGGGAACTAGAGTCAGACATGTGGGATCAGTATCCCAAGTAGTTCATTTAAATTTCGAGGGAGAAATTTCTATGAGGGGATAGTTGTAAAGTCCCAAAGTTCCTAATAAGTCTCAATGCCTTGATTAGGGTGTCGATAGGGAATTATTGGAAAGTAATGTGATATTATATGATTTGAGTGAATATTTATGTGATTATGTGAATTTCATAAGTTATATTATAATATGACTGGATATGCATGTTTAAGTGTATTAAATGTGTGTAAAGGCCCGCTTTTACTTAAAGGGACATATTTGTAATTTTTACCCACGAGAGTATAACTGCGATTATATATGTATGATATGATTGAGTTCACATTATTATGTAGATATATTTTAGATATTTGGCGGGAGTTGATCCTTTTGAGCAAAGTAGTGGTAAAGTCACAACGGGGGATAAATACCCAGCTCGGGGTGAGCCAAGGGATATTTTGATAATTTGGTGAGTTACTGGGACTCATTGGAGTATGAGTCGTATTTGGGGAAAAATAAAGGTATTTTTTTATTGGTGGAAATAATTAGGAATTATAAATTTGTGGATTAGCGGGATTGTGGTGTGAAATGACATTTTTGCCCTTAGTAGGATTTGGGAGAGGCTTGTGTGAGCAGGGGCATTTTAGTCATTTTGAACCACTATGTTAGTTGTGCCAAGATTGAATTAATTAACTCACAACACATTTTCTCTCACTCTCTCTCTTCCTCTTTCTTGTTGGAAGTTAGCTTTGGATTTGGAAAGCTCTTGAATTCTTGAGTTTAGAAGGAAGCTTGGTGGGATTGAAGTTTGTTTTTGGAGTGTCTAGAAGTTGTTAAACTAGGAGGACAAGCTGGGAAGCTCTATTTGGCATTGGTAAGTTAAGTTATGGGAGCTTTTTTTAGTTTTCTTTTTCAGTGTATGGAGAAAGTTTGAATTTCTGGATTGGTGTGTTTTAGTGGGTTTTGAACCTTGAGTACACCCAACGTGAAAATCTAAAGTCCTCTCCTTTTGATTGCTAAATCCCAACACCTTAACATAAACCAAATTCTCATCAATCAATCATAGGAGACAAAAAAAAACAATCTTACCCTTGTAGGCTGATTAAGGGTCAAAAATGCAGATTTGTTGATGTTAATTGTCAAAATAAATTAAGTTTTAATTAATATTTTTATGGAATTAATGTGATGTATTTTATAAATGAAAATATTTAATTTGGATTTAATTTTGTTCATTTTGTAGGAAAATGATACAATGTTGGTTGAATAAAATAAAGCAAAAAGAAAAGGAAGTAAAAGTGGAAGAAAATGAAGAAAGTTGGCATTTTGAGGAAGTCAAGCCCAAATTGAAAAAGCCCAACCCAATTCATGAAGATGTCAGGTCACCAATCTATGCAATTTCTTCTCCACCAATAAGAGATGTCAATTACAACTCATTACAACAAACATTGGCAATCCATGTGCTTCATTTTCAACCAATAGGTCTTCTTTTCAACAAAAATTAGCAATCCCTGTGCTTCCCTCTCAACCAATGGTAGCTTGCCACATGTCATTTCCACCATAGTTTAGTTGTATTCTACACCTTTAAATAGGATGTAGATTCATTTGAAAACACACATTTTCTACACACTTCTCTCCTTGCGATCTTTTCTCTCTATTTCCTCTTCCCCATTTTATCTCTTAGCCTAGTCTTCTCACATTTTCAATGGAAAATGTGAGGAATGACTTTTAACTTAGGCTAGAGTTTTCTTTTTGTGAGGATAGGGGTGAAGTTTGGTATTTTGTAATCTTTTTATGTTGAATTTATAAAATTGTTTGAATGTTCAAATATTTGAGCTTTATTATTTCTATCATTATTTATGCAATTAATATTTATTATTAATTTTTTATATAGATTCAGTCAAGCTTATCCTATGTAATTTTACTAAAATAATTTATATTAATTTTATTATTTTGTGGGTAGTCTTTTACATTATCACCAAGATAGTATAGCGTCCTAGATTTCTCATAACAATAGCATTAGCATATTGCCAACGATATTATGCTGATTCTAGTTTCTCATGACAATAACATGTGCATGTACTTCAAGTATGAAATTTTATTACTCAAATACATTTGCAAATTATCAAAGTAAATAGGTGACAACAATATATTGTGGAACCCCGATGCCTCACCAAGCCTTTTTATTATTTATTGTCTTTTATTTTTAATCATTCAAACAAATAAATCAATAAAAATATTGTTTCTTTTCACCGAGCTTATATTACTTACCTTCTAACCATTTTATTTGTCTATTTGTTTCTTTACCTCCTTGTGGAATCGAATGCCCATCTATACAACGACTACCGCTTCGTGGAAGTCACATTTGGGTGTTAATCATAGGCCGAACCCTAAGCCAAAATCTCCACTATGCTCTTTTGAAATTAAAACCTAGCATCACGATGGATTTCACAAATCTTAGAACCAAGAAGAAGAAGAAGAAAGTATGAAACCATAAAACTTAACTCATACCTTAGGAAATTTGAAATCACCTTCACTTCTCTTCTTCTTTCCTTCTTTCTCTTCTTTATCTCCTTCTCTCTCTATACCTCACGAACTCATTCTCTCTCTGTGTGCTCAGCCAGCCACCTTCAAATGAGCCAACATGCTCATTTATTTCCTCTTATTACCCTAGTCAAACCCAAAGATGTAGTTTCCAAAATCAGAGCCTCAGTTTTCTTCCCAAATTCCCTCTCCAAAATTCAGGCAATTGAAAAGTATGATTTGATTTTATTGTCTACAAAAATGGAAACTTCCTTGACCTCACGACATTAGCAACTATTTTCGCACTTGCTTGAAGTGTGAGTGTTACAATAAGTTCGTATTGAGAAACGTTGTAAGTTGGTAACTTTTGCTACACGCACTGCCCCAATTGCATGGCTTGTCAATGAATTTTGTCACATATAATGACTTGGTAGATTTATTATTTTTTATCTCAAAGCAAACCTTTATTATAATATCATTCAACTTAGTTTTTACCTCGTCTATGTCTTCACTAGTGACTTGATTTTGTTGAACGTGGTGGTCCAATGGATCATAGTAGTCAAGTGGGTTAGTGTGATTTGGTTTGGAGAAGATGATGTTGTTCTTTTTTTAAGAAGGTCCACAGGTTTAAAACCTAGATTAACTCCACTTTTTCTTGCTGTAGAAGCAGCATCACAAATATTACTTTCAAAGTAGAATTTACGATCAAAGTAATCATATACTAAATTTTGTCCATTTTCTTTTGTGTAGCGTTCAACTTCCCTGTCACATACACCTCTCTTAATGAGCTCTACAAGTAGTGCAACTCTACGATTGTTTTCCCCACAGTCCAACATATAAGCTGTAAGACATTCATCCTCTCATAAAATGATTGGTGGCACATTTTCTTCCGCAATGATAGGTGAGTAACTTATTTTAAATTCAATATCATTTTGATTCACCCCAATCTCCTTATACATTTTCTCGAATAGCACCTCAAAAGTAATATTGGACTCATCAACAATGATAGATATAACTTCTTTACTCTTTGGTGACTATTTATACAACCCTTGGTCATCCTTCCATGCCCCATCATATTGAGCATAGATTACCACTCAAGTCATTCCTGTAACGAAAATAGATTATTAACATTAAAAATATTACAAAATATATTTGATGTTAAAATTATAATAAACAAGTTTAAAAATTGAACATATGAATCTCAGGTCCAGTTTGGCTCTGCTGGTATCTCAACCAACTATAGTTGAGCTCTACTAGTATCTCAACCAACTATAGTTGAGCTCTACTACTGAAATCAACATATCGATTGAATGTAATCTTTTTTTTTTTTACAAAGAATGTAATCTCTCTTTTGACAACAATGTAGATGAACATGTTTATAGATTAAAAATATAAATTTCGACCAAGACCAACTAATCTCTACTAGTATCACAACCAACTATGGCAAATCAATAGTTGAGCTCTACCATTATCATGAATAACTCTACATAGTTGAGCTTAATTGTACCAAACCAAGACCTAAGCAATAGTTGAGCTTGATTGAACAGTCTAATTTTTTTTATTATTTTAATTCAAAACAAATATAAAATAATAAAATTACATTATTAGAATATAAAAATTTCATAAAAGGAGGAAATTAGAGTAGCAAAATTTTGAATGATAAAGGTTACTTAACTAATGGAAAAACTTTTTAAGGTGATATATAGCTCAAAATCGTTTGTTAACTATATATATTTTTGTTTCCTGGATTTGAGTGATACTACAGTTGTCTCTAGAAACAATCTTATTTTTTTAAACTAATTTTTGTAATATGAAGATAATCATGGTACATTCTTTCTAGTTTATATATATATATATATATTGGTAATGTTGTGAAAATTTTATAACGTAAGTATACGTATTGTTTACAAGTAATAAAGTGATAAATAGAGTATCGTTCCCACGAGGATTTAATATTAATTACCAATTAATTAATTTCTTAGTTCTATTTGGTTACAAAAAATTAGATTTCAAGAATAAAAAGAAGAGGAACAAAATAACTAAAATAACAATTGAAAATTAGAAGAAACAAATAACAAATAATTTAATAGATGAAAAACCTAGGGTATTTAATTTCATCATTTATCCACTCTATTATATCATCAATACAATTTTTATTATTTTTTCTCTCCTTGTGATAACAGGTTTATTAAAGCAATCTATATTCTTATTAGGGTATATAAATCTCTACCGATATTTGTAAACTTTCTATATCTCTACAGCAGACATTAAGAATAGAAACCTAAAAACCTAAAAATCATACATGTACTTTCATCCAATATTGAAATTTGTGTCTAAACAACTATAGCATATTTAACTCTCACTTCTCAGATTTTGAATTAAAATCATATAAATCATGCAAATGGTGATCAAGCATTCGCAAGCATTAAACACAAATATAATAAATCACAATTATGAAGAAGATATCATAAAACTTGCATTGAATAACAATAGAGTATCAAAATACTACATTAAAGCTCAAGTTAATAAAATTAGTTCATAATGAAAACCATAAACAACATATTAGAAAAGAATAGAATAAGAAGAGAAGAAAGAGATCCATAAAATAATCTAATACATTCATTTTATAGTGATAAGATTGTGAAGATGTTTCTTCTTGTCACTTGATGATTCTCCAAAATATCTTTATTTTAATTTCAAATGTCGTATCTCTAGAATGAGTAATCTTATAGGTCAAATATCACATAGTAAACATCCGAATTTGACATTTCTTTTCTTGTGAAACAAGATTACGTAGGGATTTGAATAAGCTTTCCAATGCCACCAAGAGCACGTAAATCGAATATTTGAGTAGGGAGATATGATCAAAATACCGAAACTATCTCAAATTCAATGTAGGGATTTTACCTATGTCACCCTACGAAATTCACTAACACAATTCACTCAAAACAAGTTAAAGTTTGAGAGATTTTAGGTTGGTCAAACAGAGGTATATCCTCAAATTCTTCACTATGAGACTCAGTTTCTTGAGGATCAATTTCCTCAAGTGTTTGTCTTGATCTTTGTTACTACGATGTGGTGAATCTTGCTAGCCCAAACCTGGCTCTGATACCACTGTAGGGATTTTACCTATGTGACCTACACAATTCACTCACACAAAAGTAACACCAAGATCAAATATGACCTTTGCCTTTTCTGAAACTTTGTTTTATTAGGCAGCTTTACTTTTATTTGTTCGACCTAATAGTTTATCATTTGCAGAGACAAAGAAATTGAGATGAAAACCCTTCGACCCTCTCTGCCCAAATCCTAGAAATTCGAAATACCATAAATACAAACACATAAACTCAAGTCTCAATCACAAACCAGATAAAAACAATCAAGAGTGAAGGGAGAGAGAAACAAACAGAGAATTATAGAGGTTCACCACCAACAGATTTGGGGCTACGTCCTCTTGAGCTCGCCTCAGAGATTTAGAGCTCTAATATCCACTAATCAGATGAAGAATCAATACATCCAAGCCTTCAAGGTTTCAGTTACAGCTTCAACAGGTAATCTTGTTCCCTTTTCCCTTTCTTCTTCTATGTTTTTCCTTTTACAGAAAAAACCATAGCACTCTCTAATGTTCTTATCTCTTTTCATTACAGGAAAAACAACTTCTCTAAAAAAACTCTCAAAAATTGGTCTTCGCTCAAAAATTACATGATAAGATTTTTTTCTTCCTTTTGATTACATGTATATATATAAAAAATAGAGTAAATTTCGGTTGAGCTTTTTCTTGATCTTGAAATGCTTCTGTTTTGTTTGTTGTTGAGCTGGCAAGATTTAGTTGTAACAATATTTTGTAAGTGGCTGTAACAGAATAATGGTTTCGAATGAGGACTTGTATTTAAAAAATTCCACCCAAGTTCTCATACTGAACCAGAAGTCTATTAGTGTAAATATCTCAGAGGGTCTTCACTCTTTCCTTGTCTTTGTTATCCTCCTGTGTCGACCCCAAGCAAATTCAAGCGTAGCTTGAACTTGTGTAAGGTCACAACTTTTGTACCCATATCTGCTGGGTTTTCTTCAGTAGGAACTTTTTCAATGAAAACTTGTTCTTGAGTTACCTTCTCTCTGATAAAATGATACTTGACTTCTACATGCTTAGTACGATCATGAAAAATAGGGTTTTTACATAAATGAATGCAACTTTGACTATCTGTGTAAACTGTAGGAATCCCACATTTGATATTTATTTCACTTAGTAAGCCATGTATCCAAATTGTTTCTTTTATAGCTTCTGTGGTTGATAGGGCAACCACGGGTTGTAGTTGTACTCTCCAGCTGATACAGTTACCACCAAATAGGAAATAGTAGGCAGAAGTAGATCTTCTTTGGTCTTTGTCCCCTGCATAATAAGCATCACTATAGCCTTCTAGTTTCAGCCCATAATTTTGTCTCCTGTAGGTCAGTCCAATATCAGTGGTTCCCAATAAATATCTTAGGGTCCATTTCATAGCATTCCAGTGAGGTTTCCCAGGGTTTGACATATATTTTCTTAGCATACTCATAGCATATGATAAATCAGGCCTAGTACACACCATTAAGTACATAATAGACCCAACAACATTAGAGTATGGGACCTTACTCATGTAGTCTTCTTCTTCTTTTGTCTTGGGGCATTGATCTTTAGATAGAGGATTCTAATTAGTAATAGGCAGTTTTGTGATCTTTGCATTATTCATAGAGAATTTGTCCAGGATCTTTTGTATGTAGTCCTTCTGTCCAAGATGCATCTTCCCTTTTTCTCTGTCTCTGCTTATTGTTATCCTAAGTATCCTAGTAGCTATTCCTAGATCCTTCATTTCAAACTCTGATCTGAATAATGTCTTTAAAGAGTCTATATTACTTCTGTCTTTGCTTATTATAAGCATATCATCAACATAGAGTAACAGATAGGTAGCTTTTAGGAATTGAGTTTCTTTGAAATACAAGCAAGTGTCAAAATTACTCCTAATAAATCCTTGTTTGGTTATGAAAGCATTAAACTTTTTATTCCATTGTCTAGGTGACTGTTTTAGACCATATAGCAATTTTTCCAGCTTACAAACCATTTCAGAACTACCAATCTTGACAAATCCCTTAGGTTGCTCCATGTAAATTTCCCCATGTAAGAATGCGGTTGTGACATCCATTTGATCCACTTCTAGGTCAAATTGAGTAGATAGAGCCAACATGATCCTAATAGTCTTGTACTTTACAACTGGTGAGAATATTTCTGTAAAATCCACTCCTCCTTTCTGTGTAAACCCTTTTGCCACAAGTCGTGCCTTGTATCTAGCAGGTTCCCCTTTACTGTACCCTTCCTTTAGCTTGTACAACCACTTACAAGCCACTGTACTCTTACCTTTTGGTCTAGGCACCAATCACCAAGTTTTGTTTTTTCTTAGAGAGTTCATTTCCTCTTCCATTGCTTTAACCCATAGCTTAGAATCCTTGCTTTGAACAGCTTCCTCATAGGATTGTGGCTCGGTCATTCTAGATTCCAGTTCACTCATGAATGCATAGGCTATGTCTTCATTCAAAATATTAAAACTGTACTTTTATTTGGCTTAGGTACCCTTCTTTCTTTGTCTCAGACTAGTTGATAATCTGCCATGTTTTCATCTATAGTTTGGTCGGCTTGAGTTGTGTCCGCTTGATTTGTATCTTTTGCTTCAGCTGTGATTGTTTCCATCTGAGTTGAGTTCTGATTTTGGATAAGTTCCACCTGATTGATATCTGGTTCTGTAGAGATAGGTTCCGGCTGAATAGTATATGGATAGTGACTAGTAGTGTTTCCTGCAATGTTAGTGTCTCATTTTGTACCTGTATTTTGCTTAGTAATAGACATACAAGGAAATATATATTCTTGAAACACAACATCTCTACTTATCAAAGTTTTAAAACCAATCTTTTCCTTATCCCATAGTCTAAAGCCTTTAACTCCTTCTGGGTATCCTAGGAGTATACATTTTATGGCCCTAGGTTCAAGTTTACCTATACTTTGGTGAGCATAGGCTGCACAACCAAATACTCTTAGGTTTGACAAATCTAGGGGTTTACCAGTCCACATCTCTTCAGGGGTCTTAAAGTCTATAGCACTAGAAGGGCATCTATCAATCAAGTAGGTGGCTGCCATAACAGCCTCTCCCCAAAATCCCTTAGACCAACCTGAATTAAACAACATACATCTATCCTTGTTTAGTATATTTCTATTCATTCTTTCTACTACCCCATTCTGTTGTGGTGTTAGCCTTACAGTTCTATGACTTTGAATGCCATTTTCCTTACAAAAATTGTCAAACTCAGTGTTACAAAACTCCAGCCCATTATCTGTTCTAAGTGTTTTTATTTTTCTATGTATGGTATTTTCTATCAGATTTTTCCATTGCCTAAATTTATCAAAAGCTTCATTCATATGTTTAAGCAGAAATATCCAAACTTTTCTAGAATAATCATCCACAATAGACATGAAATATGAATAGCACCCATGAGTTTTAGTTTGTTCAAGACCCCACAAATCATAATGTATGTATTCTAGAATATATTTAGTTTTGTGTGTACCTGTTTTGAACTTGAGTCTGTGGTGTTTACCAAGTATACAATGTTCACAAAAATCTACTTTGCTCACTTTATCTTTTCCCAGCACTTTTTGATCACTCACAATTTGCAATCCTTTTTCACTTATATGCCCGAGCCTTATGTGGCATAGTGTAGCCTTTTTGTCTTCTGGTGCCATTTCTACTGTATTGTTTCAACTGATTATTGGCTCTCTTACTAAGTAGTATAGGCCTCCTTTCCAGTCCCTTCATTATTACCATAGAACCTTTGCAAAACATCATTTGTCCTCCCTTTATCTTGCTTTCTACATTTAAATAATCTAAAACACTTAGTGAAATTAAATTTCTTGAGAGTTTAGGTACATACCTTACCCCTGTTAGGGTTCTAGTGATACCATCGAACATTTTGAAGCTCACTGTGCCCGAGCCTTCAATTTTACAGCTTTGGTCATTTCCTAGTATCACCTTTCCCCCTTGTAATTCCCTAAAATTAGAAAGTAAATTTTTATCACTAGTCACATGAAATGTACACCCTGAGTCTAAGATCCATTCTTCCTGAAATTTAGGTGCAACAGCATAGACTTCTCCACTATCATAGCTATCACAAAGATTTGCATTATGATAATCTGGTTTGTGTTTGGATGTTCTAAAATCTGAGGTGTTAGAGTCTCCATGGTCCTTGGTTTTGTTCTTGTCATTTTTCCAGAAATAACAATCTTTCTTGAAGTGTCATTGTTTGCCACAATGAAAACACCCCTTTTTTCCATGAGGTCCTTTTGATTGAGAGCGATTTCTGTCATTACTATGATGTCCTTTGTAGTGACCTCTGCTTTGACTTCTTCCCCTGTTTTGCCATGGTTTCTTGTGAGTTGGTCTATATCTGCTCAGATTCACTTCTCCACTTGAAGTTCCTAATTTTTCAGTTTTCATTTCCAAATCCTTTGACTTGATGGTTGAGATTACTTCTTCAAGTGTAATCTTAGTTCTTCCATATTTAATTGCAGTCTTGACCTCCTTATAGGATTCTGGCAGTGAATTTAGTATGATTATGGCCTGGTTCTCATCACTTAGTGCTTCATTTTCCCCCGAGTTTGCAAGTTCAATATGCATCCTAAGAAATTCATCAAGATTTTGCTCTATAGTCTTAGAGTGACTCATCTTGTATCTAAAGATTCTTTCTTTTAAGAAAATCTTGTTGGTGAGTGACTTCTGTTGGAACCGCTCCTCTAGTTTCTTCCAAATTTTAGCTGGAGTCTCTTTTTTATCTACCAATCTTATTATTGCATCTAAAAGATTGAAGATGATGATCCCAGTAGCTATTTCTAGGTATTCTTCTTGTTGTATATTTGTTGTGCCTTCTGGCCATTCACTAAGATCCTCCAATACCTGTAGCAACTTCTGTTGAGCCAAAAGAGACCTTATTTTTCTCCTCCAGATTCTGTAGTCTCCTGAACCATCAAATTTATCAATGTCAATCTTTAGGTTACTCATTGTAATATAATCAGAGTCAGAACAAGTTAAAGTTTGAGAGATTTCAGGTTGGTCAAACAGAGGAATATCCTCAAATTCTTCACTGTGAGACTCGACTTCTTGAGGATCAATTTCCTCCAGTGTTTTTCTTGATCTTTGTTACTGTGATATGGTGAATCTTGCTCGCCCAAACCTGGCTCTAATACCACTGTAGGGATTTTACCTATGTGACCTTACACCATTCACTCACACATTACACTACTACAAAATACCCTTTACGGGACACTTTTTTAGGACACGCACATAAATGCAAGTCCTTAAAAATATTTATGAAGTTTTTAGGACACTCATTGAGAGTCCTGAAAAAACACAATTTAGGACTCGCAATGAGTGTCCTAAAAGAAAATGCGAGTCCTAAAAAAATATGGGCTATAAAAATAAGTGTTTTACTTAATATTTTTAAGGACTTGCTTTGGGAGTCTTTAATACTCTTTTAGGACTTGCAATGAGTGTCCTAAAAGAATTTGCGAGTCCTAAAAAATCTGGGCTAAATAAAAGTGTCTTACTTAATATTTTTAAGGACTTGCTTTGGGAGTCCTTGATACTCTTTTAGGACTCGCAATGAGTGTCCTAAAAGAATCTGTGAGTCCTAAAAAATCTGAACTAAAAAATAAGTATTTCACTTAAAAAAATTAAGAACTTGCTTTGGGAGTCTTAATATTCTTTTAGAAGCAAGTCCTAAAAAAGTATTAAGGACTCTCCAAACAAGTCCTTAATTATTTTGAAGTAAAAAGCATAAAAAATCTATGGCTTTTTCGAAATTATAAGGTTAAAATACACAAAATAGAAAACTCATCAGCCATTTGGGGATTTATTCATCACATGATTTAGGGCTGCTGGGCGAACGGCGGCTCGACAGCAGCTGGGTGAACGGCGACGGTGACGGTGGTGAATGCCTCCAGCAAGCGTGGGTTCTCGGCTCCAGCACTCTCAGTGTCGTTGACAGGAACGGTGACAGGAAAATCTTCTCCGGCGTTGGTTCTCGGCTCCAGCACTCTCGGCGGCGGTGCGGGTTCTCGGCTCCATCACTCTCGGCGGCGGCGTGCTTCTCAGCGTGGGTCTCTGCTGGTTGCTGGTTGCTGGTTCACGATTCCAGCAGGTAACTTTGTTTTTTTATTTTTTTAAAATTTTTTTTTGCTTATATAAATATATATATGTAGCTATTTATATGGGTTTTAATTTAATTTTGTTTTTATTTAAACATGTTCTTCTTCTTCTTTGTTTGGATTCTGGGTAAATGATGAAAAATGTAAGATGAAAATGCTCACAAAATATCAACTCCAGCCAGCGTGGTGGTGAAGGGCGATGGTGACCGTGGGTGAACGCCTCCAGCCAGCGTGGGCTCTTGGGACCCTCGAAAATCTGCTCCAGCAACGTTGGATTTCGGCTGTTGGTGGTGAACGGTGACAATGAGGCGTGGGCGTCTCTGGGTTAGTGGTTCACGGCTGGTTCCTCTGAGCAGGTTTTTTTTAATTTCTTTGCTTATATACATAATATATAATATGATAACAATTATATACATAAGCAGACCAACTCCATTGCATTCGTCAGAATGGAAAAGAGAAGAAAACAACTAGCTGAAATGACCTCAATGTATAATTTACAGAAATAAAAGATATGTCATTAAAGCTCTTTACTTACCTTCCATTACTTAGTTTATAGAGAAGATAAAATTTAGCTTAATTGTATAGTATGCAATAAACCTACCCTTTAAAAACAAGAGCTATTGCTTAGTGAAATGCAGACCAAATTAGCAATACAATTACAGACCAGGCTAGCAATAGTACGGGCCGACCATGCTCTAACCCACATGTATAAATATATATATATATAATATAGCCTTTTTCATTGCTCTTTTCCTTTTGTTCTATTATATTTTATGTTCTTGTTTTTATGTGTTTTTTTTATAAGCAATAATGAGCCTTGATATGTCTTTTTATTTTTGGGTCTTGGCCCTGAATGACATTAATTGAGGATGCATAGTTTTGTTTTCCTGTGTGCATGGATGTGTGTTTCTTTTTCAGTCCATTGGATTCAAGATTGATATGACATTACTATGCATGCATAAGTTGGATCCTTTAGAGAGATTTTTATGTTCCTCTTCTTTTCCATGTTATTAATATCTACTATAAAGGTAATGGAATAAAAAAAATGTACTTAATGCCTCTTTTTTATTATTGATGCGAGTATTTCTGATGCTTATTAGATACCTCTCATGTTCTGAAAAGGGCATGTACTATTGATTACAATATATCATGAAGGATTTCTCAAAAATAAAAATAGATATTAAGAAGAGACAGAAATAAAAAAGTGTTTACACTAAAATTTTGAGCAGGTAAGATGCCAAAAGGATTTCTCAAAATTGAAATGAATATATGTTTTGCTTTCATAAAAAGGATTCATCCATTTAATGCAGTCATGTCTGTTTATTGCTCATATGTCTGATGAATAGGGTGCTGATATCTATGTGTGGGCCTTCTTGTTTAGTGTGGCTTATCTCAATTGAGCCATGACTCACGTGACATGTTCACTTCCAAGAATTTTTTTTTTTTTTGATACATAGATCATCAACAGTGAGTCATGTTCTCTTTACTTACCCCTAAGACTAGTCACTAAGGTTGAGTATTCGTCTGCATACTCTAGCTTAAAGATTCCATTCACCCAATTGCAAGAAACATATAAGAAGAAGTAAGAGAAACAATTGGCTTCTTCTTATTTTTTCATTATTATATAAAAACAGAAATGATGGTTACATATCTTTAAAGCTATATTTAATATTCTACTGTTTTCTCAGCTAAGACTACAGAACCAAGTGAGAAACGACTTGGATTCTTTTAGACTAAGTGATATATATATATATATATACGGGTGAAAATTGACGTACTTACTTTGCAAAATGACATTCTTTTTTATAATTCTTTGCAAATTAGTATTCCAAACAGAGTATGGAGTGTATCAGGAAAGACTTTACAAAGAGTCATCAAAAGAAAATTACTTTGGCGAGCTATAGACATCCATGGATTCTTGATGACAACATGTGACTTGATGCATAACATATGCTAAGTAATCCACATTGCCTGAGGTTACACCTGCCAACATCAGCACCATACATTTGAGCAATAGATATCAGTACCCTATTCATTTTTTGTTGCAAAACACCCTTTGAACTATTGCTATCTTTGTTGAAAGAATTTTTTTGACTGATTACTGATGTTGTTCATCACAGTTTGAGTTACTTTCAGCTTCTATACTCCACTATAACCAGCAATCTCATTTATAATTATATAATTTATAAGAATGTATACAAATGACAAAGTCAGTAATTTATTATTGGAATTAGTAGCTATATTGTTGTAAAATATATTATAGAGGCTGAGATACTTAAAGTATGATGAACTATGTCAGTAATAATATATGATCAGTATATAAAAATAAATGAAACATAACATAAAGAATATCATCACAATGAGGGGAGACTATTTTAGTAGCTAGATGTAGTTTGGTAATCTTAAAGCATTTGTTTGTAGAAAAATTGTGTGCCATCATCAATATTAATAGTCTTCAAACCTAGGCAAACTAATGTGGTTCTTCATTAATATTTGTACATAATTATCTAGTTGTCTATTATAATGTATGCTCCTTTTGAACTCCCATGCTGCTCATTTTTAGTGCTAGCAATAGGAAAATAATTGATAGACAAACTTTACTATTGCCTATTTGCCTTCTTGATGTATCTTTTGAAGCATCTTCACTCATAGCTCGAAAACTATTTTCATCTCAATCCACAAACAATTAATATGGTAAAAACATTTTCATAGCCTGTTTTAAGCCATTTTTTTCTCTTGTTTTCTAACACTATTTCAGCTGCCTTAGCCTACTCATGGAAAGAGTTGATTAAATTGATCGATGTCTCCAAACTATGTTAGTATTCCATCTAGTAAAGCTTATTATATTAAAAACATGACCAATTTTTATTATTATGGCTAATCAGACAAACACAAATTGTCCAATGAAGAAAGTAATATAATAATTGTACTAAAACCACATAAAGCATTTTTATTATTACTAATTATTAAACTATCATATATATATTAACTTAAGATTTTTTTTTATCATTTTCCTCTAGGTAGGAAGTCAATGTTTATACGCATGAAATTTTATGGTTCATAATTTGTATATATAGTATTGAATTACAGTTGTAAGAAAATAAATAAATACCAAGCTGTTTATGAATCAACCAGCCTAGCACCAGTGGTCTAGTGGTAGAATAGTACCCTGCCACGGTTAATATGTTTCATCTGTACTTTTTCTTTTTTTATAATGTTGATTAAACTGAATAGGTTACTATTTTGATTGGTCTTAAAGCATTAGATTGGTAGATAATTGCAAGAGGTATGTTGCATTTGATTTAGTTTTAAAAAAATTCAATATTTTACAATTTTGAATGATAACTGTACTACTTTAGTGGAGTTTGAATATTGTAGATATTCATCCGTAGTGAAGTAGGTTATGGGATCTGCGTGCTGCGGTGATAGCGGAAGATTGAGAACTTGCATGTCTTAGTGAAGTAGGTTCTGAGAATTTTGTGTGCTGCGGTGATATATGGATGAAAACCTGTGTGTTGTTTGATTTGATTGACATGTTGGTGTTGAATGTGACAGATGGCCAGGCTAGTAAATTAGGGGATATGTTGTCCGATTTTCTATAGATGGTGACATGTTGGCTTTTCTCTTTTTCTTCTATTTTCAGTGCAAGATGTGTATTTTACTATGTTTTAATTTTCATGTAATATGCTTTTTTTGTAACCTATTTTTTTGTTAAATTTTCATATAGTATATTTATGTTAATTGATGTTGTGCTTTGCTTAGATTATGTTGTGTGATTATATCATTATAGCAATTTATGATATTCTACAATTTTCTTGCATAGCACATGTTTGATGAAAGTCCCAAGTTTTATCCTATAATCTTAATATTAGGCTCCAAAATCTAAAGGTTTGAGACACCTTTGAGCATATTTGGGCCAAGCCGGATATTTTTGCGCCTAACAGTATCTACTTCCAGTCTTCCACTTATACAATGCCTTAAGCTCAAAATCCATTGTTTCCTCATGCAAGCCCAAGGCCTTTCTTTGTCTCTTTTGTAAACACCAATTTTTTATTTAAATTTTTTTTAGCAAATTTATGATCATAAGTATCATCTAGAATGTGTTCAAGAGAGTCTATGAGTTTTAGTTAGCCTCTCGTGGTTGCTTAACTATGATTATCCTGAGTATTTTTCTTGTTATGCATAATGAGAAAGGAATTATGATTATCTTGAGTATTTTGCTTGTTATGCATTCTTTTGTTTACTTAGATATTAATAAACAACTATTATTAGAATAATTGGGAATGGAAACCATAGATTTTTCTTCATATATATAGTGCTCCACCATTTCTTTCTTTCTATTATAATTTTGGTATGAAGTATTATTCTTGGGATTCAAAAGGGTGAAATAAAAATATCACTTAATTACACTATGTTTTTTCATTTCTTTGATAAATAAATACTTTATCTTATATAAATATATATGTATGTTATTTACCTATATATTTTTTTTTATTCTGTATTTAATATGGCAGTATAGGGTCCAAAAAATTTTTGGGTGTTTTTTTAGTATTTTCTTTTCAAATTTATTTTAATACATTTTAGACACTCAAAGGGATATATTTTTTGAATCAAAATGAAAATTGTAGCAATTGTGAATAAACTTATTTATGTACACTACAATAAAAATCTAGTTATAATTTTTCATGTTCGGTGTATTATAATGTGATTTTTCATGTTTCAGGGATGATTTTAGAAAGAAATTCATGGCAGTCAATCCTTACTTTGGAAAGGCAGTGACGAGGGTGAGTACAAGGACAAGAAGAAGAAATATATGTTGTTTGACAATGAATTTAGTGTTTTATTATATTTGTAATTTTTATTAGAGTAAATGATTCTTGTTTGAATGGTTAATTATTTACTTTGTAAATCTAGTTATATATTTTTTAAGGTCAAGACGATTATAATTTTAATAAGTTTTGTTATTTTAATCTATAAATTTTTAGATTAATGTGTATATAAATGTTTCATTTAAATCATAATTTTTAATTTAAAATAACAATAAATAAATTTTTTAAAAATTAAAAATATAACTTTTAAGGTCACCCAAAGAGAGTCCTAAAAACCTTACTTAAAGGCACTCAGCAAGATCTTTTAGGACTCGCGGACATTCTTTTAGGACTCGCAGTGCGAGTCCTAAACACATCATTTTGCGAGTCCTAAAAACCTTACTTAAAGGCACTCAGCAAGATCTTTTAGGACTCGCGGACATTTTTTAAGACTCGTAGTGCGAGTCCTAAAAACCTTACTTAAAGGCACTCAGCAGGAACTTTTAGGACTCGCGGACATTTTTTAGGACTCGCAGCGCGAGTCCTAAAAACATTATTTTAGGACTCGCAACGCGAGTCCTAAAAACCTTACTTAAAGGTACTTAGCAAGATCTTTTAGGACTCGCGGACATTCTTTTACGACTCGCAACGTGAGTCCTAAAAACATCATTTTACGACTCGCAACGCGAGTCCTAGAAACTTTTTTAGGACTCGCAATGCTAGTCCTAAAAAACCTTTTTTGTAGTAGTGTTTCTAACACCAAGGTCAAATATGACCTTTGCCTTTTCTGAAACTTTGTTTTATTAGGCAACTTTACTTTTATTTCACTACAAGAAAAAATACTTTTAATAACACCAAAAATGTGTTATCAAAACATACCATAACACTTTTTGATGTGTTAAGACCGACTATGTTATCGTAGGTCAGGGTACTTTACATAACACTTTATCATTATTATACAGATGTGTTATTATATTGTCAACTATAACACACTTTCTGTGTTATTTTAGTAAATAGATAAGTGTTTAATTATATTATTTATAGTCAATTATATAACACATTTCAACACTTATAAATTTGTGTTATACTACACTTTAGTATAATACATTTTTTGTGTTATACTACACTTTAGTACAACACATTTTTTGTGTTATACTACTCTTTAGTATAACACATTATTTGTGTTGTATAATAAAGTTTGCATAATAAATTTTTTTACATAAAATGTGTTATTGTAATAGATATTATAACACAATTTTCATATTATTTTAATATTTAGATAAGTTTAAATTCTCATTATATATTCATTTATATATCGCTAATTTATTCTATTATATTTTAATTTTTTTTATATAATTAAAATTATCTTTCTAATATATACTAGCATTATCAAATGAACTTGATTTTCAAATAACAAAAAGTAAAAACATTCAACATTGTATTAACAATCCACAAATTAGTTTAGAACATTCAACACTCTCATCAACAACAAAATGTTCTTTAAGTATTCAAGTAGTCTTAAATATTCAACATATTGAAAAGTTACTACTTTCAGCACAAAATATTCTACAGCTGCCCAACACAAAGCCTTCAAAATTAAGTATCCTTTTCTCCTCCAATTGACGGAGAAAGAGACATGTTTCTCCTGCAATAGCAGATAAAAGGTAAGGTATATGCTTAAAAAATTTAAATAATATGAATCAAATAATAAAACTGTATACAATATAAGACCTAAGCAAGCAATACCAGGTGAACATGCTTCAAAATTCAAAATTATGCTATCACACAGTGAATAGATACATATTATAGTAAACAAACATTAACATTTTCAGGTTAAAGGGGCCTCAATTTCACCCTAAAGACATGTTAAAAGTTTGGGAGATTTGAGTTACAAAAGCATTTAGAATGATACTATTATTTCTAGGGTAGATCCATCGAATCTCATATCTCATTTAAAGGAGAGGTGTAATAGAATATGGAGCTCAAACAGGTACTAAACTCTAGACCTTAAGTTATTTGGGCACTAACAGGTAATAACAAAACAGTGATACATATTCGCAGTCAATTACGTTGATATAGTACAGTGTAGTGTTTACAAACGTACAGAAATTACTGTAGAATCCTCAACCCAATGTAAAGAAATAAAGAAACTTACACACATTCTGCTGGCCAAGTTCCTTCAGATAGGGATGATAAGAGGCGAATAAGTTCCACAGTCCTGAAGGGAAATTCACCTTCTAGGTTACAAAGAAGACACCGAATAGGACCATCAACAAAACTTTCTCTGTCCAAAAACTGACTGCAAAGTGATTCCTGAAAAATTTAAAGCAATAAATCCAATCAAAAAACTACGAAGGAAAAGAAAAATGTCAACTTTAATAGAACCACAAATGAAAAATCAACAAAATAATCAATAAATGACCCTGAAAGACAATCATTCTGCAGCCAAACCTCTCCCCGATAATTAAATACTGTAACAGTATAGTGCAGGGGGAAAAGAAAAAGCCCAACTGAAATGCATACCATTAGAACATTGTTTTCTTCTTTTCTCGGAAGTGATGAAATCAGACAAAGAAACACTGCCCATGTTAGAATTAGTGGGCCTGCTTCCTTAGTTTCAAAAGCATTAAAACTTGACACTATTGCATCCATCTCTTGGACATCAATTATGGAAAAATGAGAAGAAACCTGCCAATAGTGCAAGTGTTTTACAATAACGAAAGGCAAGGTAAAAAGAATAGTGCAAGTGTTTGACAATAATATGAAAAACAAGAATAATTAGTCTGACCCTTCTGTTACATAGAGGATGATATTGAAGGTGATTGAACCCTTTAATAACCTGCCAAGAACACCAACAAAACGAACCAAAAAAAAAACAAACACAAACAAGAAATAATGCCAAAAACAGAAAAAAAAATTACAAACTTTAAAGAATGATAGAAACAGTAGTCAAAGAAACACCACAATATACATGGTTCTACAAGAAAATAATATAATATCAAGATCCTTAAAAGAAACTTCAAGGCAACACAAAGACAGATGAAGTGAACCAGCAACAAATTTTCAATAGTCCATATAATATATTCAAGAATTTCATTCTCTGCATTTCATGAAATCACCACAAGCATTTAAAGCATTGGCTCCCAAGAAGCTTCTCATACACCTGAAGCAAATACCCATTTAAACTCAAACCAGTAATCAAGAATCAAGCATACAAAACAGAGAGCATGTGCTAGTAACAGGAAAATAAAACGCAGCCAATTTATATAGAAAGAAGGCACTTTAAAAAGCATGAAGAGTCCATATAAATAAGGATATGATGTTCCTATACAAGGTGAACATCTTTCATCCAATAATTCCTTCAAGCTTTTATCTTGAGATAATGTTACAACTAAGAAGGTATCAAGTGTACAAAAAAAGTGTAATGTGTTGTATAATAATGCAGAACTCATAATGAACTACCATGTTTCCTTACACCTGTTACCAAACTACAAACTTTGATTACTTATTTCAAATAAAAATACTCACACAAATGATAGCTTACATATAATATAATCCACAAATATCTAAAAGTCATAATACATATGTAAGTATTCAAAAATCAATTAAACTCAATAACCAAAATGAAATTATTCTTCTTCATTGATATAGTCATATTCCGTGCTTAAAATATAGAACTCAAATTTCTACCAATTAACACAAATTTAATTGCATTCACCATGTCTGAATATATTCTTAGAAAAAAATACTAGAGATATGTTCGAACATAGCAAACAAGCAGAAAATGAAGAAGAGGAGAAAAATAAAGCAAGAAATAATAATAGAAATGTAATACGTGATATGTACTAAAAACCCATAAGTAAAAAAATAAAAATCTTCAAATATATATATATATACTAAAATAGGGAGACAAATTACTTTGCTAGTTCATATAACCACCAAAATTTTCTTCTTCTTTCAATTTAGTTTTACTCCTTTCCCACTTCGCAAGTAACCATAGAAAAATCATTATTGGATACATATATAACATATGTATATAAATATTCATACATATAATTTTATATAAGCCAAAGTGAAAACCAAAAACTGATTTCATTTCAATTAAAAATAAAGCAAACTCAGTTTTTGACAGCTATTGTCGTCTCCAAAAATGAGGACCTCAAAGTTCAAACACATACCATGTATTGAAACTCAAAGAAATCAGAGAAGCATGTGGCCCCCGTATCTCATCATTGTCATTTTTTATCTGGGTAGGGGCCAAAATAACATTAAAATACAGAAGAAGAAAAAACAGAATCCATTTAACAAAATAATGATTAGAGACAGAAAAAAACCATTAAATCCCACAGCCCCATCTAACCCAATAGAACAACTTATGAACCTTTCTATTGCAGTGAATCCCATCACCTCTGTTGAAGCCCATCTGTGCCAAGTCTGCTGCTTTCAATAAGCCCTTAGTCCTTGGCACTTGCGGGGCTTTAAAAAGTTAAAAATCTGTAATCACCAACACTCAACACTAGAAAATGAAATGAAATGCAGCACAACATTATGAAAGTTGTTGTCGTACCTCTTACAAGTGGACTACCAACAAAGTGTCAGGAGACAGGGCGATCGGGAAAGTAACCTGCAAGAAAAATGGAAAGATAACATAGATTTGGAATGACCAAAAAACAGATATACCAGTCCTTTTGAGCAACATTTATCTAAAACACCTACCAGAGAATCAAAGGCTGTCATTTAGTTCAATGATCCACAACACCTGAACAGAAGAAAAGATTGAAAAATTATTAATCAATGCTTCTAGTTGTGGCAAGAATTGTACCCTTTCAAGTCTCACAAACCTATATGTGAATCATCATTCATGCAGGATGCAACATTTGCTCAAAAATTAGAATGGTTCAACAATCAGAAGGCTAGCTACTTACTGTGGTATTCATAATTATACCTATAATCAGGTGTATCAATATAGTGTAAATCACTGCTCCATTGATAGTGAAATCAAAACAGACAAAGTGTTTGCTGAACAATAATATGCATAAATAAGCATGTATAATCTATATGGAAAAAAAAGAATCAAGTTATCTATGAAAGGTCTAATACCAAACACTACTACTCTCATGAGACCCTTTAAATTTTAAGTGAGGTGCTAAAACTTAAATTTTAAATTACTGTCACAGAGGAGGAGTGCTTTGATCAATTTGACTTAGAAAAATTAAGAGGTGTAAACCAACCTCATGAAAGCAATCTGGGGATTCATCTTTCCAAATGCAATTTTGACAAAATCATTTTCCTTGAAGGAAAATGTGGCATCAGGCTTTTCTTCTCCTTCCAATGTTCCTTAAATTTGACCAAAACACACAAAAATGAGCATCTTCTTTTTTCTTACTAAGAAGTTACTTCAAAAATAGTGATGAAAACAAAACTAATAGCAAATGAGATTAAAAAAAGGTTCACTTTACAAATTAAACTATATATATATCATATGTTGTGTGGCCAAATAGTGAAACAAAAGCAAAACCTCCTCAACACAAGAGAAATTAAACAATTAAAAGGATTTTCTTAGAAAATATGAAACCAAGCAATTATACATTCTGATATAACTTATTCCCAAATCCAAAAAAACAAATTAGTTAAAAAAGAAGAAAAAAGAACTAACCTTTGAAGACCTTCGCATTCTTCAGATCAATAGTATAACAGTTCTCATCGATCCATGCTCTTTAGTAATGTCATTTATACCTCAACAAAAACAAAAAATTTTACTTAAACATTTTGGTACTCACATGTTAGTGTACTTACATTACACATATAAACACAAAAATTAGATCAAATTCAAACATGGCAGCAGACAATAGTACAATAAAAACCATAGATGTAGTATAAAAATCCCAATTAGCAGCAATACAAGAACTACAAAAACACATCGATATACAAAACAACAAAATACATTTTGTTTGCTATACTTGAATGCTACTTTATTTTACTCTGTTTTTTATGCTTTGGATTCAAAGTATATATGCTGTGAAAATCATGAAATAAGACAAAGAAAATTATTACAAGTTTTCTTTGCTATACTTGAATGCTACTTTATTTTACTCTGTTTTTTATGCTTTGGATTCAAAGTATATCTGCTGTGAAAATCATGAAATAAGACAAAGTAAAACATTATCTTTGGAGCAGAATTAATATAATTTTCCTTTAGTCCACCACCAAGTTTTACAATAGCCTTAAATTTGACAACTTTGTTACCCTTTTTCTCCAAAGAGGAATTGTAGAATTGAAGTAAAATCTACCAGAAAAACCACAAAGAATTAGTTGTGCGAGAGATTCTACAAATTACATCAACCTAAAGGGAGTCCTGTACCTTGGAATCTTCCAGGGATGGGATTATGATACCAAACATATTCATTGGAACTGGATTAAGCTGAAACCAATTACAAAAGGATCCATATAGAACACAACACCCAATGCACTTAAGTTTTTGGCTGTTTCAAGAGCTTGTTTGATTGTGGAAATTCCAAGCACAAATCGAATTAAATAGCTACAAATTAAAAGATTTCCTAGGACAAGATTACTGTTGAAGTAACTTGAGTATTGGCATTCACCCACATACATATCATCGGAAACTATTGTGTCATTATTTAACACATGAGCAGCCAAAACTAGCGTGTACATTGTATCATTCTCAATTCCAGCTGAATAAAAACAGATAACATTAGATTACTAGCAAGTGTAGTTGATGAAACAGTTGGCTACATGCAAGTCGCAATAACATGCATCATTAGGCCTAGTCATAAAAACGGTCATTTGCTGTCCTGTAAAAGGAGCATTATAAGTATATGCCTTGAAAATAAGAAAATGAAAGTTGATTTTAATAACATGAATCATTCATAATGTGCTATGGTTATTTATATTTCAACTTTCTAAAAGAGGTTTAGGTAAACTTGCTCAAAGAATTTATTATGCCCCTAATGTGGATTATTAACCACCGTGAAATAGTTCTGAAATTGGTCGCCAATACCTAGAATTAATATGTAAAATTAGTAATATGTAGTTTTCAAACAATCCACTTTCATTTCCCATGATTAAGGGTAGTCATGACTATAAAACTTTTGGCAATTGTCTAGATAGAAGAACTAGTCCTTACTCAATTCTATCTCATTACACTCCAGCTTGTAATTAGGTATACTCAAATTTCTGTGTTCTCCCTTGCTAATATATTTAGAAGCATAACTTATTATTATCATAACCTTTATTTATACATCTGAACTCTAGAATTCTCACATAAAATTATATCGTAATATCCATATATAGATTTGATTGTTTCTTTCCTTCTTGTCTAATCTAGATAGTTTTCTTTGAAGCTAGTTAGTGATTACTAAACCTAAGAGGATATATCTCAAACTCAAACCATGTTAACTTCCAATTTTCACTAACATCATAAAGTACATACACGAAGCAAGAAACTAAATTGTCAAGTAACAATCCTACATGATATATTAAAAAGAAATAAAATAAGCATTTGCAAAGGAAAACTTGCGTGCAAGACCAACTCCTTGAATAGTAACATTGTTGCCAAGGACTATAGAGTTACTATAGATCCTATCATGAGAAGCAACACCCACTGTGAAGATCCATGGACTAAATGAAGACACACTCTTTGGGAATGGTCTAGTGTTTCCCGCTGCTTGTACAACGAATATGCCAGCCTTCACAGCTGATAAGAGTGCGATGTCTATTGGATTAAAAAATGTTGCAATACCAGGAGGACGGCTGTTTGGAGTGATTGATAAGCTTATTATGTCTACCCCATCCTGAGCAGCCTGAGAATAAACTTAATAAAGTTAAAAATAAGGTATGGGCGTAACTTCAACCATCTGAGCTGAAGATCCACAATTAAAACAAACAAACCAAAAAAAAAAAAGACAAATTATATCATATAAACTGTCCTATTGTCTAGCACATGTCGCACAATTAGTTCTGTAAATGTTGTAGATAAAATAAATAATAAAAAAGCAATTTTATATACTTGGTCTATTGCAGCAACAACATCTGCAGCAAAGCCTCCGAAGCTCTTGTACAATTCCTTGTAAACGGCAACACTGAGAAAGATACACATTAGTTTACATTAGTTAATACAGAATATCTTGCCCGAAATATTTAAAGAAAAATACAGAATGCATTAGAATATCTAAAAAGATCTAGATAATTACTGTGAACGAGGAGCCATCCCACTTGCATTTCCAAAGCAATGCCCTGATTCCACAACTGGAACCCCATGGTTTCCTGCAGCAACAGAAGCCGTGTGCGTGTACATTATATCAAGATCAATCAGCTGACTCTTGAAGAGTTAAAGAGGCAATAGGGGAAAGAAAAATTACTATAGATTTTTTCCTCAAATCATCTAAAATATTTGTGTATTTTATATACATATATTTACCTTTCTCATCGAGTATGTCATTTCAAGATTTATATAATTATACTTTACATTCAAATGAATCTACTGGCAGTTTTTGTGCTTTATCTAATTGTAACGACCCACTAATCTAGACTATTTGGACCATTAACGAATCTATACATAAAACTTACATTTTTGCGGAAATACCATACTTTTATTGAAAACTTATGGAAACAAAGGTTACTTTCATAAAATAAGTAGGATATGGGTACCCATTGTCTTTAAAACAAAAATAACTTAAAAACTAAAAAGAGTTACATAGAAAATGCGGAAAGTACATTTAAAACCATAAAAAACATAAACAAGACTACATCCTCGAATCGAATAACGCTCGGCCCCTTGACTCCATTCACCATCGATACACATCCTCTAAGCGTCACGAATCTTTCCACCTCTAAAGCTTATTTCCTGCACATAAACAGAAAGGAATGAGCCTAATGCCCAGCAAGGAAAATCTAACACATAGTCATATACATAAACATAATTTCATAATAACGTAAAGACATATCATAACACATAATTCACTTATTATAATGGCCATTATTACTTGGGGTCCCATAGACTAAACAAGCTTATGCCCATGAGATTAGTGGGGTCCTACCAGCTAAATAGGCTTATGCCCACAATCTTTTTGGGGTCTTGTTAGTCAAATAGGGCATATGCCCAAGCCTACAGCATACACATGCACAACATATTTATAACATACCCATATCATATCATAACACAAAAGATAACATAAACATAAACATATATATTCTAGCCTATTTTCCTTACCAAAGTTACCGGGATTATGGACTGAGTTGGGACTTTTGGAACACTCCTAAAACCATAATGAACAAGAGTGAGTCTAAAGAAAGGAGATGAAATGAAAGAGATGGAAAGACTAAACCATAAAAACATACTTACCGACTTATAAGCTTAAGAACTTGGATTCCCTAACCAAAATAAGAATGAGGTTAGGAAATTGAGTAGAAGACTAAGAGAAAGGAAACATAATACAGAAAGGAACTAGAGTTTGGTTACCTCAAAGATTTGCAAGATCAATCTAACCTTCACCGAAATACTATAGCACTCACTTCCCAAAGTGTTTGATAAGCTTATGATGTTTAAGCTTATAGTTTTTCCCCAAACCAAGTGTTTACACTCTCACACTCACTTAACACTAGCAGCCTCTGAACTTAGAGCAAATGGTGAATAATGGCTGGGTACTAGGTCCTATTTATAGAGTTTGGGAATGAAAATATCTTGATTTTACTTGAATAAAAATAATGGCTTTTTAGGTGAAAATCATTTGAATAATCGTTCAGCAGAGGCTGAAGACTCGTTCACAAGATGCTGGACTGTTGAAAGAGTTTGAATGGCTGAAAGGAAATGAATTCAAAAGAGTTTGAATCCATGCTGAAGGAGGCGATATATCGCCCCCTGTAGGCGATATATCGCCTGGGCCAGTATGCCCGAGGCGACCGTGCATCGTTTCGTGTTTTCCGTATCTACGTGCTGCGACATATCGCCCCCTATAGCTGCGATATATCGGCACACGCTGAATATTTAAACACGAAATTACACATTTTTAGCTAAGTTTGAATGGAGTAAACAGCCTTGACTAAGCCCTCAACGTACTCAAAGCTGCTGACTGACCCTATAACATTCAAACTTTACTCCTTATTATATTTAATCCTCAAAAATCTTAATCCTTAATTACCATTCAAAACATGTGCTTAAAATCCTATTGGTTGATGTCTAAACCTTATAATATAATAATATAATCCTTAATATCAGTCACATTAATCAAACCTTAGGTTATACTTAATATTCTTAAACTATAGGTTAAACTTAGAAAATCTATAAGTACTACTATGAGTGTCCAAATAATTCCCGGTCTGAACCAAAAATCCACAGTAACAAAGATAATGCTATAAATACTATCATCTATCTTAGCTAAGTAAAGTTCTTGGACTCTACACTAATAGAAATATGAATGAACAAACAACTGTGTATCAATATCTAAATGTTTGTGCATTATCTAAATGGAGACTTGGTGTGGTGCATGCCCAACTTGGGAAACAGACAAAAGACAATAATATAGCAACAATAACAATATCAAATATACTACTAATAATGAAAAAATTTAGTTTCCGTTTAAGTAATAAAAACAACACGTGGCCAAGCACAGAGCCAGCTCATTGGCAGTTTTTTTTTTCTTTCCTTTTTTAAATTTTCTTTTAATAGCTAAAAATATGACAAAGCTCCAATGAAAATTTGAAAATATAAAAGCACTCCCATGAGGTAAATTCAAAGGTCATCTCTGTAAATGATAGACAAATTGAGAGATTTGGGAGTGTGAAAAGTGATGTCTGTATTGAATAAATAATTACATATAAAAGAGAGTTTATATACAATAATTAAGCTTGACAAAAATAACTCTAACAAACTTTGTAACTAACGCTAGTATCAGTGACAATTAGCTGTAACTAACTAACAGTCAGCACAACTAGCTATTGCTTAACACACTATCTTTTGCCTAAGTCTAAAGCATTAATACACTATACTTATCAACTAGATCTTCTGACGCCCCTAAGAGAGCCTCCATGCAGCTTCTTTGGCTCGTAGAAAAAGTTATTACAATACATACCTATAATACGGATATCAATTCAACCAAACAACAACGTTTCCTTTTTCCTTCTCTAGAAAATTGATAAATGTGCACGTTAAATTTCACAAATTCTGACTGCAACCTAGATTCAAAACTCATGATAGGAAAAAGAAGAGGCAGTAATGCTACAATTATGAAGCAGAGACAATCAAAACAGGGTCAAAGGCAGAAAAGTTAAGTACTATATATTAAGAAAAGCCGCATAAACTCACGTTCCATGGCCATCGCCATCAAATGGTGAAGCATAGTCCTGAGATGCATTGAAGATTCCCCTGGAGTAACTTCACAAATGCCTGAAAAATGGTGAGGAACTCGATATTGACCATCACTGGTGTCATCTGCAAAACTTGGGTGATTTGGATCAATGCCAGTATCAATAAACCCAATTACAATTCCTTCTTCGGCGAATTCATATCCACCTTGTTGGGCCCAAGCCCCTTGTGGAAAACCCAAAAACTGAGGAGTATGGGTAGTTGCTGTTCTAACCGAGAAATCCATAACCACATTAGCCACTTCTCTTCTCCTTGAAAGCTTATCTGCCTTTTTTAACACATGATGCAGACAAATCAAACATTCTTATATGACCAATATGTTTTAAATTATACACCACATACCAAAATCTGTGAATCAAATATATTTTTAAGTTATACACCACATACCAAAATCTGTGAATCTCCTCTTGCGAAGGTGAAGAAACTCGGCATATTTCTGAGCTCCCTCATTTGTCTTGTCAAGCTACAAGACCAAAGGTTGCCTCGTCATGATCCCTGCAGATTTTCCAATCCAAATTCCATTATATATCCTTGCTAAAATAAATTAGTAAATAACAAGAAAAAAGATACAAGAAAATTAAATGATAAAAATAGTAAATAAGAAAAACACAAATACCTCACAAAGTTGTTCTTTCTTCAGCTGGGAAGATACCACCATGACTCGCATGAGGGAGATAGAGCACCGTGACTTGTACCGGCATGACTTGTCCCAGTGTACTCCAGTGATTGAACAGAATGGAGAGAGTGCTCCTCTAGCGTGGTGTGCTCAGCAGCTCATGTGACGGAGAGAGGGTAGAAAGACTCTGGGAGAGAGAGAGAGACAGAAAGATCGATGGAGAGGGAACTGAGAAACCAAGTGTGAGAGAAAGAGGTAGATGCGTCATTAGGGATTGGGTTTTGAGAGAATAGGGCTAGGCAGAAACCGAGTGGTTTCCCTCCATTTTAACTTTACCCAGGCATTTTTTTTTGTTTCCCTCCATTTTAACTTTATCGATTTCTAACTATTAGGTTACCTATTATAATACTTTTCCAATTAGCTTATAATTATGTATTATAGAAAGAGGTATTTGGTGTAGTGTTTGTTTGACCTAATAGTTTATCATTTGCAGAGAGAAAGAAATTGAGATGAAAACCCTTCGACCATCTCTGCCCAAATCCCAGAAATTCGAAATACCACAAACACAAACACACAAACTCAAGTCTCAATCACAAACAAGATAAACACAATCAAGAGTGAAGGGAGAGAGATACAAACAAGGATTTATAGAGGTTCACCACCAACAGATTTGGGGCTACGTCCTCTTGAGCTCGCCTCAGAGATGAGAGCTCTAAAATACACTAATCAGATGAAGAATTAGTACATCCAAGCCTTCAAGGTTTTAGTTACAGCGTTAACAGGTAATCTTGTTCCCTTTTCCCTTTCTTCTTCTGTGTTTTTCCTTTTACAGAAAAAAACCCTAGCACTCTCTAATGTTCTTCTCTCTTTTCATTACAGGAAAAACAACTCCTCTAAAAAAACTCTCAAAAATTGCTCTTTGCTCAAAAATTACTTGATAAGATTTTTTTCTTCCTTTCGATTACATGTACATATATAAAAAAAAATAGAGTAAATTTCGGTTGAGCTTTTTTTTTTATCTTGAATTGCTTCTGTTTTGTTTGTTGTTGAGCTGGCAAGATTTAGTTGTAACAATATTTTGTAATTGGCTGTAACAGAATAATGGTTCTGAATGAGGACTTGTATTTAACATTCAAAATATGTCAAAAAATTTCCAACAATTTAAGTTTGAATTCTACTTAATCTTCTCCAATCCATTCAAATAAATTTCCTCTATTATCTTTGTCTTGATTGAAGATAATATTTCAAATAAATTTTAAAATACTTTTCAAATATCCATGAAACAAATAACAACCTGAAAAATACAACAACCACACATAAAAAGAACTAAAAATATAAAATAATCATAATAAAATAAAACTAAGACTAAAATGTATCATAAATATATCTTATCAGGTATCCCCTATAGTAGTGATTAATTTTTTATCACTACCCATAGGTACTTTTGATATTTTTGTATATGGATAAGTTGCAACTTTTTTTTTATATAATGGTGTATAATATAGTTGTAGGGATCCTCTCACAAATTTTTAGAAAATTTCGAATAATTTAGGATATGAAAGTAAGTATTCAAATAACTTCTTCCATTCTCATCTAAATATCAAAACAAGTATGTGTGCAACAAACTCTTTAAATTATGATTTTGGTATCTTATATTATCTTCAGGAATTTCCTGAAAATTTATGGAATGTCTCCTATTACTATATTATACCTGATCATGTAAAAAAAATTAGAGTTGCAACTTATTAATGTACTAAAAAGATTAAAAGTATCTATAGTTATTATCACTGCCCAACAATTTTTCTATATATTTTACACGAGAAAAACTGAATTGATTCAAATTAAGCTCAGAAAGTAAGATAGTAGCCACAGGATACAAAAAACAACCAGATTTAGCATATATGGCCGTTCAAGAGACAAGTTCATCATTGATGAGCCTTTGTGGTGTCCAAAGCCACTTTAGCTCTCAACCTGTCAATTCTAAAGACACGCATATATATTCCACAACAACATGCCAAAGTTTCCAATTAAAGAAAGACTTAGTGACTATGCACAACTTTGAAATCAGAAAGGATGAGAACGGCAGATCGACAGACCAGCACCCTGTAATGAAGACGATTCAGCAAAGCTGCCCGGCCCGGATAGCTCTCAGCTCAGCCTCAATCAAGTGGATGGCGAAAAGGTCACAAGCGGCGATACAGAGAATTATTGTGTTCTTTCGAATATATTACTATCGTCTGCTTTTGGATATATTGCTGTTAAAATTATACGAATAATAATAAAAATACCCAACAGAGATAATCGCCAAAATTTAACTGAGTCTCACTAATTCAACTAGTGGTAATTAAGATGAACTGTTTAAGGATGCGACTAATAATTTTGGTCAGGGAACATGAAAATTGACTAGTATCTATGGATGCTATTATTGTTGGGAATTTATTTAGGGACACAATTGTATATATAAATGTGTTGGGTTATCATATAAATGAGTCAAATTTATGTGGTCTATTTTGGAATAAAGTTTATGACTTAAAGGCATGATTGTCATGATTTTAATATGTGGATACCATAAAGGCAATTTCTGATTTGATGAGGGGCCAAATTAGAAATAGTAAATAAAGATTAGTTACTGATTTGTCAGTTATTAATAAAGAGGTAATGGTCCACAATTTTCAGTACGTATCTTTTCACTCTTGAATCCCCATCATCAAGAGACAAAAAGTTTCAGAGAAAGTTTTGATGCAAAATTGGAAGATCATACCACTCCAAAATCGATTCTATGGACTCCGGTACGCTTCTACTAATCTTTGACTATTTATTGTTTGATTCTCTTGAATTAATTAAGGCTAAATTCAGATTACAATATTCTACCATTTGGTACCAGAGCATCCCTGAATTAATTCTTGAGAATATATGGTAGTATTGGTCTTCCATGAAATTAATTTTTGGAGTTGTGTATATATATATTTGGATTAAATTTACCAATCACGTGTTCTGATTTGTTTTTCTGAAATTATAATCATTTATATATATATATATAATCGTTTTTCTGGTTTGTTTTTCATATAAAAGAATTACGATTGGTATATATGTAGAGGATTAGTTTATATATATCCAAGATATATATGTATATCTGTTTTCGTTCTGAAACTGTATATCTGTTTTAGTTTATATATGTATATAGGTAAGAAACTGTATGTGTTTGGTTAATGTATATAATGATTAGTTCTGCATACATATATAATACATACAATACAACAATCATATGTCTGTTTCTTATGTATTATATTAACTTATATAATACAGTAATCATATCTGTTTTGGTCTGTTTTAGTTTTGGTCTGTTTTAGTTATTCTCCTCAAAAGAAACAGACATGATTACATATATATATATATATTCAGAATCAGAATTTACTTGAATAGAAACCGAAATGTATGTATTATATATGTATGCATATAATCATCTCAAAAGAAATAGACATGATTACTTATATATGTATGCATATAATCATCTCAAAAGAAATAGACATGATTACTTATATATGTACGCATATAGTACAGTAATTGCTTATATTAACTTACCTGTATATATTTCTTATATACAGTTTATTGATTTTGGAATAATACAGTAACAATAAATTTTGATTTTGGTTTTGGATTTAATAAGGATATCTTATATTTTAGTTAAATTAATTGAAACAAAATATCACCAAAGTGATCTCTTTTGTGTAGATTAATTTAATTAAAATATCAAGATAATAGTGTATATATAATTCATGCATTTATTAATTAACCCAAAGGTGAGTTAATATTTGGCCGAATTTTATGCATACCTGTGGTGATAAATATGTGGCAATTGTAAGGTATTTTTTTGCGAATAATATGTTAATCCAAAGATTGCATATTGTTTGACATAATTTATTGTCAATGTTTGATCGCTACAACAAGAGTACCGCTTACAGTTAATATTATTGTCCAAAGACTTAATATTAATGATGTGTTTGGTATCTTGAGATGGGATTAACCATTATTTGATTTTATTGTTTTATATGGATTCTTATGTGAGCTTGTTTTTTGTTATTTTGCTATATATTCAGTTAATTCATCTACTCCTGCCACAATAACTGCCAACATTAACTCTATTCCCATGCTTAATGGGACAAATTTCAAGGCTTGGAAAGGAAAATTACTTGTAAACCTTGGTTGCATGGAATTAGACTATGCATTAAGGCAAGAACAACCTTCACCTCTTACTGCAGAAAGCACTCCTGATGAAAAGATGGAGTTTGAGAGATGGGATCGTTCTAATCGCATGAGTCTAATGATCATGCAACAATGCATTCCAGAAGCCTTCGGAGGCACATAATCTGAAGAGATCACTAAGGCCAAGGATTTCCTCGATGCAATTGAAAAACGTTTCGCTAGAAATGATAAGGCTGAAATGACTTCACTTCTGGATTCCTTGATGTCCATGACGTATAAGGGTTGAGGAAATGTTAGAGAGTATATTATGAAAATGTACCAAATTGCTTCAAAACTTAAGGCACTTAAGATCGAGCTTTCTGAGGATTTGCTTGTTCTTATGGTTTTGATATCGCTTCCTGCACATTTTAATCAGTTCAAAGTCAGTTATAACTGTCAAACGGAGAAATGGACTCTAAACGAGCTCATTTCTCATTGTGTGCAAGAGGAAGAAAGGTTGAAGCAAGATAAAATTGAAAGTGCTCACTTGGCCAGTGCCTCTAAGGATAAGGGCAAGAAAAGAAAGCATGAAAATGAAGCTGCTAAGGGTCTAGTGCAAAAGAAACAACATAAGGAACCAACATGTTGTTTCTTTTGTGGCAAGCCTGTACATGTGAAGAAGGAATGTACAAAATATCACGCATGGCGTGCAAAGAAAGGTATGTTTCTTACTTTGGTCTGTTCTGAGGTTAATTTATCTTTAGTACCTAGAAACACTTGGTGGATAGATTCTGGTGCTACTACTCACATAAGTGTTTCTATGCAGGGTTCCCTGAGCTACCGAAAGCCAAGTGATGGTGAAAGACACATCTTTGTGGGCAATGGAAAATCGGTAGAAGTTGAAGCTATTGGGCATTTTAGGTTGTTATTAGGAACTGGTTTTTATTTGGATTTAAAAGACACTTTTATTGTATCGTCTTTTAGACGAAATTTAGTTTCTGTTTCATTATTGGACAAATTTGGATATTGTTGTTCTTTTGGAAACAATCAATTTAGTTTGTCTTTATATTCAAATGTTGTTGGAACTGGTTACTTGAATGCTTATGACAACCTTTATTTGCTAGAAACAATTGCATCCTATAATGAAACCTTGCATGTGGAATCACGTGGTACTAAACGCAAATTAAATAAGGCAAATTCAGCCTCATTATGGCATAAGCGCTTAGGTCATATCTCAAAAGTTAGAGTTGAGCGCCTTGTGGCTGATAGCATTTTAGAGTCTCTTGATTTCACAAACATTGATGTTTGTGTCAATTGTATCAAGGGAAAACAGACCAAAACTAAGAGATTAGGTGCCAACAGATCTACAGATGTCTTAGAATTGATTCATACAGATATTTTTGGGCCATTCCCTACAGCATCATGGAATGGTCAACAATATTTCATATCATTCATAGACGATTACTCACGTTATGGGTACCTATATCTCATTCATGAAAAGTCACAGTCTCTGGATGTATTCAAAGCTTATAAAGCTGAAGTTGAGAATCAACTCAACAAAAGGATTAAAAACGTCAGGTCCAATCGTGGTGATGAGTACTACGGTAGATATGATGGCTCAGGCGAACAACGTCCAGGACCGTTTGCTAAATTCCTAGAGGAATGCGGTATTGTCCCACAGTACACCATGCCAGGATCACCTAGCATGAATGGTGTAGCTGAAAGACGCAATAGGACTCTTAAGGATATGGTAAGGAGCATGATTGTTCATTTTACCTTACCTGAGTCCCTCTGGGGAGAAGCTTTAAAGACAGCAGCTTACATTCTAAATTGAGTACCAACTAAAGCAGTTGCAAAAACACCTTATGAGCTTTGGACAGGTCGAAAGCCTAGTCTAAAACACTTTCACATTTGGGGATGTCCGGCTGAAGCAAGGCCTTATAAGCCACATGAAAAGAAATTGGACTCCAAAACAGTGAGCAGCTACTTTATTGGTTATTCTAAGCGATCTAGGGGCTATAAGTTTTATGATCCCACAATTAGAAATATTTTTGAGACAGGAACTGCAACATTTTTTGAGGATGTTGAGTTTGGGGGGAGAAATAAGGTTAGAGACATTGCTTTTGAGGAGGAATTGAATTCAAACCCAATTTCTACTATCACTTTTGACAATATTCAGGTTCCTACACCTATCATTCATCAAGAAGTGAATCCAGAACCTCAACAAGACAATGTTGAACAAACCCCTATTCCAAATGAGGTAATTGTTCCAGAAGAACAAACTCAACAACCTCAAGAACCAGTGTCATTAAGGAGATCCATGAGAGAAAGGAGAAGTGCTATTTCGGATGATTATATAATATTTCTCCAAGAACATGAGGATGACAATGGTGTAACGTCCTACGTTTTGGGTACCTTTAAACGACTCGGGTCGGGATTTTTTTCCCCCGGGTTAAGAATATTATAAAAATAATATTATATTTTGTTTATAAGTATTCCATGAGTTATTGCTAGCCAAAATATGAATTTTTTGATTTTAAAAGTCAAGATAAGACTTTCGGTCCTGGACCGACACAAAAACCCTGATCGGGTAAAAATCTCGGAAAATAAAACGAAAAATCATGGAAATTATATTTTGGGCATAAAATACATTCATAAAAGTTAAAGTTTGGTCAAAAAATAATAAACCTAAAAGAAAATGGAAATTTTAAGGCATTTTGTGTTAAATGCCTAATTTTGCTGAAATGGGGAATTTTATTCCATGAATGGACCTTAGGTTAAATTTTATTTTGTGGTTAATTAAATTAAATATGAGAGACATTTAATTTAATTAATTAATAGTAAGTTTGGTGATTAAAAATTAATGAGAGTGAAAAAGGTGTACAAAGTCAAATCGGGTTTTTCTTCTTATGAAATAATTGTTCACCATTAAAATATATATATATAAAACATAGAAAGAGTGAAATGGTGGCCGGCCATGTGACTCTTTTTAATGGTGTGAACAAAAAAAAAACAATTGAGTTTAAATCCCATTTAATTAAATGTTAGGGATAAAAGCAAGTGGGTAAAACACTTGAGTGTTTTTAGGGTAAATTAGATAGTATATAACTCTTCCAACCCTCCCCAACCGACCACACCACTCTCTCTCATTCACTCATCTGATTTTTGATGACCTCTCAAAGTGTTATCTCAATATTCAACCTCAAGAACACCAAGGGAAAACTTGGAGGCTAAGTCTTGGTGTAGGAAGTATTTTCCCTAAGGTAAAGCTTCACTAATCTAGGCTTTTGTAAAGTTTTAAGCTTAGAGTTTCAAATAGCTAATTAACTATGTTGTTGGGGGAAGTTGGTTAGGGTTTTTGAAAGGTTTTGAAGGAGTCAAAGCTTATAGGAAGGTCCAAACCTTAAGCAAGAACACCAAAGAGGTAAAAAGTTTACTTTTGATGATTTTGTTGTAGGGTTTTTAGTTTTAAGCATTATTTTGTATATCTAATGCTTAAAGTTTCTTGTTGGTGATGTAATAAGGTTATGGTAGTTGTTTAATAATTTTTATGATGCATGTGTATTGATTTTTGAAAATGGGAACCAAAACCCCCAAGGGTTTTGTAGGATACCCTAAAACAAAACATGTTTTAAGCTGTGACTTCCAAGGGGGTCAAGCAGCCACTGTATATTGGTTTTGTAAAATTAAATTGTACTGTGATGTTGTTGAGATTGAGTACATAAAATTGAGCTTTTGAAACACTAAAAAATGTTTAGAAATGAGTAAGTTATGCTATTTCAAAGTTTAGGTAAAAAACTGTTTTTTCGTATTCTTATTTTTGGAACCAAGTTTGGAGAGCCACTGTATAGGGCAAATGAACCCAGTTTTTTTAAAATTTTGTGGACATATTGCTGGCATAACCTATTATTCCACTGTAAAATTTGGTAAGAAAATATTGAACGGTTTGAAAGTTATTAACTTTGGAAAAAATAAGGACTTGAAAATAAGGTCATTTTTACCTCATTGTTGGAAAATGATTTCACCAATCAAAAATGCTCATTTTGACCTAAGATTTTACAAAGACCTAAATGGCATAACAAAAATGGAATTGGGAAATTTTGGTAACAATTGGGTAAGTAAATTTCAAGTTATGAACTAACGAAGTATGTAGTTAAAAATGTGAAAATTAGGTTTTTCACACTTAGTGTAAAAATGAGATTTTGGAACATAAGGTAAAAAGTAAAATTTTGTTTATTTCAAGATATAAAATGGTAAGTCTTGAAATCATATTTTCACTAAAATTACCCCTTTGAGTTTAAATGAATTATTTTTATTAAGGAGCTTTTAATTCTTTTTAAAAATAAGAGATTTAATTTATTATTAGTTAATAAATTAAAAGAGGGTTTAAAACCTTATATTTTGAGAAAATAATTAAATGAATTATTTTTCTAGTAAGTAAAATTGATTAATTGATTTTGGAAAGTTAATTAGACAAGATGAGAAATTTATAACGGTTTTCCTAATTAAGACAAATTAGGCAATTTTCTTAAATCGGTTTTTAGATATTAAAACCTTAAGAAAAATAAAAGGAAAATTTAAAGAGTTTATTTTCTTTAAAAATAATTAAGGAATTTATTTGTATTTTCTGGATATAATACCGGCTAAAATCTTACATATTTTAACCGACTAGTCGAAAGTGCGGGTTAATAGCGATACCTTGAAAAAAATAAGATTTTAGCGGGTTGTGGGGAAATACCATTGTGATGCCCGAGCCTAGGTATCGAGACCTTAGAATAGGTCTCCCCGAGACTTAGGGTTTAGTCTCGAATATTTTGTATGACTTTCCTTAATAGGTTTAAAACCAAATAAGGATTATAAATCCTTACAAATGACTTTTATTAAAATGACCAAACTGCCCAAAATAATAATAATGAATTATGAGTGCCATAATTAATCCGAGTATACTGTATGGATAACTACAGTATTGGCTAAGCGTAACTGGACTGAACGTTGGAGGGTGAAAACCTGCTGAGCGCTAAGGACTCCAAGTAAGTCAACTTATATTGTATGGCTGCAACATGAAATGATTATTGTCTTGTATGTTAGTATAGGGATACATGCATATATATAGGCTGTCATAGAAAGTTGCTTAGAGACGTTAGTCTAGTGAGTGCTGATTTAGAAAATATGAACGGTAGCAATCCGTCATATCCTAGACGGTTGATCCCTGTCACACTGCTTGATTTTATTTATGTTCGGTTCATTACCGCGACGGGTGGCCATGAGATGAGGATAAGCTGGTTAAACCTAGGGGCGCCAAAATAAATGGGACCTAGGGGCCCTCATGCTTACTTAATCATTGGACGGGTAGAATCCGAGCAAGTGCTCTAATAAGTTATTCCCGGATAGCAGCCGTGAATATTGGCCATTCAGTGAGAGTGCCTAGAGATACTAGGGGTTGCCAAGATAGAGTGAGGCTGAACACCCTAGGGGCAACTGCTCACCAGCACCACTGATTAACATAGATGTCTCCGTAAAACCGTGTAAATTGGATTACACTCTTGGATAAGTAGCGATGCCCTAGGTAACACGATAGTTACCCTTGATGAGAATATTTATTGGCTAGATCTTAGTGTGGAGACTCGGTTCTCTTTTACAGATTAGCAATTATGTTGGAGGGCGCGTTACGCCTGAATTGTTGGAAATTGTCGAGCGTTGGTCTCGAATTATATGGTGATATAATATATCTGCTTGCTCTGGGATTTTCTGAGTGCAGGGATATAATTGTTGATAAGATATAATTGTGATATAATATATCTGCTTGCTCTGGGATTTTCTGAGTGCAGGGATATAATTGTTGATAAGAATTAGCTGTGATATAATATATCTGTTTGTTCTGGGATTTTTCTGAGTGCAGGATTTTTTATCTAGTTATGAATTAATTTATCCTTGGTTATTAGGCATGACCATAAGTTTGCCAGGACGCTTTAGCATTTTGAAATTGATTATGTAGGGTCCGGAACCCTAATTCTCTATATGCTTTGTTTTAAAGTTGATCTTACTAAGCATTTTTGCTTACCTAGTTGTTTCATGTTGTAGGTAAGTGCAAGGGCAAGGCAGAGCAGTGAGCGCTCGAGTCTTCCTTGCAAATGTACATGTGGACCGACCTTTTGGGAAGCCGTTTTATTTTTGGAAATGTTGTGTAATTTTTCTAAACAAGGCTCTCTCTACTCTTTATAAAATATGTTTGTAACTAAATGTTATGTATGGCCATACGACTTTTTAAAAAGTTTTTTTTTATACGGGTTTTTGAGACATTTTGTTAAATGAAAACATTTATATTTCCACATTATCGAGTCTTGAAAATCCGGGTCGTTACAAATGGAATGATGGAAGATGACCCAATCAACTTTCATCAAGCCGTGAAAAGTTCTAACTCTCAAAATTGGATTGAAGCAATGAATGAAGAGTATAAGTCTATGCAAGACAATAAAGTTTGGGAGCTTGTCCCATTACCAGAAGGAAAGAAACCGATTGGTTGCAAATGGATTTTTAAGACAAAACGGGATTCAAAAGGTAATGTGGAAAGGTATAAAGCTCGTCTTGTAGCAAAAGGATATACTCAAAAGGAAGGGATTGACTTTAAGGAGACCTTTTCTCCAGTTTCATCAAAGGACTCTTTTAGGACAATCATGGCACTTGTTGCACATTATGATTTAGAGCTTCATCAAATGGATGTGAAAACAACATTTCTCAATGGAAACATTGATGAAACAATATATATGATGCAGCCTGAAAACTTTGTGTCAGGAGACCCAAAGAAGATGGTTTGCAAATTGACCAAATCCATTTATGGGCTCAAACAAGCTTCCCGTCAATGGTACCACAAATTTCATCAAGTGATTCTCTCGTTTGGTTTTGAGATGAATGTTGTTGATGATTGTGTGTATTACAAGTTCAGTGGGAGTAAACATGTTTTCCTGGTTTTGTATGTTGATGACATACTGCTTGCCACAAATGATATAGGCATGTTGCACGAAACCAAGAGATTTCTGTCAAGAAATTTTGAGATGAAAGATCTTGGTGACGCCTCTTTTGTTCTAGGAATTCAAATACATCGAGATCGTTCTCGGGGTATTCTTGGATTATCACAAAAGAGCTATATCGATAAAGTGCTCAAAATGTTTGGCATGCAAGATTGTAGACCAGGTGATACCCCTGTCGTTAAAGGAGACAAATTTAGTCTTAAGCAATGCCCTAAAGCAAGCCTTGAAATTCAAGAAATGCAAAAGATTCCCTACACTTCAGCTGTTGGGAGTCTAATGTATGCTCAAGTTTGTACGCGTCCGGATATAGCGTACATTGTTGGAGTGTTAGGCAGATACTTAAGCAATCCAAGAATTGATCACTGGAAAGCAGCCAAAAAGGTTATGAGATATTTGAAGAAAACAAGAGATTACATGCTCACATATAGGAGGTCAGATCACTTTGAGATCATTGGATATTCTGACTCCGACTTTGCGGGATGCCAAGATAGTAGGAGATCCACTTCGGGCTACATATATCTGTTAGGTGGTGGAGCTATATCATGGAGGAGTGCAAAACAAACACTCATAGCTTCATCCACCATGGCAGCAGATTTTGTTGCATGTTATGAGGCATCCAACCAAGGTATATGGCTGAGAAACTTTGTCACCGGGATGCGCATTGTGGATGGAATTGAAAGACCACTTAAGTTGTATTGTGACAATAAGTCAGTTGTATTGTATTCCAACAACAACAGGAGCTCAACAAAGTCAAAACATATTGACATCAAGTTCCTTGTTGTAAAAGAAAGAGTACAGAGTGGACAGATTTGTATAGAACACTTAGGTACAAACTCCATGATTGCAGACCCCCTTACTAAGGGTATGTCACCCAAGGTCTTTCATGAGCACACTGCTCGTATGGGTGTTTTAGAGTATGACGATATCTAGATTCAGTGGGAGTTTGTCTTTATTATCCTTTGTGTTTTTTATGTGTTTCATGAAACTTGTATAATTGGATATTTTTTTGATCAGAAATTATGTTATTCAGTTTATTTCACTTTGTACATTAAGCTAAAGTTTTGATCTCTATAAAGTAAAGTAGCACCAATTGAAAATTGACATGAATAGATTACCATGATTGATACCACATTATCATGATTGATCTATGTCATTTAACTGTATCGATATATGTGACCATTGATGGGTTTAGTTGTGATTGATACAACGAAAATCGCTTTGATCCTATGTTGATATAGTTAATGGAAGAGATTGCACATGCTTATGGTTGTGATGGCAAAGTTATGAGCTCAATAAAGTTAACACATTTATATGTATACATATGTGGCCCAGTGGGAGATTGTTGAGAATTTATTTAGGGCCACAATTGTATATATAAATGTGTTGGGTCATCATATAAATGAGTCAAATTTATGTGGTCTATTTTAGAATAAAGTTTATGACTTAAGGGCATGATTGTCATGATTTTAATATGTGGATACCATAAAGGCAATTTCTGATTTGATGAGGGGCCAAATTAGAAATAGTAAATAAAGATTAGTTACTGATTTGTCACTTATTAATAAAGAGGTAATGGTCCCCAATTTGCAGTACGTATCTTTTCACTCTTGAATCCCCATCATCAAGAGACAAAAAGTTTCAGAGAAAGTTTTGATGAAAAATTGGAAGATCATACCACTCCAAAATCGATTCTATGGATTCTGGTACGCTTCCACTAATCTTTGGCTATTTATTGTTTGATTCTCTTGAATTAATTAGGACGAAATTCAGATTACAATATTCTAACAATTATAAGGGGTTTGATATTTATATGTTGCCACCACGATATTATCTCAATTTTCGTTTTATATTATCTTAAAAACATGCTCATCGGGTTGATATGTTGTTTATCTTTTTCAATTATTTCTAATTTTTATGAATACATAAATCATACATATACATATATTAGATAAAAATAAATAATTTGAGTTTAGTTTTAAAGTTATAAACATGCTTATTCAAACATAAATTTAGTTTTGTTATTTTTTAATTATCATATAAATTTTAAATATATAAAAAAAATCATAAAAATAAATAAAATATGTTTAATATAATATATGAAGTAAATGTATTAAAAAAAATAAAAGAAAACATTGTCTATAATTTTAATAAAAACCGATTCAGTTTTCTTTTGAATGTATAATAGAATGAATTACAGTTCTATAATATATATAAATATTTATATCAATAATATATCCATATATGGCATTTAAACACAACATTACCATAGATATATATTTACATGACGTGACATATATATAAATTATAATAATATTTAAAAAGAAATTAATAATAGAATAAAATAAGAATATAAAAAGTTATAGTGTAGAGTAGTATACATGCATCAATTATTTTTATTTTCTAATTTATCTCGCAATGTCCTTTAGTATGAATTTAATGAAGAAAAAGAGTTTCAATCACTTTATGAAAAATAAACTATCACACAAATTTATAAGATAAAAAAAATTATATGTATGGCTGTATTATTTTTAAATAAATATGTTTTAATGATTTAATTATCATAAAATATCCTATTTAATTAATTTTCAATTTGGCAATGACAACAAGAGATTATATATTATATGTTTAATATAATATTAATATTATAGGTGGATTTTAAATTTTAGTTTGTTGTTATTCTTTTTTAAAAAAAATAAAAAAATTTGTTTCTAATTCACAGTAGATTATTTATGTTATATATTTAATATGATATTATTATAATACCTAAAGTTTAAATTTAAGTTTATTTAAATTTTATTTAAGTTGTATAAGGTATGATTTTATTATTTTTAAATAATTATTATTGTAAAATATCTTAAAAATATTTAAATTTAATTTAAATTTAAATCATATTTATAAATTAGAGTTAAATATAAAAATATTATGTTATAAATAAGAATCCATTAAAAGTTAAGGAAAGGAAATAAAAACATTTAAAACGAGAAAAATGATAAGAATGCCCAACTATATTTCCACGCTTATTTCTTATTTTAATGATGAAAATATTTTTCCAGGTTTATTTTATTAATTCATCAGGTTTCATGCGTACCAAAGAGGCCATTGTTGTCGGTCAAATAATATTGTCACTCAAAGGTATTGGCAGTACTCTAATTATTTATATATATATAGTAACAGCTAGCTGAGCATTATACAAAGGACATTAAAAAATTAAAAGAAAAAAAATAAGAATTAATCCCAGCATTCTCGTTGCAGAGTTGTTTATATTTCTAATACAAACATTTATATATTTAATTTTCAAAAAGAAGAAATGAAAAAAAATATATTCAATTAGCAAGCCACGAGATTTTCATGTCGTGACGAATCCAACAAAGCGCTACGAATCATAGAAAAGGACTATTTATTACCTATATTGACTTCTGCTTTTCATTCATACATGTATATATATATAGCTATATAACCAGAAGGCAAAACTCCACACCACATACAAAAATATCATGGCTGAAATACCAGGAGACCATCGTAATGAACTAACATGGAAACTAGAGGAGGAAGAAGAAAAGCGAGCAAGAGTAGATATCTATAAATATATATTCGGGTTTGTAGAAATGGCTGTAGTGAAATGTGCCATTGAGCTTGGAATAGCTGACACCATCGAAAGTCATGGACACCCCATGTCTCTCTCGGAGTTATCATCAGCCTTAGGCTGTGCTCCTCATACCCTTCACCGCATCATGAGATTTTTGGTGAATCGCCTAATTTTCAAAGAGGTCAGAAACAATGTCGTTGAGCTTGAAGGTTGTTTGTACTCACAAACAGCCCTCTCACGCCTTCTCGTGAAGTCCGGAGATAGAAGCATGGCGTCGTTTGTATTGTTGGAGAGCAGCAATCCTATGCTGGCGCCGTGGCACTGCCTGAGCGCCCGTGTCAAGGCAGAAGTAACTGAATCTTTGACACCATTTGAGGCAGCGAATGGCAAGGATGTATGGAGCTATGCGGCAGCCAATCCTGGCCACAGCCAGCTCATCAATGAAGCAATGGCCAGCAATGCGAGAGTTACGGTAGCTGCAATATTAGACTGTTGTTTGGACGTGTTTGATGGTATCGGTACCATCGTCGACGTTGGCGGAGGCAATGGAACCACTATGCAACTGTTAGTTAAGGGTTGTCCTTGGATTCAAGGCATCAACTTTGATCTTCCCCACGTTGTGTCTGTTGCGCTAAAATCTGACAGAGTTGTCCATGTTGGTGGTGACATGTTTGATTCTGTTCCTAAAGCTGATGCTGCTTTTCTCATGGTACGTATACATATTAGTATATGAACACACACACACACATATATATATACACAAATCATACATATAGCATAAAACAATTCTGTGTCGTGAGTCTCAGATGGAACTTCATGCTAATTTAGATAGACATGTCAAATATATAGTTCCTACAACTTTGTTACATGAAATAAATTTTTTTTTTTCAGTGATTGAGCATTTTTCTCATAATGGATTGCAATATGTGCAGTGGGTTCTCCATGACTGGGGAGACGAAGAGTGTATCCAAATACTCAAGAAGTGTAGGGAAGCTATTCCGGACAAAGGGAAGGTGATCATTGTAGAATCTGTGCTTGAAAATAAAAAGCATGATGCTACTATAGAAGAGCTACAGCTAAAAGATGTGGGTTTGTTTCTTGATATGGTGATGATGGCTCATACTAATAAAGGCAAAGAAAGGACCTTGGAGGAATGGGCTTACGTTCTTGGCCAAGCAGGTTTCACACGATACAAAGTCAAATCTATTAATGGTGCCATCTCCTTTGTTATCGAGGCTTTTCTGGCCTAACTAATAATTCGGCTCTCTTATATGTATTTATACATATTAAGATAATTTAGTCGTTTGGTATGTGTGTTTCAATAAAGTATAATTTTGTACCCACTATTACCAATAGTCCATTATATTTATACCCAAAAATATATATAGGAAAGACATTAATTAGAAAAGGATTATAGGGACAAAGATATCAAATATTTTCAAATACTTTTATACCAATTTTTTTTTTCAGCCGCAAATATACCAAATTTTTATTAATACTTTCATTTAAGTATCAATTCTTTTATTTTGACAGCAATAATACAAAATATTTATTAATATTGTACTTAAGTATCAAATCTTTTTAAATAATTTTTTGTTATAAATAAAACTAATTTTATATATTGTATAATAACTATGTAAGGAATATATTTGTGGCAATAATACTAAATTTCTACTAATAATGATACTTAAGTATAAATTCAATTTTTTTCTAAATTTTTATATTTCTTTCATTTTTATTAGTTTCTTTTATACGCATTTATAAATAAAAATTAATTTTATATACTTTTTCAAAATAATTTAAGGAATAATTACAATAATAATACTACATTTCTACTAATATTTACCCATAGATATAAATTCAATTTTTTTATTCTTTCTATTTTTTCGGTTTAAGTTTTTATATTTTAATAATTTAAAATTAATTTTATACATTTTAAAAATTATTCAAGGAATATTTCAAATAAATATCTTATAAAATTAGAAAATATTTAGTTTTATTTTTTTGTGACAAAAAAATTTATACTTAATTGCAACTATTAATAAAGATTTAGTATTATTGCCGCCAAAATAAAAGAATTGATACTTAAATGAAAATATAAACAAAGATTTGGTATTTTTTCCGGCGAAAAAAAAGACTTGATATATAAGTGAAAGTATATGAAAATATTTGATATTTTTGCCGCCACTATCCAATTAATAAATAATAATTTTAAAAATTATTTTTAACATTTTTTTGACATTCTTCGAATTCTTTTTTGTTAATTTCAATAATTTTATTTTGTCTTGTTTTTATTTTATTGAATTGATATAAAATGGTAGTACAAACTTGATCATATTGCCCTCAATTTCAAGTTATTAAAAAATTAAAATTAATTTGAAAATATGTCCTAGCATGTGGCATATTTTAGTTGGTCTAGTTTATATATTTTCAAAAAATAATTTTATAAAAACAAAATTAATTAAAATGAATTTAAAAAAAAAAAAAGCATCTTTATTCTTTTCTCCAATATTTCTACTTCCTTCTTTCCTTCTTCCCCTAATTTTGTTCACCATTTTCGGCCTTACATTTAAATCTAGAAAATATTAAACCCAATAACATCTAGAAAAATCAAACTCACACTACAACCTGCAAAATTGAACCCAAAAAGTCTAACAATACTAGCAAATTCACAATAACAACAAAAATAATTAACAAAAATTGATTTGGGGGTTTTGGTTGGGTCATGACTTATTGCTCATTTCAACGACATAATTTTATTTTAGACGGTTTCACTATCTCTAAACATAGATAATATAACAAATCAACAAAAAATTCAAATAGAGAATCCTAAAAAAATTAAAGCAAAAAATAATCTAAAACTGAGAAACTCAAACCCAAAACTTTATACACAAACTCAAAAATTGAAATAGAGAAATAAAAAAATAAAAAATTCAAACCCTGAAAGTCATCTCATTGCCTTCTTCTTCCCCGACGTAGGTGTGAGAGCTGCCCAAGACCCTAAGAACCATCAAGACCTAGATATGGTTTCATCATTTTCTTCTTCTCCAATACAGTTGTATGAACTTCCATCAAAGCTTTACCATAGTTTCCCGTTCATGCCACACTTAAGGTGTTGGTTTTTGATCATGTGATGGACTCTGCAGTAGAAACATGTGATAATATTTCAATGCAATAATAACAATTATTAACGCATAAGAATGAATCACTCTAGGAGCCATAACTACAATGGGATCCTTCTCATGCGACATGAATCTAAATAAAATGAAAATTACAAATACCTTTTCAATATGTAGAATACATGTAGATCAAATAGCATATTAGCCACCTAACCCACCATCTTCCATACTATGACTCGCACGAAGAGAAGGAGACAGGTAGATGTATATGCTATTTTGGTAGGATACACAAGAACACACTTTTTTTTTTTTATCTCAACACATGAGAGAGTGTTCTCCTCACAATTCAGAGAGAACAAAGTTCTGTATTTTTCTCTATTGGGAAATAACGTTAAAAAATGCATCTAACGTAGTCTCTTTCTCAAGATGTTATATTCTATTAATATAACAATAAAAATAAGGCCTAACCCTATTCTCACTGGGCCTCTAAATGGGTCACAGACCGTTTGAACTGCGGTTGGCGCCAACAACAGGGGTTTGGGCCCTGCGGTATTTTATCTCTATAAATTGTTAATTGTTGCGCATGTATTATATTATTTTATGCAGTATACAATTATACTACAAAATTAATAAATATTAAATTAATTTTCAATAAAAATTAACATAATTATGGATATAATTTTATTTGTCATTAAATATTATTTCATAAATAATATTTTGAATATTATTTCACAAATAATATTATTATGTGAGATTAAAATAATACTTTATTGTTTTTAATTAATACTTTTTAATATCAAAAGCATTCCCCTGTGTTATCAAGCTAATACGGGGACAATATGGACTCATAGTTCTTGTTAATATTAAATGATCAAATCAAATGTTCAATCCGGAATATATTGACTCATTTTAATAAATATTAATACCAGCTAGGATCATATATATATAAACATTAAATCACATACAAAACAGATCAGGGATTACCTCTTGTTGCCTATCAATTATTCTTGAATCTTTTTGTATAAAATAAACGATCTTCCTATCCAGCAATATGAAAGCTCACTCCTTAATCTTCCAGACCAATCCTCAAATACACAAGGATGTGTGCGGGCACGTAGGATTCAAAAGGTTTATTTATGTGACTCTCTAGATGTCCTCAACACATGAGATCTAGAGAGGTTGGACTGAGAGAAGAGGTTTAGAATAGTTTTCACGTTTAGAGAAAACTATCGCTTTAGAGAGAGTCTATATTTTTTATTCTCATAAAACAAATAATGAAAGCTTCTTCTGAAAGTCACATACTATCAGAATTATAAAAAAAATATTTAATTTAATTAAATAACCTTTATTTTATTAAAAATAAAATTAAAATAAAACTGATCTGATATTTATATTTAAATATTCATTTAAATCATATTTTAAAAAAATAATTAAATAACTGATTAAACAAATTTATTTGAAATTCAAAATTCAAATCTTATGGAAAAAAATCCATGAGTTAGGCACCACACACTATGTTATACAGTGTGTGTCACCCAACCCTATTAGGGTTTCCCTAATTTTATCATTTGTCTGTTTAATCAACTTTTAAGACAATATATTTATCCCAACATAAATATCGATAAATTCAAAATTAACTTTATCTTAAAATATTAGTTTTAAATTAAGTAAATATCATATTCTAAATAATATATTTATTATTCTCTCTCTTCACTACAAGAAATCAAGTTTTTAGCTACAAAAGTTTTAGCTACCAAATATTTTTGGTAGCAGTTAATTATCATTTGCTACTAATTTTTGGTAGAAAAATGATTTAGTAGTAAATTATAATCATACAATACCAAATATTATTGCTACCAAATATTTTTGTAGCATATTTATTTTTTCAGCTACCAATGTTCTTTGGTAGCTAATATTGTTGGCGTCAATGAATAAATTTGCTACTAAATTTTGGTAGTAAAATGATTTAGTGGAAAATTATAATTAAATGATACCAAATACGTCTGCTAGCAAAATATTTTGTAGCATATTTATATTGTCAGCTACCAATATTTTTTGGTAGCTAAAATTAAATATTAGCACCAAATATAAAATTGATGCATTTTATATGATTTTATCTTTGTTTTTTTCCCATTAGTGATCAATTCTTTGGTAGTAGAAATAAATTTATTGCTACTAAATTATATCATATTTTGGCACTAGCAAATAAAATATTTCTAGTAGTAGTATTTTTGCTACAAAAGTATTGGTAGAGAAAGTACACAATAAAAATTATAATGTAAAAAATATATAAGAATGCCAAACATAAAGTAATTAAATCTAGATTTGTGTTATGGACTCTCAACAAATTATTAATATTTTAATTCGTAAAATAATTTTATTTTTAAAAAAATAAGATCAAGCTAAAAAAAACCAACTAAATATATATGGATAAAATCAAAAGATAAAATTAAAAATATCATAAGTACAATAACAAACTCGAAGGAAAATAAAAGTAAGAAACTACATAAGTCATGTTTAGGGATGCATATAACTTTCCTAAAACAAAGATATTGCATTGAACCTATGCCAAGCCTCAGTAAAAAAACGCAAAATGGAAAACCCAATGGGAAAAAGCCTCTTGGGGGAAAAAAGAGCATAGTGACTATAAAACTATTCAAAATAAATAAAAAACCAGAACCACAAAACTCTTTGGATACAACTTTTGAAAATGAAACAATTGGAGAAGGAACTATAGTATTACTCATTGGAATTAGGCCACCAATTCTATGAATTCATTAGCCCACTCCACTCGAATTTGATCAATATTTTGTTTTGTGTAATATTTCATCTTCTCATTGCACTGTAATAAATAAATGTAAGTAATAATGAATATTAGTCAATTGTATAATATAATAACAAAATATTCTATTTCAATAGTATTTATATATATCTTACATAAGTAGTTAACCGATTGATAGGTCTAGAGTCCATGCAAAAGTCACGCATATATCTCATTACATAATATCCACATTCAATATTCGATGGTTGTTGAGGACACTGCACAAATTCATAAAATGTAAATGACAAGATAAAAAGACATTGATAATTTAAATTTTCAATACAATATTATATACTTCAACAAATATCACTTTCCTCAACACATCATAATAAGCTTATTCAAAAAGTATTATAATATGTTTGTTAAAAAAGAAAAACGGTAAAGGTTAGAAGAGCGGGGCTGACAATGATTAAGCGGCAAAGTGAAAAATTAAATCAAAATGTTAAAACAAATAGTTTTTTCTCTTGCTTTCTCCTTGTCCTCCTTTCTCGCCTAAACAAGGAGAGATGGGCTACCAGATTTGTAGATAAAATTCGTCCTCAAATGATGATTTTATTTAACCCACTTACTCTTTCAAATTCTCATTTCAAAAAACCTAAACCCCAAATTCATTCTATTTCTTTGGATTCGACAAAGGAGGAGTTTCCTCATCGATCGTTATTGTCTTCTCCTCCATCGGACGCCATGCCTCAACTAGACTTCCAAGGTAGGTCTTCCTTTAATTGTGCAATGGCAGAAATTGAGTATCTTTCTTTGTTTGCTTCCGATTTTCCTCTCCAAAACCTATTGTCATTATTTTGGGTAAGTTTTTGTCTTCTTTCGAAATTTGTAGTAGATACGAGTCCTTGTTTTTGGTTCCTTTGTTTCAACAAGGTTCAAATGGTGATAATTAATTTATCTCACTTTAGGGTTTAAATTGTATTATTTTTCCTAAACTCGTCTTTATTATGTTTTCTAGGGGTTGGGAATCAGCTCATCAAATGAAATTGAGATTGCATTTTGTAAGAAAAAGATAGAAGAGAGAAAGTGTTGGCTCCGTAGATATGAGGTATGAAAATGAACTTATATTATTTGGTTTGGCTAGAGATCACTACTACAAAAACACCTTTTTAGGACACATTTTTAGGACACTCACATAAATGCGAGTCCTAAAAAAGTCTCCTGGACCTTTTAGGACTCGCGAAGCGAGTCCTAAAAACTATGTGTGTCCTAAAAGTTTGAGTTTTTTTTTTAAACAAACACCTCCTGGACTTTTTAGGACTCGCATTGCGAGTCCTAAAAACTTATGTGTATCATAAAATTTTAAATTTTAAAAAACTAGAGTTTTTGAGGACTCGCGTTGCGAGTCCAAAAAAATTCTTCGCTAGTCCTAAAAACTTATGTGTATCATAAAATTTTGAATTTTAAAAAACTGGAGTTTTTTAGGACTCGCGTTGCGAGTCCTAAAAACTTATGTGTGTCATAAAATTTTGAATTTTGAAAAATTTCGAATTCCCTCCAATTTCTTTTAACAAAAGTTTTATTATTATATATTAAAAAAAAACCAAAAAAATCACACAGCCCACATTTTCACTCTCTCTCCTCGGTTCCCTCTCTCTCTCTCCCAAAGTTCTTTCTCTCTCTCCCTCTCTCCCGAAGTCCACCGCCGAATGTCGCCGTCCCACCTCCAGCCATCGCCACGCGCCGGTCCAATGGAAGCGCCGTTCCCCGATACCCCCGACCCCCGGAGATGGTGACCTCACGCGCGGCCTAAGGCCCTCAACGATGTACTTGAAGTTCGGTCGTTCATGGGTTTCTCCCAAACTTTCCGAGCATATTCCGGCCACCTCAAGCCACCACGAGCTAAACCACCACCACCACCATACTCCTTGCTTCTTGGGCTTTAAAACCCAATAGTTTGTTTTCCGAACCACCACCTTTTAATGGTGGCGCCGCCACCGTCACCGGAGCCCCGCCACCGGATTCGAAACCCACAAATTAATTTTTTAAAAATAAAAAATAAAACTTTTAAGGACTCGCAATGCGAGTCCTGAAAAACATATGCGAGTCCTAAAAAACTATCTTTTAGGACTCGCAACGCGAGTCCTAAAAAACCCCAGGTTTTTAAGGCTCTCAAATAGAGGACTCGCGCCCCGCGAGTCCTAAAAAGTCTTTTTTGTAGTAGTGGATGGTGAGAAAATTCTTAATCCTTTTTTGTTGATTTTTGGCCTATTACTCATCTGAACCAAAAGGAAGAGCCCATTATTAGCCATTTCTTCAATAGTAGGGTGGAAATTTTTATGTAAACATTTTTTGATGCATAATAAAGTGCTACTGGATAATCTAGAGTTGGACCTTTCAAAACAAGGTATTCGTTTATTCTTGGTGTTGTGAAAGGGGAGGCAGTTGTGAGCAATAGACAAAGAGTTGATTTGTTCATAGAAGAATTATCCAGAGACTTTTCGGATTCTAGGTACCATTTTCTTAAGACTTGGGTATCTCTTGCTTTTCCATTGCATGGTCTGGTTAGTTTTCAAATTTTCTAGTTTTGTCTCAACAAAATACATTACGGGTATTTCTATTTGGTTCTCAAGAAAGTTTTTATTTTTAATTCTTTCTAATACTAAACTCTAGTGTTGTAATATTTGGTTTTATTTAGGAGAATAAGGAAAATGATGAATTTATTGAGAATTTGAGCTTAAATGAAAATAGAGAATCAGAAGAAGAAGATGAAGAAGTAGAGAAGCTTAATAATAATAATATTTTATCTTCTAGTAGTTACTGGTTTTTCCATTTTTTATTGTTATATATATGCAGTTAAAAGGTATAACAAGCTTAATTTTGAAAATTGTCTCAATAATTTTTTTAGGAAGGAGCATAATAATTTAACTTCAAAATTATTATGCTAATGTAGTGTCCTCATGCATTTTTAGAGAAACCTCTAGAGAAAGGGTAACCAAAAGGCGGAGCAGCCCCTAAAGGTATGCTACTTCTAATCAGCAGGTGCATATTCTTCAACTTTGCTTAGTTTTGCTGATTTTAATGTGCTAGAAGTTTTGGCTTAACCTATTTTTCTGTTTCTGCTCAATCCATGGTATACTTTTTTTTTTTTTTTCTTTTTCAATACTTTATGACTTATTGTTCTCTTTCTACATATGAGTTCTCCAAAATTTATGAGCTTCATACAATTTAACTTCATATTATCATGTTGATGGGTTATACACTAACGTGGATGAGCCATAAGCTGAGGGTTTATTGGGCGGTAGATGAAGCGCTCTAGTGCAGTGGAGCTATGCTTTAGGATTGGCTTTTATTTCTCTAACCACTGATCCTAGGCATAATGATTGAAATTGAAGTTCACACCTTGGTGACCTTGACTTGTAATCAATTTGGCTTCATTCCTGAGATACCAACAGTTACATGTGGGCCATTGATTTTTTGCAGTGCTTCTTAGGTAAACTTGAGAGGTGCTTTATAAATCCAAAAAACAGAGGATTACTTTTTTAAACAAATTCTTATAACTATTTTAAAGTACCATTTTAGCGGTACTCACTGTGTTTTTTTTTATGATAACTAGCTATCAGCTTCAATGCTATTACTGTTGTCACTGTTCAGAAACTTTTGATCGCAAGATCTCTTCAAAGGTACATATATATGTGTACATAAACATCGTTAAATTTTTTTGATTATGCACTTTGGCATTGTTTGGGGATACTAGTGACTCAAATGAAGAACCCCTTGTAACCAGTTAATGTTGGTAAAGACTTGCTTTTTAAAGTTTGATTATTTCTTTTCATTTTCATCTTAAAAACTATTCAGAGTTGCTTCTTAGAACATGATGATACATTTGTGGTAATAATCTCATTATGTTCTTTTTCTTAGTAAATTCTTTTCTGTTTTGTTTTTCTCTTCAAATTCTATAAATGAATTATAGACTTGTGCATAATTTGATTTTAATCAAAATTATGCTCAATCTGTTTGATCAAATGCTTACATGGAAATTATGAGTAAGTCCATTTTTTTATCATTATGGCTCTTCATATAGCTTTCCAGTTATGAAAGTGGTAATTAATTTTATATTTATTTATTCGTCTAATATTATCTTTATTATTTATATTTTTGAAATAAATTTGAGAGTGATCTGACTTTTTAAGAAAACCACAAAAATGTGATATTTGGAAGGTCTCTAAGTTGCGTCAAAATTTTTTGGGGTTTGTTTAGATCTTAGGACATGGGTTTTTTATTTTTTATTTTCATGGAGCTTGGTTGTTTAACAATGGAGGTTGGGCTCACTTGGCCCAGTCTAAGGACCTTGGACTTCTAATTTTCATGGAGCTTGGTTGTTTCTATATATGGAGTTGGGGATTACTTAGTATAGTCCAAGGACCTGGAAAAGTTGCATGAGGCTGATAGATTGGACAATCACATTTCATTTCATGTAAACACACCGAATTTTTGTTATAGAATTTTGAGATGTTTTTTCTTTTCTTTTTTGGTAAATGTCATGTAATATTTTTTCTATATTAATGTTTTTTTTTTCTTTTCAATTGTACATGATTCTCTTTCTCTTAGGTATGATTTTCCTTAATTTTCATAAGAAAGCATTATTTTTCTTTACATATATGTAATTTAATTTTTTCTTATTCATATATGGATTTGGGAAATATTACGATTGAGCTTTTTTTTTTAAATATAATCTATGAAATTGTTGTTCTGAATCAGTTCTAAGTTCTAACATGATCTTTGTCAACCTCTGAAATTTATTGAGCACTGCGTCGTACACAAATTTTTAAAGGGATTCATTATTTTGAGTTTTTATTTTCAGATCTACCTGATTTGGCAGTGAGTGAAGGTGGGTTTTTCTATACGCCTTCTGCTATCGAGCCCCCTTCCGAGTCCAAGAATTTGTATTGAAAGGTTACAACTCTCACGCCTTATGGGTGTTTATCGTTTACTCTATTTCTTATATCAAATCTGCTAATCTTTTTATACACACTAATTTTTTTTTATAGAGTCATTGGGTTCTGCAGCAATACCTGCTAGAAACTCTCCATCTGCTACTATTTCTAGAAGATCTCCATCCTAAATGAGACAGTGGGAAGTTTATGCAAGGTTATACCGTATAATTTTGTAATTTATATGGACTGTAGTAGTATGGAGTAATATGAATTAGTTTCAAAAATCTTTCTATGTTTTATTTTTGTTGTTTGTATGCTTATAAATGATCTCAAGATTTGGGTGAGTTTCTTGATTTCACTTGAATAATTTTCCTTATACACATGACAGTTTGTGGAATAAGTCTTTTTTTTCTTTGTTTACAATTAAATGATTAACTAAGCATTCAAATCTTTTTGTCTGTGTATTAATCCTCAATATAGTATCAAGTGTTTGTGACTGTGTTCCTTTGATTTCTTTGCTCCACATTGACTTGTGGGTGTGCTTTTCTTATATTCTTCTTGTGAAAACATATTCGAATGTTTTTTTTATTCACCAATCTTCCTATTTAATTATTTCTCTTTTCTCGTGGTTTATTTGAATTTTCAATTTGAGATGGTTTTTGTTTTTAGGTTTTTTTTTTTTAGTTAACATAATTCAGCTTTATCTTTTTTTTTTATGCTTAATTATTATTTCATTGCAATAGATTTTCAGGAATGAACCTTTGTTAATATATATAGACAAATATGTAAATATATAATTCATATATACTTATATACTATTGGTGGCAAAGCAAGTTGACATTTTTGGTTAGCAAAATAAGGTCAGACCCACTCCCTTTAAGAAATCATTTGTTAAACTAATAAATATCTATTAACATTAGTATTTATCTCACATTGATTAATGATGATGAATAGCTCTATTTTCTCATGTGTATTTCAAAGATAGGGCCGTATTTCATGATTTTTACTTAAAATATGTTAGAAAATTCCAGGACACAGTTTTGGCTCTTTGATAAGGGTACTTAGTCACTCTATCATACCATATATATTTGACCTAAATTGGTTTGTAGAACTTGACAAAATAGCTAGCCTTTTAGTTTTATTTTGTGCATATATTTCAAGAATGTTAAGCCTGAAGTGGATGAGAATATGAATGTGCTACTTCTAATAAATCAAGTTATTTACCCATTCTCTAGATGATCACCAATGCCAGGGCTGATGGTATGCTTTGCACGCGTAACTGGGATGTTGAGCCTCTTTTTCCAATGCCAATTGGAGATGCTGTAAAGCAAAGGTATCTCTCTCTCTCTCTCTCTCTCTCTGTCTCTCTCTCTCTCTATTTATATATCTACTTTCACTCCTCTCTTCCTCCCTGCTTATATATGGGCCTTTTTGGGAGGCTACACAAGTCGTGATAAATTTTCGTTATAATATATGTGCTTGACCTATTGTTTTGGGGTGGATTTATACATTCAAACCTTCCTTGTATCATATATTCCTATGTAATTAAAACTACTTCTGTCAACATAACAAGTTAAGTGATGTTTGTTGGTAAAGTTGAAAGGAATTTATTATGTTGTTGGACATTGATCTCATTCTCATCTAGTCTTAGATGTGTATAGCCTTAAAGGCATTTATGTTTTTATTTCCCCTTAATAGATAGATATCCATTCTATGTTTAGTTCTGTTCTATATTGATGGCAACATTTACAAGCATAAGCCAACCGATTGGTTAGATTTTGGGTTTTTAATGTGGGGTTAATTTACATCTGATATACAGTTATTATTTCCTCAGTCTCGGATTCCAGTGTATTTTCAATTAATCCATGAGATATATTTTACATAGCAGCATTGTACAGACTTTGACTCTTGTTTCTTTAGAAAATAAGTTAACGAGAAGTCCAAGTAGACGAACAAAAAGTAGGTGGGAGCCTCTACCAGAGGAGAAACTTGTTGAAAAACCAGCATTCGTCAATCATAGTACTTTAAAATATTCTAGATGGACACATGCCAATGAAAGGGACAAAAAGGTAATGTTATTGTAATTGTGAGTCTGTACATGTTTCTTGTTTTCTTTTGTTTTATTATTTTTCACAGGGAATTTCTTAAGCATAAAATATCAGTGTTGATTATGTCGTTTGGATTAGAAACAGGATCACGTGAGAACCTTTGTTGCCTTTTGAGTTTTATATGGATTGACTGTGATTGTTTAGTTGTCAGTTATAACTAAGCTACTGATTTAGTTCATAGCAATAAAAAGCTATTATGGGGTTGGAGAGCTCCTTTCATGGGTGTTTTTGGGCGCATTTGATTTTTTACACACTTTTTAGGCTCTGTGAAAAAAGAAAAAAATGAATTTTATTTGTTGATTTGTGTCTTTTAATTTTAGTCTTTACTGGTCTATTTGGTATGAGACTGTCTAGAGACCAAAAATCTCTTTTGGGAGTGCTTGGATGAGTTTTTGAAAGTATTTTATTTGTTTGGATGGTTTTTCTAAGTAAGCAGGTTCTACATCTCTAGGAATGTCGTTTTCTCTTGTACACTTTACATAACAACAACACAACTTTAAGATTGTACTTATTAGTCATTACATTAAAACAAATTGAAGAAAAAATTTCCAGGTATCTTTTCCCGTGTAAGCAAGAACTTTCCTTGTTTATTATCTTATTCCGTTTCTGTTAAAAATTCCATTCGATGAGATTTTTGCTTGTCATTGATGACCCATCTCTTCAAGTTTAATTGTGCTGTAATTATGATATATATTGAATTGGTTGTAATTATGATATTATGTGGGATATTGCTTCATGCACCTCCTTTTGTACAAATGATATTTATTTATTTGTTTTAAATAAAGTAACCACATATCTTCACAAGTTACATTATCGATAAACTCTTTTATGCAATTTCAGTGCCAATCTCAGATGCAATCCCTTTATGCTGAAGGAATTGAGGGATGCCACATGGAGTTTGCTGCATACAACTTACTATGTGTTATCCTGCACTCTAGTAACAACAGAGATCTTGTATCGTCTATGTGGAGGTCAGTTATGATTGGAGGAAATTTTGTTCGCTATGTACCATCCTTGTATTGTGTTGAAACACTTGTATTGACCTTCAATCTTTGTTGTAAATTGAGTTCAAATTATCAAGTGAAGCTAAAAGAGATAATGCAGTAAGGCACGCTCTTGCAGTTCGGGCAGCTGTCACTTCTGGAAACTATGTTATGTTCTTCAAGCTCTTCAAAACAGCACCAAATTTGAACACTTGCCTAATGGGTGATTTTTGATTAAGTCACTCTCCATTTTAAAAAAAATAATTATTAGAGAATGATCGTATTCATATAACAGTATGTAAAATTTCTACATATCTATATGTTGAAAAGATGTGGTTTAAGGCAGTGTGCTGCATATCTCGATCTTCTCGGCCTACGTTACCTGTTTTTTATATCACTCAGGTTCTGGGCTTCTCTAGTGTTGCTTCTGAAAATGATGAAAAAGATTCAGATGGATTAGAGGAATGTATTGAGTTGTTGAAGGCACATGGCGCATGTCTTATTATAGACAACAATGGAGAGATGCAGCTTGATGCCAAGGTATGTTTAACCACATGCTTTTATTCGGCAGGTGCACCATGTTTGTTATATATGTTTTTTTTATTAATAGCTAAACAGTCATCTTAAGAATTTGATTTGCTAAATGATCGAATTTATCAGCTTTTACACTTGTATATATCTTAAGATACACTAGTTGTAGTATAAAAACTAATTATATCAGTATTTATTCTGGTTAAATAGTACCAGCCGGCGACCAGTTTATTACAATGTTTAGGATTTAGGATTTTGTATACTGTCTTTAGAAAATTGGTCTAAACTTCTAGACAGGCATAGCTAAATACATGGATATTTGATGTATTGTTGCTAACATTTCATTCTTATGATCTGATAGTTATTTTCTGCGTTTATAAATGGGAATATAATTTGATCATGATTATTACCTGTATCTTAGTTGGACACTTTGATTATGATTTTGATCATGAAATCTATACATTTACCTCATAACCACACTTTATATATTGTGATACTTTTTAGCTTAGTAGTAATTATGAATAGGAAGATTTCTTTCAGTTTCCATATAACTGCCATATTCTTTGTCTCTCACTAGGAATGAAATGATATTTCATGACCTCATTAGTTTTTCTTTTATGTTTTATTTACCAGATTCAAAAAGTGAAGTGCAAAAGAAAATCTCATTTGGAAGGCTTTGGTGTGCTGACATTTGGAAGATCATGAATTCCTACTTTTACTTTTGAATATGCAACTGTTTAAGACTATTTTGTTGACTGTTGTGAGAATGTTTTGTTTATGTTAATTAGGCAGTGTTGAATAACTTAAGACTTTTAGAATGTTTTTTAGATAATCTTGAATGTATTTTGACACAATTATTTGGTTATATGTGTTATGAACCATATAATTGGCACTCAAAAATATATTTGTACAATGTTAAGGGTGTCTTAAGTAAATTAAATGAAGTGGGTTTGAATTAAACCAATACAAAATAATTACAATGTACATGTTTATATAATAATAATTCAAGCTTATCCAAATATTAGAATAATACAAAAAATGTGTTATTGTATGCTTTACAATAACATTGGTTTATAAGCATAAAATTATGTTATGCAAACTATTTTCTATAATGCAGAAAGTGTGTTATTATAAAGTGTATCATAACACTACTTTATAAGTAAAAAAAAGTGTTATATAATCTATTTATAAATAGCATAATGAAATACTTATGTAACTATTAAAATAACACAACAAAAGTGTTATCGTAGGCTATACCATAACACATGTCTATAACTATGGAAAAGTGTTATGCAAAGTGCTCTGACCTACTATAACACCGCTTTCCTTAACACATCAAAAAGTGTTATGGTATATATTTGATAATACTTTTTCAGTCTTATTGAAAGTATTTTTTCTTGTAGTGATATTGTAATATTTTAAAGTAATAATCAAATGTAATATATATTATGTGATATTATTTTATAACTTACCTTTGTAGATTTCCATGTAATACCACACTCTTTTGGTTGCCTATTTGTGGAGATATTGTAGTAATCAAAAGCCCTAATAAACAAATAAAATATTTAATAATAAATTTAAAGTAAAAATTAAATAAGACTAATCCATAGCACTATTTCACATACATTGCCATTAGACTTTTAATTTCGTTACGTGGGAGTAATCTAATTGGATAAGGCCAATAACATGTATCAAGGAATGGATCAATTATTACTAGCATCCAATGATATCTGCTGACCATAAAATACGATATTGTATATAAATTAATATATTGATAATGTAATTAGTTAAATAAATAAATCTTATCCAATATGAATAGGAAGTAACCAAAATTGTCCTGTTTCTGTGTCTTCCAAGAGATTTTCCATTGATATTGACATCTTGTGTTTGACACAAATCCAAAGCCAAAGTTAGATGAAAGAAACGAAAATATTGTGCTCGATTTTCTTTTTCCAACTTTCGATGTAAGATCCTAAATATAACAATTGAATTTGTAAGACAAATAATGTAATTTTGTGCATGAGAATTATGTGAAAGGTATTTCTTTTTTACATGATCCAAAATGTTATACAAGGAGCTCCAATCTCTGTCATGATATCAAGGTGAATCACATCTTCAGGTGAAATAAATAAGTATTGATCACTATCCAAAATGTCTGGGTCCATGGCAATACGAAATGTGTGTGAAGGTTCATAAAGTCAAACAGCTAGTAATAAAGCTTTCACACTCTTTGGAGCATCCTTGGGCATCTCAAATTGAATTGGAGATTTTTGCACTTCCTTTAAACTTGTGGAGGATGTACTGGGAATTTGTGAAGAAGAAGGTTGATCTTTTCCTTTGCATGGCTCCAGTTGCGGTGAAAGGCTATGTTGTTTATTCTGAAACAAAAGATAAAATTAATAATTGATTAGAAAAAAAGATCATAAATTATATGTAATATTGGATTTAAAATTTAATGAAACCATTGATGGAGAAGGTGTGATTTGTGACTCTAATGCTCTTTTTTTTCTAATAATCGACTTTGTTGTGATTCGTAGAACTTCTCCATATTCTCTTGAAAAATTCTTTCAATGTTGTTATTTTGTTCGTTTTTAAGATCTTCAACGGTTTTCTCTAATTTCTTTTAACGTTCATCTTCAATCTCTTCACGTTTGGATGATAACTGGGTTGACATCTTCTTTCCGGGTATAGGACCAAAACCTCGTAACCAACCATTGTTTTCTTCGCCTAAAACTTGCCTGTATATAGCAGCCTCATCCACTACTAGTAACAATCCATCTTCAAATTGAAGGAGTTTCTCTTTTCGTAACTCTACTATTTCCTTATATAATAACAACAAAATAATAGTGTAATAGTTTTACAAAAGTTAGAAGGTAACAATTCATAATTTTCAAAAGTCAAACATACATATTTGTCCTCGGCTATTCTGTGGGTCCACTCATTCTTAATTGTACAATGAGTTTTTCGAAACATTTCAATCTCTCCAAACTTCATTGTTTCTTGTTGTACTTTGTCATCCATTGTTTGTTTTGATTTCTGTAATGCATTTAAATAATTAATAACATTAAATATAATAAAATTACAATGATATTATGTCAAAAATATGTTTACCTCCTCATGTAAATACTGAATAAATGACTTAATTCCACCAGAATGCACAAAAGAAACACTTGATCTATTTTTTGACCCTGGAATTAACTTTTTCTACAAAATACTTTTCATGTGAGTTTTAATAATTAAAAATTATGAAATGTGTACAAATAATTCAAGAAATCTAGGATACCTTCCATACTTCGTTAGAGAAACATTTATTGCACATCCATTGCCAATCTTCATCTCTTAGCACCGATTTCACAGGCCAATTTTGTAATGGATTCTTACCTTCTTTGATGATATTCTTGTACTCTCTGTGACAATTATTACGATAATCTTTATAGCACTCTGAACAATAGTGATTGCAAATAATTTCAAGAAATGGATCTTTTTTAAAATCCATCTCGAATACATCCTGCAAAAAGAATTTCAAAAAATAAATTGTCATGCAAAAAATATTATAAAATAAGTATGCTAACATAAATATACCATGATACGAGCATATACTACTTTCTTATCTTCTGGAGGAACTTTAGCCCAGCCACTATACTGAAGTGGAGCATGATGGCATACATTTACACCGACAATGTTCGCAAATGCATTGGCATGCATCCCATGAACTCGAAGTTCACCTTTTTTTATAGGAAATCTTTAAATTACTTGCATCATCCTTTAATAAGCGTCTGACACCATCCCCACTTCCTTGATTCTATCAAATAATTGTTATATTACTTATAATCATAACTATTTCATAAAATTTTAATGTATATATTATCATAAGTTGTACATAAACCCTTTATACCTTTTAAGGACTTGTGTATTTCATCATTTAATGGTGTTATTGAATCATCATTGGAAGAACATGGAAAATGAGGAGGAGACTGGGTAGATGATGAAGAGTTAATATGCATCCTCTTACGGCCAAACAACCTTCTAGTAGTTAATGGTGGATTGAGAGACTTCTCATTTGTCATGATTAATAATCTAAAAAAATATATTGTTTTATTAGCATATAATAAATTTGCATATTCAAAACTTATACAAAAAATAAAAATAATAACACACTTTATACTTAATCAATTTCATCACTCAAAGTTATATCTTCAGAATCATCGAGTAAAGCTTCTTCATCAGTATCGTCACTATTTATATCACTTTCAACTTGATCATTATGATTTATTTGAAGATCATTGAAAAATTGATGATTATCACATTCTATATCTTCAATATCATCCCAAATAAGATTAGTATCATTTGTCGTTGTATCAAAATTCACGCCAATGTCATTCGAAGATTCTTCTTGATATGCTTCAGAACTGTTGATAGTTGGATCTTTATCATTAACTTCACCATCCATTGGATTTGATGGTATATCCCAGATGTGATGATGATTTACTTTTTGCACCACTTTCCAATCTTTATCATCTTTACTTTTTTTAATGTCATCCAAATAAAATACTAAACTTACTTGATTGGCAAGAACAAATGGTTCATCTTCAAACCATTATGAGTTGATGTTGATACTAGTAAAGTTATATTCAGAGTACATTCTATCACTTCCATTGGTATTGTACCAAGAGCATTTGAACAATATAACTTTGTTCAAATAGAGGTAATGTACTTCCAAAATTTCATTGATGACACCATAAAAATCACATATATTTTCATTATATTCTGCTTCAACGTGAACACCGTAGTTTTGAGTAAAAGGTCTTTCATCTCGACTTTTTGTATGGTGTCGAACTCCATTAACCATATAACCAGCATATGTACAAACCAAAAAATTGGTTGCATTGCAATTGCATACAAATCTTCCTATGCTTTACCAGATATTGTTTCATTCATTTTTTTAATCTGTGACTACTACTATTACTACTACTACTACTATTACTACTCCTACTCCTATTGCTACTACTACTACTACTGCTACTGCTGCTGCTGCTCCTGCTGCTGCTACTGCTCCTACTGCTCCTACTGCTACTACTACTGCTACTACTACTACTACTACTACTACTACTACTACTACTACTGCTACTACTACTGTTACTGCTACTGCTGCTACTGCTGCTGCTACTGCTACTGCTGCTGCTACTGCTACTGCTACTGCTACTGCTACTACTACTACTACTGCTACTCCTACTGTTACTTCTACTCCTAGTCCTAGTCCTACTCCTACTCCTACTACTCCAACTACTCCTACTACTCCTACTACTCCTACTACTCCTACTACTACTACTACTACTACTACTACTACTACTACTACTACTACTACTACTCCTACTACTTCTACTACTCCTACTACTACTACTACTACTACTACTACTACTCCTACTACTCCTACTACTCCTACTACTCCTACTACTCCTACTGCTACTCCTACTACTACTCCTACTACTACTCCTACTACTCCTACTCCTACTACTACTACTACTACTCCTACTACTACTACTCCTACTGCTACTACTACTACTGCTACTGCTACTGCTACTGCTACTGCTACTGCTACTGCTACTACTACTGCTACTGCTCCTGCTACTGCTCCTGCTACTGCTCCTGCTACTGCTATTGCTACTGTAACTGCTACTGCTACTGCTCCTGCTACTGCTACTGCTACTGCTACTGCTACTGCTCCTGCTACTGCTACTGTAACTGCTACTGCTACTGCTACTGCGCTACTGCTACTGCTACTGCTACTACTACTACCTAGCTAAGTAAAATTCTGAGGCTGTCAGTAATCGGCGTCCGTTCGGGTTTCGAGGACTGTTCGGGTTTCGAGGACTGCGACAACTGTCCTGTCAACTTTTGGTCGTCGTATGGTTCATTTAATCTTGTTCTTGGGATCTCGAGCTAACCCAATCAGATGGCCCGAATTAATTTCCATAGTTTACGTATAAATAGGGTGATTAGACCTGAGCCCTCACCATCTTTGCATTCAAAAATTTTCCTTTCAAAAACAAAATTTTCATTTTTTCTTCTTCAACATTTCCCAAAAATCTATATCGCCTTTTAGACTCTCAAAAGCTTTCAAGGAGTTTCTTGTGGATGTATCGACACTTTCTTTGAATCGATAATATAAATTGTTAGTATTTCCTCACCTGGTTTGAATCTTTCAATTCTTTGCTTTCCATTGAGTTTTTTACTGTGAGAAACGTCCTTTGCTCAAGTCGTTTAGGAGACGTCTGAGTGTAAATAGGAAATAGGGTTCAGTTTAGGCTAAATAAATGATACTAGGCTTGCTTAGAAATTAGGTTTTCATAAAACAGGGCAAATTTTCTAGGTTTTACAAAGAAAATTCTACTGGTAAATCGGTTAGAATATCTGTTTGGGGTGTAGAAGCCGAAAGGGTTTTAGGTTTGGTTCTGGGTAGCTTAAAGGTTATGATTCCTTAAGTGGTTTTGCATTAAACCGCTTTCAAAAGAAAAGTAGTGGGTCTGACGAGTATGACACACGAATCCTGAAGTATCAAGGAATTTTAAGAAATCAAAGCTTGTGGTCTAGGACCACGCGTGGAACCATGTGTTGAGGATAGAACACAACTTAACTCGTATAAAGTTTAGATCCCAAAAGTAAACCACTTAAACCCTCAGACTTTCGTACCTCCATAGCCGTAGCTAGTAATTATCTTAGGTCTCCACTAATAGGCCGCTTTGTCATCAGGCGAGCTAAATCATGCCCCCCCCCCGCCCCCCCCGCCCCCCCCCAAAGAAAAACACTGCGAGCTCTTCTCCTGAGACCAAGGATAAGGGCAACCAAGTGCCTCTGACTCTCCCATTCCTCATTTCAGCCCTGTGGTGGAGAGGGAACTCGTGGTCGATCCCAATGCGTTCTTCGAGGTCGAGCACATAGTATCCCGGATCACGACTTAGGGGAAAGTTAACAAGATCCTGCTGAGTCATGGGGTTGAGATGGGAACTGACGGCCTCCATCACCGACCTTTGTTGGAAGGAGAGCGGAGTTGCGCCCCTCTCTAAGATGACTACAGGGCTTGGAGTAATGAGCACCAAAAGGTGGGTGCCTTCCCCCCATTGAACCAGAATTTTGTAGACTTCCTGAACTACGTTAGACTGGCTCCATTACAACTCCCGCCAAACTCATATAGAATTTTGGAGGGGTTAAAGTATCTGTTTCTGAGGCACGAGTTGGAGGTCCCCACTTCGACATACATTATTTATTTCTTTTGCCTCAAGGCTAGTGCTAACTAGAAGGGGTTCGGTGACAGTTTTTACTACCTTACTCGCTTTCCCAACTCAGTATCCGTCATCGACCTCCCCAACATCCAAATGGCTATAAACACTTTTTCTTTATGTCAAAAGGATTCAAGAACTGCGAACACCGATACTTCAACTGCCCTCGTAAGTCTTCTATCTTTTTGAATTCAGCACATGAACTTTTTATCACTTTCACACACCTCTTTTTTTTTTAAGTATTCCAACTGAGTTCTTTTCCTTGTGCAACTATATTTGTGAGGAGAGGGCGATTTGAGACCCTTGGGGTTCAATATGAGACTTTTTCTAGTCTTCCTCCAAAGGAGAAAGACTATTGTTAGGTTATGAATGATGCCACCATGGTGGTCTATAACCTGATCATCAAGGTCCAGACACTGGATTTCAGGATACGAGTTCCTCTTCCTGTCATCCCCAAGCTCCCCTCTCCTCAAGAGCCTTGCCAGCTAATGAAGACATTGAGGAGGAGGAGGACGTGGAACTACTGGTGCGTAAAAGGCAAGCTCCTAAAGACAATCAGGGGCCTGATCCAGAGCGATCTGTGTCCAGGGCAGCAGTCGTCCCCTCTAGCCAAGGTAACCCATATAGAGAGTTAGATCAGGTTGTTGCCAATTTTAGGCTAATTCACTTCAACCCTAACCACCTCATTAGTCGTCATCCTACCGACCCAAAACTAAACACAACCCTCCTTCAGTGTGTGGACCATTTGGTGGTACGCTATGACCACAGCTACCCCAAAGGTACCATTGTGGTTGACAACACTCTCAATTTTAGCTCCACCATTTTTTAAGAGTATGGGACAAACCGTAGGACCTGGACTTCCTTGCGTCAGGGTGCATATGCCCCTGATTTTTAGCAGTACATTGATGAGTCCAGCCTTGGAGAAGGACCTGAACCCCCTAGGACCCAGGATGTCAAATATTTAGATTCTCCCCCACCTTTATTAATCCAATTGTTAGAGGTTGTGCCTAGCCCAGTCCATAACCCTGAGCTAATTGTAGTAGATTCTTCCCCTAGCTCGGAAGGTATGGTTCTTGCTCTTTTTCTTGTACTTATATTACTTTGAATAATTATTTCTTAAATATAAACCTTCTGCTCATTCTTTTTCAGGTGAAGAGATGGAGCTGGCAGATGCCTCGAGTTTGAAGAGTGTTTTTAAGGCCGGTGGGACTGGAGCTAGTCTTGTGGTGAAGAGGGCCAGACTGACAAATAAACAAGCTCCCAAGACTGGGGCTACCACCACTACAAGAAAAAGAGTCTACTGTGACAACTTTTGTCATCGCTGTAGATCAAGAAGTTGTCGCTACAGCAACGACATGTCATCGCCAAAACGGTGTCGCTGTAGGTCCGTATGTGTGGAAATCTACAGCGACGACAAAATGCAGTTGTGGTAGTAGTAGTTTACTACAGCGACGACATGTCAGTCGCAGTAGGGAATCCTTTTTTTCATTTGGACTCAGATATTGCGACGACATGTCGTTCCTGTTGGTGGTTGCAAAATTTGAAATTTTGAATTTCAAAAACTCATAGAGTGACGACATGTGGTCACTGTAGGTCCGTCGACCCCCCCATCTACAGAGACGATATGTCGTTGCTGAAGAGTGTGTGGTTTTATATGCTTTCAGCAACCCCATGTCATCACCGTAGTGTCACGAAAACTCAAATTTTTTTGTTCAGCGTGCACCCTACAGCGACGACATGTCGTCGCTGTAGGCATACAATTTTTTTTAATTTAATTAATTATATTGATTAAAATTTATTAATTAAATAAATAAATAAAACCAACTTATTTTAATTAAATAATAAAACCAATTTATTAATTAAAAAATAAAATCAATTTAACAATATCCATAATCTCCAAAATGTAAGATAACAAAACATAATTATTAATGTCTCCAAAATAAAAAAAAAAACAACACATCAAATTAATAATTTAAAAATAGTAATATAATAAAACTAAATGTCATCAAAATCAATTCCAAAGTCATTATCATCAGGCTGTTGTGGTGGTTGTAGTGGTGGCTGTGGTGGTTGTGGCTGCTGTGGTTGTTGTGGTTGAAAGCTTGCCATCATGGACTGTATCATATTCATGTCCAAGTTGACAGGCTGAAATTGTGGAGCTCGGATGTTCGGATTTGCTGCTTGCAAAAATTGTTTCATTAGCTAAAGTTGTTGTTCTGGGTCATAAAGGCTTGATTGAAGTGTTGAATCATGGATTGGAAAGCCTCAGGTGGTATCGTTCGAGGGCCAACTGTGGTGGATGGAAACAGTGATGCCTCTGATTGTGAAGAGGATCCGGTGGCGCTTGAGGCAAAGGTACTAGTGCCCTTCAACTTGCGTCCAATACCTCGGTTGTGGTCACGATGTTGACCAAGTACCTTTGAGATGACTTGTGCCTCATTGACAGTGGCACTTCCTGCTTCAGATTAAGATTGAGATTGAGATTGGGATTGTGTCTAGACTTCTTGCTGCAAGACATCCTGCAATTTAGAAACAAGACAATTAATACATAATATAATTGAATAATATACATATATACAAAACATAGAAAGTTACCTACATATGCATCCTTAGCATTCGTGTTCACCCATTGACGTGTCGGATGATTGTGCATGTCATGGAACGTATCGTTAATGCTAGGCAATTCCTTAGTTTGAAGATTCATCTTTAGAAAACAAAATTTAACAAAATCTTAGTTAAATATTGAAATTATTATTAAGATAACTTAAAATATTTCAAATTATCTATATATTTTTATTTACCTTCTTAAATTCAGTAGAAGCATAAGAAGTCGATCCATGGAGACTTGGAAACTTCTGTTTTTGCTCTGTTGGTAGCATTTTCCTTTGAGAGTGCCATGAATTGTGGAGTGGTGAAAAGGCCAACAAACTTCTTCCAACACTTTGTCAATGTCTTTCGGTGGATTCTTTCTGCTTGTCTTGATATGATCATATCCTCCATGTTCATCGAAGTGTCTTTTCTTGCGACCTTTTCTATCCTTGTAGTGATCCTGAAACTCTCGCTCAATCCCAGTCTCTATCAGTTGCCACTCAATGAGAGCTCGGGGAAGAATGCAAAATTCCTTCTGTTGACGTGGTTTTTCGCGAACAGTTTATTAAGAAATTATAAGGTAGATTAGTGCTTAGAAATAAACCGTAATGAGAAATGAAATGAATTCACAAGAACACAAATCTTTTACATGGTTCAGTGGTGTTGACGATAAGAACTCGTCAACGATACATGGTCAGAAAACTCAAGTTATATTGCAAAAGATAGCTAAGAATAAGATGGAAGGAACTTGAATGAGCAGAAAATACACTACTACAATGAAGCAAAGAACATATATTTCTTAATTGTCTGTCCATACAATGAATTTTCCAACCCCTAAACCTGAGGGGTCGAAGCCTATTTATAGGTGGGCTCTATTGGCCTCTGATACAAGTAAGTCCCAGGTGACAAGGACGTACGCAGGTACATGGCCAGGGTAGTGGCTGAGGACATAGTGGTGTCTACCCTGACAATGCCAGAGTAGTGGCACATGACATCGTACTCTCCACTCTGGTATATGGTCGGGGGTGCTTAGGTAGTGCCTCCACTCTCGGTACGGGTCCGTACCGCCACTACTTGTTAGACGCGGATGTCAAGACCATGCCTCTGTCCTCCTCATGGTCGTACATCCTATATCAGTACGCGTACCTTGTACTGTAATGACCCACTAATCTAGACTATTTGGACCATTAACGAAACTATACATAAAACTTACATTTTTACGAAAATAGCATAATTTATTGAGTAACTTGCAAAATAAGAGTTACTTACAAATAAATAGAGTACTTAAGAAGGATTATGGGATCCCATAGTTTTTAAAACAAAACATGATTTAAATGAAAAGGATTACATAAGAAAATGCGGAAAATACATATAAAACCATAAAAATTAAAAGGAGACTACATCCTCGAATCGAATAACGCTCGGCCCCTTGACTCCATTCACCATCGATACACATCCTCCAAGCGTCACGAATCTTTCCACCTCTAAAGCTTATTTCCTGCACATAAACAGAAAGGAATGAGCCTAATGCCCAGCAAGGAAAAATCTAACACATAGTCATAAACATAAACAAAATTTCATAATAACGTAAAGACATATCATAACACATAATTCACTTATTATAATGGCCATTATTACTTGGGGTCCCATAGACTAACAAGCTTATGCCCATGAGATTAGTGGGGTCCTACCAGCTAAATAGGCATATGCCCACAATCTTTTTGGGGTCTTGTTAGTCAAATAGGGCATAAGCCCAAGCCTACAACAAACACATGCATAACAAATTCATAACACATTCATAACATATCATAACATAACACATAAGATAACATAAACATAAACATATATATTCTAGCCTATTTTCCTTACCAGAGTTACCGGGATAAAATGGACTGAGTTGGGACTTTTCGGAACACTCCTAAAACCATAATGAACAAGAGTGAGTCTAAAGAAAGGAGATGAAATGAAAGAGAATAGGAAGACTAAACCATTAAAAGAAAATATGCTTACCACAACTTAAGTGCTTAAGAACTTGGATTCCCTAACCAAAATAAGAATGAGGTTAGGAAATTGAGTAGAAGACTAAGAGAAAGGAAACATAATACAGAAAGGAACTAGAGTTTTGGTTACCTCAAAGATTTGCAAGATCAATCTAACCTCCACCGAAATACTATAGAACTCACTTCCCAAAGTGTTTGATAAGCTTATGATGTTTAAGCTTATAGTTTTTCCCCAAACCAGGTGTTTACACTCTCACTCTCACTTAACACTAGCAGCCTCTGAACTTAGAGCAAATGGTGAATAATGGCTGGGTACTAGGTCCTATTTATAGAGTTTGGGAATGAAAATATCTTGATTTTACTTGAATAAAAATAATGGCTTTTTAGGTGAAAATCATTTGAATAATCGTTCAGCAGAGGCTGAAGACTCGTTCAAAAGATGCTGGACTGTTGAAGGAGTTTGAATGGCTGAAAGGAAATGAATTCAAAAGAGTTTGAATTCATGCTGAAGGAGGCGATATATCGCCCCCTGTAGGCGATATATCGCCTGGGCCAGTATGCCCGAGGCGACCGTGCATCGTCTCGTGTGTTCCGTATCTACGTGCTGCGATATATCGCCCCCTATAGCTGTGATATATCGGCACACGCTGAATATTTAAACATGAAATTACACATTTTTAGCTAAGTTTGAATGGAGTAAACAGCCTTGACTAAGCCTTTAACGTATTCAAAGCTGCTGACTGACCCTATATCATTCAAACCTTACCCTTATTTAATTTAATCCTCCAAAATACTTAATCCTTAATTACCATTCATAACATGTGCTTAAAATCCTATTGGTTGATGTCTAAACCTTATAATATAATAAATATAATCATTAATATCAGTCACATTAATCAAACCTTAGGTTATACTTAATATTCATAAACTATAGATTAAACTTAGAAAATCTATAAGTACTACTATGAGTGTCCAAATAATTCTCGGTCTGAACCAAAAATCCATGGTAACAAAGATAACACTAAACATACTATAATACTACTAAACATTTAGCTAAGTAAAGTTCTTGGACTCTACATGTACCCAACCATCTTCATCAATTCTAGTTTGGCAACAAACGATTGTTTGGTATTTCCAAGTGTTCCTCGAGCGCATATTGAGGAGGTTTCAAACTTTACATGCCATGAGAAGACAAGGTGTGGGGGTGCCTCACTGGTGACACCTACTTCTAGAGGGAACTAGGGCCTCTTCAGCGAGGCACAGGGTGCTTGTGACGAGACAAGGTGCACACGGGAGGCCTCACATAGCGAGATACTAAGGGTCCTTAGAGGGTCTCGCATAGTGAGATAGCCCTTGGAGACCTATGTTCGGATGCATGTGTTTATGCATGTGGGACACGAGAGGCCTAGCGGGGCTACACCTCATGTGATCACTAAGAGGCGAGACACGATGTCTCGCGTAGACACAGTGCGTGCGTTAGGCTAGCCGAAAGCCTCGCATAGCGAAGGTGGCATGCGCACGAGAGGCTTGCCGAGAGCCTCGCATAGCGAGGGTGGCGCCTCGGGGTACCCGTGTTTGGGTGCTTAGGTGCGTGTGGGAGGCTAGCCGAGGACCCTCATAGGGCGAGGGTGGTGTGTGCACGAGAGGCTTGCTGAGAGCCTCGCATAGCGAGGGTGGCGCCTCGGGGTACCCTTGTTCGGGTGCTTAGGTGCGCGCGGGAGGCTAGCCAAGGACCCTTGCATAGCGAGGGTGTCGTGCGCACGAGTGGCTTGTCGAGAGCCTCACATAGCGAGGGTGGCTCTCTTGGCCTAACGACTCCGATGCCAAGTCAGGCCCTCGCCGCTTCATTCATGCGGAAGGTAGCCTAGTGGGTTGGCACGCGTCAATCCTAGACGGGTTAGGCATTGCTTTGCGAGGCCTTTCCATCACAAGTCCTTTGTGTGAGTGTCAACCTTAGGTTACCTCATGCCCATACCACCTAGGAGTTACCACATACCCTTGGCACCTCACGACGATGTCCACAAGGGTAGCGACGCATAGAGCAAGGGATGTCCCATAGCACCGTCCCACTAGCATGTGTTTCATAATCTTTACGGTGCCTCGTAATATAGAGGTTCTCTTGGATGGCATTCACAATGGAAGAATTCCCACATTTACACTTTCCCCCGAGTCTATAAGTACATTATAAGTGTGCTTGTAGACTTTTTCTTCTTCCCTTATTTGATATGTATGGCAAGTTTTGGGAGACTCAACCTTGGTGCGCTATCCAATGTTTCTTGAAGAAACACCATGCGGATTGAGGTGTTTTGTTTCTTTATAGTGTCCAAAGATACACAAAAACCATCTAAATTTTGTGATGATCCAAGTGTATCCCTAAGGTTGAATAAGGGCCAATCATTTCCAAGTGCGGATCCCAAGGTTTCCAATGCTCTTGATCTACACCATTCATGCAATTCAGATCCAATGGCTAGCGAGCCTTGAATTTCCCAATAAATATCCCAAAACTAGAACCCATTTCTCTACACCAAGACTTGTTAGCCTAGTGGTATTCCCTCTAAGCCTCTTCCAAGAGCTCCAAGGTTCTATTCTCCATGTAAGCATTTTTGAGGTAAATTTCTCTTCTTTTCATTTATTCTTCCTTTTTTGTTTTGTTTTTTTTACTTATTTCTCTTTATACTAGGTTCGCATTGTAGTGGCGCTAGGCATTCTCTTGTTGCTAAGGAATCACCCTTGCTTGTTGCTTAATCGACCTTATGCCCCCACAATTTTGTCCTCGCGCACCTGTACACCCCCACCAGACGCAACCTTACGCCACCTTACACCTTCAGGTATACCTCTTTCCTCCAATGATATGCATGTTTCCCTTATCTATTACATGGGGGTAGGGTCATTGGATGTAATGCACTTATTCTTTAGAGGTTGTCATTCTCTTTTCTTATGGCCTTCAAGTACATACGCATAGGCCCTTTTCTTATACTCCTCATACTCATGTTGTAGATATATGGTTATCCTTATGCACATACATCCTCGAGTCTTAGCTGGCCTATGGCATCTAGGTGATGTCCCAAAGGTTCTTCTAATGGTGAATTCATTAAGTTGTCATCCTCTGACTCTGAGACCAATGTTCGCAGGCCCTCTAATTGTGGGGGTGTGCGAATGCTCTACCAACAGAGATTTTCCTACCCCAGGCAAAAGGTGCGGGGCCTGGAGAAGGAACTAGAATCTATTACTAGTGATGAGGGTTTAGGTTTCTCCCCATGGCATGCGACATACATTTCCCAGCTACATTCAACCCTTCAGGATTGTCTTTCTGAAATTGCTTGCCTAGAGGAAAACTTGCCCCCCGAGCCTTTTTCTTTCTATGGTGACGAGACTTCCAGTCATAGGGGTCCTCTCCCTGAGAGCGATGACTATGAATCAGCTGAACCTGAGTATCTTTCTATGATCCCACCCACGCTTCCTCCCCTGCCCCCAGTTTTACGCCCTAGGGTCAAGCAGAGTGCTGGTAGATATAAGACGCGTGGGGGGTCTTCCAAGACCTTGAGAAAGTCTATAGCTCACAAATTGTCTTTCTCTGTCTAAGTACCTGAGATGCGGAAGAGAACTTTCGACACTTCCAAAGACGTGGGCAGGTCAACCCTTACCAGCGTTAAACTTTCCAACATGCTAAAGGCTCATCACCTATCATCAGATCTCAAGTTCGTCATCCCAAACCACGGTGAACGCGCATCTAAACCGCCCGAAGGGTTTGTGGCCTTCAGCGACTCCATCATCAAATCTGGGGGGGCTCTGCCGCTTCACCCCTTCTTCATCAAAGTACTTAACTATTTTGAACTGGCGCCTCTACAACTGTCCCCCAACTCTTGGGTGATGCTTAGCAACTTATACGTGCTATTCACCCTTAGGGCGAATTCATCTGCTCCCTGGTTCTACCAGCTCCAAAAAGTCATGGCCCATAAAGGGCATTCTCTCGTGGGGGATCCATTTCAAACAGGGGCTTGTGGAAAACAGGCTACTTCTTCACGTATAGCAGGTTCACCTGACACACTCGCTTCAACACTCCAAGTAAGACAATTCTCCCCTTGAGTTCATACATGAGAGGTTTCTCTTTTAACTCTGCTTTTCTTGTATTATTTATCTAACTATGGTTATTTCTTTTCTCTTGATGGCAGGTCTCTTAGAGGTTGTTGGCTTTACCTTGAAATCGTCGGCTCGCGATCGAGTGATGAAAATCCTAGACTTGTTGGTTGAATGCAAACAAGCCTGTGCCCTTTTTACAGAGATCAACCTTCACTTGTACAAGCTGCTGTCCCCGCACCAAGCCGTCTCTTTATGCTCTGTCTTGTTTGACTCTGCAGGTACATGGCTATATGGCCATGATGAAGGTAATTATGACGAGGCAGTTGATACGGACTATGTCTACCCATCAGGTGATCATATGGACACTGAGGAGGAGGTGGAGTCCGAGAACTACTCGTGTCTGCACTTTTTGGCCGACAGGGCTAGGAATGTGGCCGATGATGGGCATACCGACGGTGTCACCTCTCGGGTGCCACCATCGATGCCTAGTGATGAGTTTTCCTTCAACGCCTCTGTCCCCCACTCTTCTGTGCCTAAAAGGAATTTTGTTATTCCTTCTTTTGTTGGGGCTCCTCTACCCTCGGGGGGGGGGGGGGGAGTTTCTAGGCAGGCGTCTTCAGGTGCCTCTTTACCTAAAGAGATGACTTCGCGATCTTTTTCCCCCTACACCTCTGCAGATGGATTAGGACCTTCTCGGTCCCCTTCTCTGTCAAAGCGCACCTCAGCTGGTGCACACATTTCCCCCGTCATTCTTACGCTTCTGCTTCCAAAGACCATCCTCTGGCAGGCTAGTATGGGGAAGCCATGAGCCATCATCTGGGAAACTTTCCCAAAGGTGAGTGGGGATCCTTGCATGCCATTCCCGATGCTGAGCTGGAAGATGCTTATATGCCAGCTTCCTTGCAGGTATTTGTCAAGACACTAGATTTATTCATTTTATATATATATTTCATTTTGTTTTGATATCGCTTGACCCTCGAGGCTTTATTCTATGTTTTTGCCCTTACTTAGGCTTTTGTCCTGAGTTAGCGGCTGATTGCCTCGAACTCTTCATTGACCCAACGGCTACAACACAAGCTCAAGGAGGCACTGGGGAACCACTCGATGGCCGAGGTGGAAAAGGATGTCTTGTCGAGTCAACTGACCGAGGTGGTTTGCTAGAGAGATGTCGCTTTAGCCCAGGCTACATCAACTTCTCACACCAACACCCAACCAGAAGCTACCATCCATACTTTAAACGAGAGGATTATTGCACTAGAGGTTGAGCTTGTGAATGCCGAGAACGGCATAGTTGAGCGCACGCTGCATGCCGTATGGAGGACCAACCCTGTCGTTGACCTGTGTCCCTTTGGATATTATGCAGTTGAGAAGATTTCTGAGTGGAAGGGCCAGGATGGAAACTTGTAGATCCTTTTTCATTCGGCTTATATATGTTGTTGCCATGTAATCCCTCATATTATTTCCCCTTTCACTCTTTTTTTTTGTTTATCAAACTTAAGGGGCTTTGGTAAGCCCCTCTTATTGTTGTTATTTGTGGATTACATATCTCTTCCTTGATCTGATGATAATCTTTCTTGTGCACCTTGATTATACTTGTAAGGACATGTTAACCCATTGGGTTCTCGGGGTCCTTTTATATTCTTTGCGTGCTTGTTACTTTTTGCGAGAAGCGTCATTCTCGTCATTATGTATAGTACTATTTCCTCAAGGGTCTCTTTTAGGACCCTTTTTGGCTAGCCGACTTAGAGGCCACTCTAGACTTATTGGGAGATTCCTTCCTTATGGCCTCATCCCCTGCGAGGGTGTCAGCCTTTGGTTGGAGGTCATTTTAATATTCATAATGGTAGCTAATACTTTTGAATATAAGAGATAAGAGTTTTTTTTTCTTTGCTTATACACGTGCCTCCTATCCTACCCCCCCAAGTGCTTGGTGAAATTTATTCCAGCATGCACTTTGGTGGATGCTCACATAGAGAAGAAAAATAACTTGTGAAGTTACGAACAATTTGATTTATAGTAGGCAGGTTACAATGACATATATGAAATGGTTACATCTACTTGGGATGTTACCTGGGTAGCCTCTTTGATTCTTATCTACTAAGTTAACATAACATGCAACAAACTAAACATAGCTATTCTTTGCATCGGATGTGGAAGTCTTACTGGTAGTATTTCTTGAGGTGTTCCGCATTCCATGCTCGAGGTATGACGGTGTTATCCATGCGGGCCAGTTTATAGGTGTTTGGTGCTATTCATTGAGCGACTTGGTAAGGTCCTTCCCAATTCGCCCCTAGTAGCCCCGCCCCTGGATCTCGAATTTTGGGGAGTACTTTACTTAGTACCAAGTCTTCTACCCTGAACATTCTCTCTCACACCCTCGAGTTGTAGTACCTTGCTGCCCGCTGTTGGTATATCGCCACTCTTATTTGTGCCCTTCCCCTTCTTTCTTCTAACATGTTTAAGCTTTCTACCATTGCTGCATGGTTGGCCTGGTCCTCGTATGTCTGTATCCTGAAGGAGTTAACCTTTATCTCAATCGGGAGAACAGCGTCACATCTGTATGCTAAGGCGAAAGGGGTTTCCCTCGTGGTTGTGCGCGGGGTGGTCCTGTAAGCCCAAAGCACATTAGGTAGCTCCTCAACCCAGGCTCCTTTCATCTTCTCTAGCTTTGTTTTTAAGTTCTTCTTAAGGACTTTGTTAACGGCCTCCACCTGCCCATTGGCCTGTGGATGTACAACAACTGATAAGCTTCCCCTTATTCCTTTTTCCGTACAGTACTCCTCAAACGTTTCCCCCTCAATATGGGTGCCGTTGTCAGAAATAATTTTGTAGGGCACTCCATATCTGAAGACAATGACTTTGTTGATAAAGGTGGAAATATGTTTAGTCGCTATTTTTACTAGAGGTTCTGCTTCAACCCACTTGGTGAAGTAATCTATGGCTACGACAACGTACTTCGCTCCACCTCTACCTGCGGGAAAGGTGCCAATCAAGTTTATCCCCCAGATAGCAAAAGGCCAAGGTCTTGTCAGGCTAGTTAACTCATTCGGGGGTTTCCGGGGGTAGTTTGCATGTCTCTGGCATTTGTCACATTTTATTGCGAAGTCCATTGCATCCCTATCCATGGAGGGCCAGTAGTACCCTTGCCTCACGGCTTTCCGAGCCATGGATGATCCACTCGCATGGTTGCCACACTCGCCCTCATGTATTTCATATAGCACTTTCCTCGCCTCCTCCTCACCAACACACCGCAAGAGCGGTATAGAAAACTCTCTCTTGTACAAGATCCCATCTACTAAGGTGTATCAGGCAGCCTTATACACCAGCCTTCGAGCCTCCCTCTTGTCTGTTGGTAAGGCTCCATCCTTCAGGTAGCTTACAATTAGGTCAACCCACAACTCCTTTGGGATGTTGATCATAAGAATCTCTGAATTAACGAAGCTTGGCCTCAGTAAGTATTCCATAGGCACTGATTCAAGGATATCCCTATCCTTAGTAGAAGCCAACTTTGCGAGGGCATTGGCATGGGTATTCCTCTCTCTTAGGATTTGCTCTATGCTATACCCCACCAACTGCCCTAGATAGCCTCTTACCCTTTCAAAGTATGCGGCCATCTTAGGACCCCTCGCTTGATACTCGCCCTTCACTTGGAACACCACCAACCGCGAGTCACTAAAAATGTGTAAATGTGTTACCTTTAGCCCCTCGGCCAACCGCAACCCAGCTAGGAGTGCTTCGTATTCTGCCTCATTGTTCGAGGCTTCAAACCCAAACCGTATCGCGCAGTACATCCTGTGTCCCCCGGGTCTAGTCATCACGATACATGCTCCAACTCCCCCTTCGTTGGATGCTCCATCCACATGCATGCTCCATTCCTCAAAATTCCTTTGCTCTCCTTCTCCAACCAACTGTCCCTCTCCTTCATCTCCTCCTTTGTTCGGTCGATAGGTGAACTCCACTATGAAGTCCGCAAGCACTTGCCCATTGATGGAGATCGTTGGGATATAAGTGATGTTGAATTGACTCAACTCAATCGACCATTTCATTAGTCTCCCCGAGGTGTCAGGTTTATGCAAGACCTATCTTAAAGGACTATTAGTGAGTACCTGGATTGCGTGGGCATGGAAGTAGGGATTTAACTTCCTTGAGGCCACTACTAATGTGTATCTCTGGGTATTGGTTCTCCGTATCTACCAACCGTTTGTTGACGCCTCTTCTCTCCCCTTACCAGGGCCGTGCTCATGGTATGCTCGGATACTACTAAGTACAAGTATAGTCTTTCACCCTTTTCAGGTTTAGCCAGCAAGGGTGTCTTCCCTTAGTGTTCATTCAACTTGGTTAAAGCATCCTCACATTCTCCATCCCAAGCAAACTTTTTGCTCCCTTTTTCGATGTTGAAGAAGGGGAGGCACTTGTCTGTAGACCTTGAAATGAATCTGTTAAGGGCTGCCACTTGTCCCATCAGACATTGCACCTCCTTCTTATTCTTGGGTGGGTTCATTTCTATTAAGGCCCTTATCTTGTCAGGATTAGCTTTGATGCGTCTGGAGTTGTCCATGAAACCCAAGAAATTTCTCGAGGAGACACCGAAAGTGCACTTGAGTGGATTTAGCTTCATTCGGTACCCCCTGAGTGTGTCGAACATCTCACCGAGGTCCCTGTTGAGTTTTGCAGCATCTTTGGTCTTCACCAACATATCGTCAACATATACTTCCATGTTCCTCCCTATCTGGTTGGTGAACATTTTGGTCACCAATCTTTGATAGGTGGCACCTGCGTTCTTCAATCTGAAAGGCATCACTCTATAGTAGTAGAGTCCTTTATCTGTTTTGATTGATGTATGCTCTTCATCAGCTGGGTTCATAGGTATCTGGTTATACCCAGAGTAAGCATCCATGAAGCTGAGTAACTCGTGTCCAGGCGTCGCATCCACCAGCTGATCTATTCTTGGAAGCAGAAAACTGTCATTAGGACATGCCTTATTGAGGTTTGAGAAGTCCACATAAGTCCTCCATTTTCCATTCGGTTTCGGGATTAGTACAGGGTTCGATACCCATACAGGATAGAATGATTCGCGGATGAACCCATTCGCCTTCAATTTGTCAACCTCCTCCTTTAAGGTTGCGTACCTCTCTGGGTCAAGCGCTCATCTTTTCTGCTTAACGGGCCTTGCCTCAGGGGTGATATTCAAATGGTGGCACATGATCGCAGGATCTATCTCCACCATGTCCTCATGACTTCAGGCGAATACATCCATATTTCCCTTCAAAAACCTTACCAACTTCTCCTTCGTGTCGTCCTGAAGGTTTTTTCACACCTTCAACTTTCGCAACAACTCTTCCATCACCACGATTTCCTCTACCTCCTCCATGGTTTCTGCCCCTAGCTCCTTCATGACTCTGGGGTCTAGTTCCTGTGGGTTTATGCCTCCATGTACTAACATCACCATTGGTTCTCACAGTTTCACAGGCGTGCGAAGGGAAGGGCTATAACACTCCCTTGCTTCTCTCTGTTCTCCTTTCATACTCGTTATTCCACCGGGAGTTGGGAACTTGACGGATAGGTGATATATTGAAGTTATCACTTTCAATTCTCTTAGGGATGGTCTCCCCAATACAGCATTGAAAGTTGAAACACAGTCCACCATGATGGAGTTTGTTATGACTGTGGTCTGTCTGGGTTATTCTCCCATGGTTAGTGCCAATTCGATCACCCCTAAGGGTTTTATTGAGTCCCCCATGAACCATATAAGGAGGATTGGCAAGGTTTCAAGTGTCTGACACCCACGCCCATCTTCTCCAAGGCGGGGCGATACAAGATATCCACGAAACTTCCATTGTCTATGAGGACCCGATGCACCCGCATGTTAGCCAATTGAACCATCAACATCAGAGGATCATTGTCGGGAAAGTGCACCCCTCGCGCATCCTCCTCTGTGAAAGTGATTGAATCATTCTCTCCCTTAAAGCTTTTCAGGGGTCGCTGCTCCAGACTCATGACAAACAGTGGTGGACTCCGTCTGACTTCTCTAGCATACCTGTCTCAATTATTTCTAGACTCTCCTCCAAACCCCAGACCTCTGAAGATCGTTCTTACTTCTCCTTGTATCTCCAAGGCTCTTTCTCAGGCCTGAGGTATCACCGACTCGTTCTCTAATTTTTTATTTTCCCTTCTGACATATTGGCCTAGGTGCCCCCTGCGTATGAGCTCTTCAATTTCTTCCTTCAAATGGGTGCCTTCTGTCGTGGTATGGCCGACATCCTTCTGGTACTGACAGTATTTTCTAGGGTCCCTCTTGGACCGATCTTTTCTCATCAGCGGGGGCTCTCTGGTGTCTGTCAGGTTTGTATAGAAGGTGTAAGCTGCTTGCCTAGGGTCAACCCCGCGTTTGGGCCTTCTCTGGAGGTCATCACTTGGCCCCTCGTATGGCCTTTTCTTTTTTGTCCCATTCGATCCTTCATAGGTTGAGAGCTTACACATGGGACTCATTTTTTCCCGCCTTGAAGATCTCATGGCCATCCTCAACCCGAATGTACTTTTGTGCCCTTTCGTAGAAGTCATCTAAGTCGGTGACTTCCCTTTTGAGCATGTTATCCAAAAGTTTGCTACGCGGGCACACTCCAGCCAAGATTGCCATCTTCAGTTCTCCCCTGGTCAGGCTTCCCACCTTGGCCGCCTTCATGTTGGACCTATGAATGTAGCTCTTCAAACTTTCTCCTTCACCTTGCTTTATGTTAGCGAGACTAGTGCCCGGTATGGTGTAATCCCGCACGACATGATGTTACTGGCGAAACTCGTCGAAAAACTACTGCCATGACCTAATGGTCCTCGGTCTCAGCCTCTTAAATAATTTGTAAGCAGGCCCTTTCAGTGTGATAGCAAAGCAGTGACACCTCGCTCTGCTATTGATCCCTCTCAGCTCATTAAGTCGTTGAAGGCGTCCAAGTGGTACTTGGAATCTGAGGTACCTTCGTATGGGGTTCTTTAAAGTTGGCCGGGAGTCGCTCTAACTAGATTTCTCATGAGAAAGGTGACTCGTAGTCGAATTCTTCATCGTTAATGTGCCCCCCTGATGCCGTGACAATCTTGCTCCGAAGACTCCTCATCTCGGTGTCTAGCTCTTGTCGCCTCTTATGTAAGGAGTCCCTTATCTCAGTGGGATTGCCCTTCCTCTTTTCTCCATCCATGGGAGGGGCCACAGGGGGCATCGTCCTCGCTCCTGAAATTTTCCCATTGAGCTTTTCTCTTAAGTCAGGCATCGCTTCCTTAGAGGTGACTTCAACCTCGTTCCTAAGACCATCGTTGTTCCTCCGTCTTTGCTCTTGGGAGTATTTCGTTGGTCTAGGGCCCTCATGGTATTTTTTCTAGGGGGTGTTGCTAGTGGAGAATCAAGTTCTCCCATCGTCCACGAGGACAGCAGTTTCCCCTCTTTCTCGTTCTTTCTCCTTGTGCTTCGAAATGGGTAGGCTCGATTTTCCTTGCAACGGGTCTCGGTGGCCAGAGTGGGGTGCCACCGGGGGTCGGGGACATGGAGGCACTGGTGGCTCTGGGTGACCTCCGTCGGGCCGAACAGCTGGGGATGATGCTCCCTTCTCTAGCATTGGTGAAGAACGTTTCTCCAGCATGCCCCTCGACTTAGGTGGAGGGGGTTCCTTCAGGGACGCCCTCTGTTGCTCTCCGTCCAGGCGAACCTCAACATCTTGTAGCTGATGTAGGCATTTTGAATGCCTTGGTATTTCTCCTTCTCTGAAGGTGATGAAAGAACATTGGCTTGACACTCGTTCTTCCCACAGACGGTGCCAAACTGTTGGCGGTAAGAACTCATCAATGATATAAGGTCAGAAAAGTCAAGTTATATTGCGAAAGATAACTAAGGATAAGATGGAAGGAACTTGAATGAGCAGAAAATACAGAACTACAATGTAGTAAAGATCATATATTTCTTAACTATCTATCCATACAATGAATTTTCCAACCCCTTAACGTGAGGGGTCGAAGCCTATTTATAGGGGGCTCTATTGGCCCTTGATACAAGTAAGTCCCAGGGGACAAGGACGTACACAGGTACATGGCCAGGGTAGTGGCTCAGGACATAGTGGTGCTTAGGTGGGCGTTGCTGGCTCCTCGGGGTACCCGTGTTCGGGTGCTTAGGTGCGCGTGGGAGGCTAGCCGAGGACCCTCACAAAGTGAGGGTGGCGTGCGCATGAGAGGCTTCCCGAGAGCCTCGCATAGTGAGGGTGGCTCTCTTGGCCTAACGACTCCAATGCCAAGTGAGGCCCTCGCCCCTTCGTGCATGCAGAAGGTAGCCCAGCGGGTTGGTGCGCGTCACTCCAAGATGGGTTAGGCCTTGCTATGCGAGGCCTTTCCCTCGAAAGGCCTATGTGCGAGTGTCAGCCTTAGGTTACCTCATGCCCATACCACCTAGGAGTTACCACACACCCTTGGCACCTTAAGCCGATGTCCACAAGGGTAGCAACGTAACGAGCGAGACATTTCTCGTAGCACCGTCCCACTGGCATGTGTTTCATAATCTTTAAGGTGCCTCGTAATATGGAGGTTCTCCTGAATGGCATTCACAAGGGAAGAATTCCCACATTTACAAGTGGTTAAAATCCACCTAGTCCACGAGTCTATACAATTGTTATTTTCTCTCAATTTTGGCAGAGTTTCAGTATTACAGAATAATGGTCCCTTTTCTTGTCCAATATCCCCAATATTTATAGAGAATTTCCATGGACAGGTTTAGGTAACCGCGTGAGTGAATCATGCATATACATATTTGTTACATTTAATAAAAACAATTCCCATTTATATTGGGATATGAATTGATAACAGAATAAATAGATTCCTGTTATCTCAGACAATAAATATGGCAACCTGGTCATAATTAACCGCATAAAAGGACTCGAGTTTATAGGGATTCGCGGGTGTGCAATATGTTTGAATTACCATGAACTGAACATCTCCTCCAAGCTCATACTTCGACTGCTGTTTGAATATTACGAGCTCACACTTCACAACCTTCATGTCTGTAGCTCAGGTTAAACCCAGGACGCCTAACACCATACATGCCCACGTGAAACTGGAGTTGCTTATGTGGATAATAAGCAGATATCATTCCCTTGGTTATTTCTCTGTATATTTATTTGCCAGCTGTACCCAAACTGAGTGAATGACTCAAGCTAAAATTAGGGTACAACATTTGCCCCTCAAGCTCCTGCTTGTGTATGACGTCATCATTTTCTGACCTACACATAGGGGCTTTTAGTCTTCTGTTACACAAAACCATGCTAGCCCACTACTCGAGTACTGGACATGTGGTGTACTACAATTGATGTCTGTTCGGGTTTTGAGGACTGCAATAATTGTCTTGTCACCTTTTTGCCGTCATTTTGTTTATTAAACCTTGTCCTTTGGATCTTGAACTAACCCAAACAGATGGCCCAGATTAATTTACACCACTTACATATAAAAGGGAGGGCCAAGTTTCAGACTTCACCACCTTTAATTTAAAAAAATTCCTCTTATGCGCTTCTGAAACTTCCTTCTTTCCCAGAAATCCCCAAATGTCGTTCATTGTACCCAGTTACTCAAAAGTTTTCCAGGAACCTCCCTTTGCAAAGTCTACATCTTACAGTCGGAGAACATACTGTAAGTATCTCTCTTTTTTGGTTTGAAGAATTTTTTTTACTAGACTTTTGTTCTTCAACATGTTCATCCACACTATTCACTATAGTCAATATTAGGTTATTTTTTAATGTTTTTAGGGAATAGGTTTTGACTTAGGTACAACGAGTGAGTCCAAAAATATCATTAGCAATAAGACATTCATAAAACTGGGACATTTCTGGGTAATTCTAGGTAATTCCAATGGCGAGTTAATGTAAAGAATACCCATTCGGGATAAAGAAAATGAAGGGTTTTTAGGGTTTAAACCAGATAGCTTAGGGGTCATGCTTCTTGGGCGGTTTTGCACTAAACCGCCTCCCAAGGAAAGTAGTGGTCTGACAGTCTGACACATGAATCCCTAAATATCAGGGGTCTGTTAGGAAACCGAGGCGCGTAACTTAGGGTATTGCGTGGCATCACATGATGGGGCTGAGGTTAACCTCAGCTTGTATAACAAAATTAAACCTTCACCCTTTCGTACTTCTGCGTCAGTCTTTAAACCCTCTTAGGTCTCCTACAAACTAGGTTGTTCTGCTCGTTAGGCTATTTGATGGCTCCAGACAAGAAAACTGGCCCCAAGAAGAATGCCTCAAGCTCCTTTGCTCAACAAAAGCACAAGGGGAAGCCGATCGCCCCATAGTATCCCATCCCCCACTTCGGTCCGGTGGTGGAGAAGGAGGTGGTGGTTGACCCCAATGCCTACTTCGAGGCTAAACGCATGATATCAAAGATCATGACCCAAGGGAGGGTGAATAAAATCATGCTAAGCCACAACATCGAGACCGGAACTGGAACTTTCATTGCCTGACCCATGTTTGAACGGGAACGGAGCTGCTCCCCTCTCCAAGATGATTTCGCAGCTTGGAGTGAGGAACATCTGAAGGCTGGAGCCTTTCTCCCCCTGGACCAATACTTCGCAGACTTTCTAAATTTCATGAATTTGGCTCTATTTAAGCTCCCCCCAAATTCTTATAGGCTTTTGGCGGGGCTGAAATATTTGTTTTTGAAGCATGAGTGGGAGGTCCCACTCCGAAAAATATACTATATTTCTTCTGCCTTAAAGCTAGCCTAGAACATAGAGGGTGAGGTGATGGGCTCTACTATCTCACAAAATTTCTCAACTGTGCTCACATCATCGAGCTTCCTAGTCACCCCAACGATTACAAAGACATGTTCTTTATGTCGAATGGGTTTAGGAATTGTGAACACAGATACTTCAACCATCCTCATAAGTTCCTTACTCCGTGTCTTCAGCTTGTGAAATTCTATTCTTTTCAAGATACCTTCTTTGTACACGTCTTAACAGAATTTGTTTCTCGTACAACCATATTTGCGAGGACGGAGAAGTTCGTGACCCTCGGGGGTCAATATAAGAAGTTGTCTAGGCTTCCATCTAGTGAGAAGGACTACCACCAGGTCGTGAAAGACATCATAATGTTAGCGTGAAAGTTCATTGGCGAAGGTCAAACACTGGCCTTAAGGATGGGCTACCCTTCTGGTAATCTAGGAGCTCCCATCCTCTCAAGAGGAGGCCTTGCCAGCCACCGAAGGCGAGGAGGAAGAAGAGGTTGAGGTCCCCCTTGTGAGGAAAAGGCAAACTGTCGAGGCTGTTCGGGAACCTGATTTAGAACGAGCTGCATCAGGGGCAGCAGCCGGCCCCTCCGGCCAAGGTAACCCATACCCTTATAAGGAATTAGATAGGGTTATTGCCGACTTTAGGTAGTTTGGTTTAACCCAAATCAACTCGTCCATCATCATCCTCATACCCTAGATCTTAATGTAACCCTGATCCAATGTGTAGACCACCTAGTGGTATGCCATGACATCAATTACCCTAAGGGCACAATAGTTGTTGACAACACTTTAAACTTTAGATCTGCCATTTTTGAGTGGTATAGAACCAACTGTAGGACCTGGTCTTCTCTGCTCCATGGTGCATTTGTCCCTGGATTTAGACAATATTTCAAAACATTTGAGAAGCATGTTATCGGTAGTCATACGTCCTTAAGATTTTGAAACATTCTTTCAAATCAGATACATGGTTATCAGCAGACTTGGAGTTGACAAACATATCATATACTTCCATATTTCTCTCGATCTTATTAGAGAACATTTTGTTGACTAAGCGTTGATATGTAGCTCAGACATTCTTCAGCCTGAAGGGCATAACATCATAACAATATACATTATTTGGGGTCATGAATCTAGTATGTTCTTGGTTCGAAAAATTCATTGCAATCTGGCTATTTCTAGAGTATGCATCCACGAAGGACATGAGCTCGTGACGTGTAGTGGCATCTACCAACTAATCAATCCTTGGTAATGGAAAGTAATCCTTGGGACAAGCTTTGTTTAGGCCAGAGAAGTCGATGCAGGTCCTCCATTCCATGTTTGTTTTTGGGACCAACACGAGATTCGCAACCCAGATTAGGTATTTTGCTTCACGAATAAACCCACATTTTCATAGTCGAGCTACTTCTTCCCCAAGAGCATCAGCTCAGGTTGTTCCCAAACATCTATGTTTTAGAATTTTGCAGGCACATTCTTGTCCAAATTTAGAGTGTGCATGATTACACTCGGGCTTATTCCCACCATGTCTTCATGTGACCAGGCAAAAACTTCCAGATTCTCTTGTAAGAAATTGATCAACTCCTTCTTCCTTTTATCATCAAGATTTTTTCCAACCTTAACGACTCTTGAAGCTTATTTGGGGTCAATGTTTACCTCCTCGATCTTCTCAATAGCCTAAAGCTCTGACCTGTCTTTGCCCATTCGTTGGTCAATGTCATCACGTGGGGCGACGTCGCTATCCTTTGCTTCTTGAGGTTCTTCCATCCCACAAGTAACTTCAACTTCCCGGGACTCCTTACCTCCGTCATTTATGACCATAGCTTGCTTCCCGGGTTGTGATTTTCCCTTCATAGAAATGCTATATCATTCTCTGGTAGCGAGCTAATCAACTCTGACGGTGCATATTCCCATAGCTGAGGGGAATTTTATCGCTAGGTGGTGGATAGAGGTTATGGCTTCAAATTCCATCAACGCAGGTTGGCCCAAAATTGCATTGTATGCGGCTGGACAGTCGATTACCACGAACTCAAGTAACTTGGAGACAGTTCGTGAGCCTTCTCCCAATGTTACCACTAATTCGATCATCCCGATGGCTGCTGACCCTTCGTCAGAAAAGTCGTACAAAGTCATTGAGGTCGCCTTCAATTCTGTGACAGACAACCCCATTTTTTCCAAGGTGGACCTGAAAAGTAGATTCACAAAACTCCCGTTATCTACTAGTGTCCTCCGGACACTCCGATTGGTGAGCTGGACGGTTATGACCAAGGGATTGTTATGTGGGAATTTGACGTGGCTAGCATCCTCTTCTGTAAAAATGATTGGTTGTTTTTCCAATTGTTAAGTCTAGTTTTTGTCATGTTTAGGTGATGTTTTAAGTAGTCTTTTATTTCGTTTTTCTTTCATTTAGTTCGGGTTTATGCTTTGTTTGTTTATCTTTGTGAATATCAGGAAGAATTGAGCACTTGGAGGAAAATGTCAAAGAAAGGGAAGAAATAACCAAGTTTTCAACATATTTTGAGAAAGAATGGATCTCAACATAATTTGGAAGTGTTGGTGAATTTTTGGGATGAAAACTTGAAAAATTGAGAAATACCTTAAGAGCCACGACATGAGCAAAGTAGAGCCGCGGCTAGGTGGTGAAACAGAACCACTGTTTTGAAGGAGTTCCACGGGACGCGGCATGGCTAGAGAAGGCCGCGGCATAGATGGGCATCAACCCAGAATTTGTTGACACGGGCCGCGGCATGGCTGACTAAGGCCGCGGCATGAAGAGAACAAAATGCCCAGAATTTTAGACACGGGCCACGGCATGGTGCATGTAATGCCGCGGCCCGCCTCTTTTAAAAATTTAATCCTAGGTTTTTATAAGGCGAAAAAGAAAGAGGAAAAACGTACGGACTGAGGGAGAAGTTCTTGCTTGAAGGCTGAAGGCTTGGAGTATTTTTATCTACATGTTTTTCTTCTACTTTCTGATGTTATCTTTAATTTTCATTGTGATTAGCATTATGATTATGAACTAATTTTCTGTTTAGGATGTTTAATTGAATCACTTGAATCCCTATTATGAACTAATGCAATTTCAATTCTCTTCTTCTTCAATTCCATATAACCTACTCTTATAGATTGATTATTGATTGGCCATCTATAGTCATATATATATATATTTTTAAGTCAAAATTTGAGAAGTGAGATTTAAATCTGCTGTGGTTATATTGGACATAATTCTAATTTGGAACGAAAGTATCTGGATTAATTGTGTAACTATTTATTAAGTTGTCAAGATTAATGCTACCTTTGTGGTTCAATTTACCATAGAAATATAGGAAATTGTCACCTCGGTTGAGTTTATAATTCATAGTATGATTATAGGCTCCTGTATCAACTTGTTAATTGAATTAGGCAAAAAGAAGGAGAACTCATACTTTGCATTAGGGAATAATAGGGAGGATAGTTGATGAGATTAAATATCCTAATTGTTTTTTCAGTGGTTAAATAGAAGGTTTTACTATTAGTTGTTATTCCATTCAATTTTCAATTATTGTTTCTGCACTTTATAGTTTCTTTTGCTGTGTCTACAAAAATCAAGAATTTAATTTATCAAATAGAAAGAGAAATTAATTGACTGGTAATTGATAAATCAGTCCTTGAGGACGATACTTGGTTTTTACCATTTTATTACAAATTGCGACTGTGTGCACTTGCATAGCAAAAATATCGCAACAAGTTTTTGGTGCCGTTGTCGGGGACTGAAAATAATTATCAATATCAGTCTAATTAATTTTTATTCTAATTTGATTTTAATTTTTCTTGTTTCTAATCTGTTTTGTTGCTTAATTTGTCTATCTCAAGTGAATTTTGGTATATGCGTGGCAGAAGAGGAGTAGACAGTCTTGTTCCTTTGAATCCTGAGATTGAAAAGTCTTGCAAGCATATCAGAAAGAACAAGAGGGAGGCCCAGAAATATGTGAAGATGGCACAGAATGATGGGGATGGCAGGAATGTTCTAATTCCTGGAATTGTACAAGGGGGTCAGGCTCAGAACAATGCTGAGAGGAGCCTGAGAGATTATGTACTGCCCACTGTGACGGGAGTACAAAATAGTATACGCCCACCAACTGTAGAGGCTAACAAATTTGAAATCAAGCTAGCTATTCTACAAATGGTGCAATCCTCTGTTCAATTTAATGGGTTGCCTTCTGAAGATCCTCACACCCATTTGTCTAATTTTCTGGAGCTGTGTGGAACTTTCAGATACAATGGGGTGAGTGATGACGCAATTAAACTTAGACTTTTCCCATTTTCTCTGATGGACAGAGCTAAAAGTTGGCTGAACTCTTTGCAACCAAACTCTATTGCCACCTGGCAAGATCTAGCTCAGAAGTTTCTGTCAAAATTCTTCCCTCCGTCCAAAGCTGCTAAATTGAGGGGGAGAGATCAATAATTTTTGCCAGAATGATGGAGAGTCTTTGTATGAAGCTTGGGAACGGTTCAAGGAACTCTTGAGAAGATGTCCTCATCATGGCATTGAATAGTGGATATTAGTGCATAATTTTTACAATGGTTTATGTCCTACAACCAGAACCATTATTGATGCTGCAGCGGGTGGTACTTTTATGAGCAAGAGTGCAACTGGTGCTTATGAGCTGTTGGAGGACATGGCCACAAACAATCATCAGTGGTCTGAGGAAAGATCATCAGGGGTTAGAAAGGTAGCTGGGGTGCATGAGCTGGATGCAATCACTGCTCTAACAGCACAAGTAGCCTCCTTGACAAAACAGCTACAACAGAGCATTGTATCTACTAATGCGGTTCAAATGGCAGCTAGGTGTGAAATCTGTGGTGGTCCTCATTCTTTTGATCAATGTCCTACCAGTATTAATAGTAACACTCCGATGGATCAAGCTCAGGTTCAAGCAGTGGGAAACTTTCAGAGGCCAGTAAATAATCCATTCGCCAATTCTTACAATCCTGGGTGGCGAAATCATCCTAATTTTTCTTGGAGGAATAATCAGGGCCAGCAACCTCAGTTTCAGGGTCAATTTTAGAATAATATGCATCAGCAACCAATGCATCAAGCCTCTTCATCACAACAGCCTAGGCCTCAGCAATCAATGAATCAAGCTCCACCTGAAAGGCCTAATGAACTACAAGCTGCATTATTGACCCTCACCAATACTCAAACTCAGTTTATGACAGAGACTAGATCTTCTATCAGAAACCTGGAAACACAAGTTGGGCAGTTAGCCAATATGCTCAATAACAGACCGCAGGAAAATTTTCCTAGTAATACTGAAGTCAACCCTAAGGAGCAAGTTCAGGCAATTACTCTGAGGAGTGGGAAGCAAACTGAGCACTCTAGATCTCCAAAGGCAGTGGTTCAGAATAAAGAGATGGGTAAATAGTCAGATCCAGCAGAGGTTACTGAAGACCACCAGCTTTCAAAAAGGAATCCACCAGTTGTTAATGAGCAGCCAGTTCGAGTTCCCTACCCTCAGAGGCTTAGAAAGACTACACTTGATAAACAGTTTTCTAGGTTTTTATAGGTGTTTAAAAAGCTGCATATAAATATTCCTTTCGCTGAGGCCTTGGAGCAGATGCCTAGCTATGTGAAATTTATGAAGGAGATTCTGTCAAAGAAAAGGAGGATGGAGGACTATGAGACTGTAGCACTCACTGAAGAGTGTAGTGCGATATTACAAAGGAAGTTACCCCAAAAGCTGAGAGATCCGGGGAGCTTCACCATACCTTGCACCATTGGCAAGTTTGAATGCAAGCACGCCTTATGTGATATGGGGGCAAGTATCAATCTGATGCCCTTATCTGTGTTTAGAAGACTTGGCTTGGGGGAGGCAAAACCAAAAATTGTCACTCTACAACTAGCAGACCGATCGTTGACACATCCACGGGGTATTATTGAAGATGTTCTTGTGAAGGTGGACAAGTTCATATTTCCAGCTGACTTTATTGTTCTGGACATGGAGGAGGATACAGATGTACCAATTATTCTGGGTAGGCCATTTCTAGCCACAGGCCAAGCTCTTATTGATGTTCACAAAGGAGAGCTTAAGCTTAGAGTTCAAGGAGATGAGGTGGTCTTTAATGTCTTCAAGGCCATGAAGTATCTGGTGGCTAGTGATAGTTGCTATAGTGTGGATGTGATAGAGAAGGCAGTCTCGAAGAGAAGGATGAATAGTGATGCCTTAGAGGCAGTATTATTGGGTGATGAGGTCGATGATGATGATGCTGAGATAAGAGATTGTGTAAATTGGATCAACTCTTTCTTACTGGAAGAAGTTTCAAGAGTTAGCAGATGCACCTGATAAACCGCTAACATCTATTCAGCAGCCACCGTAGCTGGAATTGAAGGTCCTCCCAGATCACTTGCGATATGCTTATTTGGGAGAGAATGAAACTCTACCTGTCATTGTGTCAGCTGACCTGTCAAAGATAGAATTGGAGAAACTGTTGAGGGTTTTAAGGGAGCATAAATTGGCCATTGGGTGGACCTTGGCGGATATTAGAGGAATAAGCCCATCGACAGTGATGCATAAAATCTTATTGGAGGAGAATAGCAAGCCATCCATAGAGGCCCAGAGAAGACTCAATCCAACCATGAAGGAAGTAGGACTGGAGCAAATTCTTAAATGGTTGGATGTTGGAGAGATTTACCCAATTTCTGATAGCGCATGGGTGAGCCCTGTGCAAGTGGTACCTAAAAAGGGTGGTATGACAGTGGTGAAAAATGAGAACAATGAACTCATTCCAACAAGAACTGTAACGGGGTGGCAGATTTGTAAAGATTACCACAAGCTCAACAAGGCAACAAGGAAGGATCATTTTCCTTTGCCTTTCCTTGATCAGATGCTTGACAGATTGGCAGGACATAGCTACTACTGTTTTTTGGATGGGTATTCTGGGTATCATCAGATCGCTATTGCACCAGAGGATCAAGAGAAAACAACTTTTACATGTCCCTATGGCACATTTGCTTTCAGGAGAATGCCATTTGGACTATGTAATGCCCCTGCAATATTTCAACGGTGCATGATGGCCATATTTTCAGATATGGTAGAACGGTGTATTGAGATATTCATGGATGATTTCTCTGTTTTTGGCTCATCATTTGATCTCTGTTTGGGTAACTTGGAGAACGTGTTGAATCGTTGCGAGAAGGAAAATCTGGTGTTGAATTGGGAGAAATGCCATTTTATGGTGAAAGAGGGGATTGTTCTTGGCCATAAAATTTAGAGTGAGGGAATTGAGGTAGATAGAGCAAAAATTTCTACCATTGAAAAGCTGCCTCCACCAGTTTCAGTCAAAGGTGTTAGAAGTTTTCTTGGTCACGCTGGGTTCTATCGAAGATTCATAAAAGATTTCTCTAAAGTGTCCAAGCCTCTCTCAAATCTGCTTATGAATGGAGTTTTCTTTGATTTTAATGATGAATGTTTGAGGGCTTTCAATTTCTTGAAAGAAAAGCTTATTTCTGCTCCAATTGTGATAGCTTCGAATTGGGAATTGCCTTTTGAGTTGATGTGTGATGCCAGTGACTTTGCAGTGGAGGTATTTTTGGGACAACGAATTGACAAGGTATTCAGGTCTATTTATTATGCTAGTAGAACTCTAAATGATGCTCAACTAAAGTACGCTACTATAGAAAAAGAGTTGCTAGCTATTGTGTTTGCTTGTGATAAATTTAGACCGTATCTTATTCGTAATAAAGTGATTATCTACACTGATCACTCTGCCATTAAATACTTGATGTCAAAGAAAGATGCCAAGCCTCGCCTGATTAGATGGATTCTCTTACTTCAAGAATTTGACATGGAAATTTGTGACAAGAAGGGCAGCAAGAATGTGGTAGCTGATCACCTCTCTAGACTTGAGGTGGAGGAGACTGAAAATAAGAAAGCAGTGCAAATCAATGATCACTTTCCTAATGAGCAGTTGTTTGGGGTAAGTGAGAATTTAGCTGTCCCTTGGTTTGCTGACATAGTGAACTTCTTGGTTGCCAAGATTTTGCCTCCTGAAATGTCGAAGCAGCAATTAAAGAAATTCTTTTCTGAGGTGAAACATTACTATTGGGAGGAGCCTATTCTCTATAGGCATTGTGTTGATCAGATTATCAGAAGGTGTGTTCCTGAAGAAGAGATGCAGTCAATTTTCAACCATTGTCACACTCAAGAATGGGGTGGGCACTTTGGCGCATCAAGAACGGCAGCCAAGGTATTACAAAGTGGTTTCTATTGGCCTTCATTATTCAAGGATGCCAATGTTTTTGTCAAGGCCTGTGATAGATGTCAGCGAACTGGTAATATCTCGAGGAGAAATGAGATGCCTTTACAGGGGATTCTTGAAGTGGAACTGTTTGATGTATGGGGCATCGATTTCATGGGGCCTTTTCCACCATCTTACAACAATGAATATATTCTATTGGCAGTAGATTATGTATCCAAATGGGTGGAGGCTGCAACAACTAGAGCCAATGACGGTAAAACTGTGCTTAATTTTCTTCATAAACATATTTTTACTAGATTTGGCACTCCCCGAGCTCTTATTAGTGATGAAGGGAAACACTTTGTGAATAAACAACTTGATTCATTCCTGGCTCGTTATGGAGTATATCATCGAAAAGCTTTGCCTTACCACCCTCAATCAAATGGGCAAGCTGAAATTTCAAACAGAGAAATCAAAAGCATCCTTGAGAAGACCGTTGACAGTTCGAGGAAAAATTGGTCGAAGAAGTTAGATGATGCGATTTGGGCCTACAGAACTGCAATCAAAACACCAATAGGTATGTCTCCTTATAGGTTGGTGTTTGGTAAAGCGTGTCACTTACCAGTTGAGTTGGAGCATAGGGCATTCTGGGCTATGAAAAAATTAAATTTTGATTGGAGTGCAGCCAGTGAACGAAGGTCGTTGCAAATGAATGAACTTGATGAGTTCAGATGTGAGGCTTATGAAAATGCCAAGATTTATAAGGAGAGAACAAAGGCTTGGCTTGACAAGAACTTAGTCAGGAAAGAGTTCCAACCAGGGCAGAAGGTACTTCTTTTTAATTCAAGATTGAGACTTTTTCCTGGCAAATTGAAGTCAAGATGGTCAGGACCATTCACTGTTGTTCAGGTCTTCCCATATGGTTCTGTAGAAGTTCAGGGCAACTCAGGTGATTCCTTTAAAGTCAATGGCCAGAGATTGAAACCATACTTGGGTGGTACTTTTGATCAAGCAAAGTCTATCCTCCTTCTGAAGCCTCTCTAAAGAGGGGTTCAACGTCCGGCTAAATGACGTTAACGACAGCGCTTGTAGGAGGCATCCTATGTTTTATGTGTTATTTATTGTACTTTTGTATTTGTAAACAATGGATATTTGGTTTATTTTTTTGGACTTGTAGAATCGTGGAAAACGTGAAAAATCAAAAAAATAAATTTTTTTTTATAAAGAAAACGAAAAAAAATGGTGAATTCTTAAGGGTCGCGGCATAGCCATATAATGTCTCGGCATTGGGGGTTCAAGAGGCCCATGAATTTTTAAGAAAAGGGGCGGGTCGCGACATGGCTGAGGAGGGTTGCGCCATTGAAACCCAGTTTTCCCATAAAAGAGAGGCGGGCCGCGACATAGATATCATAATGCCGCGGCATTATATGCTGGAAATTTGATGCGGGCCGCGGCATGGTCAAAGTAATGTCGCGGCCCGTGTCCGAAATCAGGGGTAAAAAGCCCTAATTTTGCCATCATTCTCATTCACTCTCAAAATCTTCTTTTTACCATAGTATTCTCTCTCAATTCTTCCTACCCCTTCTCCATCTTGAGACTTTCATCAGCCAAAGAGATAAAAAGGAGAAGTCTTGTGACCTTCAAGTAAGTGTCTCACATCTATTCTAGTGCTTTTTGATTGGAGAATAGATTACATTTGATATTGTGGACTGTTTTGTGTTTTTCTTGTGAGACATTTAAGGGGTTTGTTAATTGTTTTGCTGGGAATCAGTGGTTGGGTTGTTTATTTTTGTAACTTAGTAATTGTTGGGGGAGTGAAACCAAGGGGGGGTTTATTCTGTTATTGTATTGAAAAAAACAATGGGTCCTAAGAGAAATCCTCCGAGAGGTGCTGCCTCAAAGAAAGCCTCTTCATCCCGCTCTCAACCAACACCCCCTCCTCCTCCGGCTGATTATGACACGCAGTTATTTGTCAATAAGGAAGTCACTGACTTGTTCAAAAAAATTCATAAGAAATCTGTGGTAAGGGAAAGGGGATTTGAGTTTCATGAGGAACCCTTTGTACAAAACCCTACTTATGATATCATCAGGGCTGAAATAATGCGACGCAATTGGGGTTTCTTCTGCGACTCTACCTGTGTGGGAATGGCCAACTACTCTCAAATGTTTGATTTCTTTGCCAATTTCCCATATCTTGATGCATAAAAGAAAAATTTTGTTAGGGGTAAAATGGTGCCTACGGAATCTTATTCATTTAACCAATTACTGCACCTCTCTACATTGTCTGCGCAAGAGGACGAACATTGGTAGTTGGCCCATTTTGATGAGCCAGATTATGATGCTGTGGCTGCAGTTCTGAGTATGGAAGGTGCACGGTTCAATTATCATAATGGAAAGCCCAAAGACATGAACAGGTGGCAGCTCAATCCAATTGTGAAGGCATGGGTTCATTTTGTAAGTTCACGTTTATTGCCGACCTCCCATCTTTCTACTGTTGATAGAGAGCGCTGCTTGTTGGTTTATGCTATCATGACCAAAATGACAGTTGATGTGGGCCGAATAATTCGCTAAAGCATTCGCAACATCAGCAAATTCAATACTACAGCTGATGTTGCCCATGGTACTTTTCTCTCGACCTTATGTAACACTTATGAGGTACCAGTCTACCCAAGCGATCTAGTTCGGAAGCCAATGGGGCCAATCAATCAGACTCTGTTCACGGCATTCCCTTCGGCTTCTCTTACGCCGCCTTCCCTTGGCTAGCATTATAAGCATAGAAGGCCTGATGAACCAGCTGATATTGATCAAGAAGAGGAGGAAGAAGCAGAGGAAGCAGGCCCTAGTATTCCACCTCCGAATTTGGCAATTGGTGGGCCTATTGATGAGCACACGCAGCGCACGCATGATCGTTTGGATTATCTTATTCAGCAGAACCAATACTTAATCCAATCGCATCATGCGCAAAATCAGCATTATAATGACTTCATGGTGCAACAAAATGAGTATGGGCGGGTTCACATAGAGGAGTTGAATGCCTTACTAACGAGGTGGACTATGAGCTCTGCTGATGAGAATGACTTCACTCCTCCGCCTCAGTACTCTCCATACCAGTGGCCGCCTCCACCACCTCCTCCGCCATACTGATGTGGCGTCAGGTAAGTTCTCTTCCTTTGTTCTTTTCTTTATCACATTGGGGACAATGTGCATCTTAAGTTTGGGGGGGAGCTTATTTTGTTTTATTTTTATTTTGTGCATTGTTCAGTTTAGCTTTTAGTCTCTTGTGTTATTTTCTGTGGTTGTTTAGTGTAACTGTTAAGCCATCATTCTTGTATGTTGTTGCTTTGTCTTTGCCTGTGAAAAGGAAATTGAATTCAACTGTGTGCTTGGTTCAAATGTTTTAGAGTTTAATTTAAAGGTTTTGTGGGAAATTTTTAATATGTTTTGAAAATGCAACATTTTGGATTTTATTATATATGTTTGACTATGGTTGGTGGTATGACAATTTGAATTTGATAGAACTTGCATTATTTGGCATTTGAGACGAAATCCTTGATGACATGTGTTTTGAAAAGTGATTTAGGCAATTTTATTGGATCGATTGTGCCTTTCAAGCCAACCTTGATTTAATTCTCCCTAGATACCCTCTTTGAGCCTAAAAGTCTACATTTTATTGTTAAACACTTGTTTTGAGCTTAACCGAATACTTTATTATTTTTCAGTTCCTAGATTTGTACCATAAGCTTATAAAATATATAAAAAAAAAGGGGATTGATTTATAATGGGTGTTATTCTTGTGTATTGGTGTTGGCAATAGAAAAAAAAATTTCAAGAAAAGATTGAGAAAATATATAAAAAAAAAAGAGAGAGATTTGAGAGAAACTACTTTTCTTTTGATGTCCCCATTAAAATGCATAAGTTTGGGGGAAAGGTAGTATATAAAAAAATAAAAAAATAAAGAAAACTCTCTAGTGTTTAAATTTCTCAATCTTTGGAAATAAAGAGGATCTTTGGGTTGTGTTAAATTGTGTTGTGAATATCAAGTTTGGGTGTAAAGTTTATATGCTTATGGTAATGTTGAGCCTAAATGACAATTTCATCTACCCTTGCCTAAGCCTATCGCTATAACCCGTGAAAGTCCTTTTGATTTCAAAACACGTGTTATTGACATTAGTGGAGAAGGTTAAGTAATGCAAGCATATTGAAAAATTGGTTTGTGGAATTGTCTGGAATGAGTTGAGCATATATGATAGAGTCCAAGTGTTGTAGTCATTTTCGTGATATATTATTGATTTCCCTAATTGAACTTTACAAATTGGACTTTAAGGCAATTGAGCTGAAATTCTGGTTATTAATATTGCAATTGAGATTTCATGAGTTTTGGCAAAGCAGTGTAGATGGTAATGATGGTTTAGCTTGTTTGTTTCTTCTTCATAGTTTAACTTGGTCTTTACTCGAGGGCGAGTAAAGGTTAAGTTTGGGGGAGTTTGTTGAGTCTAGTTTTTGTCATGTTTAGGTGATGTTTTAAGTAGTCCTTTATTTCGTTTTTCTTTCATTTAGTGCGGGTTTATGCTTTGTTTGTTTATCTTTGTGAATATCAGGAAGAATTGAGCACTTGGAGGAAAATGTCAAAGAATGGGAAGAAATAACCAAGTTTTTCAACATATTTTGAGAAAGAATGGATCTCAACATAATTTGGAAGTGTTGGTGAATTTTTGGGATGAAAACTTGAAAAATTGAGAAACACCTTAAGAGCCACGCCATGAGCAAAGTAGAGCCGCGGCTAGGTGGTGAAACAGAACCACTGTTTTGAAGGAGATCCACGGGACGCGGCATGGCTAGAGAAGGCCGCGGCATAGATGGGCATCAACCCAGAATTTGTCGACACGGGCCGCGGCATGGCTGACTAAGGCCGCGGCATGAAGAGAACAAAATGCCCAGAATTTTAGACACGGGCCACGGCATGGTGCATGTAATGCCGCGGCCCGCCTCTTTTAAAAATTTAATCCTAGGTTTTTATAAGGCGAAAAAGAAAGAGGAAAAACGTACGGACTGAGGGAGAAGTTCTTGCTTGAAGGCTGAAGGCTTGGAGTATTTTTATCTACATGTTTTTCTTCTACTTTCTGATGTTATCTTTAATTTTCATTGTGATTAGCATTATGATTATGAACTAATTTTCTGTTTAGGATGTTTAATTGAATCACTTGAATCCCTATTATGAACTAATGCAATTTCAATTCTCTTCTTCTTCAATTCCATATAACCTACTCTTATAGATTGATTATTGATTGGCCATCTATAGTCATATATATATATTTTTAAGTCAAAATTTGAGAAGTGAGATTTAAATCTGCTGTGGTTATATTGGACATAATTCTAATTTGGAACGAAAGTATCCGGATTAATTGTGTAACTGTTTATTAAGTTGTCAAGATTAATGCTACCTTTGTGGTTCAATTTACCATAGAAATATAGGAAATTGTCACCTCGGTTGAGTTTATAATTCATAGTATGATTATAGGCTCCTGTATCAACTTGTTAATTGAATTAGGCAAAAAGAAGGAGAACTCATACTTTGCATTAGGGAATAATAGGGAGGATAGTTGATGAGATTAAATATCCTAATTGTTTCTTCAGTGGTTAAATAAAAAGGTTTTACTATTAGTTGTTATTCCATTCAATTTTCAATTATTGTTTCTGCACTTTATAGTTTCTTTTGCTGTGTCTACAAAAATCAAGAATTTAATTTATCAAATAGAAAGAGAAATTAATTGACTGGTAATTGATAAATCAGTCATTAAGGACGATACTTGGTTTTTACCATTTTATTAAAAATTACGACTGTGTGCACTTGCCTAGCAAAAATATCGCAACACCAATCGTTGTTGTTTCGATAACCGATGTTCCGGGATGAACTCCACTCCGTTATAGGATTTCAGTTCGTTAATGTATCTCTTCTGGGCCCCTGTGCTCGTGCCTGCCAGATGAGGTCCTCCCGAAATGGTGGCTATGTCTCCTCCTATTATTGGAGGAGGATCGTCATGATTTTGTTGAGCTTTGGTTTGATTTATTGGAGCTTTGGGAGCTAACTGAGGGTTTAGTCCTGTAGGTTTATTAAGGACCACCCGATTTTGGGTGTACTGGGCCAAAGGACCCGCTCAAATGAGAGTTTCGATCTCATCCTTCAGCTGTCGAAAGTCAATAGTGTTATGACCAATATCAATATGAAAATGGCAGAACTTTGAAAGATCTCTCTTAGCTCTTTGTTTTTTCAATGGTTCTGGCTTTTACCATGGAAGGCGAGTAGAATTTGCTAGGAAGATGCGCTCCCTAGTATCCATGAGGTCAGTATAAGTGGCATAAACATGATTGATTTTCTCCCCAGATTTATTTTTCTTTGTTCCACTCTGGTCACCCCCACCATTTCCCTTCCTGTTGTTACTCCCCCCTTGGTTATTCTAGGTAACGGTTTGAGCCGTAGCTGCAACGTCCGTTACCGCTCCAACGGGCTAGGCAGGGATCAGGCTGATTCCTGCGATGAAAGCTCGCGCCTCTTCCAGGTTAATCCATCTTTGAGCTCGTGCCAAGAACTCGTCCACACTATTAACTCCTTTTCTCTGTAATTCCTACCACAGGTCGTCCCAACAAGGATTCCCATCCTCATTGCCATGAGCTTGGAGCTGTCATCGGCATCCCTAGCTCGTGCAGTGACATTGGCAAATCTACTCAGATATGTCTTCAACGTTTTGCCAGGTTGCTGCTTTACATTGGCAAATGAATAAGCCTTAATCCGAAGAAAACATCTTCCACGAACTTATAGAATGCCTCTTGTATTGTTTAACCCACTGCCTGGCTGGCCCGATCATAGTTGAAGGGAACAAAATGCACCTCATGTCGAGCTCGACATTGTGGGCCATCATCATAGTGTTAAACATCCTGAGGTGGTCTGACGGATGTCCATCTCCATCACCCTTGACAAGTGTGGCATTCTGAAGCCTATCAAATACGTGGCTGCCTCAATATTTGGAGCGCAAGGCTCGATCTCATCCTCTGAGTCGCAATCATCTTCATATTTTCCAGATAAAAGCCTCTTCATTTTCTCTTCCATTAGAGCTACCCTCTTGAGGGTTTGGTCTTTGGTCCCTAGGTTATCTGGGGGCTGTTCAACAGATCCCACCCTATTGTATGCATTTGATGGGTTATTGTCCCTCCAAGCTTGAGCTTGGTTTGATGGGGAATTCCTATTATTGCGTACTATGGACGAATGTAGCTCGACCTCCCTCTTGTCGAGTGTAACTAACATCTTCATTCCTAGCTGGATTCCTTCTCTGTGAATTCAGGCAATCACGTAAATCAAGTTGCGACCCGTACCGAGGGCTTTGCGCTGAACTCAACTGATTACTTAGGTCACCCTCAGGCCTACCACTACGATGACTTTTGGTCCAATAACTCCCATTAGTGAAGATTACAGCTCGCGGTTGGGACCGAGGATATGGATCTTCAACACGCATCTGTGGGATGTAGGTATGGACAAATGGAGGAGGGTTTCTCCTGCTGTCCCCATAAGCAGGATTGTCTCGTGTAGGACGAGGTGGCGTCAGATGTCTTATGGGTGACAGGGGATGCCTTACTGGCAAAGCAATCCTTGTCCCATCAAGGCGAACTAGATTAGCCCGCCTTTGTTCTACCCATTATTCAAGCTCTTTGTGCCTGATGATCCGATCGTGATGTAGGGGGGTTTGTTGGAACATTCTATCTCTGTGAACCTATCCCAGCCCCTCCTCGTGGGTTTCCATGGGCATTCCTAAGTGCTTGTGAAGAAGGCACCGAACTTGGGGTTGCGGTTCTAACCGATCGACTCATATGCTGATGACCCCTATGAGGGCCACTAGGATGAGCATTCTGGCAGTCTGGCCTTGTAGGCACAGAACTTGAGGTGGCAGTTCTGACTCATCGACTTGGTTTGGATCAGTTATTCCTGTGGGACTTATGAGACCCGCTTTGCCTCTTTTCGACATTAACGTAGGTTGCGAGAGGGTGTAACCGAGCCAAAACCTCATCAATTTTCCTATTTTCCTTAGCGAGACGGCTTCTTAACTACATATTGTCCATATCAACGACAGTTAAGTTGTCTGGGTTTGGATTCGGTGGCAATGACGCCGAACTCCTAGTGTCGCCATGACCAGCCAGTTGTTTTCCTGGACGTTGCTGGACTTCAGAGCCATGCTCGTTCAAAACAACAGTATGATGGACCTCCTGCCCACCAGGCTGTTCTATCTCATTGTCATGCATTGAGTGAGTGAGCACCATGATGACATTCGACTGGGATTTTGATGAAGCACTAATTTCCCTCTCAATGAAAGCACCAAACTATGACGTAGTTTTTTTCCAACTGTGTATTAAGAAATTATAAGGTAGATTAGTGCTTAGAAATAAACCATAATGAGAAATGAAATGAATTCACAAGTAAAAAAATCTTTTATGTTTTTCAGTGGTTAAAATCCACCTAGTCCACGAGTCTATATTATTGTTGTTTTCTCTCTATTTTTGTAGAGTTTCAGTATTATAGAATAATTGTCATTTTTCCTGTCCAATATCCCTAGTATTTATAGAGATATTCCATGGACAGGTTTGGGTAACCGCATGAGTCAATCATGCATATACATATTTATCACATCTTATACAAACAATTCCCATTTAAATTGGGATATGAATTGATAACAGAATAAACAGGTTCCTGTTATCTCGGACAATAAATATGGCAGCCTGGTCATAAATAACCGCATAAAAGGACCCGAGTTTCTAGGGATTCGCGAGTGTGCAATATGTTCAAATTACCATGAGATAAACATCTCCTCCAAGCTCGTACTTTGACTGCCGTTTGAATATTATGAGCTCACATTTCACAACCTTTGTGTCTGTACCTCGGGTAAAACCCAAGACGCCTAACACCATACGTGCCCACGTAAAACTGGAGTTGGTTACGGGGATAATAAGCAGATATCATTCCCTTGGTTATTTCTTCGTATATTTATTTGCCAGCTGTACCTGAACTGAGTGAATGACTCGAGCTAAAATTAGGGTACAACACCTTCAAAATAATGGTGAGATTTTTTAAATTACAAAAAATATCATTACATGTGAATAAGTATATGAATTTACCTCAAGCTTTTGCATCAATCTAATCTTGTGCTCATCTGGAACACTCTGCCACGAGTCATAATATAACGGGACATGGTGACCAATAAGGTTATCAATAAGTCTCATGAACAATGTCCCAATATCGCCAACTGCTTTGTAGGTTCCCTTGTTTAGATCAAATTGTGGAACCAACAGACCTTTAGTGTCGTAGACGAGCTGCTCCAAATTTTTGGATCGAGACCACCTCTTCTTTTTGCGGAAGCCACTGCATATGTTAATTAAACAATACAATTAAATTGAATAAAATAATAACAATTTTCCATTTATTGATAACAGATTGACTAATTATAGTATATTACCTGTCTCACAGGAAGTAGGAACTCGCGTGGGATCTGGAGGAGGACGAGGATTCGCTCCATCACCGCCAAGAGAACGAGCAACATTAACAGACATATCTTTGTAGTTTAAATAATTATTAACTTAAATTCAGTTATAGGTGAAGGTTAATTACATAACTTAAATAATTTCGGTAATGCAGTTGAAACTATTGAGAAACAAACATTGTTGAGAAAAGTCATATATTGATTGAAAAGTCTTGAAACTAAAACATACACATTAAACATACAACTATGAATATTTATAAGAAAATATTATTCCTCTTCAATGTCCTAAAGAAAATGAGGCAATCCCCTTAACCCCATGCTTCTTACAAGACCCTGAAAAGATTTAATAAAGTCTTTGTGAAGGGATCTGTAAGATTATCTTCAGAGGAAATCTTCAAGACAGTAATATCTCCTCAGTTGACTATCTCTCAGATCAAGTGATATTTCCTCTTGATTTGCTTTCCCCTGTGGTGACTTCTAGGTTCATTTGAATTATCTACTTCCCCACCATTATCACAGTATAGAACAAGTGGCTGATCCATGCCTGGAACAACTTCTAGATCAATATAGAACTTCCTTAGCAACATAGCTTCTTTAGCTGCTTCACAAGCTGCTACGTATTCTACTTCCATGGTGGAGTTAGCAATACTGGATTGTTTACTTCTCCAAACTACAACACCTCCTCCAAGTGTGAAAACTAATCTAGATGTCAACTTTCGACTATCTTTTTCTGATTGAAAATCAGAATCAGTATATCCAGTGGGGTTCAGGTCTCCACCTGAATACACAAGCATGCAATCTCTAGTATGTCTGAGATACTTGAGAATATTCTTTACTGCTGTCCAATGACTCAATCCAGGACTGGATTGATAACGGCTGACTATCCCTACTGCATAACATATGTCAGGTCTAGTGCATAACATTACATACATTAGACTGCCTACCGCAGAGGCACAAGGATAATGTCTCATGTCCTTCTCTTCTTGAGGTGTTTCTGGACATTGTTCTTTATACAATTTAACTCCCGACCGAGTAGGAATAGTGCCTTTCTTGGATTTTGCATGCGAAAGCGTTCTAGCACTTTATCAATATAAGTTGCTTGAGATAGTGTCAAATTTTTTTTCTTTTAATATCTACAGCTCTGAATTCCCAAAACATATTTGGCTTCTAACAAAACCTTCATTTGGAATTGTTCAGCTAACCATTTCTTTACTTTTGATAATATTTCCATATCATTCCCAATGAGTAGAGTATTTTCAACGTAAAGAATGAGGAATACCATAATCTTATCTTTGATTCGTTTGTAAACCAAAGGTTCATCAATGTTTTGTTCAAAACCAAACGTTTTGACTGTTTCATTAAATCTAAGATTCTAGGATCTCGAAGCTTGTTCAAGTCCATAAATAGTCTTAAGAAGCTTGCAAACTTTTTTCTCTTGGCCTTTAATTTCGAACCCTTCTGATTGAGACATGTAAATGCTTTCGTCAAGATAGCCATTCAGAAAAGCTATTTTAACGTCCATTAGCCAAATCTCATAATCCATGCAACCATCTATGGATGAGAGTATGCAGATAAATTTAAGCATGGCCACAGGTGAAAAAGTTTCTTCATAATCAACTATTTTCTGTGTATAGCCTTTTGCCACTAGCCTTGCTTTAAAAGTCTCTACTTTCCCATCTGCTCATCTCTTCTTCTTGAATATCCATTTGCAACCAATAGGTTTAACATTTTTAGGTGGATCTTCAAGAGTCCAGACAAAATTGGAATACATCAATTTCATTTCAAGGTTCATGGCGTTTAGCCATTTTTCTTTGTCAAAATCTTCCATTGCATGTCTATATGTCAATGGATCATCTTTGTTTGTGTCAGACACAAGCATCTGAACTTCATGTTCATAGTGAACTGATTGTTTACGAACCCTCCCACTACGACGAAGCTCTCCATTGTTCTGACTAAAACTAATGATATCCTCTTGCCGTTTTTCATTTGCCGCTGCTGCTGATTGGTTTTGTTTACTTGAAACCATTCCCTCAAGTATGACTTTACTTTGAGTTGTGTGGTTATTTATATAGTCATGCTCTAGAAAAATAGCATTTATAGATACAAACATTTTGTTATCTTTAGGACTATAAAATACACCACATTTTCTTTATTTGGAATATCCTACAAACATGCACACTTCAGTGGATGATTCCAAATTCCTAGTCTTTCATTTAAGCACTTGTGCAGGACAACCCTGTATATGAAAATGGCGTTAACTACGTTTAGTACCATTCCATAATTCCAATGGTGTTTTCTGAATAGACTTAGATGGAACAACGTTGAGTATGTAAATAGCACATTTTATTGCATAACCCCAAAATGACAAAGGCAATGATGAGAAACTAGTCATCGATCTAACCATATCCAATAAGGTTATGTTCTGTCTTTCTGAAACACCATTTTGTTGTGGTGTTCCAAGTGCAGTGAGTTGGGATTGAATTCCATGCTCACGTAAATTATCCTCAAATCCATAATCTAAGTACTCTCCACCTCGAACTGATCGAAGTACTTTTTGTGATTTACCTAATTGCTTTTCAGCTTCAGCTCAGAATTCTTTATTCTTACCAAACGTTTCAGATTTCATTTGCATTAAGTATAGAAAACCATATCTTGAATAATCGTCAATGAAAGTGACCAAAAACATCTAGTGTACAAGTTGAAGTGGTTCTGTGGCTCTTGAACCTTTAGCAGAGAAAGGTCTCTTGGTCATTTTGCCTTCTAGGCAGGATTCATAGACTGGGAGAGAACCAATAGATAGTTCTCTTAAATGACCATCCTTTGTTAGTATATTAATTCTGTCTAGACCAATATGTCTCACTCTCAAATGCCACAGATATGTTTCACTATCAGAATCTGTGTTTTGTCTTTTAATAGATCTAGGAATTGCAGTTTTAAGTAATTCAGAATTATAAAAATGCTCAACATTGGACTCTATCTTGTAATGCCCACCTTCAGACTTTGCAGAACAAATGTCAAAATCATATTTCGAAATAACAATCGAATTATTATTAAAAAAATTAAAACATTGTTCATGCAATTTTGATAAGGAAATCAAATTTCTAGAAAATCCAGGAATAAAATAAACATTGTCCAACACAATAAATTTATTATTATAAAAAACTAGGCAAGTTTTTCCAACTTCAGCTGCCGAGACCTCCTATGCACTTCCAACTCTCATGGTCACCTCTCCATGAGCCAACTTCCTCTAAGTACTAAGACACTGCGAAACAAACATGATTAGTGGCTCCATAATCAACTATCCAACATGAAAAATCACCTTCCACTAAACAAGATTCTACAACAAGAAAATCAAATTAACCCTTCTTTTTGTCTTTCAATTCAGCCCGGTACTTAGGGCAATTCCTTTTCCAATGACCATCAACTCCACAATGAAAGCATGATCCTTTTGGTGCCTTCTTTTTGGAGTTCTCTGTAGAATTATTGTTCTTGGAAGACTTGTTGGTCTTCTTTGGTTGTTTGTCCCTTTTATTGTCCTTTTCTTGGCCACCCTTCCTTTTCTTCGAATTACCATTTGAAGAGGAAGGCTTGGTTTCAGCAACATTTGCCTCCTCAACCTTGGTGGAACTTTTGTTTAGATACTCAAAAGTTTGCAACTCATTCATAGTTGGTAGTGAATGTCCCAAAAGCTGGTGTGAGAGATTCAAGTATTTAATTTAATGGTCGCACCATGGATTTCTGCATCGTGCAATATGTTGATCATGTCTAAGACATGTTCTCTAACAGAAATATTTTTCTTCATTTTCCTATTCATGAAGCTTCTAGTAGCATCATGTATACACTTATCAGATTGTTGGTAATACATGCCTTGTAGAGATTCCCGAATCCCATAACCTGATTCAATAGTTTCAAACCTCTTTCTGAGCAGATCGCTTATACTAGCAATCATATAACATTGGCCTTATTATTAGATAAAATCCAATTGTCATACTTTTCTCTAGCAGTTTTGGCAGCAATGAGAGCAGGAACCTCAGGCCCTTCCTCATTTAGGACAAGCATGTGGTTTCACTCCAAGAAAAAGGCTCTACAGTGACAACATCTATTGCGACGACTCTAAAGTAGTCGTTGTAGGGTCGTCAACAACACACGATCTGGCCTCCAAAATTCCTGATACCCTACAGAAACGACTAGTCGTCGCTGTAGGGTTCTTGGAATTTCGAGGGAACAGGAGGCGGGAACTAACTATAAAGCGACAACATGTCGTCGCTGTAGGGTATTCGTAGGAAAAAAAGAGAGAAATATGTTTGTCTAGAGCGACGACATGTCGTCGCTGTAGGATGCTCAGGGAACTCAACTGTCCAGAGTTGGTTGCCTATTTTGCACACCCTATAGCGATGACATGTCGTCGCTATAGAGTCCAATATAATCCACTAATCAGTTATTTTGTACTCTATAGCGATGACATGTCATCGCAATAGGGTCCAAAATAAAACGTGGGAACGTGAACTGCAAAAAAAATTAAGTCAAATTTCACTGACTACAGCAACGACATGTCGTCGATGTAGAGTGGACGCGAGCACACGAGGGGATTCGTGTACAATTCACTATCCTACAGCAACACTGTAGGGTCTCACCGTTTGAGTGAAATGGTGCGTTCAACACTAGCGACGACATTGTATTCTCTATAGCGACGACATGTCGTCGCTATAGGTCCCAACGATATAACCCCCCAGGTAGAGCCTTTATTCCTCATTTCTGCTGCAATTTTCCAAAACAGAGACAATTTCTCTATATTTTCCATCGCCTCCCAACGCTGCCCAGCCCCTCCCAGCACCGCCTAGAGCAATTTTTGGCCCCCTTTTGTTAAGGTTAGTATTATTAAACCTTAATGCTTTTATTTTTTTCTTTTAAATTTAGTTTTTTTATTATTTTTTGTGTATTTTTTATGAGTTAGTTAAATTTTCTATTATTTTTTTTTGTTTTCCGATTGTATTGGAGCATCTAGAGCATCTCAAACTTTTCGGTATTGTTTTTAATTTTAATATATTTTTTTGTTTTGTGGTTAATAGTGTATCGATAATTTTTAAATTAAATTAAATTCTAGTAGTTTTTTAAATAAATTTGTATATTTTGTTAATTTTATTATATTTGTGATTTTAATTTTGTTTTATGTTAATTTAATTTTATTAAATGTTATGTAATAAAAAAATGTATGATAGGTTAAATATACGTATAAGTAGATGTATATAAATGTGAATATGTTTATATGTATATAAATGTGAATGTTAAATTTATTTTTAAATTGTGTGGTAGGTTAGATTAATATGATTAGATATTTATTATAATTTTTTGTTTTCAATTAAATATTAGATGATATAAAATATTAGATGTTATAAAAAAAATGCATATGATAGGTTTAGATATTAGATGATATAGTTTTATTTATTAATATATGTATGTTTATTTTTTTTATGTATATATGAATGTATGTATAAAAAATGTGAATATGTTTTTATGATTTAATGTGGATGTGAATATTAGAATTTATATAATAATTAGATTATTATGTTAGATAAATATAATTAAATATTTATAATATGATTTATGTTGTTGATATGAGATATAAATCTTTGAAATCAATTATATGTATGTTCTGGGACTGGTTTTTTTTTTTTATGCACGTTTTAAATTTTGAGATAGGTTTTAAATTTTAGTAGTTTTAGAAATATTAAACATTACCATTTAATTTTTAATTAATTTAAAAACAATTAATTATAAATAAAAAATACAAATTTTAACAATGTAATTTTAAAATTACTATTATTAGAAATTTTATGATTATAAATTTTAAATCAATTAATTAAAAGATTATAAAGTGTAAATCAAAATAATAATATTAAATAGAAAATTATAAATATATAATTAAAAATAAAAAGTACAAATTTTAACAATGTAATTTTAAAATTAGGGTTATTAGAAATTTTATGATTGTAAATTTTAAATCAATTAATTAAAAAATTATAAAGCATAAATTAAAATAATAACATTAAATAGAAAATTATAAATATATAATTAAAAATAAAACGTAACAATTTTAACAATGTAATTTTAAAATTAGTGTTATTAGAATTTTTATGATTGTAAATTTTAAATCAATTAATTAAAAAATTATAATGCATAAATTAAAATAATAATATTAAATAGTAAATTAATAAATATATAATTAAAAATAAGAAATAAAAATTTGATAATATATTCATAAAATTTACTAATGTATTCATAAAATTCAATAACATATCATAAGTTAATTAAAACAATTAGTGCTTTGGTGATAAAAAAATTATTACCAAATAAAGGTAGTTTTTTATGATTATCACATTGTGATAATTTATTTTCCAGTTGAATCAGTTATGACGATTGACAAGAGTTGGATAACTAATAGACAACGTAACTCTGATGAGTTTTGGAATGGTCTTCAAGCATTTATACAAATGGTCAAGAATCATGTGAATGCTTCGGGAGAAGTCAGATGCCCATGCGTTCAGTGTGTCCATATGCTGAATCAGAAACTGGATGTGGTGGAGGCTCACATACATAGATATGGGTTTCTGTAGCAATACGTGAAGTGGACCTACCACGGTGAAGTTGATATGCCTCCAGTAGTGGACGACGGGGCTCCAGTGACTGATGAAATGATTGACATCATCAATGATGTTATTGGTGAACAAGACACTAATGAAGAAGGAGTAAATGAAGGAATTTCATATGGTGGTGGCAATAGTGCGGAGAATCAATTTGATGATCTGTTTCAAGAGGTCGAAGCTGAGTTATACCCTGGTTGTACATGGTTGTCTTCCTTGAACTTCTTGGCGAAGATGATGCACATGAAGGTTATGAATAAATGGACAAATAGTTCATTTGATGAACTTTTGAAGTTTATGAAATTTGCATTCCCGGAGGAGAATAAGATTCTGGCATTATTCTATGAGTCTAAGAAAAAAATGAGGAAGTTAGGGTTAGGTTAACAATCAATTCATGCTTGCAAGTACAACTGTTGTTTGTTCTGGAAGGAGAATTCCTAAAAACAGATTTGTCTTGTATGTGGTGAGAGTCGATGGGTTGACAAAGACACAAAAGGGAAAAAAGTTGCCCACAAAGTGTTGCGGTACTTCCCTTTGACTCCTAGGTTGAAGCGTCTTTATGGTTCAAGGAATACAGCAAATGATATGACCTAGCATAGTACGGGACGGTCGAAAGAAGATGGTGTGATGCACCATCCTGTTGATGGGGGTGCTTGGAAACAATTTGATTCCAGATATCCTAATTTTTCCAAAGAACCCAGGAACGTTCGATTGGGTTTGGCTGCTGATGGTCTTAATCCATTTGGTAACATGAGTTTATCTTATAGCATGTGGGCGGTAATATTCTGCACGTACAATATGCCTCCTTCACTGTGCATGAAAGAGTCCTCATTCATGCTGACCTTATTGATTCCCGGTCTGAAATCACCTGGGAAGAACATGGATGTCTTTTTGAGGCCTCTGGTAGACGAATTGAAGGAGTTGTGGTATGAGGGAGTTCAAACCAGAGATGCTGCAACGAACAGTGTATTCATAATGCGTGCAGTACTATTACGGACTATCAATGATTTTCCAGCCCGTATTAATTTGTCTGGTTGGAGTGGCCAAGGAAATATGGCATGTCCTTCATGCAATGAAGACACTCCTTCGTGTCGTAATTGGGAAGACGACTTATGTTGGTCATAGAAGAATCTTATCGTATAGGCATAAGTGGAGGAAGAGTCGCTAGTTTGATGGGAATTATGAAAAAGGACATCCTCCAAGAAAATTCAGTAGTCAAGACATACTCGAACAATTAGCGCATGTTCAAGATCGTTTGCCGGATAAACATGTCAGTTTCGGAGGTGTGAAAAGAAAACGAGATCCAAAAGAGCTTAATTGGAGTAAAAATAGTATTTTCTTTGAACTTGATTACTCGTCCGAACATGAACTAAAGCACAATTTAGATGTGATGCATGTAGAGAAAAATGTTTGCGACAGTTTACTCGGTACTTTTCTTATGAATGAGAAATCTAATGACACCACCAACGCACTAGTAGACTTGAAGAATCGGGGTATCCGAGAAGAGTTTCACCTCAAGGAAGATGGTACAAAGTTGATCAAACCACATCCTATGTACTCTTTCACACCGGATGAAAGACGGTTTTTTTGTCAGTTCATAAAAGGAGTTAGATTTCCTAATGGCTTCGGTTCAAATTTCTCTAAGAAAGTAACTAACAACGATGGCAACATTGTTGGGTTGAAATCTAATGATTGTCACTTTCTTATGCAATGTTTGTTGCCGGTAGGAGTTCGAGGCTACTTGGATAAGTATATTTCGAAGACAATCATTGAACTTTGCAATTTCTTTAAGCAAATGTGTGCTCGTACATTCGTTGTTAAGGACAAGGAGAATGCAAAAGATCAAGTGATACAAATTTTGTGCAAGTTGGAGTTAATTTTTCCTCCAGCCTTTTTTGACATAATGATTCCTTTAATTATTCATTTATCACAAGAAGCTATCCTTGGAGGACTAGTTTACATGAGGTGGATGTATCCGTTTGAGAGATATATGAAGAAGTTGAAAAATTATGTGAGGAATAAGGTGCGCCCTGAAGGTTCTATAGCGGAGGGTTATGTTGCCGATGAAGCTTTGACTTTTTGTTCGCAATATTTTTAGGGCATATAGACTAAATTTAATCGACCGGAAAGAAATGCAGATATTGTTATTCCTAAATGACAGTTGTCAGTTTTTGAATCACAATGTCATCCAAGTAGCAAAAAGAAAATCATATCCCTTGACTATCTTCATCGGAAAGAAGTGGAGTGGTTTGTACTCAACAATTTCGCTGAAATCCAACCATATATGGAGTAAGTAGCTCAACACATATATGAATTCATTAAATTTAATTCATGGAAAATTGTTATCTTACCTTAATCTTTGTGCTATACAGTGAATGCCTTCGAGAAAATTCAAACATAAATCTTCAAAAAGATTTCCCTATCTGGTTTAAATTGAAGGTAAATTATCGAAACTGTAGAATTCTTACAAAATTTGTATCGATTAATACTCATCTCATTGTATTTTTTTTGTGTCATACTCTATAGATGAGTCGTTTGCAGGAAGTACAGTCAACTGAGTGTACTAATGAATTATTTGCTTTAGCAAACGGGTCCAATCAGAATGCATACTCCTACACGGCTTGCATTGTTAACAGTGTGAATTTTTTGGTCCATAGCCGTGACGAAAGATGTACCACTCAAAATAGTGGAGTTTTGGTGCCAGGAAACGATGGTTTCACTTTCTATGGCCAACTTGAGGAGATTGTAGAGTTATGGTATTCCCATCTTTACTCAGTAGTATTGTTTCGATGCAAGCAAGGATCGAAATGTGATTGAGAATAACATAACTAGTATCATGATTACTTCTGAATGGTACAAGAACGATCAATTTATTCTCGCCACTCATGCAAAACAAGTTTTCTACTTGGAAGATCCTTCAAGAAACAAAAATTGGAAGGTAGTACAAGAAGTCAATCATCGAAAGATCTGGGATCATCCAAGTATCGATGATGATAACGGGGTTGATGTCGTACACGATAGCACTTCATCAAATTTTGTACTCACTGTGGAATTAGGAGAATTGGAGATTATTTGGATCAACCTGGTCACACCAGCATAATTGGTAAAACGTCTCGATCTGTTCCGGATGTGGATGATGATTTCATCAATGACGACGATGATGACGAAATTAGTGAAGATGATTTAGAAAGTACATGTGATGATGTAGGAATCGACATTGATGATGAATAATATTTTCTTATGCATATTCAAATTTGTATGTTTAATGTGTATGTTTTAATTTGAAGACTTTTCAATCAATATATGATTTTTCTCAACAATGTTTGTTTTTCAATAGTTTCAATTGCACTACCGAAATTATTTAAGTTATGTAATTAACCTCCAATTATAATTGATTTTAAGTTAATAACTATTTAAACTGCAAAGATATGTCTGCTACTGTTGCTCGTTCTCATGGCAGTGATGGAGCGAATCCTTCTCCTCCTCCAGGTCCCACGCGAGTTCATTCTTCTTGTGAAACAGTTAATATACTCTAATTAGTCTATCTTTTATCAATAAATGACAAATTCTTATTATTTTATTCAATTTAATTGTATTGTTTAATTAACATATGCAGCGGCTGGCGCAAAAAGAAGAGGTCGGTCTCGATCCAAAAATTTGCAGCAGCTCGTTAACGACAATAAAGGTCCGTTGGCTCTACAATTTGATCTGAAGGAGGGAACCTACAAAGCAGTTGGTGATATTGGGACGTTGTTCACGAGACTTATTGGAAACCTTATTTGTCACCATATCCCGTTATATTATGACTCGTGGAAGAGTGTTCCAGATGAGAACAAGATTGGATTGATGCAAAAACTTGAGGTAAATTTATCTACATATTCACGTGTAAAGTTTTTTTTTATATAATTTAAAAAATCTCAACATTTTTTTATGGAATTTTTCATTCTTCTCAAAGCTCTCCCTGAGTGGCGACTGATAGAGACTGGGATTGAGCGAGAGTTTTAGGATCGCTACAAGGATAGAAAAGGTCGCAAGAAAAGACACTTCGATGAACATGGAGGGTATGATGGTATCAAGACAACCAGAAAGAATCCACCGGAGGACATTGACAATGAGAGTTGGCAGAAGTTGGTTGACATTTTCACCACTCCACAGTTCATGCCATGCTCAAAGGAAAATTCTGCCAACAGAGAAAAACAGAAGTATCCAAGTCTCCATGGATCAAATTCTTATGCTTCTACTCGATTTAAGAAGGTAAATAAAAATATACAGATAATTTGAAATATTTTAAGTTATCTTAATAATAATTTCAATATTTAACTGAGATTTTATTAAATTTTGTTTTCTAAAGATGAATCTTCAGACCAAGGAACTGGCCATCATTATTGATACCTTCCATGACATGCACAATCATCCAACATGAGGATGGGTGAACACGAATGCTAATGATGCATATGTAAGTAACTTTCTAAGTTTTGTATCTATGTATATTATTCAATTATATTATGTATTAATTTTTTTGTTTCTAAACTGTAGGATGTCTTATAGCAAGAAGTCTAGACACAATCCCAACCTCAATCTCAATCTTAATCTGAAGCAGGAAGTGCCACTATCAATGAGGAACAAGTCGTCTCAAAGGTACTTGCTCAACGTCGTGGCCACAACCGAGGTATTGGACGCAAGTTGAAGGGCACTAGTACCTTTGCCTCAAGCGCCACCGGATCCTCTTCACAATCAGAGGCATCACGGTTTCCATCCACCATAGTTGGCCCTCCATCGATACCACCTGAGGCTTTCTAGTCCATGATTCAGCACTTCAGTAAAGCCTTTATGACCCAGAACAACAACTTCCAGCTAATGCAACAATTTTTGCAAGCAACAAATCCAAACATCCAAGCTCCACAATTTCAGCCTGTCAACTTGGACATGAATATGATACAGTCCATGATGGCAAGCATTCAACCACAACAACCACAACAGCCACAACCACCACAACAACCACAACAGCAACCACCACAACCAACACAACTGCCCGACGATAATGACTTTGGAATTGATTTTGATGATATTTAGTTTTATTAAGTTACTATTTTTAAATTATTAATATTAAGTTACTTATGTTTTGTTATCTTACATTTTGGAGATTATGAATATTGTTAAATTTGTTTTATTATTTAATTAATGATTTGGTTTTATTTTTTTATTTAATTAATATTTAATAAATTTTAATCAATATAATTAATTAAATATATATTTTTTTAAAATTGTATACCTACAGCAACGACATATCGTCGCTGTATATGGAGCGGTCCACGGACCTACAGCGACCACATGTCATCGCTGTAGAAGTTTTTCTAATTTCAAATTTTCAAATCTTTGCACCAGCAACAACGATGACATGTCTTTGCAATATCCCAATCCAACTGAAAAAAAATATTTCCTACTGCGACCGACATGTCGTCGTTGTAGTAAAACCCAACTGTGACGACTGCGTTTTGTCGTTGCCGTAGATTGCTACACATAAAGACCTACAACGACACCGTTTTTGCGATGACATGTCATCGCTGTTTACTTACAGCGACGACTTCTTGATCTACAGCAACAACAAAAGTCGTCGTTGTAGAGCCTTTTTCTTGTAGTGTTTTCACATATCAAAACAATGTTCATGTTCGATTTTGTAGAGTCCCAGAATTTTACTTAGCTAGTTAGATTGTAGTAGTAGTAGTAATAGCTAGTAGTATTTATAGTATATTTATTACTGTGGATTTTGGTTCAAGCCGGGACTTAGTGGAACACTCGTAGCAACACTTATAGATTTTATAAGTTTAACCTATAGTTTAAGAATATTAATTATAACATTAGGTTTGATTTATATAGCTGATTATAAAGATGTCATTTATTATACTATAAGGTTTAGATATAATTAATAAGATCATGACACTTGTCATGTGCATGTTTATTTAAGGATTTAACTATAGTTTAAATAAACGAAATGTTCTAGAAAACTATAGAATCTTTCAAGACCATTAAGAGCATGAGACTTGTCACAATCTTGTTTATTTGAGGATTTAAGCACTTTAAGTGGATAATTCAAAAATAGAAGTTTCTAGAAGCTCTAGACCCTTCCAGAACTTGCTGGAATCTCGTATTACTTAGTCCAACCTGATTAATAAATTCAAATTATGCTAAAAAAATTCAATTGCGTGTTTAATATATTCATGTATGCCGATATATCGCAGCATAGGGGTCGATATGTCACCTACGGAAATTACGAAAAACACGTCGACTTTGCACGATCGATCGAACCAGCCTCGGGAATACTGGGAGAGGCGATATATCACCTATAGGGGGTGGTATATCGGCCCCATCTATGTATTTTTTAAAGTTCAGTTTTTCAATTTTAAAAATAGCCTTAATCTCTTGGCTTGCCTCTAAACGTTTTTGACCGAGTCTTAAGCACCTATTGAATGAATATTAAAATATTTTTCAATTAATATTCATTATTTTATTCAAGCTAAAAGGAGGTAGTTTCACTCCTTGAACTCTATAAATAGGACCTAGTACCTATCCATTTCTCTCATTCTTCAAGCTGTGTTCAGAGCCTTCAAGCTACTAGGGTTATTATAGAGTGATAAACACTTGGGTTGGGATATAAACTTTATCATCTTAAGCTTTATAAACACTTGGGAAGGGAGACATAGAGTGTATTTTCAATATCGAGGTGTAGATCGGTTCTAGTACATCCAAAGGTATTCTTATTCCTAGTTCATTTCTATATGTTTCTTTAGTTTCTTTTAGTTTTCTTTACTCAAATCCTAACTCGTTTTTTTCGATTCTTGGTTAGGTATTTAAGTTCTTTGAACTTAAAGTTTCCTTTCGGTAATCTTCTTCTTGGTGGTTTAGTACTCGTCTTTATCATCTCTTATCTTTAGAAATACTCACCATTCTTATTGTTGGTTTTAGGAGTGTTCCAAATCCCATCCTTGTTCTCATATGTCCCGGTATTGGTAAGGAAAATAGGACAGAATTTTATGTGCTTTTATGTCCTGATATGTCTATGTTTGATATGTTTATGTATGATATGATTTTAGCTCTTAAGTATATAATTTGTTTAGATAACAAACATATAATTTGCTTAGATAACAAATATATAACTTGTTTAGATAACAAGTCCCAATAATATATTCCTTGGGCATATGATTGTTTAGATAACGATCCCCATAAATTTATATGACTTGTTTTGATAAGTAAGCCCCGTAAATTTATGGGCATATGATTGCTTAACTAGCATGCCGCAAGAAGTATGATGGCTATTATAATGCTTATTTTATAGTCATATGTTTTGTAGTCCTAAGTTTATGTTTATGTTTATGTTATATGTACTAGTAGATTTTCCTTGCTGGGCATTAGGCTCACTCCTTTATTTTTATGTATGCAAGAAAATAGATATGGGCAGAAGGATTCGTAGTAGCTTGGCTTGTGTATTAAGGATGAAGGGATTTGGTGGACTGCGTGATGATTCGAGGACGACGTTATTTTCAGTCTCTTTAAATTATGTTTTTATGTATTTTCTGCATTTAGCTTTGTAAACAATTTTCTCAGTTTAAAGTTATGTTTTATTTTATACAATGGGATCCCATACCACTCATTTATGTATTTCAATATTTAGTTTGGAGTTTTTATTAAAGTTGTGAATATTTCTTATGTATGTTTTCTTAAAAATAGTAGCTATGTCTAATTGTTTTAATGGTCCAATGTCTTAGAATTAGTTGGGTCATTAGAGTTGGTATCAGAGCAACGGTCCATTCACATGAAGTTCTCCTTGATACACAAGCTCAAGCTCCGAATCTAATTGCTAATGTAAGTATGTATGTTATAGTTATGATGTTTATATGTATAGCTAACGTTTTAGCCTTTATGTTTTCAGTTAAGCATTAATGGAGCCTTGACCTATGAGGATATTGGAGCCATTAAGTCCTTGAAAAGAATTAGAGAGCCAAGAAATACCGTAGGAGTGCTAGAAAGAATCACTCGAAGAATACTCTTATTCCACAGGGAGATAGGTCACCTCTAAGCAACTAAGCAAATAATGATGAGAGCAACAGAGCAATATGTTTTAGTGATTAGACTTTTTAAAGATTATCCTACTGTAATTGCGACCTTAAAAGATATATGGGAGACTATAGATGATGAAGATGAATTACCGGTAGCTATGAGATATTATTTTCTCATACTTAGGTTCACCTCTAAGATGGAATTCCAATTTACAAATGAGCAAAAACATAAAATCTTTACGAATCTTCCTCGAGGGCATTTTAAGGCTCAAGATAATGATGACTATGAGGAGATAGATGATGATATGTTAGATGAAGGATCAGATGTAGAAGATCTCGAATTTTAGAATTGATTAGTTTCTTTATTTATTTTATTTATTATTGTAAATAGTGAAAACCTTTTTCCAAATAAATATCATTGTTATTTTGATGACATGTATGGGTTTGATTTTCGTTTGCAATCATAATAAATATTAAATTTAATAAATAATGACTAATAACAAATCAATGGACCGGGTTCCATATTGAGATTTTCCTTGCTGGGCATTAGGCTCACTCCTTTATTTTTATGTATGCAAGAAAATAGATATGGGCAGAAGGATTCGTAGTAGCTTGGCTTGTGTATTAAGGATGAAGGGATTCGGTGGACTGCGTGACGATTCGAGGACGACGTTATTTTTAGTCTCTTTAAATTATGTTTTTATGTATTTTCCACATTTAGCTTTGTAAACAATTTCCTCAGTTTAATGTTATGTTTTAATTTAAACAATGGGATCCCATACTACTGATTTATGTATTTCAATATTTACCTTGCAGTTCTTAATAAAGTTGTGAATATTTCTTATGTATGTTTTCTTAAAGATAGTAGCTATGTCTAGTAGTTTTTATGGTCCAAGGTCTTAGAATTAGTTGGTTCATTACAGATTTCCATTTCATGTACTTATCACCAGTCAATTTCTCATTAGCATGTAAAGCAGTTACAGGGTTTGGATTGGACATATTGCTGAAAATTAAATAAATAAAATATAATGAATTAATGCATATAATAAATATTATTTTATATTTTGAATAGTAAACATGATGCATGAATGCAACCCATAAATTAACACACAAAAAATAGTTACCCATCCATGATAGATTAATTTGAAAATTAATGGACCAGCAGCCTTAAGGTAAGCCAGACTAACCACAAATTAATCTTGAGATAAGATCTCAACTTCATAAGTGAAAAATTAAAAACTCACTTTTCTCCTTTGACTTATGAATTACCGTTAGTTTGGTCAAGATGTAATAGTCATGCTCGAAAGCCTAGACACAACTTTAGGGTGTAACCCATTATTTTTCGATTAATGACTTAACTCAAGAGTGTGCATTAGGGTCAGTCTAATTTGAAATACATCACTGATCTTTTTCTCTTATGAGAAGTCAACCTTGAGATGAATTAAACATATTCGGAAGCCTTTCCTTAGGGAGGCCACAAACAGAGGCGACATGAGGTCTTTCCTATGCCTCTCAGTGCTCAACCCATAATGGAGACCATGGGACTTATTGTCATAATTCCCTCTTCCACTCACTATTTAAAAAAAATGTGTTTTTTCTCAAAATCAATATTTTCAATTTTGTTGTAAAACTAATTAAATTAATTTTAACCAATGATATTCTAATAAATACTAATCCAATTATGCAAAATAAATAATTGTGCCCTAGATTTTATTTTGCCTCTTTAAATAAAATACCATTTTATTTAATAAAACAATTTTATTAGATAAGAAAATATCAAACTTTAAATTCTTTTTACCATCGTAACTAATTAATAATAAATTAATTATATGAGTTATCAAATAAAAACACAATCAATCGTAAGGATGTTTCTAAAAAAAAATGCATGCTTAATATGTACTATGTGGGTAATATGTATGGCATGTTATATGCATAAGAAAGTATTAACCAATTTAATCATGTTCCATCAAATAAATAAATAAATAAATTCGGGTTGGGTGCTCTGGGTATTTCTAGAAAATTACAACACTTGCAAAAAATACACAAAAATAATTAAACTAACTAAGGCCTAATGAAGAGAAACTCATTTGATCTTGTACCTTCTCTTTTAGTCTTTAGGCCATTACCATTTTAATTATCCATTATGAATTAAATATCCTTTTAATTATTTTAAACAACTTTAAAATAATCATACTCGGTTTTAATACCCAACAAGTTATTGAGGCTCAATTGGAATTTAGACTCATCACAATTAATTCAAAGATTATAATTAAAACACTTTTAATTATATTGGGCTTAAAATGGTCCAAATGGATAATTACACATCCATTAGGGTTTGTATGACATAAACCCTAATGGGTGTGTCAATGGTGGGCGGCGACTAGCAGGGGCACGGGCTCGGAATGAGGCTTGCGAGAGGCATGATGCAGTGGTACGGCGTAGGGTGCAGGCGCACAGGCAACGCGGGGTGCTTGGGCGCAAGGCACGACATGAGTGGCTGGGGCGCAGGGCAGACACGACGCAGGGCGCGCACGGCAAGCACGATGTGACACAGGTGTGCAGGCAGCATAGGGTGCATAGGCGTAGGCTCGGGCCTCAGGGTTCGTGATCGGTGATAGGATAGATTTTAATATTTTTTTAGTCGTAGTTTTTTTAGTTTTATTATTATTATTTTATATTTTTAGTTCTTTTTATGTGTGGTTATTGTTTTTTTTCAGATTTTCATTTGTTAAATAGATATTTGAGAAATATTTCAAAATTTATTTGAAATATTATCTTCAATCAAGAGAAAAACAATAAAAAGATATTTATTTGAATTGATTGGAGAAGTAAAGGAGAATTCAAACTTAAATTGTTGGAAAATCTTAGATATTTTGAATTTGAGATAGTTTTGGTATTTTGACCATATCTCCCGACTTACTTATCCGATTTTTGTGTTCTTGGTGGCATTGGAAATTTTATTCAAAGACCTACGAAAGCGTGTTTCACTAGAAAAGTCAAATTCGGACGTTTACGTGGTGTTATTCGACCTAAAAGATTACACAAGCTAGAGTTACGAGATTTGAAATTCCAATAAAGATATTTTAGAGCATTAATTAACAAATGGAAACATATATAAAACTCTTTTCACAACCTTATCACTATAAAAAGAATGTTTTAGAAAATTTTAGATCTCTGTCTCTCTCTCTTTCTTCTTGACCTCTCTCTATTTCCTCTCTTTCTTCTCTTACTTCTTTTTCATGAACTAATTTTCTTATCTAGGGTTTAATGTAGTCACTTTGATTTCTATTTAATGTTATTATGATATTTTATTGATTCTTCTTCTTTATTCTAATCTATATAATGTTTGCTTCATGTTAGTAAATACCTGATCAATATTTGCTTAATTTATGATTTTGATTCAAAATTCAAAAGATGAGAATTGAATATGCTATCGTTATATAGACATAGGTTACATATTCGACAAAAGTACCTTTATGGCTTGGGTAGTAATTAGGTTTCTATGCTTAATGTTTGCTATATGCTTAAGTTTATCACAGAGATGTAGAAAACCTGCATATAGGATGAGATCTTATATCTTGAAAAAGAATAGGAATCGATTTACGTTAACCTGATATTAGAATAAAAAGAATGAAATTTATAACTCATTAATAAAATTTGTAAAATAAAAAGTTGATGAAGTTAATACCCTAAGTCTTTTTATTATTGATTTTCATCTTTTGATTAGTTATTTTTGTTCATAGATATTTAAAATTTTATAATTAGATTTATTCATCTAAATTTTGTTTGCCAAATAGAAATTAATGAACAATTAGTGGTAATTGTGTTAATAGTCTTTGTGGGAACGATACTCTATTCACTATCTTTATTACTTGAATCGATTGCGTGCACTTGCGTATCATATTTTATCGATCAAGTTTTTGGCACAGTTGCCAGGGACTAAATTTTCAATATCAAAGTTAATTGTTTTTTTTTGTTCTAATTTGGTTTTTATATTTTATATTATTAATATTAACATAATTGATTTTTATTTTAACTTGTTTTTTATATTTAATTTAGGTTTCTTTTCTGTGTTTTACTTGCGAAGTAAATAAAAAAAAGCTCCATCAAGATTACATCATGGGTTTTTCCCAACAACACAATGAGCAATTTTACTCCACTTGGGGGAGATTTAATGAATTGGTGGAGATATGTTATCACAATTTCTCAAAGGGGTGTCTTATACTTTTTTTTTACAATGGATTAGATGATGCAACAAGATGTTGGGTAAACTATGGAGCAAAGGTAACTGGTGAACCTTTATTAAGAAGATGTCATGATGATATAATGGAGTTGTTTAATGTTATGGCAGATTTTGATTACCAATTGCATTGGGATCCTTCACTGCAAGGTTGGAGTCACCAATATCCTCCATTATTCCAAGATCCTAATATTATACCCCAACCATTAGAGCATGAAGAGCATAAATCAGAATTTGAAGAAGTATTAACTCAATTAAAGAACACTTTAAATTTAATGGTGCAAAATATGGAGTGGTTTAAGGAAAATTACTTAAACAATTAAGGTTGTGAGAGTTATTCGAATACTGTAGAAGCACCAATGGTTGAGTCATTAGAAGAGATTGAGTGTAATGTTGATGAACAAGAGACCCTCGAAGTTATATTCACTCAAAATTTTGGTAAGTTGGGTACTTGCTTGGTAGATAATGATTATGGTGTGGTGAATGAAGTAAATTTCATCCATGAACTTGAAGTTGTTGAAGATCAAATAACAAACATGTTTATGGATAGCTGTGTGGAGAGTGAAAAACAACCAGAAGGGTTATATGAGGAATTCACAAATGAAGATGAGAAAAATATGACTTTGGAGGATAAGGAAGCACCTGCAATCATTAATTTAAGTTCATCAATGCTTCAATCATATGCACCACCAGTGGATCCATATTTTAAATTGATGACTCCTTCACTATTCTACATCCTTTTAGAGTTACCAAAGTTTTCTCCCCAAGCTCATCACTCAAGGTCTTGTGTTGTTGGTGTGACGTGCCAAACATATTCATATTTAGCCAAGCTTGAAGGAATTCAAAATGAAAACCTTCAAGTTGCCTTGTATGATGCTTATTGTGCGCGTCAACCACTCATTGATGTGTTTCGAAATATAAAGCACCGAGGAGGATATAGATGAGAGTCAATACAATGGAGCAATGCATTGGATTTCAAGGAAGTTTTCTTTTCCTTTCCTTTTATTTATACATTGGGGACACTATTTAGATTATGTTTGGGGGAAGAGATTTGATTTTTATTGCTTTGCTCATTGTAGATATCTTAGTTTGTTGAAGTTTAAGTTTTTTTAGGATTATATTTATTTTTATTTTTATATTTTTTTAGAGTGCTAGTTGAATCATGTTGACAATGATTAGCCAATGATAATATGATTGAATGATGTGCTATATAAATTGAATGGGAATGAAGCTATAAAAGTATGTGTGCTTGGTTGAATATTTCTTTCCATTTTTACATGAGTCCACTTAAATAATTGGGTTCTTAATCATGATTTTTAATAAATTTTGAGTAATTGAAATTTTTTATGCTTGTTGAATTTTGAAAACGAAAAATAAATTATGAAAATATTGTTATTCTAGAACTTGTTTGCTTGCTTTGTTAGACGAAATCATAGATTATGCATGCTTAGGAAGACGATTTAGGCAATTCTTTGGAACATTTGACCTTTTCAAGCCAACCTTGATTTATTAAATCACTAGTTACCCCATTTTGAGCCTAATTTCATTCTTTTTGTTTGACACTTATTTTTAGCTTATTTGAAACTTTGTTATTTTTCCTTCCCTTTGATATACCATGAGAATATGAAAAGCTATTGGGGGATGGTTTGTAATGGGGTTTCTATTGAGCATGTATTTTCAACATTAGTAGAGATTTGTAAGTATAGCAAGCTAATGGGATAATGATATTAATTAATTGTAATGAAAAAATTTTGGTCAGCATGAAATGATTCGAATACATTTTATTTAATAATCATGATTTTTAGAGCTTTTATTTTTGGTTTGACTTAAGTGAATTGGAAAAATGTTTTGATTGAAATTCTACATTATAAGTTGATTTTCCTCGATATTATATAAGTGTGTTAGTCATCATAGCTTGATGCGTGAATTATTGTTGTCGGCTTGATTCAAGTGTGTTTGTTGTTTAGGTTTTTAGTCGAGTCTGTTTATTGTTGTGTTCTTTACTCGAGGACGAGTAAAGGTTTGCTTGGGGGAATTTAATAGGATAGATTTTTAATATCTTTTTAGTCTTAGTATTTTTAGTTTTATTATTATTATTTTATATTTTTAGTTATTTTTATGTGTGGTTGTTGTATTTTTCAGGTTGTCATTTGTTAAATAGATATTTGAGAAATATTTCAAAATTTATTTGAAATTTTATCTTCAATCAAGAGAAAAACAATAAATAGATATTTATTTGAATTGATTGGAGAAGTAAAGGAGAATTCAAACTTAAATTTTTGGAAAATTTGAGATAGTTTTGGTATTTTGACCATATCTCCTGACTCACTTATCCGATTTTTGTGTTCTTAAGTCTATTCAAAGACCTACGAATGCCTGTTTCACAATAAAAGTCAAATTCGGACGTTTACGTGGCGTTATTCGACTTACAACATTACGCAAGCTAGAGTTACGAGATTTGAAATTCAAATAAAGATATTTTAGAGCATTATCAAGTAACAAATGGAAACATCTAGAAAACTCTTTTCACAACTGTATCACTATAAAAATAATGTTTTATACTATTTTAGATCTCTCTCTCTTTCTTCTTGACCTCTCTCTACTTCCTCTCTTTCTTCTCTTACTTCTTTTTCTATTCTTTTTCATGAACTAAATTTCTTATCTAGGGTTTAATGTGGTCACTTGGATTTCTATTTAATGTTCTTACAATGTTCTATTGATTCTTCTTCTTTATTCTAATTTATATAATGTTTGCTTAAATCTAGTAAATAGCTGATCAATATTTTCTTGATTTATTGTTTTGATTCAAAATTCGAAAGATGAGAATTGAATATGCTATCATTATATAGACATAGGTTACATATTGGACGAAAATACCTATATGGCTTGGGTAGTAATTAGGTTTCTATGCTTAATGCTTGCTATATGTTTAAGTTTATCATAGAGATGTAGAAAAATTGCATGTAGGATGAGATCTTATATCTTGAAAAAGAATATGAGTCGATTTATGTTAACTTGCTATTAGAATAAAAAGAATGAAATTTAGAACTGATTAATAAAATTAGTAGAATGAAAAGTTGATGAAGTTAATACCCTAGGTGTTTTTATTATTGATTTTCATCTTTTGATTAGTTATTTTTGTTCATAGTTATTTAAAATTTTATAATTAGATTTATTCATCTAAATTTTGTTTGCCAAATAGAAATTAAAGAACAATTAATGGTAATTGGTTAATAGTCTTTGTGGGAACGATACTCTATTTGCTATCTACATTGCTTGAATCGATTGCGTGCACTTGCGTATCGTATTTCACCAATCACTCAAGGCTCGGGCCATTACAGAATTCTATCCAGAATAAAAAAATAAGTTACAAAATTCCTATGCCCCAAAATGTTTTACAATTTTTGTATATCAAAAAAATTTAAGAACATTTCACAACCCAAAAACACCATGAAAACCAAACCTTAAGAACATAAACATCCATCCATTCATATATTACACATAATATAAAAAATACATATGATACTCACAGAGTAATTAACATATGCATGGACTAAAGATGGCTCTTTTACTAATTGTTAGGAACAGTTCCTAGTGCTCAGTGTAAATTGGGGTAATGGTAGTATCGTATCCAACAAAAAAATTTTATATAAAAAACTTTATATGAGGATCCTTTAATATGCAATATGCTAATTAATATAATATGTATATGAAAAATACTACGAAATAATTTACCTCTTGTAACCTATCAAGAGTCCTTGAATCTTTTCGTATATTTTTCAATCTTCCTATCCTCGCTAGAGTACTCACAACTAGATCTTCCAAGACGTTCTCTTCGCCTCAAGATGTGGGTGGGCAGATAGAGAACAAGAATCAATATTTGTGAATCAAAGTATTCTCAACACATGAGACTCTTGATTATAGGCTAGAGAGAAATGTTTATCTTTTGTGTGAAAAAAACTGATAAGCTTTTCTCTTATGTAAAAACTCTTCTTTTCTTATTTTCTATCATATAGAATATATAGGTATTATTATCAGAATAATAATAATAATAATAATAATGATAATAATGATAATAATAATAATAATAAAATTGATAATCTTTAATAATAATAAAATAAATGATAATTAAAGAAAAAGTCTTACATTCGATTTTAAAACCCTTTTAAAAATATTTAATTAATTAATTAAATTAAATAAATAATCAATAACTGATCACCATCAGTAGTGGTTCATGCATAGGGCATTCCAAGAAGCCTTATGCGTGTAGCACTTCCCTGAAAAATGGGATTAGATTTTTCATGCATTTTTATTTTAATTAATTAATAATTAGAAATTCAAATAAGGTATCATCTTTTTAAGGAAAATATAACAACCTAAATTTCAAATTTCAAAATTCAAAATTTGAATTTCCATTATCATCTTATTATTAATTAAATAAATATAATAATCAAAACCAATTTTGACTATCCATATCTATCATTTCATAATTAAATAAAATAATTGATTAAAATGAACTTCTTTTATTTCTACACAATTTCGAAAATTGCATTAATGCAATAATAAATTATGCAACTTCAATTATGACATAATTGCATATTTATTCCAAAGAATAAATATTCTGTCAAATAGCCCATTCACATTTTGACCCTTGTATCAACTCTTACCTTGAATAGTGTTTATAGAGCCGCCCCGGGGACCTATGGACCAATAATTTCAAGTTCCAATAAATAAAATATTATTAACCAAAACTCTTTGATTCAATAATCATATTTATTAATCTCATGGTTACTTCACTATAAATATGAGACTGCACTCCTGAGAATTAAAGACATATATTTACTGAGTACTTTATTGTAACCATAAAACGTCCATTGATATAATCATTACGTACGAATTAATCGTCTATTGATGATTCATAAATAAGTGGGAATAAATTATTGTTTTACCCTTTTAATTATATCTTGATTCCTCTTATACCATTGACTTTACTAGTGAAGGTTAATTCATAATCTGATTATGAATTTGACGTCAATAACCTTTTCAATTCCAAAAGTCAACCATATAGGGAACCATCATTTAATCTATAAGAAGTTATAGATTCCATATCTATTAAGCTATGTCCCCAGTCATATATATCATTGAGTCCCCAAAACAGTAGTTCTTAGCCTGATCATTCTGACATACCTTAATGCATGAATCAAAGGATCAAATGACATATATAGGAGTTCATAATAACTTCTGGCATAAGATCAGTTTATATATGATCATCAGTTGATGTGTTTTATAATACTATGAAGCGATATTCAAATAAGTATTATTAAATCACATATGGTTCAGGACTACATACTCTCAATATGCAAAGTACCTCCACTAAAGTGTCCTACTACACTAGCAACCCGGATCTAGGTCACATGTATTCATAATAATAGCGTACCGCACTAACAACAATTAATGTAAAGATTCCATAACTTTATTTTACTGGAGACTATTTAAGTTCATTTTCTCAATCTTTATCCTCTCATACCAATATGAGATGGAGACCATATAAATTAACTTCAGAATTATCTGATATTTAGTTAATATTATTAACAATAATATAGTACATAAGCTACATATATACAATAATTCAATTCATTCATTTATTTCATTAAAATCTTTGTCAACTACAATTGCATTAAGGGAACAATTTCCAACAAATGTCATCAACGTAAAGAACTAAGGAAATCACCACTTTTCCTTTGATGTATTTATACACACATACTTCGTCGACATTCTGTTTGAAGCCATATATTTTAATTGTTTCATCAAAAGTGATATTTCATGATCTAGATCCTTGCTTTAATCCCTAAATGGATTTCAGTAATTTGCACACCTTTTGATATTCCCCATTCTGTATGAACCCTTCTGCTTGTACCATATAGATACTTTCATCAAGATAGCCATTCAGAAAAGCTGTCTTGACGTCCATTTGCAATATCTCATAATCATTGGCAGACGCTATGGATAAGAGGATGCGAATGGATTTGAGTGTAACCTTTGGCTACTAGCCTCGCATTGAAAGTCTCTACTTTCCCATCTACACCTCTTTTCTTCTTGTATCCACTTACACCCTATGGGCCTGACATCTTCAAGTGGATCCACAAGTTCCTAGACAGAATTGGAATACATCGATTCCATTTCTTGGTTCATGGATTCTTGCCATTTCTCCTTTTCAGGATCATCCATTGCTTCTTTAAACCTTAATGGATCGTCCTTGTCTATATCAGAAACAAGGACATGTGCTTCATGTTCGTAGCGAACATGTTGTCTCATAATCCTCCCACTACGACGTTGCACCGGGGTTTCTCTTTCAGGAATCATGGTTTCCTTGGTTTATCGTTTATCATTTAATGATGAAGATAACTATGATGGGATCTTATCAGCTATGTGTTCCTCCAATACTATCTTACTCCGAGGTTTATAGTTACTCATATTGTCATGTTCAAGGAAGGTCACATTTGTGGAGACAATTACCATTTGATCCTTTGGACTATTGAAATAACTGCCTCTTTTCTTTGGAGCGTAGCCTACAAAAATGCACACTTCAGACCTTGAATCAAGTGTCACTAATTTAGGTCTAAGAACATGAGCAAGACAGCCCCAAATGCGAAAATGGTGCAAACTAGGTTTGTTTCCATTTCAAAGAGTGTTTTGCAAATGGTCTTAGATGGGATTACATTCAAAATGTAAGTCGCCGTTTGAAGTGCATATCCCCGAAATGAGAGAGGAGGTGATGAGTAGCTTAACATAGACCTGACCATGTCCAACAAGGTTCAATTTCTTCTTTTAGAAAAACCATTTTGCTGTGGCATTCCTGGTGCTGTGAGTTGGGATAGAATACCATGCTCCAGCAAGAAATCTTTGAATTCTAAATCCAAATATTCTCCACCTCAATCAAATCGAAGTGTCTTAAGAGTCTTACCTAATTGCTTCTCAGCCTCAGCTTTGAATTTTTGAAACTTACCAAAGGTTTCAGATTTACTAAGCATTAAGTAAGTATTATCATATTGTAAATAATCATCAATAAAAGTGATGAAGTACTCATACCCAACTATTGCTTGTACAATGTTTGAACCACAAACATCGTTGTGTACAAGCTCCAAAGGTGTAGAGTCCAAGGACTTTACTTAGCTAGTTAGATAGTAGTAGTAATAGTAGTAGTAGCTAGTAGTAGTTACAGTATGTTTATGACTCTGGATTTTGGTTCAAGCCAGGACTTAGTTGAACACTCGTAGTAACACTTATAGATTTTATAAGTTTAACCTATAGTTTAAGAATATTAATTATAACGTAAGGTTTGATTAATATAATTGATTATGAAGATGATATCTATTATACTATAAGGTTTGGATAGAACAATAAGATCATGACACTTGTCATGTGCACGTTTATTGAAGAATTAAGTATTTTTGAGGAATAAATATATAAGAGGAATATTTGAAAACCCCAGAATCTGCCAGCAGCTTTAAAATCGTTAAATGACTCAGTCAAATCTGTTTACTTAATTAAAATTAGGCTGAAAAAGTGCAATTACGTGTATAATATTTCAGCATATGCCAATATATCGCGGCTCTAGGGGCGATACATTGCCACTCGGGGAATATGAAAAACATGTAACTTCGCACGAACGTTTCGACGAGCCTTGGGAATACAAGCCCAGGCGATATATCACTTACCATGGGCGATATATCGGCTCTAGGGCAAGTTTTTTCAAATGGTTTTGAAACCGAGCTCATTTTAATCCTTAACCTCTTAGCAAGCCTCTAAATCTTTTTGACCGAGTCTTAAGCCTCTGCTGAACGAATATTCAAATGACTTTAAATTAAATATTCATTATTTTATTCAAGCTAAAAGAAGATCTTTTCATTCTTGAACTCTATAAATAGGACCTAGTACCCAGCCATTTCTTTCATTCTTCAAGCAAAGTTCAAAGCCTTTAAGCAGCTAGGTTTACTTTAGAGTGTTAAACACATGGGTTGGGTTATAAGCTTTATCATCTTAAGCTTATTAAACACTTGGGAAGTAAGGTTAATAGTGTGTTTTTCGATGTCGAGGTGTAATTCGGTTATAGAGCATTTAAAGGTAATCCTATTCCTAGTTCATTTTTGTATGTTTCATTAGTTTCTTATAGTTTTCTCTACTCAAATCCTAACTCAATATTTTCCATTCTTAGTTAGGCATTTAAGTTCTTTGAACTTGAGGTTTCTTTTCGGTAAGCTCTGTTTGTCAGTGGTTTTAGTTAATTTCTTTTCATCTCTTTCTTTTAGAATACTCACATTCTTATTGATGGTTTTTAGGAGTGTTCCAAAATCCCCTCCTTGTTCTCACATCCCGGTATTGGTAAGGAAAATAGGATAGTTTCTAAATGCTTATGTGTATGTTTATGTATAATATGTTTATCCTATAGTACGTTATGTTATGTTTTATCTAGGGCTCATAGTTGCTTACTGCCCTAGTGTTTATCATTTTTATGTTTATAGTTATGATTTACCCTACCTCAGATATTCGACAGGGGACTTAGATGGGTTATCATATACTATCATGTGATCTAACCTACCTCAGATATTAGACAGGGGGCGTAGATGGTTTATCACATGTCTTAATGGCCATTAATAGTGTAGTCTTATACGGTATACGTCTTTATAGTCATATGTTTATGTTTTATGCTTTTAGTAGATTTTCCTTTCTGGGCATTAGGCTCATTCCTTTATTTTAATATGTGTAGGAAAATAGTTATGGCGGCGGAAAGATTCGTGGCAGCTTGGGATTCTGTATTGAGGAAGAATGGATTCGGTGGACTGCGTGAACGATTTGAGGACGAAGTTGATTTCAGTCTTTTTAATTATGATGTCTATGTATTTTCCGCGCTTGATTGTGTAACCAATTTATTTAAAATTTAAGTCATGTTTTATTTTATTTTCAAACAATGGGATCCCATACCATACTCTAAATTTTATGTATTTCGACATTTCCTTTATAGTATTTAATAAAGTTATGAATGTTTCATATGTATGTTTTCTTAAGAATAGTGTCTATGTATAAGCAGTTTTAATGGTCCAAAGTCTAGAATTAGTTGGGTCATTACAGTTGGTATCAGAGCAACGGTTCATTCGCATGAAGTTCTTCTCGATACACACGCTTAAGCTCCGGATCTAACCGCCAAGTAAGTGTTTATGATTATAGTTATTATGTTTATATGTATAGCTAACGATTTTAGCCTTTATGTTTTTAGTTAAGAATGAACGGAGCATTAACTTATGAGGATATCCGAGCCAATAAGGCCTTATAAAGAATTAGAGAACCGAGAAACACCGTAGGAGTGCTAGAAAGAATCACTCGAAGACTACTTTTGTTCCACAGGGAGACAGGTCACCTCCAAGAATCTAAGCAGATCATGATGAGATCAACAGAGTAATACGTTTTACTAATTAGACTTTTTAGATATTATCCTACTGTGATTGCAACCTTAGAAGAAATTTGGGAGACGATAGATGATGAAGATGAATTGCCGGTAGCTATGAGATATTATTTTCTCATACTTAGGTTCACTTCAAAAATGGAATTTCAGTTACAAATGAGCAAAAACATAGAATTTTTACAAATCTTCCTCGAGGGAATTTTGAGGCACAAGACAATGATGACTATGAAGAAATAGATGATGATATGTTAGATGAAGGATCGGATGTAGAAGATCTCGATTTTTAGAATAGATTAGTTTTGTTATTTATTTTATTTATTTGCATTTATGATTGTAAATAGTGAAAAGCTTTCTTTTCCAAATTAATATCATTGTTATTTTGTTAACATGTATGAGTTTGATTTTCCTTTGCAATCATAATAAATAATAAATTGAATAAATAATGACTAAGTTGGGTGAGGGTGGATACAAATCAATGAACCAAGTTCTCTATATTGAGAGATAGGGGGCCATAGTAGTGGGATTGATTTTACTGAGCCCAGCTCTCCCTCAATATGATTAACTTTGGAACAAAGATGAGTTTCGAGCCTGAGAATTAAGTCATATAGGATGATTAGAAACAGACTAAGAAAATAATAAAGGTGGCTTATTTTTCTAAGTATAGAAACCCACTCTAATAATAAAGAAGGCTTATGTAATTTTCATTAGAAATCATAATTAATAGGTCCGAGTTATGTTTGTTTATATTAAGTTTTTCCTTAGAGACTATTAGGGTAAAGTTCTAACATGTTTTCCTAAACTGTTAGAACTCTGCTAAGATGTCGCTCCGAAGATCTGCTCACACAAATGGAAATGCCTCCAACGCTGCACCGGTGAACAATGAAGCCCCTTCGGTTCGCAGAAGGGGAGTGGGTGCTACTGCCAACCGCAATGCGCCGTCGCCGCCACCGGTTGACAACACTGCGAAAACAGCCAAACTGCGTCAACAAGTTGTGGAGTTACTGCAGCAACAACGACAACAGGCTCAGCCTTAGACTCAGCCTCCACCTCCGCCGCAACCACAACCTCTGGAAATGGCCCCAGCACCCCAACAAGTAGGTCCATATGGAGGATGGCCAATGGCGAACTATGCGCCATACTCTGCTCAGCACATGGAGCCAGTTTATGAGAAGTTTCGTAAGCAATATGCTTCAAACTTTGAAAGGACAACAGACCCCTTCGAGGCAGAAGAATTGCTCAGAAATGTGGAGCCAATCCTGACGCACATGAATCTCGGCAACGCAGACCGCATATCCTGCGTTTCGTCTCTGCTCAAGTAAGATGCCAGAATATGGTGGTATTTAGTTCACTAGACGCATGATGTTGCTACCATGACTTAGACCAAATTTGTGGAGCTGTCCCACAAAAAGTACTACAAGTCAACAGTCATCGCTTCAAGAGTTTAGAAGTTTGCTGGCCTGAAGCAAGGGAGTTTATCAGTAGCAAAATATGCTCGGCAGTTTGACCGATTAGCTAAGTTTGCACCAAAAATGGTTCCAACTGACTTTCTGAGGGTGACCAAGTTCATTAGAGGACTTTGACCGAAATTGAGCTAGGGGTTAAGCTAGCAAACCCGGGTAATACTACCTATGCCGATGTTCTAGAAACAACAATTGAAGTAGAAAGGCTGCAGGCTAATGTTAGTAAAGAGGAGGCCAGTAAGCCTGAGCATAGACAGCAGAGTCAACCTCAGACTAGTCGGACCCACAACCACCACAACAACAGTAATCAGTCCAACTACAACAATAACAGTCAGAAAAGAAGGCATCCTAACAACAAGCAGTCCGACCATGATAAAAGTGTTAGGTTAGCTTATACATGATCTTTATTTATTTTCATGTATATCTAATATTAAACAAATTAATACGAGATAGCCTAAAACATGTTTCTAAAATTGAATTCAAAGAGAAACAAAGAATAGAATACTTACAGTATACGAAGCAGAATTAAGAGCCCTTCCTTCAGTTTCTCTAACTCTTGAATCCTTTCTGTCGCATAGTATTATCAAAAAACTGAATCGATCTTCTATTTTCTTCACAATCTTCCAATGTATCCTTAGAACCACCTAGACTAGTGTGGGAAATTCTCAACACATGAGAAAGATATAGAGAGAAGAAGACAAAATACTAAAGAGGCTTAGAAAATGACTTGTGCTTAGAGAGAATCCAAAACTATCAGAAAACCAGTGATTAAATTTATGTTTTGACTTCTCTCTAAGCACTCCTTTTATAGACTCAATTAGGCCATTTAATTTAATTAAAACATCAATAAAATAATAGCTATTTTGAAGCCCTAGGTCAAAAATATCATGTGTTTTAGGCCCGTGAAATTTCCCATTTGATTATAAGCCCATTGGACTTAAAAACAAGGCATGTATTATTTTGTATTGATTTAATTAATTAAATAATTATTTAAATCCTTTATCAAATTAATTATTTATAATTTTAACCTTGATTTAAAATTATTTATTAATTTAGATACCGATTTATCTTAATTAATAAATCTGCCATAATTTCTCTTTTCTTCTCAAAATTACACAACTCTCTGAAACTATCAAAAATTGACCTGGTCAACTTTGATAATTCTAATTGATGATTAAATCAATTAATTGAGACTATCTAGATGATTTTATCCAAGGTACAATGGGGACCATGGGCCTATGAAATCAAGATCCAATAAGTTATCATAAATCTAACAAATAAATTTACCAACTTATTAATTCCTCGTGACTCCACTATAGACTCGGAATTGCACTCTTGAATTCATAGAATGCTCTATAACAAATATAGATATGCTATTAATTATCCATTTTTACAACCATAATTGTCACTCAATCCTCTATAGATGGTCTACAATGAGATAGGACTGAAATACCATTTTACCCCTCATTGTACTTTATCCTTAAAACCCTTAGTTCCTTGTAAATGATATTTCAGCAAAGACACTACCGCCCCGCTTTGTGGTTGTTGCTGATGTTGCTGTTGCTTTTGCTGCTGTTGTGGCGGTGTTGATTGTCTTTGTGGTTGTTGTTGTTGTTGCTGTTGGAGTTGTGTTTGCTGCTGGGTGGGGGTAATCTGGTGGGGACTGCGCGCAGCCCGGAGGTCTCCATCACCTCTGGGAGAAGAGTGTCTAAGGCGTTTCTTCTTGTCGCCCTCAGCCTCTCCTCCGGAGCGCTTGCTCACCCCGGCCCTCTTCGCGGGGAACACAAGACCTTCCCCATCGCTGCTACTGCTCGAGACCACCATGTTCTCGGAAGGCCCCTTGACAGGAGGCTTCTCCACCACGGGCACGATCGACCTCTCCACCACCGGAGACCCTTACGCCTCGCCACTTGTATTTTTGGGTGTGGCAGCTTTACCTCCCCTACCAGCTCCGACCTTTCGTCTTTTCCCCTTGGACGGGTCTTGGCTGGTGGCGGCCTTCTTGATAAGAGAGGAAGCTCTCCCCAACATCTTTGCTTCAGGATGTTCTGCAAGAAATGTGCGAAGCAAGGTTAACCAACCAGCAAGCAATGTGAAAAAAGATAAGCAGAAAACAAAACAAGCAACAACATAACAGCACAAACAAGTCCCCCAGCAGGGAACAAGAAACAAAAAAAAGGGAAAAGTTTGAAAGGGACGACCATGCATGAGAAACGTGGATGGCCTTCCCCGAGCAAAACAAAACACCGCTTCCTGCTCCAGGAAGCTCCCGTATTCCTTGAAGCCCGGGAATGACATGCTGAGGGAAGAAGGGTCAACCATGATGACACCTTCTGGCAGACTACCGTCACTCAAACACCCGAGGAGCTCATCTATCCTATCGCAATATCTGTCAAAGGGGTATCCTACGCGGATCTAGCCTAAGGAAGTGGGGATCGAACCCCGCCTGAGAAGTCCGGGAAACCTCAGACAGGCTGGGGGTGTGGATCAATCGAAAACTAGTCTTACCTCTTCTGGAGGTACCAGCTCCCGGAGTCCCTTCATTGGGGTAAGCTGCGGCGTGGTGAGCCTCGATCTCTTCTTCCTCCAGCTGGGGGTCGGGGGACCTCTCCGCCCAACTAGGAGATAAATTATTCTCGTCCCGGGCCGCTTGGCAGATCACCTTGGACAGCTCCAGGGCAATCTGCTCCCGGATGTCGGCTGACACCTGACTTTGCCCCCTGCCACTCACTGGCTCAATACTTTGGAAAGAGGCGAGTAGCCCATACTCCCTCAAAGATTCGGTGGTCACAAGTCCTTCCACCTTCAGCTCTTCCTCCGAGAGCCCCTCGTAGAATTTTGACCTCCTTATCATCTCCGCACAGCGAGGTGTCCGCGGGACGGCTTCTGCAAAATCCAAACACGAGTGTTAGAGATCCTCCCGAAAGGCAAACCAAACGTAAAGAAACAAAGTTAAAAAGGAGAGGAAGGAGCACTTACCAGGGACTTTGAAGTCCAAAGATAGGGCTGGCACCCTCTTCAATGGGAAGCCAGTCGTCAGGAACCAGTACTCCCGGAGATCTGGAACCCTCGCGGTATGACAGGTGGGACACATCACGTCCGGGTACCTCTCCAGCCTGTAAAACCCCACCTTGTCTGGATGACCTCTCATGGGCTGAGACTTCAGGCCATAGAAGTATAGCACCTCCTCCGGGGTAGGGGCCTCCAGGTCCCGGGACTTGCAAAAGATGTACCACCCCGCTAGGAGCTTGTAGCTGGGGGGAATCAACTGGAAGGGGGCAATCCCCGCCTTCACACAGAAATTGGCAAAATAACTTCTTAGGGGCAAGTGCGCCCCACACACTATGTGTGCCCAGCTCCAGGCACCAAAACTCTCGTGACTCTGACTAGCAGACTCACCCAGCACCGACAGACGGTGCCACATCAGGCCTGGGATGTTCTTCAGGCCTGCCTCTGAGGAATACAGCTCCAGCATGCCGTAGTTCTTGAACAGGTTCGGCTTCTGGTCCGTCTCCCAGATTGAACTGTTGATAGTCGGTGGGCTAGCCGCGACCACTTTAGTTTTTCCTTTCCCCTTTGCGCCAGCGACAGGGGAACCTTTCTCCTGGGCAGATTCAGCCTCTACCACAGCGATGATTTGTTCCTTTGAGGTGTTCGTCACTGAACAAAAGAAACAAAGAAGAAAACACTCTAAGCAGTCAGCACCCTTGTCATACCCTAACGGTATCAAAGGCGTCGGGGAGACCCTCCCCGAAAACTGCTTGGAGAGGCTCCCACCGAGCTTGCCGAGGGGTTGGCACCATGCCACCCGAAGGACAGCAAGGAACCAAACTCAAACTCCGAGCCTAAGCCCGCCGAGAGAAGTGTTTTTCCAGAGGAAGACACCCTAAAGGCGTTCACGCTTATGCCCTAAAACAGCAAACCAGAACAGCACAAGCAAGACAAGGAACAACTTTCCAAACGCAAATCGTCAAAGCATGCAAAGAGATCACTTATTGGCTCACATCAGTCACATGCCTATCAAAGCCCTATTCACGCATGCATAAAGATGACACCGGAAGAAAACTCAACCCTAACAACTACCAACAATCTGAGGTTTAGAAGGAAATTTCAAAGTAAAAATACTTACTGGTATTCGGGTATTTGAAGATTGAGGGAGTAACCGGATCACTGCACCGCACGAACAGGTGAAGTGAAAGCTGCAAAGACAAGCAACGATTCGAACCTGGAACTTCGGCGAACAAACCTACTCCCAAAACGAAAGAAAAGTTTCTGGATTCCTTACCAAAAGAAGTGGCGAATTCGAAGGAAAGGAACTTGGAAGCTTGAAAGTTCGAAGATTTGGGCATCTGAGAATCTGAAAGCTCGAGAATTTGAAAGCGTAAAGAGGAAGAAAGGTCCGTTCCCTCGTTTTTATAGCAGGAAAGAAGTCATTTCGAATTCCTCGGATGGATGGTCCCGATCTTCCCATTCCACATGCATCAGATCCAACGGTTGGGGATGAAGCGCCGGTCCCATTTAAGACTCCTCAGATGGGAATATAGTATTTATTTCCCATCATTATACCATCTCGGGCCCAGTGCCCCATTAAATACCGTCAAATCACTACTCAGCCAGTCGCCTCACGCACACGTCTTGGTCACATAGCCGTTCCCTGCATGACGCGTGGCCCTTGCCGCACTTGAGTGTTTGAGTTCAAACAGAAGAAATTTCCTCTTTTTTTTTGTACTGACACTCAGGCGGGAAAGAGGAACTCTTCCAGGAACACAGGAGGTGACCCCTCGCCTAATCTAGAGACCAGAGCACCCGGAGGACTGTACAAGCTCCCGGACCTCTCAAGCCCCGTGACCTTGGGGGGTAAATGTTATCCAGATTTCCGGATAGCGTTTAAATGGATAGCCTCGGGGAAGCAGAATTATCAAAGTCTTTCACGAAAGGTGACCAGAGCTCGCGGATGGACAGAAAGGCCTCGCCTCTCCCGTTTAGTGTCCAGCATACTCTTTCAAGCAACCGCGACGCGGAAGCTCGTCGATTCTCCCGGGCTCCCGAAGGGATATCCGTCAGGGAAGGTCCTTCCAGGAGAAGCTCTTCAGGTTACCTTCGCGGATACAGTTCCGTGTCTCGCACGGAAGAAGACCAAGCGGTCGAGTCATGGAGGAGGCATAGTTAGAATGATATCCACCTGACACAGGATCCCGCCTGACACGCCCGACAGGTCGAGGCCGCACACATCCCAGCACGCCTAAAAGTACTATTTCGCCTACTGTTCCGCTGACAGCCTGGAAAAGACAGCTGCCTTTGTGCATTCCCCATACTTTCACGTAAATATACCCACATAGAGCCTGGTATCCAGGCGACTACGGTAATTGTATCCCCTATTTATGGCTGGTGTCATTAAGACTCATGGGGGCAGAGTAAAACCCTAATAAAAAACTCTAGCTATAAAGACCTCCTCATTTTGCAATAGAGGGGGGGAGAAGGGATTACAGAGGAAGAACTCTGTCAAAATCTCTCTAGCTTCGTCTTCTTCTAGAGAACTCGAGAGAAACATTGTGAGTTTGTGAGGTTCTTGTACACCAGCCATTTTACTGTAATTCTCTACAAGTATAATAACATCGACTCGTGGACTAGGGCTCGTTTACGCCTGAACCACGTAAAAAACTTATTTGTCTATTTATATTTCTGCACTTCTACAGTTCTTATCTTTTTATTAGTTTCTTTGTATTCGTTTCCGAAAAACTCGGTAAACATAAACAAATAATCATGAAAATAAAATATGTGAGCAAAGTGATTAACCAAGTCAAAAAATGATTTATATTCTTTTATTGATAATAAAATGAGATTACAAAGAATTTGGGTTTTAATTAGAGCATAAAATCCCAAAAAACTCCCACTTGCACTAATTGAAACGAATGCCTTAATTATACTAATCCCATTTCCTTCATATGGGTATCAAATGTAGCTTCTAGTAGTATCTTTGTGAACGGATCCGCAAGATTGTCTTTAGTTGCAATCTTCATAACCTTCACATCTCCCCTGGCCACATATTCTTGAATAATGTGATACTTCCTTTCTATATGCTTACTCCTCTTATGACTTCGAGGTTCTTTTGAGTTGGTTATCGCTCATGTATTGTCACAAAACAACACAAGCGGTTTATCCATTTCTGGAATAACACCAAGATCTGAAGAGAACTTCTTTAGCCAGACTATTTCCTTAGTTGCTTCTGACGCGGCTATGTACTCAGCCTCCATGGTGGAATTTGAGATTGTAGACTGCTTTACACTTCTCCAAATCACAGCTCCACCCCCAAGAGTAAACACCATTCCAGAAGTAGACTTCTTGTCATCGACATTAGTCTGAAAATCTGAATCGGTGTAGCCTATAGGGTTCAGAACACCACCCTTGTAGACTAACATATAATCCCTAGTCCATCTCAAATACTTCAAGATATGCTTAACTGCTATCCAATGTTTCGGTCCTGGGTTTGACTGATACCTGCTCACTACTCCCCCTGCATAGAAGATATCTGGTCTAGTACACAACATGGCATACATTGTACTTCCAACTGTAGATGCGTAAGGAGCTTTTCTCATTGCATCTTCCTCTTCAGGAGTCTGGGGAGACTGCTTCTTTGAAAGATTAATTCCATGGCGGGATGGTAGAAGTCCTTTCTTGGAATTTGTCATTGAGAAACGTTCAAGCACTTTATCTTTGTAAGCTGCTTGAGATAGAGCTAAGAGTCTGTTCTTTCTATCCCTGATAATCTGGATACCTAGAACATAACTTGCTTCACCCAAATCCTTCATCTGGAATTGAGTGCTCAGCCAATTCTTCACATCTGATAATTTCTTAACAATGTTTCCAATGAGTAAGATATCATCTACATAAAGAACCAGGAATACCACTATTTGATTTGCCTTCAATTGGTAAACACAGGGCTCATCAATATTTTGTTCAAAGCCATAGGTTTTTATTATTTCATCAAACCTAAGATTCTAGGAACGAGAAGCTTGCTTAAGTCCATAGATGGACCTATTCAACTTGCAAACTTTTCCTTCTTGTCTAGATACTTTAAATCCTTCTGGATGATCCATATAAATGACTTCGTCAAGCTTTCCATTAAGAAAAGTTGTCTTGACGTCCATTTGCCAGATCTCATAGTCGAGAGCGGCTGCTATGGATAGGAGGATGCGAATGGATTTGAGCATGGCTACTGGACTAAAAGTTTCCTCATAGTCCACGCCTTCTCTTTGGGTATAACCCTTGCCACTAATCGAGCTTCATAAGTCTCAATATTTCCATCAACACCTCATTTCTTCTTATAGATCCACTTGCACCCAATGGCCCTAAAGTCACTAGGTGCTTCCACAAGATCCTAGACGGAATTTGAATACATGGACTCCATTTCCTGTTTCATGGCTTCGAGCCATAGTTCCCTTTCAGGGCTAGCCATTGCCTGTTTAAAAGGCAACAGATTATCCTCACTAGTGTCACGAACAACCATATTGGTTTCACCATCCAAACCATAGCGAACTGGGTTCATAGAAACCCTCCCACTACGACGAGGCGCCGTGACTGTTTGCTCAGGAACAGTGGTACTTTCTTCATTTAAACTGATGTGGATGTGAAGAGTGGGAATTTCATTATCAACTCGCATTGATGACGATAGAACATTGGTTGGAGTCAATTCTTTAACCATCTCCTCTAAAACTACTTTGCTGCGAGGTTTAAAGTTCCGGACATAGTCATTTTCCAGAAAAGTAGAATTTGTAGAAGTAAACACTTTCTTTTCTGAATGACTATATAAAAGTCCACCCCGAGTACCTTTAGGATAGCCAACAAACATGCAAACTTCAGTTTGCAGCTCTAGCTTTTACTCATTTTTCCTCAGGACGTGAGCGGGACACCCCCAAATTCTATAATGGCATAAACTAGGTTCACGACCATTCCAGCGTTCTAAAGGTGTTTTGGGGATTGATTTTGACGGCACGACATTGAGAATGTCATTCACGGTTTCAATTGCATGTCCCCAGAATGAAGTTGGTAGAGTTGAGTAACTAAGCATGCATCTAACCATTTCCAATAAAGTTCTGTATCGGCGTTTCGCTACACCATTTTGTTGCGGAGTACCTGGGGCAGTAAGTTGTGATAAAATCCCAAGTTCAATTAAATGATCTTGGAACTGCATATCCAAATATTCTCCACCCCTATCAAATCGCAAGATCTTTAACGTTTTACCTAATTGGTTCTGAGCCATTGCTAGGAATTCCTGAAACTTTGAATATGTTTCTGATTTCCTATGCATTAGGTAAAAACATGAGTATCTAGAGTAATCATCAATGAAAGTGACGAAATACTCAAAACCACCCCTAGCTTGTACATTCAAAGGTCCACAAACATCTGAATGTACAAGACCAAGTGGATCTTTGGCCCTATCATCCTTTGCAGAGAATGGACGATTGGTTAGTTTGCCTTCTAAACAAGATTCACAGACAGGTAATTCACCTAAGGTGAGTTCTCTCAAAGGTCCATCCTTTGTAAGTCTTTGAATCCTATCATAGCCAATGTGACCTAGTCTAAAGTGCCATAAATAAGTCATATTATCGTTATCGGTCTTTTGACGTTTATTGGTTCTATGTTTAGCTACTTTGAATAAATCATTATTAAGAGCGAGGGGTTCGTTAGGTCGCAGAATATAAGGCCCGTTTTCCAAACATGCAATAAACAATTGTGATCCATTGAAAGAAATAGATACATTAAAACTTGTGAAAGTCATAACAAATCGTTCTAATTACAACATGGAAACTGAAATTAAATTTCTACTAAAATCCAGAAAAAAATACATCTTTTAAAATTAAAAATTTATTTCCGAACTTCAGACGAGCTCTTCCTCTATCTTGGACCGCAACGAACGCTCCGTTCCCAACTCTAAGCTTTAAACCGCCTTCATCCACTTCCTCCCACGATTCAAGAAGCTTTGTTTTTCGGTGCTAGAAACTTAGGGCAATCTCGTTTCCAATGTCCATTCTCTTTGTAGTGAAAGCACTTATCTTTACCTTTCTTGTTTTTCTTGTTCTTCCCTTTAGGCGTCTATGCACTCGTCTTTGCAGCCTTTGCAAGCTTGGGGTTGTTTATTTGTCCACCTTTCCTCTTGTTTCCTGCTTTCGAAGACGAAGCTGGATGAGCTTCAACCTTAGCTAGATAAGCAGCAACATCAGTAGTCTTATTTTCACTTCCTTTACTAGGTCCACCCATGACAGGTTCAATAATCTGAAGCTCGTTCATGAGCTGCGCCAGACCATAGTTGAGTTGAGCACGAACATGCAGACACGGTGCCATCCAAAAATTTACGGTTCCATCACGAACATGCAGAGACGGTGCTATCCAAGTATTTACGGTACCATCACGAGCATTGACGGTGCCATCATGAACGTGCGGACACAAAGCTCGTTCTGGTGATTCCTCAATCATGACGAACTCAGAGTTGTCACCAATCAACTCTATGTTGATATTCTGCTTCCAATTAAGGAAGTTTTCTCCAGTGAGTTTCTCCATCAAATGTTGAGAAAGTATGGGAGTAGACACTACTTAACTGAAAACTACATATTACCAATAAAATAGAAATCAATCACATTTGCTCAATAAAACTTCTATTCACACAAATTTCAAGAAATAGCACACATATACCAAATATATGTAAAATATGAGAAAAAATACCAAAAACAATCATATCTCTATTCTTTTAGGTTTTTAATTAATCTATGATATCCTTGTCCCGGTTGGCGAGAGTAAAAAATATCACTAGTTAAATAGAGTTGTAAACTCATTTAATAATGGACACCACTATTAACAACCTACTATTTGATCAAAATAAGAAAACAAAATCTCTTATTTTATGAGCTAGACCCACGGTTTCAATAATCATAGATTTAGTCCTAGTAGTCACCGTAGGAGTGAGTCTAGTACAATTTGACCTATAATTATCTTTCTTTCGAAATCTAACCTTGTCAAAATAACTAATGAACACCTTCCATAGGGGGACGAATCAAAGCGCCTCGAGGCCCCATTAAGTTATTGACTATGTTAAACCAACGGTGGAGATCGATTAAAATCCTTAAAATAAGCTCATTATAAAATTTAAAATAGTATTTTTATTATTTTTTTTTAGAAAATTAATGACTATGGTTTTCCAAAAAAAAAATAAACAGATAAAATTTTTAAAACCAAAATCCTATAATTTCTTATTAATTCTAAAGTGTCACATTGAAACAAATTCAATTAATTTAGAATTAATTTGTTGCTAATCAATATTTAGGTTTAACTAATATAATGAACCTATACAATTAAGTCCAACTCAGGTAGATGGGCCTTAACAATTGGGCTTGTATGGAGGAGGGCTGGGTTCATTATGTCGTTCCCACTTCAAAGACCCATATCTTCCATACAAGGTCCAAAAGACACGAATTTAAACCTTCATTTTATTAATTGTTATTAATAGATTAGGCCCACTATAGTCATGCAAAGCAAATGGGCCTTCACAAGTGGAATCGCCTACAAGAGAGGAATTTAAACTTTACATTTTCTAATGGGCCGAAATAAAACATATCATTTTATGAATATTTTATTTCGCAAAATCCCATATATCTAACAAACATATGGGCCACTATATGCATATAAGCCCAATTGGAAAAATACCACATATAGTGCAAATAGACATGTTATAATTGGATGGGCCTAATCATGTTACTATATGAGCAATTCTATGAATTTATGCAAAAATACCACAATTTATTTCATTTGCAAAAATACCACAATTAATTATCTAGAATTTATCAAAAATTCAAATTAATAAAAAAATTTCAAAAATAAGTCAATTTAAATGAAATTTATCAACAATTAACAATAGTTAATTTAAATTTCATTTATCAACAATCAACTTTGTTTTAGGTTAATTTAAAAAAAAAAAAAATTTAATTCAAATAGGATTTATCAACAATTAACCAAAGTTAATTTAAATGTCATTTATTAAAAACATATTTTATTAATTGGTTGAAAAAAATGATATTTTTCAAAATTTAACTAATTTTAAAATTTAAAATCAATATCTTAACTACTTTCCAAAATATCTTGTGTTGTTATAACTATTAGCTAATATTTTAACCATTAAAAATAAACAAAATATAAATAGTTATAACAATTCTAAAATATCTCAAAATAGTTAAACAAATTCAAATATCCATAAAAATATCTAACTAACAATATTCAAATTTCAAATAATTCAAATATTAAAAGCTATAGAATAAAAAGATATTTATATTTTCAAATAAAGATTTAATAAAAAAAATCAAGAATTTAAATGAAATTATCTTAAATATATGATATCTTAATTCTAATATTTTAATATATTAAAATATTTAAAATTAAGTTGTTTGTCTATTTTTAAATTTGAATCTTTCTAGAAAATATCTAATTATTTAAATCTCAACTAACAAAAATAACTTATTTAAAAAAAATTAAATGATAAAACAAAAAAGATATATTTGGTTTTTATTATAAATAATTTATATCCACAAATTTTATTTTTCTTTAATTTTATTTTTTTTCTTTGGATGAATAGTACCCATGGGTATTGTTCACTGTGCTGGTGGCTGGTGTACGCGGGTGGCGCGCGGGCGCGCGCATGGGTAGCCAGGCCAAATTTTTCCAAAAAAAAATTTGAGCAATTTTTCAAACCAAAACCATTTTCTAATTAATTTTTAACATGTTTTACAAAAAAAAAACATATATAAAAATTAATAGCATAGAAAGCTCAACAAAATAACCTAAAAATTGCTAATAATCACATAAAATCAATATGCTTTATATAAACATGTAAACCATCCAATTATTGAAACATATCAAATAATCCTATTTTAAACATGTTCATGCATGAAAATAAAGATTACCAAAGGCTCTGAGGCCAGTTGTTAGATTAGCTTATACGAGATCTTTATTTATTTTCATGTATATCTAATACTAAAAAAATTAATACGAGATAGCCTAAAACATGTTTCTAAAATTGCATTCAAAGAGAAACAAAGAATAGAATACTTACAGTATGTGCAGTGGAATTAAAGAGTCATTCCTTCAGTTTCTCTAACTCTTGAATCCTTTCTGTCGCAGAGTATTATCAAGAAATTGAACTGATCTTCTATTTTCTTCACAATCTTCCAATGTATCCTTAGAACCACCTAGACTAGTGTGGGAAATTATCAACACATGAGATAGATATAGAGAGAAGAAGAGAAAATAACAAAGAGGCTTAGAAAAGGACTTGTGTTTAGAGAGAATCTATAACTATCAGAAAACCAGTGATTAAACTTATGTTTTGACTTCTCTCTAAGCACTCCTTTTATAGACTCAATTAGGCCATTTAATTTAATTAAAAAATCAATAAAATAATAGGAATTTTGAAGCCCTAGGTCGAAATTATCATGTGTTTTAGGCCCGTGAAATTTCTCATTTGATTATAAGCCCATTGGACTTAAAAACAAGGCCAATATTATTTTGTATTGATTTAATTAATTAAATAATTATTTAAATCCTTTATCAAATTAATTATTTATAATTTGAACCTTGATTTAAACTTATTTATTAAATTAGATACCAATTTATCTTAATTAATAAATCTGCCATAATTTCTCTTTTCTTCTCAAAATTACACAACTCTGTGAAACTATCAAAAATTGACCTGGTCAACTTTGATAATTCTAATTGATGATTAGATCAATTAATTGAGACTATCTAGATGATTTTATCCAAGGTACAATGGGGACCATGGGCCTATGAAATCAAGCTCCAATAAGTTACCATAAATCTAACAAATAAATTTACGAACTTATTAATTCCTCGTGACTCCACTATAGACTCGGAATTGCACTCTTATAACCATTGAATGCTCTATAACAAATATAGATACGCTATTAATTATCCATTGTTACAACCATAATTGTCACTCAATCCTCTATAGACGGACTACAATGAGATAGGACTAAAACACCGTTTTACCCCTCATTGTATTTTATCCTTAAAACACTTAGTTCCTTGTAAATGATATTTCAGTAAACTAATTTAATTACTGAAATGAGATCTCTATCATTTAATACCTTGAACCAAACTAAAAGGAAACCATCATTTCACTTCTTCATCTGAAGCTATAGATGTTCATATTTATGATTAACACTCCCACTCAATTATACTACTGAGTTCCCAAGATGTAAGTATGGACTAGTCCGTAGGGTAAGCTTGTAACGAACAAGTCAAAGAACTCAAATAATACAATCAGTTAGAATACTAACCACTCGGAATTTAGATTGAATTGACCTATGGTCAACTATATGATATGACTAGAATAGATAATAACGGTATGTTTACTTATTTTATCAACTGTCAATATCGGTCTTATCCAATGTAACAAATACATCTGATCTTATTTACTTTGCTAATGTTCTAGAAAGAACATTACCCTGTAATTTGTAAGTAGATTATATCGTAGATTACCAAGTCAGTGAAAATATTGTGCACTGACTAATCTTAGGACTAACTTATTTTGAACATATGATCATATTTATATTCCACTATTATTACGTCACTATAAATAAGATTAGCTATATGCTCGAGAATTGATAGAAGTTTATATTAAACAAATAATCATGAAAATAAAACATGTGAGCAAAGTGATTAACCAAGTCAAAAAATGATTTCTATTCTTTTATTGATAATAAAATGAGATTACAAAGAATTTGGGTTTTTGTAGGATGGGTTATGTAGAATACCCGCAATGTGCTAAGTGTCAGAAGAAGCATCCTGGTGAATTTTGGGCAAACACCAAGGGATGTGACAACTGTGGTCAGGAAGGACACCGGAAGAAAGATTGTCCCCAGCTCAAGCCAGAGGGAAGAAGGATGAGAAGATGGTTCCTGCCAGGGTATTTGCCTTAACTTAAGGAGAAGTTGATTCCATCAATAAGGTGGTCACAGGTTAGGATTTTATCATCAATAAAATATCTTCTTTTTTATTTCATTCGGGAGCCACTCATTCGTATATCTCGTTAGGAATGATAGAAAAACTAGACAAACCTTGTGAAAGATTTAGAACTAGGTTTGTAACAGAGTTACCTTCGGGCAAAGTAGTTCTATCATCACGGATAGTACGAGGCGTACCGATCAAGATTGAGGACGTAGAACTAGACGGAGACCTGATAGAACTGGAGATCAAAGACTTCGACGTGATACTAGGCATGGGCTGGCTAGCAGGGCATGACACAACCATCGACTGCAAATGCAGGAAAGTGACGTTCGAGACTCTTGACGGCCAGAGACTATGCTTCATGGGGCAAGTTTCAGGACTACGCACCCCGTTAATATCATCACTCAAAGCTCAAAGAATGATAGAAAAAGGATGCCAAGCATACTTAGCCAGTGTTACTGATGTGGTAAAGAAAACACCACTTAAGGTTGGAGACGTCCACATTGTGAATGAATTCCCAGAAGTATTTCCCAACGACTTGCCAGGATTGCTGCCGACTCGGGAAATTGACTTCACAATCGAATTAGTACTGCGCACCAAGCCTGTCTCCAAGGCACCATACCAAATGGCGCCTACAGAACTCAAGGAGTTAAAGACGCAGTTATAAGAACTCTTAGACTTGGGTTTCATTAGACCGAGCCATTCGCCATGGGGAGCACTAGTTCTATTTGTGAAGAAGAAGGATGGAAGCATGCGGATGTGCATAGATTACCACGAGCTGAATAAGGTGACGATTAAGAATAAGTACCTGCTACCCCGGATTGACGATTTGTTTAATCAATTCTGAGGCACGACCGTATTCTCACAGATTGATCTACGGTCTGGGTATCACCAGCTCAAGGTACGGAAAAGGGCATTCCTAAGACAACTTTTAGAACTCGTTATGAGCATTATGAGTTTTTAGTTATGTCTTTTGGTCTTACCAACACTCCAAATGCATTTATGGATTTAATGAATAGGGTCTTTAAGGATTACATGGATAGATTCCATTGTAGTGTTCATCGACGACATCTTGGTGTACTCAAAGGATGAAATCGAGCACGAGGAGCACTTAAGGTTGATTTTGTTACGACTAAAGGAGCATCAACTCTACGCCAAGTTCAAGAAATGCGAGTTTTGGCTTTCGCAAGTGGCGTTCCTCGGGCACATTGTATCCAAGGACAGAATTGCACCCATCCAAGGTAGAGGTGTGAAGGATTGGCCAAGGCCAAAGAACACGTCAGAAGTAAGAAGCTTTCTGGGATTAGCAGGATATTATCAGAGGTTCATAGAAGGCCTTTCTAAGATAGCCACTCCACTCACCAACCTGACCCGAAAACAGCAAAGATTCAACTGAACTGATAAATGTGAAGAAAGCTTCCAGTTGCTTAAAGATAAGCTGTGCTCAGCACCAGTACTCTATGTACTGACACCCAACGATAAGTTTGTAGTCTACTGCGATGCGTCAAAGCAAGGGTTGGGTTGCGTGCTGATGCAGAATGACAAGGTGATAGCCTATGTCTCAAGGCAGCTAAAGGAGTACGAGCAACACTATCCAACTCATGATATGGAGTTGGCAGTGTTGGTCTTTTCATTAAAAATCTGGCGCCATTATCTCTACGGAGAATGGTGTGAGATTTATACAGACCACAAAATTTTAAAGGACTTCTTCACTCAAAAGGAGCTCAACATGAGGCAGTGCAGGTGGTTGGAGCTAGTGAAGGATTACGTTTGCGAAATCCTATACCACCCAGGAAACGCAAACATAGTTGCCGATGCGCTAAGTAGGAAGAGTTATGGAAGTCAAGCAGCACTAATCCTCTCTCTAGCTCGCCACTCTCTCTCTCTCTTTTCCTCTCTTCAACTCACGGCAGCCAAGAGAAAAAAATGCTCTTCCAATATTTCCTTCCCTTCTTAACCTAATCCTCTCATAAAGCCTCACCAAAATAAATGGTAAGTTCCCCAATCTACTCATCTAATTAAGCCTAAAATCCATTATAATAAAGAGTATTTTAAATAATAAAAATGTCAAAATTCCCTTACCCATAATAGCTATAATCTTCCAAAATTTAAGTTTAATTGATTGAGAAAAATAAAAGGAATAATTCCATTTGCCTTTTCCCACTCCTTGCCATCCACCATCTTTCCATTTCTCTTATTTATATATTTTTTTAATTAAATCAATTAAAATCTAATAAAAGGACATATAAGGTGTGTAGAAAATCTACACATGTGTACCATGCTACCATGCACATGCACACACTAAATCACTAGGGTACAACACTATCTACCATGCACCTTAGTGCATTCAACCAAATCTCACATAATCACATTTTTAAAATAAAAATAAATATATATCAATTAACAAGTAATTTCAAAAAAATATTCTACAAACAATTCTAACAATTAAATAAAATAACAAACAACAACTAAATAAAATAAACAACATTTATATAAAATAATTCATCACACTTAACACTTAAATAAAATAAATCACAAAATTTTAATAAACTAAAAAAAAAAATTTGGTGCACTACATCCAGTCAAATCTACTAGAAGATATACAGATTGGGCAAGAGCATGATGACACACTAGTAGCACATATGGATGCAGTTAGAGAAGGCAAGGCCATAGATTTCTCAATATCAGGTCAAGGGTTATTGATATATAAGGATCGGGTATGCTTGCTAAATGATCAAAGGATTAAGATGACAATTTTAGAAGAAGCGCACAGTACCCATACTCAGTTCACCCAGGGTCGACCAAGATGACTCACGACATCAAAGCAATATATTGATGGCCAGGAATGAAGAAGGATATAGCGGAATTTGTGTCTAAGTGATTTAGTATACCAGCAAGTGAAAGTAGAACACCAGCAGTCTGCAGGCTTATTGCAATCACTTAGCATACCAGAATGGAAATTGGACGATATAGCTATGGATTTCGTGACAGGTTTGCACGAACAAGTAAGGCAGCATGATTCAGCTTGGGTAGTAATAGTTAGACTAACCATGTCATCTCATTTCCTGCCTGTTAAAACATCATATACAGCGGATCAATACGCAGACAACTATGTCCAATAGATTGTACAGTTGCATGGAATCCCCAAGATAATAGTGTCAGATAGAGGATCGGTGTTTACATCAAGATTTTGGGGAAGTTTATAGCGAGCCATGGGTAATAAGTTAAGTCTTTGTACAACTTTTCATCCTCAGACAGATGGTCAGTCCGAGCGCACCATACAGATTTTTGAAGATATGTTACACGCATGTGTACTTGATTTCGGAGGATCGTGGAATAAGTACTTACCGCTGATAGAGTTCTCCTGCAACAATAGCTACCAGTCAACAATCGGGATGGCACCTTATGAGTTACTTTATGGTAAGAAGGTGTCGATCGCCGTTACATAGGGACGATGTAGGAGAAAGGCAGCTTCTTGGTCCCGAAGCTGTTAGAAAAGCTCAAGAAATAGTAGCGCTGATTAGAAATCGTATGTTCGCTGCTCAAAGCCGTTAGAAAAAGCTATGCAGATGCCAAGCGGCGTGATGTGGAATTCAAAGTCGGAGATCAAGTCTTCCTGAAGATATCTCCTATGAAAGGAGTGAAGCATTTTGGGAAGAAAAGCAAGCTTAGTCCCTGTTTTTATAGGTCCTTTTGAGATATTGGACAAAGTGGGAGTAGTTGCATATAGATTAGCCATACCGTCATCCCTAGCAGATAGCCACAATGTGTTCCACATCTCAATGCTACGAAAGTATGTGTCAAACCCATCTCACGTCCTCAAGTACGATACGATAGCACTCCACAAGGACTTGAGTTACGAGGAACGACCAGTTAGCATCCTAGATAGAGGGATGAAGTAGTTACGGTCCAAGAGTATTCCAATAGTCAAAGTCTTATGGAGTAATAGTTCTAAACGGGAAGCAACGTGGGAGTTGGAGGAAGACATCCAAGCCCGGTATCCAGAATTGTTTGGTAAGTAAATTTCGAGGACGAAATACTTTTTAGTAGTGGAGAATTGTAGAGTCCAAGGACTTTACTTAGCTAGTTAGATAGTAGTAGTAATAGTAGTAGTAGCTAGTAGTAGTTATGGTATGTTTATGACTGTGGATTTTGGTTCAAGCCAGGACTTAGTTGAACACTCGTAGTAACACTTATAGATTTATAAGTTTAACCTATAGTTTAAGAATATTAATTATAACATAAGGTTTGATTAATATAGCTGATTATGAAGATGATATTTATTATATTATAAGGTTTGGATAGAACTAATAAGATCATGACACTTGTACATGTGCATGTTTATTGAAGAATTAAGTATTTTTGAGGAATAGTTTTATAGAGGAATATTTGAAAACCTCAGAATCTACCAGTAGCTTTAAAATCGTTAAATGACCCAGTCAAAGCTGTTATACTTAATTCAACTTATGATGAAAAAGTGCAATTACGTGGCGATACATCGCGACTCTAGGGGTGATACATCGCCACTTGGGGAATACGAGAAACACTTAACTTCGCACAAACGTTTCGACGAGCCTCGGGAATACAAGCCCAGGCGATATATCGCCTACCATGGCCGATATATCGGCTCTAGGGCAATTTTTTTCAAATGGTTTTGAAACCAAGCTCATTTTAGTCCTTAACCTCTTAGCAAGCCTCTGAATCTTTTTGACCATGTCTTAAGCCTCTGCTGAATGAATATTCAAATGATTTTCAATTAAATATTCATTATTTTATTCAAGCTAAAAGAAGATCTTTTCATTCTTGAACTCTATAAAGAGGACCTAGTACCCACCCATTTCTTTCATTCTTCAAGCAAAGTTCACAGCCTTCAAGCAGCTAGGTTTACTTTAGAGTGTTAAACACTTGGGTTGGGGTTATAAGCTTTATCATCTTAAGCTTATTAAACACTTGGGAAGTAAGGTTAATAGTTTGTTTTTCGATGTCGAGGTGTAATTCGGTTATAGAGCATTTAACGGTATTCCTGTTCCTAGTTCATTTATGTATGTTTCATTAGTTTCTTATAGTTTTCTCTACTCAAATCCTAACTCAATATTTTCCACTCTTGGTTAGGCATTTAAGTTCTTTGAACTTGAGGTTTTCTTTTCCGTAAGCTCTTCTTGTCGGTGGTTTTAGTTCATTTCTTTTCATCTCTTTCTTTTAGAATACTCACATTCTTATTGATGGTTTTTAGGAGTGTTCCAAAATCCCATCCTTGTTATCACATCCTTGTATTGGTAAGGAAAATAGGATAGTTTCTAAATTCTTATGTGTATGTTTATGTATAATATGTTTATGCTATAGTACGTTATGTTATGTTTTATCTAGGGCTCATAGTTGCTTACTGCCCTAGTGTTTATCATTTTTATGTTTATAGTTATGATTTACCCTACCTCAGATATTAGACAGGGGACTTAGATGGGTTATCATATACTATCATGTGATCTAACCTACCTCAGATATTAGACAGGGGACGTAGATGGTTTATCACATGTCTTAATGGCCATTAATAGTGTAGTCTTATATGGTATACGTCTTTATAGTCATATGTTCATATGTTTATATGTTTATGTTTATGCTTTATGCTTTTAGTAGATTTTCCTTGCTGGGCATTAGGCTCATTCCTTTATTTTAATATGTGCAGGAAAATAGTTATGGCGACGGAAAGATTTGTGGCAGCTTGGGATTGTGTATTGTGGAAGAATGGATTCGATGGACTGCGTGAATGATTCGAGGACGATGTTGATTTCAGTCTTTTTAATTATGATTTCTATGTATTTTCTGCACTTGATTTTGTAATCAATTTATTGAAGATGTAAGTCATGTTTTATTTTATTTTCAAACAATGGGATCTCATACCATACTCTGAATTTTATATATATTGACATTTTCTTTATTGTATTTAATAAAGTTATGAATGTTTCATATGTATGTTTTATTATGAATAGTGTCTATGTATAAGCAGTTTTAATGGTCCAAAGTCTAGAATTAGTTGGGTCATTACAAAAGGTTCTTTGGCTCTATTGCCTTTCGCTGAGAAAGGATGTTTGGTCACTTTCCCTTCTAGGCAAGATTCACAAACTAAAAGAGTTCCAACTCTTAGTTCTCTTAAAGGTCCATCTTTTGTTAACCAGTTTATCCTATCTAGACCTATATGACGATGTCTAAGATGTCAAACATATATGTCAATCTTGTTTGAAAGCTTTTGTCTTTTGTTACCTTGCGGTGTTGCTACTTTAAATAAAGTGTTCGTTCATTTTGTTTGAGCATATATAGTCCGTTATTATGTTCTGCTTGACATATTGTGAAACCATTCGTCAAAATAACAATTGCATTATTACTAAAAGAAATATCAAAAAATTGTTCATGCAACATAGATAAAGAAACTAATTTTTTAGAAAATCCAGGAATAAAATAAACATTGTTCAAAACAAGATAAATGTTCCCAAAAATTAAACGAACTATTTCCTTTGCTCTTGCTGAAACGAGCGCTCCACTTCCAACTCGCATGGTCACCTCGCCATCTGCCAACTCCCTTGTTGACTCAAGTATCTGTATAGAAGAACAAACATGGTTAGTGGCTCCTGAATCTAAAACCTAGGATGACATATCGTCTCCCACTATATAAGCTCAAGTACAAGTAAATCACATTTACCTTTCTTTTTCAGCTCAGAGAGATACTTCTTACAGTTTCTCTTCCAGTGACCTTCAACTCCGTAGTTTCTCCTTGGCTTTTGGTGTCTTCTTGCTTTTCTTGGACTTCTTGCCCTTTCCTTTGTCCTTATCATTGTTCTTCTTCTTTTTCTTCTTTGATTTCTCCTCAAAGTTTGAAGGTTTCTCCTCTAACACATTTGCCTTTGTCTCTTTGGTAATATATTTGTTAAGAGACTCAAATGTCTGCAGTTCATTCAACAGCTAGGTCATGTTGAATTCCAACTTATTCATAATATAGTTGGTGGTGAACGTAGAAAAGGCAGGAATGAGCGATTCTAGTATGATGCTTATTTGTGTGCGCTCATCAATGACGTCCCCATGTATTTCTGCTTCACACATCACGTTAATCATGTGTAAGACATGTTCATGTATAGAAACGTCTTTCTTCATCTTAGTAGTCATGTAGGTTCTAGTATCCTCATGTCTACTTTGATCAGATTTCTACCCAAACATGGCTGCAGAGAATCCATTATCTCAAATGCAGTTTCCATGGGTTCATGTTTTGTTTTCAGAACCTCATTCATGCTCACAATCATGTAGCACTTTGCCTTATTATTGGATTGAACCCAGTCATCATACTTGTCCCGAACATTCTTTAGGGCAGTGGTAGCAGGCTCTTCAAGACATTTCTAAGTTAGGACAAATTTATGGTTCTCACAAATTAACATAACATTTAGGTTTGGCTTCCATCTTATAAAATTATCACCATTATGTTTTTCAAATGAAAGTAAAGCAGCTATTGGATTGCCACCTTTCTACATTACTGAAATAAATAAAATACACTAATATTATCATTTGAAAAATATCAATGTTTTGGAAATTAAACATGATGCATGAATGCAATAATTAAAACACATAAATTAACATTTACTTTTCTACAATAAAACTACCCAACAAATAAAGTGTTGCCTTAGTGTCGGTCAAGTTACATTCAGGTAATTTATAAGAAAATCTTATCTTTATAATTTAAACTTAAAATAACTCTTTATTTTCTCTTTTAAATATAAAGTACCATTGGTTTGGTCAAGATGCAATTATCCACCGTAAAAGCTTAATTGGATCTTTTTAAGCGTAAACCATTATTTCAGAATTCTTGACTTAACTTAGAGAGTGTCGCCTTAGGGTCGGTTAAGCCTAAAAATATATCACTCCATCCTATCTTCATAAGAAGCCAACCTTGGTATTAATATGTCTAGAAACCTTCCTTAGGGGGAAAGAAACTAAGCTTCCCCGAGACCTTATTTATATCTCACAGTTTTGTATTAATAATAGAGACCATAGGTCACAATGAGATGTTCACCTTCTCCCACTTACTATTTTAGATTAAATGTGTTTTATTAAACTAATCAATTAATTCCAAATTAATTACTAGTTTATTAATAACCCTATGAATGTAATTAATTACAAAATACATTTATAATTTCAAAAGAGCCTGTTTCAATAATTAATGTGATCTAGGTAATTACCCCTTACATTCATCTAACTCTACTATAACATTTTTTACAAAATTTTTGTTATCTTAAAGGCCTATAAAATCTATTGTCCTTATTATGGTGTGAATTACCAAGTTTTAAAATGCAATTGGTTTCTCCAAAAACAATTCACATAAACAAATAGGACAATCCTAAATAATCATGTATCTAAAATATGCATGATTAATGAGAAACTGTGTGGGGTTTCATGAATGGCATGTAATTGACTAATGCATGATCATGTTATTATTCAAACATCAATGAAAATTTATTTAAATAAATACAATAAATAAATAAATAAATAAACAATAAATGATGAACCAAGTACTATTGGGTATTTCTAAAATTTACAAACCTTGGAAAAAAATATTAAAAAAAAATTGCAATCTAAGCCTATGTAGCTTTCAAGACTCTCCAAGAATGATTCTCATCTCCTTTAGGCTTTCTTGCTAATCATTAGGAACTTTGTTATGCCCATCCTTTTAATTAGAAACAAACTTTCTAATTAATTTATTTGATCAAAACTAACTTTTAATTAAATAACTATTTTCTCATCTTTTTAAGTTAGTTGAATTTAAATAATCAAATTCAAATAATTATTTAAACTTAAGATAAAATCTTAACCAACTAAAAGATATTTTATTCTTCTAATAAAAATAAAATAAGATAATTAGACTTTTAAATTCAAATAATTTAAAATTAATTAAACAAATGATAATGGCACAAAATTAGGATCTAACGTGGGCACTAAGAATGCTGCCCTAGATCACTAGGGCCGACGAAATGGAGGAGCCACTAGGGCTTGACATGGTGCGGCTGGGTGACTAAAGAGCCGCAGGTGCTGCGTACACATGGAGCAGGAATTCGGCCAGGGCATGCACACATGTTCTGCGCGCGAGGGGAGCAGTGCAGTAGGGAGTCGCGGCATGGTAGGAAACAGCCACGTATGGGGTGGGTGCGAGTGCGGAGGCTTCGACCTGTGCTTGCGCGCATGTGGCTAGGGAGGCTCGGGCCGTTGGCTTGGCTGGTGGCTCGGGTCCTCCTTTTCTTTGTGTGCAAATTATTTAAAATTACATATTCAGAAATAAAATTTACGAAAAATCCTATGCCCTTTATGGCTTTCACAAGATCTAGAAACTCAAATTCCTAACCCAATAGCACCATATAATTAACGGTCCATCATTCAACCATACATTTAAAAAAAATATTCATCCATTAAATATACATATAAACATACATGTAGTAAACGCAAGAAATCCACCCACTATTTAATATATATATATATATGTATAGACTGCTCATATATAGACCCATTTTAATAAATATTAATACCAGTCAGGATCATATACATGTATAAACATTAAATCACATACAAAACAGATCAGGGTTTACCTCTTGTAGCCTATCAAGTGTCATTGAATCTTTTTGTATAAAATCAACGATCTTCCTATCCAGTAATCTGAAAGCTCACACCTTGATCTTTCAGACCAATCCTCAAACACACAAGGACGTGTGTGGGCACATAGGATTCAAAATGTTTATTTATGTGACTTTATATATGTACTTAACACATGAGATCTAGAGAGGTTTGAATGAGAGAAGAGGTTTAGAATTGTTTTCACGTTTAGAGAAAACTATCGCTTTAGAGGGATTCTATATTTTTTAATCTCATAAAAAAAATAATGAAAGCTTCTTCTGAAAGTCGTGTACTATCAGACTTATAAAAAAATATTTAATTTATTTAAATAATCTTTATTTTATTAAAAATAAAATTCAAATTGAAACTGATCTTATATTTATATTTAATTGTTTATTTCAATCATATTGAAAAAGAATAATTAAATGACTGATTAAACAAATTTATTTGAAATTCCAAATTCAAATCTCAGGGATAAAAAACCTTGAGTTAGGCGCCACACACTACGTTGTACAGTGTGTGTCGCCCAACCCTATTAAGGTTTCCCTAATTTTCTCATTTAATATGAGTAAATATATTTATCCCAACATAAATATGAGTTAATTCAAAATTAACTTTATCTTAAAATATCAGTTTTAAATTAAATAAACAAACATCATATTCTAAATAAGATATTTATTATTCTCTCTCTTTATATTAATCAAAACAAGATAAATATTAATTTTAACCTATAGTATTTCAAAATAAAAAAAGCTATATACTTAAATAATTAATTAATTCACAATTAATCAATTACCCATAATTGTCACATAATTATTTCCTTGCCCTAGAAAATTAATTCATTTGCAATTTAGTCATTCTCTCTACAAATCTTTCTTTTGACTTCCTTACCCTTGACAGTGTAGGACTAAGGTGATCTAGGCAACATGGACCTATAATACGAACTCCAATAAACCAGATTATTAATCATACACTTTAATATAATAATCTTATTTATTAATTGCATGATTACTCCACTATAAATATGGAATTTCACTCTAAGTATTTATAGAATTATATTTACAGAGTTTTCTCTTGTAGTCCATTGATATAATCAATATATATAGTTTTGTCCTCCATTATTGGTTCGTTAATTAGACCTGGTAAAAATTACCGTTTTACCCTTCTAATTACCTCTTGATCCTTTAGTACCATTAATTCACTAGCAAATAATTAATCTATAATCTAATTATAGATTTGAGCTCAATAACTATTCAGTAACAGAATTAACCCTCACAGGAACCAATATTCGATGTGTTAGGAAAGCATGAATTCCAAAATTGTAATTCATGTTCCCAGCCATCAATGATATTGTATCTCTAATACAAAAGTCATTAGCCTCGTTATTCTAAAGATCTTGACAAGCGAATCAACAGAACCAATAAACACAAACAGGAGTTCATAAATACTCAAGATTTAGATTGTTCAACAAATAATCATCTATTATGATAAGAATTAAATCTTTATGTCAAACGAGAAGTTTATAAAGATAATTAATTCTCATCGATCCTGTCATATATAATCTCTATTATATACAACACATGTACTAAGATGTCTATCCACATCAGTAATCTGAATCTAGATCACTCACATCTCGTATGCTTAGCAAACCGTACTAGTTACCATTTGTTGGCGCTATTTTTTGCCAACAGTGTATTAAGAGATAATAAGGTAGATTAATGCTTAGAAATAAACCGTAATGAAAAATGAAATGAATTCACAAGAGCAGAAATATTTTACGTGGTTCAGTGGTTAAAATCCACCTAGTCCATGAGTCTATATTATTGTTGTTTTCTCTCTATTTTAGCAGAGTTTCAGTATTACAGAATAAGTGCCCCTTTTCCTATCCAATATTCTCAGTATTTATAGTGAAATTCCACGTACAGGTTTGGGTAACTGCGTGAGTCAATCACGCATGTACATATTTATTACATTTAATACATATATTTCCCATTTATAATGGGATATGATTTAATGATACAATAAATGTTCTCCAAATATCTGGGATATTAAATATGAAAGCCTAGTCATAAATAACTGTATAATGGGATTCTGAATCTCCAGGGATCCACGGGTGTGCAATATATTCGAATTACCACGAGCTGAACACCTCCTCAAAGTTCGTACTTCGACTGCCGTTTGAATATTATAAGCTCACAGTTCACAACGTTCGTGTCTGTAGCTCGGTTTAAACCAAGGACGCCTAATACCATAAGTGTCTACATGAAACTGGAGTGGTCTACATGGATAATAAGGAGATATCATTCCCTTGGTTATTTCTCCTTTTATTTATTTGCCAGCTGGATCCGAGTTGTGTGAAGGAACTCGTACTGAAATCAGGGTACAACATTTGCCCCCCAAGCTCTTGTTCGTGTATGACATCGTAATTTTCTGACCTACACAGTAGGGGCTTTTGGTCTTTTGTTATACAAAACCATGCCTGCCCACTACTCGAGTACTGGACACGTGGTGTACTGCAATTTGTGTCTCTTTGGTTTTCGAGGACTGTAATAATTGTCTTGTCACCCTTTTGCCGTCGTTTTGTATATGTGACCTTGGCCCTGGGATCTTTTACTAACTTAATTGGATGGCCAAGATTAATCTACACAATTTACGTACAAAAAGGGTGGCCAAGTTTTAGGCTTCATCACCTTTCATTTAAAAAATTTCCTTTTCTGCACTTTCGAGCCTTTCTTCTTTTCCCGAAATCCCCAAAAATCGTTCACCGCACCCAGTCGCTTTGAAGTTATCCAAGAACTTCCCTTCGCAAAGTCCACATATCACCGCCGAAGAACACACTGTAAGTATCTCATTCTTTGGTTTTAATTTTTTTTTATGGACTTTTGTTCTTCACCATGTTCATCCGTAATCTTCACAGTAGTCATTCTTAGATTATTTCTAAATGTTTTTAGGGAATAGGTTTTGACTTAGGTTTAACAGGTGAGTCTGAAAAATATCTCTAGAAATAAGACATTCATAAAACTAGGAAATTTCTGGATAAAGGAGATAAAAGGATTTTAGGTTTCAAACTAGATAGCTTAGAGGTTAAGTTTCTTGGCTGGTTTTGTACTAAACCGCCTCCCAAGGTAAGTAGTAGTCTGGCAGTCTAACACACGGATCCCTAACTATCAAGGGTCTGTTAGAAAGCCAAGGCACGTAACTTAGGGTATCGCGGTGCATCACGTGATGGGGCTGAGGCTAACCTCAGCTCGTATAACAAAAGTAAACCATTCCTCCCTTCGTACCCTCGCGTCATAGACCTTAAATCCTCTTAGGTCGCCTACTAACTAGGTCGTTCTGCTCGTTAGGTGATCTGATGGCTCCTCACAAGAAAACCGCCTCAAAGAAGAATGCATCAAGCTTGTCCACCCAATAGAAGAACAAGGGGCAGGTCACTCCAGAGTCTCCTATCTCGCACTTCGGTTCGGTGGTGGAGAAAGAGCTGGTCATTGACCCAAATGCCTACTTCAAGGTTGAACGTATCGTATCAAAGATCATGACCCAGGTGAGGGCGAACAAAATCATGCTGAGCCACAACATAGAGGTTGGGACAGGAAATTTTCTTGCCCGACCTACGTTCGAAGGGGAACGGAGTTGCTGCCCTCTCCAAGACGACTTCGCGGCTTGGAGTGATAAGCACTTGAAGGCTGGGGCCTTTCTTCCCCTGGACCACTACTTCATAGAATTTTTAAATTACGTGAAGTTGGCTCCCTTTCAGCTCCCCCCAAATTCTTATAGACTTTTGACGGGGCTAAAATATTTATTTTTGTAGCATGAGTGGGAGGTCCCCGCCCCGTCAGATTTACTCTACTTTTTTTGCATCAAAGCTAGCCCAGAGTAGAAAGGGAAAGGTGACAGGTTCTATTATCTCATAAGGTTTCCCAACTCTGCCCCCGTCATCGAGCTTCCCATCCATCCCAAGGACTATAAAAACTTGTTCTTTATGTCGAATGGCTTTCAGAATTGTGAACATCGATACTTCAACCGACCTCGTAAGTTCCTTACTTTTGTGACTTCAGTACATGATATTTTTATTCCTTTCAAGATGTTTCTTTTGGACATGTCTTAACTTAATTTGTTTCTTGTGCATCCATATTTGCGAGGACGGGAAAGTCCGCGACCCTCAGAGGTCAATATGAGAAGTTATCCGGGCTTCCACCCAGTGAGAAGGATTAGCGCCAGGTCGTGAATGATGTTACGATGCTGGCCTGCAAGTTGATCAACGTAGGTCAAATGTTAGCCTTGAGGTCCCGTGCTACCCTTCCGGTGATCCGCGAGCTTCCCTCCTCTCAAGAGGAGGCCTTGCCAGCCACTGAGGGCGAGGAGGAAGAAGAGGACGAGGTGACTCTTGTGAGGAAAATGCAGGCTCCCAAGGCTTCCCGATAACCTTATTTAGAACGAGTTACGTTAGGGGCAGCAGCCAGCACCTCTGGCCAAGGTAACCCATTCCCCTATAAAGAATTAGATAGGGTTGTTTCCAATTTTAGGTTATTTCGATTTAACCAAAATTTACTCATCCATCATCATCTTCATAACCTAGATCGTAATATATCCCTGGTCCAATGCGTAGACCACCTAGTGGTACGCCATGATAGTAGTTACCCTAAGGGCACAATTGTTGTTGACAACACTTTAAACTTTAGATCTGCCATTTTTTAGGAGTATGGAAACAACCGTAGCACCTAGTCTTCTCTGCTCCAGGGTGCATTTGCCCCTAGATTTAGACAATATGCAGATGAATCCAGCCCTGAGGAAGGGCCTGAGCCTGAACCCCTTAGGATCCCAGAAATACTAATCGTAGACTCTCCTTCACCTCCATTAGTCCCAAGGCTGGAGGTCGTCATAATAGACTCCTCCCCCAGCCTGGAGGGTAGGATATTTGTTTATTTTCTTTCTTTATGTATATTTCTGACAACCTTATTTGCGAACTAATTCCTTTTTGTTCTTTTCAAGTGAAGAGATGGAACAATCTGAAGCTCCTGACCTCCGAACTGCTTTTCAGACGAAGAAAACCTGCTTTGGCCCCACCGTAAAGAGGCTCAGGATCTCAAAGAAAACCCCCTGCAGCGGCCAACACCTCCCGATCCCCTGTCAAGGGGAAAGACGCTAGCTCAACTCAGGAATCAGTTCCGGTGAGTACTGTTACCGATAGGGTTTCTCCTCCTCCTCCTCCTTCACCTCGATTCATTCCTCCTCAGGCCCAATTAATACAAGCTGAGCCTCTAGCCCCCACCGTTCAAATACCAGTAGATCCCCTAGTTCTAGAAAAGATCCCTGAAGCATTTCGGGGCATCATTTATGAGACGGTGAGCCATATGGTGGGGCATGCTTATAAGGCCACCTCGAGGGATCTAAGGACCATAAAGGAGTGCAGCCCGGAGAATGTCACGGAGAGAGCTATGGGGATGAACCTCACTATAAGTTGTCTTTCCTTGGTGAAAAATTCCTTATTATTGTGATCAAGGGTATATCTCTGACTTGTTTTGTTATTTTGCAGTCTGTCCTGGCCCAGTATCGCAGCATAGCCCAGGCTATGGCTAGAAATGATGAGCTCTAGGCTGAACAAAACATTGCCAACACTGCCTTGACAGCTACTCAAGAAGGCAAGCAGGCTACCAAAGCTGCCTTGGCAGCTGCTCAAAAGAGTGAGCATGATGCCAAGGCCGCTCTCGCCTCGTCCCAGGAAAGCGAGCAGGCTGGAAAGACTGCATTGTCTGCCCTCTAGACTCAAACTGCACAACTTCAGTCCGAGGGTGATGAAGCCAAAGCCAAACTGCTCGAGGCTGAGGCCACATTCAAAGAAGAAAATACAACCTCATTGTCTTCCATGGAAGAGATGATATACCATTGCTGAGCTTTCAACCAGGATGGGAACTTGTCTTTCATGGGGGTCGAGCTGCGGTACCGTACCTTGCAAGATTCAAGGCTCGGCTCTTGCAAGAACCGTCAGAGACTGGTGAGGTTTCCGGGGCAGCTAAGGGAGATGGCGAGGAGGTCAACTCGGCTGGGTGAACTGGTGGAGCTCAATGATAGCTTTCTTGTTTATATTTGTCTATAATTGCTTAACATTTTTATTTATTAAACAATTGCCTTCGTGCTTGGTTCGAGGTTTTTCTCCTCGGGATAATTTCAATATATATCTAATTATTTTGATCCATTTATCTCTCCTTTACTATCTCTCATGTTTATGAATCTTTAGACTTGTACATTTGAGATTTTAGGAATCAATTTTTAGATTGGGATAGATATTTAGAGCTTGGTTATATCCAAGTTTTGTGTGTTGATTTGTATCATACCTGTTAAGATTCAGGCCTTGAACCCAGTTATATCCGGGGTTTTTAATTTATTGAAACTTAGTTCGTGCTAGGTTTATTGATAACATGAGCTTTAAAAAGCCCTTGATATTAAATTTTTTTCCCAACTTTCCAAGTTTCGGACCTGATTGCGTCCATGGTTTTAAAAGATTTAATTCCTTTTTGTTCTTTTCAGGTGAAGATATGGAACAACCTGGAGCTCTTGACCTCCGAACTGCTTTTTAGACAAAGAAAACTGACTTGGGCCCCGCCTTAAAGAGGCTCAGAATCTCAAAGAAAACCCCCTTCAGCGGGCAACACCTCCAGATCCCCTGCCAAGGGGAAAGATGCGAGCTCAACTCAGGAATCAGTTTTGGTCAGTACTGTTACCGCTAGGTATCCTCCTCCTCCTCCACCTCGATTCGTGCCTCCTCAGACCCAAGTAATACAAGCAAAGCCTCTAGCCCCGACTGTTTGAATACCATTAGATCCCCAGGATCTGGAAAAGATCCCTGAAGCTTTTTGGGACATCATTTATGAGATGGCGAGCCATATGGTGGGGCACGCTTATAACGCTAGCTCGAGGGATCTGAGGACCATCAAGGACCGTAGCCCAAAGAATCTCATGGAGTCATCTATGGGAATGAACCTCACTGTAAGTTATCTTTCCTTGGTGAAAAATTCCTTGTTTTTGTGATCAAGGGTATATCTCTAACTTGTTTTGTTATTTTTCAGTCTGTCCTGGCCCAGTATTGCAGCATAGCCTCGATTCGTGAACTAAACGTTGCCAACACTAGCGTGACAACTACTCAAGAAGGCGGCAGGTCACCAAAGATGCCTTGGCAGTTGCTCAAAAGAGTGAGCATAATTCCAAGGCCGCTCTGGCCTCGTCCCAAGAAAGCGAATAGGCTGCAAAGACTGCATTGTTTGTCCTCCAGGCTCAAATTGCACAACTTCAGTCCGAGGTTGATGAAGCCAAAGCCAAACTGCTCGAGGCTGAGGCCGCAGTCAAAGAAGAAAAGGCGACCTCATTGTCTTCCATGGAAGAGATGTTATACCATTGATGGGCTTTCAACTAGGATGGGAGCTTCTCTTTTATGGGGACCGAGCTGTGGGATCTGTACCTTGCAAGACTCAAGGCTCAACTCTTGCAAGAATCATCAGAGATTGGTGAGGTTTTCGGGGCAGCTGAGGGAGATGGCGAGGAGGTGAACTCGGCTAGGCAAACTGGTGGAGCTCAATGATAGCTTTTTTTATATATATATATATATTTTTTGTAATTGCTTAACATTTTTTTTATTAAACAATTGCCTTCGGGCTTGGTTCGAGGTTTTTCTCCTCGAGATAATTTCAATATATATTAAACTTTTTTTATTTGTTTATCTCTCCTTTACTATCTCTCATGTTTATGAATCTTTAGACTTATACATTTGAGAATTTAGGAATCAATTTTCAGATCGGGATAGATATTTTGAGCTTAGTTATATCCAACTTTTGTGCGTTGATTTGTATCGTACCTGTTAAGAATAAAGCCCTGAACCCGGTTATATCTAGGGTTTTTAATTTATTGAAACTTAGTTCATGCTAGGTTTATTGATAACACGAGCTTTAAAAAGCCCTTGATATTAAACAATTTTCCCTACTTTCCAAGTTTCAGACCTGGTTGCATCCAGGGTTTTAAATGATTTAAACTTTAGTTTGCGCTAGGCTTATTAAAAATTTGAACTTTAAACAGCCATTGAATAATCAATATTTCCAAGCTTCTAAATTTCGGACCTAGTTGTGTCCAGAGTTTTAAATGAATTAAACTTTAGTTTGCGCTAGGTTTATTGAAAATTCGAACTTTAAAAAGCCATTGAATAATCAATATTTCCAAGCTTCTAAATTTCAGACATGGTTCCGTCCAGGGTTTTAAATGATTTAAACTTTAGTTCGCGCTAGGTTTATTGAAAAAAATTTATTTTTAAAAAGCCATTGAATAATCAATATTTCCAAGCTTCTAAATTTCGGACCTGGTTGTATCCAGGGATTTTAATGATTTAAACTTAACAAGCAAGCTTAATTTGTTTATCTCGGGGTTATATGCCCCCCAAGTAACCAGAATGTAGAAACTTTCTTGGTTGCTTTTACAAAACTAGAACACGAACTCATACTGTATTAAAGATTATTTAATATTTCACCTATTATTTAATAAAAATGGCTTTTATAAATAAGCCTTACATTGATTGTGGTACTACTGATAATATTTTTTCAAATGTAGGGCGTTCCAGGTCCGTGGGACTATTTCCCTATTTAGTCGAGCTATCTTTAATGTTCCTTCTCGCAAAACCTCAACGACCTCATATGGTCCCTCCCAATTTGGGCCTAACATACCATCCTTGGTATCTTCATTTGCAAGAAATACCCTTCGGAGAACCAGGTCTCCCAATCCAAATCTACGAGTCTTAACTTTAGAATTAAAAATAGTGAGTGATTTTTTTTTATAATAGGCGAGCTGTAACTGCAACTCTTCTCGTTTTTCTTCAATTAGACCGAGGGATATGTTAGGTAGTCCCTCATTCTGCTCTTGGTTGAATGTCATTTGCCTGTGAGTGGGCACCATGGCTTTGAATAGAAGGACGACCTCGATTCCAAAAGTTAAGGAAAAAGGAGTACGTCCTGTGGAGGTTCTGTGGGAAGTTCGGTATGCCCAAAGTACTTGCAGGAGCTGTTCGGGCCATAATCCTTTGCCTCATCTAACCTCTTCTTCATGCTTGCCTTTAGGGTTTTATTCACAGCCTCGACCTGTCCGTTGGCATGCAGATTCGCTACTGAGGAGAAACTCTTAGTAATCTCGTATTTTTCATAGAAGTCAGTGAAAAGATCACTGTCGAACTGTGTCCCATTCTCTAACACGATCTTTTTAGGAAGCCCAAACTGACATATGATACTCTTTACCACAAAGTCTAGGAATCTCTTTGATGTGATGGTTGCCAGAGGTTCGGCTTCTACCCACTTCGTGAAATAGTTGATCACCGCCACTGCGTAACGAAATCCTCCCTTTCCCATTGGTAGGGACCCTATTAGGTCGATTCCCCATACCGCAAATGGCCACGGGGATGTGATCATCGTTAGCTTGACTGGAGCAGCTCGGGCAACTATGGCGAAATGTTGGCATTTGTCGCACTTCTGGACATACGAGATTGCATCTTTTGTTACAGTGGGCCAAAAATAGCCCTGCCTCAGTATTTGCATTGATAGGTTTTGCCCCCCAGCATGATCTCAACAAAAGCCTTCCTGCACTTCTTGCAAAATGGTTTTTGCTTCCTCGGGCAGAACACATTGTATGAGAGGCAATGAATGACCACGTCGGTACAATGTCCCATCAACTATCACATACCTTGGAGCTTGATATAGTATTTTTCTGGCATCCTTTCTATCCTCAAGTAGCCTTCCTATTATGAGGTATTCTATTATGGGAGTCATCCAGGTCGGTCTTGTGTCGATCATTTCGACTTCTACCCTTTCTATTACTCTCGGATTCTCCAAGAATTCCACTGACACTATATTCAATGTCTCAGCTTCCTTGGTGGTGGAAAGCCTTGCCAAAGTATCAGCATGAGAGTTCTACTCGCGAAGTATCTGTTCAACAGTACTGTACTCAAATTTGGACAGCTCTCCCTTCACCTTGGCTAAGTAGGCCGCCATCTTGGTACCTCAAGCTTGATATACTCCCAACACCTAATTAATCACGAGCTGAGAATCACTATAGCATTGGACGGCTTTTGCCTTGAGCTCCCTTGCCACTCTCAGCCCAGCTAGTAAAGCCTCATATTCAGCTTCGTTGTTGGATCTTTCGAACCCGAATCTTAGAGCTGTATGGAATCTATGCCCTTCTAAGGAAATTAAGATGATCCTTGCTCCCAATCCATCTCGCTTGATGACCCATCCATCAAGATTTTCCATAATTCCTACACCAGTTCCTTCAAGAGCTCCGCTTTAAATCTGGTGCATTTAGCCACGAAATTAGCAAGGGCCTGAGTTTTGATTGAGGTTTGTGGCACGTACATTATCTCGAATTGGCTAAGTTCGATAGCCCATTTTAACAGATGTCCCGACGTTTCATGTTTTTGCAACACCTGCCTTAAAGGTTGGTCGGTCATGACGTTGATTGAATGGGACTGAAAATATGGTCGAAGCTTCCTGGAAGCCAAATCAGACAGAATGTCAGCTTCTCTATCAGTGGGTATCGTGACTCAACTCCGAGAAGTCTCTTGCTTATATAATATACTGGTTTTTGAGCACGGTCTACTTCTCGGACTAACATGGCACTGACTGAATTTTCTATCACAGCCAAATAAAGCAACAGGGGTTCTCCAGACATAGGCTTAGATAACACTGGGGGCTCGGCCAGGTGCGTGTTTAGGTTGAGTAATGCCTATTCGCATTCCTCAGTCCATTCAAATTTCTTGTTTCCCTTGAGCAAGTTGTAAAATGGGAGGCACTTGTCGGTATATTTTGAAATAAAATGATTCAACGCTGCCACCTTCCCAGCCAGGCTTTGAGCTTCGTTACGTGAGCTGGGAGAGGGCATTTCTACCAGTGACCTGATTTTATTGGGATTTGTCTTTATTCCCCACATGTTGACTATGAAACCAAGAAATTTTTCTGACGTCACTCCGAACGTGCACTTTAGAGGATTCAGCTTCATGTCATACCTCCTTAAGATTTCAAAGCATTCTTTTAGATCGAATGCACGGTTATCAGCAATCTTGGATTTTACAAGCATATCATCGACATACACTTCCATATTTCTCCCGATCTAATTAGCAAACATTTTGTTGACTAAGCATTAATATGTAGCTTCGGCATTCTTCAGCCCAAAGGGCATGACTTTATAACAATATACGTTATTCGAGGTCATGAAGCTACTATGCTCCTGGTCCGTAGCATTCATCGCGATCTGGTTATATCTAGAATACGCATCCATGAAGGACATGATCTCATGACATGTCGTGGCATCTACCAAAAGATCAATCCTTGGTAGTGGAAAGCAATCTTTGGGACAAGCTTTGTTCAGGTAGAGAAGTCGATGCAGGTCCTCCATTTCCTGTTTGGCTTTGGGACCAGCACGTGATTGGTAACCCAGATCAGGTATTTTTCTTCACGAATAAACCTGCACTTTAATAGTCGAGCTACTTCTTCCTCAAGAGCTTCACCTTAAACTGTTCACAAGCGTCTCTGTTTTTGGGATTTTGCAGGCATGTTCTTGTCCAAATTTAGATTGTGCATGATTACACTTGGGCTTATTCCCACCATGTCTTCATGTGACCAGGCGAACACGTCCAAATTCTCTTGTAAGAAATTGATCAGCTCCTTCTTCCTTTTATCATTTAGATTCTTCCCAATCTTTACGACTCTTGAAGCTTCATTGGGGTCAATGTTTACCTCATTGAGCTCCTCGATAGCCTGGAGCTCTGACCTATCTTCGCCTATCCGTGAGTCAATGTCATCATGTTGGGCCTCGTTAGTGTCCTCTTTTTCTGAGGTTCTTCTGTCCCACAAGTATCTTCTACCTCTTGGGACTCCTTGCCTCCATCATTTATGACCATAGCTTGCTGCCCAGGTTGTGATTTTCCCTTCATAGAATTCTATATCATTCCCTGGCAGCGAGATGATCACCTCTAACAGTACATATTCCCGCAGATGTGGGGAATTTTATTGCTAGATGGCGGATAGAGGTTATGGCTTCAAATTCCATCAACGTAGGTCGGTCCAAAATTGCATTGTATGCGGCTAGACAGTCGATTGCCACGAACTCCAGTAACTTAGAGACAGTTCGTGAGCCTTCTCCGAATGTTACTACAAATTCGATCATCTCGATGGCTGCTGACCCTCCACCAAAAAATCCGTACAGAGTCATTGAGGTTGCCTTCAATTCTATTACAAACAACCCCATTTTATCCAAGGTGGACCTAAAAATTAGATCCACGAACTCTCGTTATCTACTAGTGTCCTCTGGACCCTCCGGTTGGCGAGCTAAACGGCTATGACCAAGGGATCGTTATGTGGGAACTGGACCTGGCTAGCATCATCTTCTGTAAAAATGATTGGTTTTTTTTTCAATTGTTGTTGTTTCGATACCTTTTGTTTCGGTACAAACTCCACTCCGTTATGGGATTTTAATTCGTTAATGTACCTCTTCTGGGCCCCTCTACTTGTGCCTTCCAGATAAGGTCCTCCTGAAATGGTGGCTATATCTCCCCCTATTATCAAAGGATGATCGTCCTAATTCAATTGAACTCTAGTTTGAATTACTGGAACTTTGGGGGTTGATGGAGGATTTGGTCCAGCGGGCTGATTAGGAACCACCTGATTTCGGGCGTACTTGGCCAAAGGTCCCGCTCTAATGAGAGTTTCGATCTCATCCTTTAGCTTTCGACAGTCATCAGTGTTATGACCGATATCATTATGGAATCGGTAGAACTTCAAAGGATCTCTCTTCGCTCTTTGGTTTTTCAATGGTTATGGCTTCTTCCATGGAAGGCAAGTAGAATTTTCTAGGAAGATTCACTCCCTAGTATCTGTGGGGTCAGTATAAGTGGCGTAAACATGCTTGAATTTCTCTCTAGATTTATTTTTCTTTGTTCCACTCTGGTCGCCCTCACCATTTCCCTTCCTTTTGTTATTCCCCCCTTGGTTATTCTGGGTAACGGTTTGAGCCATAGCTGCAACGTTCGTTACCGCTCCAACGGGCTGGACAGGGATCTGGCTGGTTCCTGCGACAAAATCTTGCACCTCTTTCAGGTTAATCCATCTTTGAGCTCATGGCAAGAACTTGTCCACACTATTAACTCCTTTTCTCTATAATTCTTGCCATAGGTTGCCCCCGACGAGGATTCCTGTCCTTATATCCATGATCTTGCAATTGTCATCGGCATCCCTAGCTCGTGCAGCGACATTGGCAAATCTACTTAGATATGCCTTCAACGTTTCGCCAGGTTGCTGCTTTACATTGGCTAATGAATCAGCCTTAATCCGGGCTGTTTGGGAAGCCCGTAATGGTTTTTTGAAGTCAGAAGAAAACTTTTTCCACAAACTTATAGAATGCCTCTTGTATTGCTTAAACCACTGCCTAGCTGGGCCCTATCACAGTTGAAAGAAACAAAATGAACCTTAGATCGAGTTCGAAATTGTGGGCCATCATCATGGTGTTGAACAGCACGAGGTGGTCTGACGGATCTCCATCTCCATCAAAGTTTGACAAGTGTGGCATTCTAAAGCCTATCGGATATGTGGCTGCCATAATATTTCGAGTGAATGGCTGGAGCTCATCCTTTGAGTCGCAATCGTCTTTATCTTTTCCAGATAGAAGCCTCTTCATTTGGTCTTCCGTCAAAGCTAGCCTCTCGAGGGTTTTGTCTCTAGTCCCTAGGTTATGTAGGGGCTGTTCAACAACTCCCATCCTATCGTACACATTTGATGGGTTATTGTCCCTCCAAGCTCGAGCTTGGTTTGGTGGGGCATTCCCATTATCATGTACTATGGAAGGACCTCCCTCTTGTTGAAACTAACATCTTCATTCCGAGTTGGATTCCATCTCTGCGAATTCAGACGATCACGCATATAAGGTTGTGAAGTGTATCGACGACTTTGTGCCAAACTCAGCTGATTTCTCAGATCTCCCTTGGACATACCACTTTGATGAGTTTTAGTCCAGTAACTTCCATTTGTGAAGCTTACATCTCGTGGTTGAGGCTGAGGATCTGGATTTTCAACACGCGTTCGTGGGACGTAGGTATGGGCAGACAGAGGAGGGTTTCTCCTACTGTCTCCATAAGTTGGAATGTCCCGCGTAGGATGAGGCAATGTTGGATGTCTAATAGGTGACAGAGGATTCCTTATTGGTGAGGTAATCCTCGTCCCATCAAGGCGAACTTGATTAGCCCGCCTTTGTTCTGCCCCATTGTTTCTAGCTCTCTGCACCTGACAATCCGATTGTGACGTAGGAGGGATAACTAGAACATTTTGTCTCTATGAGCCTGTCCCATCCCCTACTCGGGGATTTCCATGGGCATTCCTAGGTGCTTATGAAGGAGGCACCGAACTTGGGGTCGTGGTTCTAACTGATCGACTGATATGCTGATGACCCCTGTGAGGGCCACTGAGATGAGCATTCTGGCGGTCTCGCCTTGTAGGCACAGAACTTGGGGTTGTAGTTCTGATTTATCGATTCGGTTTTGATCGGTTATTCATGTGGGACTTGTGAGACCCACTTTGCCTCTTTCCGACATTAACATCGGTTGTGAGAGGGGGTAACGAGCCAAAACCTCCTCAATTTTCCTGTTTTCCTTAGCGAGATGGCTTCTTAACTGAATATTTTCCATCTCAACAGCAGTTAAGTAGTCTGGGTTTGGATTTTTTGGCAATGTTTCCGAACTCCCAGTGTCTCCATGACCGACCGGTTGTTTTCCTGGACGTTGCTGGACTACATAGCCATGCTCGTTCGAAACAGCGGTATGATGGGCCTCCTGCCCACCAGGCTATTCTATCTCATTGTCGTGCATTGAGAGAGTGAGCACCATGATAAGATTCGATTGGGATTTTGATGAAGCACTAATTTCCCTCTCAATGAAAGCACCAAACTATTGACGCGGTTTTTCGCCAACAGTGTATTAAGAAATAATAAGGTAGATTAGTGCTTAAAAATAAACCGTAATGAAAAATGAAATGAATTCACAAGAACTCAAGCCTTTTACATGGTTCAGTGGTTAAAATCCACCTAGTCCATGAGTCTATATTATTGTTGTTTTCTCTCTACTTTGGCAGAGTTTCAATATTACAGAATAATGGTCCCTTTTCCTATCCAATATTCTCAGTATTTATAGAGAAATTCCATGGACAGGTTTGGGTAACCGTGTGAGTCAATCACGCATATACATATTTATTACATTTAATACATATATTTCCCATTTACAATGGGATATGATTTGATCATACAGTAAATGTTCTCCTAATATATGGGGGACATTAAATATGACAACCTGGTCATAAATATCCGTATAATGGGATTTCAAATCTCCAGGGATCTGCGGGTGTGCAATATATTCGAATTACCACGAGCTGAATACCTCCTCCAAGCTCGTACTTCGACTACCGTTTGAATATTATGATCTCACACTTCACAACCTTCGTGTCTGTAGCTCGGGTTAAACACATGACGCCTAATACCACAGGTGTCTACATGGAACTAGAGTTTTCTACGTGGATAATAAGTAGATATCATTCCCTTGGTTATTTCTCCATGTATTTCTTTGCCAGCTGTACCCGAGCTGAGTGAAGGAACTCGTGCTGAAATCAGGGTACAACACCATTCATTAAAGATTCAATACTTTAATATGTTACTGACTATTTTATTCATTATATATGATCTTAATTTTCTCCTACTAATACAAGATCATATTCACATGAATGAATACGGAATTTTCTTAATCTTATCATTTAATGAATTCAAATAATAATTATAACATTCAAATATAATAAAATTTCACTTTTATTTAAAACTAATAAAATGTCTTTACATGCTTTTAGGGCATTAATCCTAAAAGTTCTAAGGTCTAATAATTTAATTAATTTCACTAACTCTTAGTTCCATTAATTAATTTATTAACTATGAATTATTCCACTAAAAATTCATAGTTGAACTTTCAAAACTATAGTCTTATATTTTTAGAAGCTATAACTATAAAGTTGTCAATTGATTTAGTCATTGCATGCGCTATGACCCTCTGCTAGTCATTCATAATTAAAGCTGGTCTTAATGTTTGTTAACCTCTCTAATTATGTCTTTATAAATTAGTTCCATTGATCCTCTAGTGAACATTATTCTATAAATTTAATTATAGAATGAAATTTCTGTTCTCTAATAGAAATTGAGCGCTCTATGTTCAAGTCCCAAATCAACACTAAAAAGAACAACTAATTTGCTTTCATTTAAGTAAGGAGCATATTCCATATATGTTATGTATGTTCCCTGCCACTTGTAGTTCTATGACTCCAAGATATCAGGAATTCAATCATGGGAATATTGAACCTTACCCGATAATTCAAAATTCATAAAAGCACATATAGGAGTTCATTACTCACTTTAAGGTTAAGGTCAAGTCTCAAAAAACCATCGATTGATTAATCTATATTGTATCCGGTACCTCTATCTCTTTGTGTCGCTACACTTCATAGTGTAGATAAACTGTTCTGTCGTAAACAGAAGATAGCCCGTACTCATAATCTCTATTAAATAAAGCTCCCACTTTCATTAGCAATTATGTACAATTTTTATATTATTATCTTGAACTAAATCCTCTTGTATATATATATATCATTATACATACACTTAATGCAAGACTACATCAATAATATTGGATCTTCATGATAAATGGCATGTATAATTAAATACAAACATGAGTGCAAAATATTAACTTTGTTTAATTAATAGTAGTCATTCATAAAAAAATACATTTTAAGGGCACAAATCCCAACAATCTCTCACTTGCTCTAAAGCAGGTGAGACATGTCGCGTAATCCTAAATCTAAGAAATGACTATCAAAACTCGTACAATGTAGCGTCTTTGTAAAGGGGTTAGCATGGTTGTTTGTTGATTGTACTATCTCTCTTATGAGGTGATACTTACGCTCTATATGCGTGGCTCTCTTATGGCATCTCTATTCTCTTTAGATGGCAATTGCTCTGTTGTTGTCATAGTAGAGTACCATTGGTTTATCCATGTCTGGAACAATTTTCAAATCACCGAAAATTTCCTATGTCATATAGCCTCCTTTGATGCTTTGCTTGCAGTAACATATTTTGCTTCCATGGTGGAGTCAGGAATGCAAGCTTGCTTTATACGCCTCCATATAATTGCTCCACCCACAAGTGTGAAAATAAATCAAGACGTAGATCTCCTGGAATTTTTGTAGGATTGGAAGTTAGAATCTTTATATCCGATTGGAATCAAACTTTCTCCGTAATATACTAGCATATAGTTTCCCGTTCTCCTAAGATACTTGAGAATGTGTTTGACTACTGTCCAATGATCGAATCCTGGATTTGACTGGTACTTACTGATTGTACCCACAGTGCAGCAAATGTCAGGTCTGGTAAATAACATTGCATACATTAAGTTTCCTACTGTGGAAGCATAGGGTATCCATCTCATTTCCTCTTCCTCTTGGGGTGTCTTAGGACATTGGTTCTTGGAGAGGTGAACACCATGACGAGACGGGAGGTTTCCCTTCTTGAAGTTTCGCATCGCATACTTCACAAGTATTTTATCTATATAAGATGTTTGAGACAGTGCCAACAACTTCTTCTTGCAGTCACGAATTAATCGTATCCCAAGAACTTAGCTTGCCTCTCCCAAATCTTTCATTTGGAATTGGTTTGCGAACCAAACTTTTACGTCAGATAATTTATTCACATCATTCCCAATGAGTAATATATCATCTCTGTATAAAACTAGAAATACCACATTGTCCTTGACGATTTTCTTGTATACACAAGGCTCATCAAAATTTTGATCAAAACCATATGATTTAACAACTTGGTCAAATCTTATATTCCATGATTTGGACGCTTGCTAAAGTCCATAAATGGACATTTGCAGTTTGTAAACCTTTTGCTCTTTGCCTTGTTTTATGAAACCCTCTGGTTGTAACATAAAGATACTTTCATCAAGGTGGAGTACATCAACTCTATCTTGAGTTTCATAGCTTCAAGCCATTGTACCTTATTAGGATCATTCATCGCTTGACTAAAAATCAACAGGTCATTAAACTTGTCATCAAAAGGTTCAACTTGTGCTTCTTCGAATCTAGTGTAACGAACAAGTTATCGAACAACTCTCCCACTATGACAGACTATTGTAGTATCCTGGTTTGGTATTGTGATCTATTCTATTCCAAATTCTAAAGTTGGTTGTGGTGTGATTTTATCACCAAGTAACTCCTCGTGTACAACCTTACTTCAAGGTTTGAAGTCCCTCATATAGCCTTCTTCGAGAAAAGTAGCATATGTTGATACAAATATTTTCTTTTCTGTCAGGCTATAGATGTAACCTTCTCCAGTACCTTTCGGGTATCCAACAAATAAACATACTTCAGATTTAGGTTCCAACTTCCCAGTCTTAGCTTTTAACACATGTGTTGTACATCCCCATATACAAACATGCCTCAGACTAGGTTAGCGACCTGTCCAATAATTCTAAGGGTGTCTTAGCTATAGACTTAGATGGAATTAGGTTTAAGATGTATGGAGATGTTTGTAAAGCATATCCCCAAAATGATAGGGGCAATGATGAATAACTGAAAATTGATCTCATCATGTCCAACAAAGTCCTTTTCCTCCTTTTTGCAACACTATTTTGTTGCGAAGAACCTGGTGCAGTGAGCTGTGAAACAATTCCATGCTCTATAGAGAAATCTTAGAATTCCTTGTCAAGGTATTCCCCGCCTAAATCTGATCGTAGCATTTTAAAGGATTTGCCTAACTGATTTTCAGCTTCACCGCGGAATTCTTTGAACTTTTCAAAAAATTCCAATTTCCTTTGGATCAGGTATACGTAGTCGTATCCTGAGTAGTCACCAATGAAGGTGACATAATACTCATAACCACCTCAAGCTTGTTGTAAAGCCCAGACTAATTATAAGACCTCGAACCATTAAAAGCTACTAACACATAACTACTATTTTGGAATACATTCAATAAATAATAGAACTTTATTATAAAAATCCAAAATAAGGGATCTCGTTGTTATTACATAAAAATATAAAGAAAGCATAAACCTTCAATTATTTGTTCAAATACTGAATGCGAAAAATAAATACATAAATTGAAAAGACTAAAAAATATAGACTTCATCCTAGATCTTCCAGCAGTCCATCCCCAATACACATGCCAAAGCTGCCATGAATCCGTCCCACCATCCAAGCTTATTTTCCTGCACCATCTAAAATAAAAGGAATGAGCCTAATGCCCAGCAAAAAAATCTACTAAAACATATCATAAATCATAAGACTATATCATAAAACATATAATATAAAACATATGACGTAAAAATATGTCATATAGGACTACAATATTAATGGCCATTAACTCATTACTGTAGCATGTGATAAAACCATCAAGGTCCTCATTCTACTAATCGAGGTAGGTTAGATCACAAGGTAGTATATGATAACCAATCTAGGTCCTCTGTCTATTAATCGAGGTAGGGTAAATCATAACTCTAATCCACGATAATGATAAAAAAATATTGGGACTTGATTTGCTATCTAAGCAACTGTAATACCGAAGTAACTATAACATAAAACATATTCATATACATATATAACATATCAACATAACATAACATAACACATATATCTAACCTATTTTCCTTACTAAAAACTGGGATATTGGAGAGAAGAACGAGATTGGAAAACTCCTAAAACCAACAGTAAAAATCATGAGTTTCTAAAGAAATGGAGATGAAAAAGAGATCTAAACCATCAAGATAGAAACTTATTGAAAACCTTAAGTTTCAAGAAACTTAAACACCTTTGATAAACTAGAACTTTGATCTACACCTCAATACCAAAATTTCAATTTATCTTACTTCCCAAATGTTTCGAAAATCTTAGTGGAAAAGCTTTTTAATCCCAAAACCCTAGTGTTTTCTCTCTAGAATAAACTTAGCAGCTTGGAGCCTCTGAAGAATGCTTGAATGATGAATGCAATGGATGAGTACTAGGTCCTATCTATAGAGTTCAAGGAGTGAAACTAATCCCTTTTTAAAAAGAATAAATAAATTGAATAAATTTGAATTATCTGTTCAACCGATGCCCAGAACTCGGTCAAAAACGTTCAGGAGCAAATCTAGGTTGTTGAGGGCTGTTTCTAATTTGATTCCACAAAGATTCAAAATATGTCTGTGGAGCCAATATATCGCCCCTATAGGTGATATATCGCCTCCCCCATATTCCCAACCCTCTGTAGTTCGTTAGTGCGAAGTCGATGTGTTTTCCATATCAACCTTAGGCGACATATCGACCCCTATAGCTGCAATATATTGGCATATGCTAATATTTTAAACATGTTTTCAGCACACTTGAAGTTTGATAAAACAACTTTGACTGAATAAAACGTGGTCCTAACAGGAGCTGGAAGGTTCTAGAGCTTCTAGATCTATCTTTAATTAATTTATTCATCTAAAATCCTTAAATCCTTAATAACCATGCATGTGACAAGTGTCACGTTCATAATAATTTTATCTAAACCTTATGTTAAAATTAAAATTTCTAAACTATAGGTTAAACATGTAAAATCCATAACTTTTTCTACGAGTTTTCAACTAAATCTCGGCTTGAACCAATAACAACAAAAACTAAAATACAACAAGCTACTACTACTACTACTACTACTACTACTACTACTACTACTACTACTACGATTCTCCCCTACTTAAAAGAATTTCGTCCTCGAAATTTACTTACCAAACAATTTCGGATATCGTGCTCGAATGTCTTCCTCCAACTCCCACATTGCCTCGCATCTTGAACTATTACTCCACATGACCTTGACTATCAGAATACCCTTAGACCATAATTCCTTCATCCCCTTCTCTAGGATGCTAACCGATCGATCCTCGTAACTCAGGTCTTTCTAGAGTGCTAACGTATAATATTTGAGAACGTGAGATGGGTCTGACACATATCGACGCAACATCTAGATGTGAAACACATTGTGGCTATCTGCTAGGGCTAATCTATATACTATTGTTCCCACCTTGTCCAATATCTCAAAAGGACCTATATACCAGGGACTAAGTTTGCCTTTATTCCCAAACTGCTTCACTCCTTTCATAGGAGATATCTTTAAGAATACTTGATCTCCGACTTTCAATTCCACATCTCCCTGCTTCGCATCCGCATAACTCTTTTGTCAACTCTGAGCAGTGAGCATATGCTTTCTAATCAACTCCACTGCGTCTCAAGCCACTCTAATAGCTTCAGGTCCAAGAAGTTGTCTTTCTCCTACCTCATCCCAATGTAACGGTGATCGGCACTTCCTTCCATAAAGTAACTCATAGGGTTCCATACTGATCGTTGCCTAGTAGCTATTTATTGTAGGAAAACTCTATAAGTGGCAAATACTTACGCCACAATCCTCCGATTTCTAGTACACAAGCGTGCAACGTTTCTTCTAAAATCTGTATGGTACGCTTGGACTAACCATCGGTCTGAAGATGAAATGACGTACTGAGACTTAGCTTGGTACCCATGGCTTGCTGCAAGCTTCCCCAAAATCTCGATGTAAAGACTGATCCTCTATCGGATACTATAGTCTTAGGGAGTCCATGCAGTCATACTATTTCTCAAACATAAATGTCTGCGTACTGGTGTGCAGTGTACGTAGTCTTGACAGGCAGGAAGTGAGATGACTTGGTGAGTCTATCTACCACAACCCAAGCCGAGTCATGTTGCTTATTTGTTCATGGTAATCATGTCACGAAATCCATGGCTATGTCTTCCCACTTCCATTCCGAATACTAAGCGGTTGTAATAAGCCTGCTGGTTGCTAATGTTCCACCTTTACTTGCTGACATGTAAGGCATTTGGACACGTATTTTGCTACGTCTTTCTTCATTCCTGGCCACCAATATAGATCCTTAAGGTCGTGAGTCATCTTGGTCGTCCCCGGGTGAACTGAGTATGGGGTAGTGTGTGCCTCTTCTAAAATCTTCATCTTAATTCCATAATCATTCGGCACACACACCCATCCTTTATATCTCAAGAACCCATGTCCTGATATGGAGAAATCCGTAGTCTTGCCTTCTTCGACTGCAACCATATGTGATACTAATGTGTCATCATGCCCTTGTCTGATCCGTATATCTTCTAGTAAACTCGACTGGATGGACAAATTAGCCAGTTGACCCCTGACTAGTTCTATTATGACATTAATCAACTCTTGTTGTAGCAGCTTTTCTATTCGAGACAATGCTGCTCGATTTCTGTAACTCTTTCGACTTAATGCATCTGCGACTACATTCGCTTTTCCTGGTGGTATAGGATTTTACAGTCATAATCCTTTACTAGTTCTATCCACCTTCGCTGCCTCATGTTGAGCTCCTTCTATGTGAAGAAATACTTTATGCTCTTATGGTCCGTATAAATCTCACACCGTTCTCCATAAAGATAGTGGCGCCAGATTTTCAATTTGAAGACCACCGCTGCCAACTCCATATCATGTGTTGGATAGCGTTTCTCATATTCCTTTAGCTGACTTGAGGCGTAGGCTATCACTTTGCCATTTTGCATCAGCACACAACCCAAACCTTGCTTCGACGCATTATAATATACTACAAACTTGTCATTGGGTGTCGGTACACAAAGTACTGGTGCTGAGCATAATTTATCCTTGAGCAACTGGAAGCTCTCTTGACATCTATCTATCCAGTTGAACTCTTGCTGTTTTTAGGTCAGGTTGGTAAGCGGAGTGGCTATCTTAGAAAAGCCTTCTACAAATCTCCAATAATGGCCTGCTAGCCCGAGAAAACTTCTAACTTCTGATGCATTCTTAGGTCTTGACCAATCCTTCACAGCCTCTACCTTAGCTGGGTCTACAGCAACTCTGTCTACGGATACTATGTGGCCAAGGAACGCTACTTTCGATAGCCAAAATTCGCATTTCTTGAACCTGGCGTAAATTTGATGCTCCTTTAGTCGCAGCATAGTCAATCTTAAATGTTCCTCATGGTCAACTTCGTCCTTGAACACTACAATGAATTTGTCCAAGTAATCCTTGAAGACCCTGTTCATTAAGTCCATAAATGCGGCTGGAGAATTGGTAAGACCAAAATACATAACTAGGAACTCATAATGTCCATATCGAGTTCTAAAAGCCGTCTTTGGTATATCCTCTTCTCGTACCTTAAGCTGGTGATAATCAGGTCGTAGATCAATCTTTGAAAATTCGGTTGCTCCTCAGAGTTGATCAAATAATTCGTCGATCCGGGGTAGCATGTACTTATTCTTAATTTTCACCTTGTTCAGCTTGCGATAATCGATACACATCTGCATGCTTCCATCCTTCTTCTTCACAAATAGTATTGGTGCTCCCCATGGAAAATTGCTGGGTTTGATGAAACCCAAGTCTAAGAGTTCTTATAACTGTGTTTTCAACTCCTTGAGTTATGCAGGTGCCATCTGGTATGGTACCTTTAAGACAGGCTTAGTTCCCGATACAAGTTCGATTGTGAAGTCAATTTCTTGAGTAGGCGGTAACCCTGGTAAGTCATCAAGAAATATCTCTAGGAATTCCTTTATAATGTAGACGTCTCCAACCTTTAATGGAGTTTGTTGTGCCACATTCGTGATGCTTGCTAAGAATGTGTGACATCCTTTTTCTATCATCCTTTGAGCTTTGATAGATGAGATAAGTGGTGTTCGTAGTGCAGAAACCTTTCCCTTAAAACATAGTATCTAACCATCAGGAGTTTCAAACGTCACTTACTTGCGTCTACAGTCGATGGTTGGACCATGCCTTGCTAGCTAGTCCATGACCTGTATTATGTTGAAGTACTTGATCTCTAGATCTATTAGGTCTCCTTCTAGTTCCATGCCCTCAACTCTGATCGGTACTCCTCGTACTATTCGTGATGGCAGAACTACTTCGCCCGAAGGCAACTCCGTATCAAACATAGTTCTAAATCTTTGACAAGGTTTGTTTAATTTTTCTATCATTCCTAACGAGATATACGAGTGTGTTGCTCCCGAATCAAACAATACTGAACATATATTATCCAGGATAGGAATCTGACCTGTGACTACTTTGTTACTAGCTTTGGCTTCTCCCTGGGTCAAGGCAAAGATTCTGGCTGGAACCATCTTGTTGTCCCTCTTTTCTTCTGTTTTGAGCTGCGGACATTCCTTTTTATGATGACCTTCCGGACCACAATTGAAACAACCCTTGGTGTTTGCACGACACTCCCCAGGATGTCTTTTCTAACATTTGGAGCACTAAGGATATTCCACATAACCTGACCTATTATTACCGTTATTTCATGCTCTTTTGTCACTGTCGGCTTGCTTACTATCATGGTGTTTTCTTTTCTGCCCATTATTATTGTTGTTCTGGTGGTTGTTGTTGTTTCTACCATTTTGAGTCTAATTTTGCTGTCTGGATTCAAACTTGCTTGCCTCCTCCTTACTAACATTTGCTTGGTGCCTGTCCACCTCTATAGTCATTTCTAGAGCATCGGCTTAAGAAGTGGTTCCAGGGTTTGCAAGCTTGACTCCTAGATCAATCTTGGGTTTGAGTCCCCTGGTGAATTCGGTAACCCTCAAGAAATCGGTTGGAACTAACTTTGGTGCAAATTTGGCTAGACGATCAAATTGTCTAGCGTATTTGACTACCATCAAATTGCCCTGCTTCAGACTGGCAAACTCTTCCACCCTGGTAGCGATGACTACCGAGTTGTAATAATTTTTGTGAAGTAGCTCCACAAATCTAGCCCAAGTCATGGTGATGACATCATGAGTTTGCTGTACTAAGTCCAACATATTCTAGCATCCTTTTTCAGTAGAGAGGAAATGTAGGACATACGATCCGCATTGCCGAGGTTCATGTGTGCTAGGATCGACTCTACATTTATGAGCCATTCTTCCGCCTCAAAGGGGTCGGTTGTCCCTTCAATGTTTGGAGCATGCTGTTTACGGAAACGCTAGTAGATTGGCTCTATGTACTGAGCTAGATAAGGCACATAGTTCACCATCAACCATCCCCCATATTGATATCCTACTTGCTGGGGTGGTTGAGCCGCGGGCCGAAGCTGCGGCTGTTGTTGCAGCAGTTCTTCCACTTGTTGTCATAACCGGATAATCTCAGCGGTGTTTTCAACTAGTGGTGGTGCATTTATATTAGTAGTAGTCGTAGCATGTGTTCTCCTTCTTCAGACTGGAGGGGCTTCGTGAGTCTCGTTGGCGGTGCTGGAGGTATTTGGAAAAAGATTTTCACTAAGTACAATCACAAATTCAAAAAGAAAGAAATAAAGAAGCTATGCTAATAATAACTAGGGTAAATCTCTAAGGATCTTCTACATCTGACCCATCATCTAACATATCGTCATCTATTATGCTTTTGTACATTAGTGAATTGAAATTTAAACTTAGAGGTAAACCTAAGTATAAGAAAATAACATCTCATGGCTACCACTAAATCATCTTCATCATCCATAGTCTCCCATAATTCTTCTAATTTTGAAACTACAAAAGAAAAATACTTAAAAAGTCTAGTTACTAAGACATATTATTCCATAGCTCTCATCATAATTTTCTTAGTTGTTTGAAGGTGAACTATCTCCTTGTGAAATAGGATCAATCTTTGAGTGATTCTTTCTAGCACTCCTACTGTATTCCTTGGTTCTCTAATACTTTTCCATGCCTTAATGGCTCAGATATCTTGATAGGTCAAAACTCCATTCATTTTGACTGAAAACATAATGACTAAAACGTTACCTATTAACATAAACATAGTAATCATAACATAAACACTTATATTGGCGGTTAGAGGATCTTTTGCGTGTGTGTCAAGGAGAACTTCATCCATATGAATTGTGGGCTCTGATACAACCTGTAATGCCCCGACTAATTCTAAGACCTCAGACCATTAAAATCTACTAAGACATAACTACTATTTTGGAATACATTCAAGAAATAATAGAACATTATTATAAAATCCAAAATAAGGGATCCAATTGTTATTACATGAAAAGATAAAGAAAACATAAACCTTTTATTGTTTGTTCAAATACTAAATGCGGAAAATAAATACATAAATTGAAAAGACTAAAAAAATATAAACTTCATCCTCGATTTTCCAACAGTCCATCCCCAATACACATGCCAAAGTTGCCATGAATCTGTCCCGCCATCCAAGCTTATTTTCCTGTACCATCTAAAATAAAAGGAATGAGCCTAATGGCAAGCAAGGAAAATCTACTATAACATATCATATATCATAAGACTATATCATAAAACATATACTTTAAAACATATGACGTAAAAACATATATCATACAGGACTACAATATTAATGGCCATTAACTCATTATTGTAGCATGTTATTAAATCATCTAGGTCCTCAGTCTGCTAATCGAGGTAGGTTAGATCACAAGGTAGTATATGATAACCAATCTAGGTCCTCTGTCTATTAATCGAGGTAGGGTAAATCATAACTCTAATATACGATAATGATAAAAAAATCTTGGGATTTGATTTGCTGTCTAAGCAACTATAATACCCAAGTGACTATGACATAAAACATATTCATATACATATATAACATTTCAACATAGCATAACATAACACATATATCTAACCTATTTTCCTTACCAAAAACCGGGATATTGGAGACAAGAACGGGATTGGAAAACTCCTAAAACCAACAATAAAAATCATGAGTTTCTAAAGAAATGGAGATGAAAAAGAGATTTAAACCGTCAAGTTAGAAACTTAAACACCTTGGGTAAACTAGAACTTTTATCTAAACCTCAATACCGAAATTTCAATTTATCTTACTTCTCAAGTGTTTAGAAAAGCTTAGATGGAAAAGCTTTTTAATCCCAAAACCCTAGAGTTTTCTCTCTAGAATAAACTTAGCAGCTTGGAGCCTCTAAGGAATGCTTGAATGATGAATGTAATGGCTAAGTACTAGGTCTTATTTATTGAGTTCAAGGAGTGAAACTAACCCCTTTTAAAAAGAATAAATAAATGAATAAATTTGAATTATCTATTCAACAGATGACCAGAACTCGGTCAAAAACGTTCAGGAGCAAATCTAGGTTGTTGAGGGCTATTTCTAATTCGATTCCCCTATAGGCGATATATCGCCTCCCCCATATCCCCGACCCTCCGTACTTCGTTCGTGCGAAGTCGACGTGTTTTCTGTATCAACCTTAGGTGACATATCTGCCCCTATAGCTACTATATATCGGCATACGCTGATATTTTAAACACATTTTTGCACATATTCAGCACATTTGAAGTTTGTTAAAACAACTTTAACTGAGTAAAATGTGGTCCTAATAGTTGCTGGATGGTTCTAGAGCTTCTAGATATATCTTTTACTAATTTATTCATATAAAATCCTTAATAAACATGCATGTGACAAGTGGCACATTCTTAATAATTATAGGTTATAATAAATAATATTTCTAGGACCAGCTATATTAATCAAACCTTATGTTAAAATTAATATTTCTAAACTATAGGTTAAACTTGTAAAATCCATAACTATTTCGAGACGCTAAGTAAAATGTCGAGACACTACACACTACACTTGTACATCCAATGGACTGCAAACGTCTGTGTGAATTAACTCGAGAGGTTCTTTGGCTCTGACACCTTTAGAGGAGAAAGGTCTTTTGGTCATTTTTCCTTCTAAACAAGATTCACAAACTGGTAGAGTTCCGACCATTAACTCATTAGAGGCCCGTCCTTAACTAGTCTTTGAATCCTATCCAAGTTAATATGACCTAGTCTTAAGTGCCAAAGATATGTATCATCTAGAGGTACTTTTAGTCATTTTGGCTTCGGTTGTTCAGATTTGAACATTTCAATATTAACTAGTGAAGACATTTCAGATCTTATCACATATAGACCTTCCTCTAGACCTCCGTTACAAACATGTGAACCATTTCTTGAAATAATAATAGATTTATTATTAAAAGAAACTATTGACGCTGTTTTTCGTCAACTTAGATATAAGGAGCCCTAAACAATGTTGTAGAAAAAACAGAAGAATTCACAAGCTTTTTATGTGGTTTAGTAGTTAAAATCTGTCTAGTCCACGAGTCAATATTATTTATCTTAATACTCACTCAAAGATTTTTCAAAAAACAATTTTGCAGAGTATTCTCTAGTCCAATCTATGCGTGAGTACAAATGAAATTCCCCAGGCTATTTATAGACCTAGTCTATAGAATATCTTCCCCTTATTTTGGGAAGTTACAATCAATCATTCAAATATGAAATAAATACAAATAAATGCATTAATTACATAATATCCCATGATAATAAGGATTTAATTATCTAATAACAACAAATCCATAAGGAATGGGGATTTTCTAACAGTTGCCACATGCAAAACGCGTCGCTGAGCTCGATTATAAGGCTGATGTGTTTTTCGAGACCGATCCAGACTTCGAGATCGTCATTCTAGTCAATCTCCTCCTCATCTAGTGACTTTGCCGACCTCACTCTTTAGAGAAGATCAATGCCTTCGAGCTTGCAACTTAAGCTCGAACAATGTCACTCATGCCCGAGTGTTAATAACTGACCAGACATAGAATCATGTCAATTTATACAAGTGTACAACCAACACTTGTTATTTTTGAGCTTAACCATTTCGAGCCTACATTTCGAGACTATTTATTTATTCTCAAAATTTGGGTGTAATAGAAACAGAACAACATTGTTCTAAACATTTTGAAACAGAAATTTTATTCCTTTTAAAATTAGTAATAAACTAGATGTCTTCGAAAATTTATTTTCAGTAAAATATATTTTCGCTTGTCTCATTGCTCTGGCTGAAACAAAACCCCCTATCCGCATTTTCAATGTGATCTCCCCTACTTGGAGAACGCTCCAAGAGCTAAGCATTTACAAATCAGATTAAACATGATTAGTGGCTCCTGAATCAACTATCTAGATATAATAATTATTTTCCACTAAACAAGCCTCAGTGTCCAACAAATCATATTTACTTTCCTTTTTGTTCTTTAACTCCTCGAGGTTTCTTTTACAATTCCTCTTACAATACCTACTTGTATGGTAGTGGGAACAATTCCCATTGTAGTTGGAATGGGAAATTTCTTTGCCCTTCCCTTTTTTAATGCTAGGCTTATGAATTGTGTCTTCAGTCATTGGCAATAGATTCTTGTTACTTTGTGGACATATTAGAGTTTCCTCCAGTCATTATATTACTGTAGTTGTTAAACAAAAGAAAAATAATAAATACAACCATAAACTCATACACCATAAATCATAGTATTCGCATAATGAAATAAAAATAAACATGATGCAAGCTTACAAAAACCTATTCATATAAGTACAACGATGAGGTAACCACACAAGTAAGTGTCATCGATAGGATAGGTCAAATACTTGCTAGTTAAAATGAGATGCTTTCAATTGTTATTATATCAAAATTTCTGATATTTTTATAATAAACAATTACCGTTATTTTGGTAAAAAATATATCCAGCTAGGGTAGATATATTTTTTGTGAGTGTAACCTACTGTTTCAGGTTTCTTGACTTAACCCATGAGTGTTGTAACATCCCAAATTTGCTAATAAGGCTTAGTGTCTTGATTAGTGTGTCGAGAGGGCATAATTGGATTTATATGTGAAATTAATTGAATATATGTGTGATTATGTGGTATACATGATTTATATGGTGATATGAATATATATATATGCATGTTTATGTGTATTAAATATGCAAATGGGCCCATTTTTATTAATAAGGGAAAATTTGTAATTTTGACTCGTTGAGGGTATAAATGTAATTATATGTGTTATGTGACTGAGACCACATTATTATGTGGATATATTTTCAATATTCGGCTCGAGGCGATCCTAGTGAAAGGGTTAGCGGAAAAGTCAAAACGAGGTCAGATATCTAGATCGGGGTGAGCCTAAAGGTGTTTTGGGAACATATTGTGTATTCGAGATTTATTGGGTGATGGGTAGTTATTTGGTGATTTTTTGGGTATGTCGGGATTAATTGGGAATATTAAGTACAATTTGAGGATTAACGGGAAATGTGGCAAATGATGTTTTCGCCCTTGGGGGCATTAAGGAGTAAGGTTTGTTCTAGGGGCATTTTAGTCTATTTTTTTGGTGTTAAAGGGATAGACTTAGCCACTAGGACTCTGTAGAAGGAAGATAGAAGGAAACAAAACACACTCAGTTACTCTCTCTCTCTCTCTCGTTAGTTCTCTCTCTCTCTCTCACTCTTTCTCATAGCATTGGTTGGGGCTTTGGAAGATTGAAGGGAAAGGCAGAGTTTTTTTTTTTAAATTTGAAATTGGGAATTGAAGGATTAAAGCTAGGTATGTGATTAGAGGCAGCTCGAGGTCATGATCTAACTAAGGTAAGATCTATAGTTTGGTTTTAGGAGAATTTTGTTATGGTTTAAGTTTTCTTTTTAAGGTTTGAAGTTTAGTTTTGATTTTGAGTTTTAGTGGATATGGATTAGTTTTGGGGGTAATTTTGTTGATTATGCTAAGTTATTGAGAGTCCAAGACTCAATTGTGGCTTGGGTTCATGTTTATGGTGAATTTTGATGAGTTTGGCTCGGGGAAAACGCAGGAGAAGTGCTAAGAATTATGTGTTCGTGGGTCGCGTCGCGGCACTGTTCTTGGAGAGCTACGACCCACATGAACTCAGAGGCCTAGGGGGTTCGCTGAACCGCCTTAGCACCGCGACGTTGGGTAGGGTGGACCGTTGTGCGTGTCCAGTGAATGAACATGGGAGGCTCTCTAACTTGTAGAGGGCCAGGGCGTGTCTGAGGAGAGTCACGACTCAAATAGAGAATTTTGGCCAATTAGGGATTTTAATCTCGGGAACTCAAATCTAAAGGCTAGGGAAGGATTCTACTACATGGTTTAGTAGAATTCGAGATCCTAAAGACTAGAAATTTACCTTGAAGCTCTTAAATAGTCTATATTATTGATGGTTATCCATTATTACATTGTGACTAGGTTATACCGCTAGGGCTTAGGAATAGGGATCGTGCTCGAGATCGCCATACCTTATCCACTCGGGACTCGAGGTAAGAAAACTGCACCCTGGTTGTTGACGAGGCTTGGACCCTGTAAATGGATATGACTGTGGATATAAATAAGATTATTTGTTTAGGCATGCTTGTATAGTCTGCATATTATTTTGTATTGTACAATCTATACATTTGATTTTATTTAATGCGAAAGTCTAGCCTAAGGGAGTCGGGGCTGACAGTAAGCGCGCAGAATGTAGCCCGATCTAAGCAATCTGGGGTCAGACATAAGACCGAGGACTCAGCCTAAGAGTACAGGGCTTGAACGTCACTTAAATAAACAGAAGTGTTGATTGCACTTGTCTAACTGTATTGATTGTTAAAACTGAATTATGTGTTTGATTTAGAAGAATATTACTAAGCATATTATTATTATTCTCTTGCTTATTGAATATAATTATTTAAGTTTCTTGCCAAGCCTTGGCTCACGGGTGCTATGTGGTGTAGGTAAAGGAAAAGGAAAGATGGACCAGTCATGAGTTGGAGAATTTAGGGGCGGCGTGTACATTTGCAGCTGCTCGACTGCCACGGCCGAGGGATCAATAGGGACTAGAGCCAAAACTTAATTTTGACGCCTACATCATCCTATGTAGTAATTAATTTTGAAGTTGTAAATTCCTTGTAAACATAAATTTGGGATCCCATGTACAAACTCAAAAATTTTAGTGAAAAGAACTATTTATATGATCAAAGTATTTAAACCCTAATCCACTAATTGTCCTTAGTTACACATTTATATCCAAATGACTTGATTAGCAAGTCCAACACTATTTAAAATACACAGCGTAATGGTCGTGACTATCCAATGTGTTAAAAGCCCTATCGTAAAGAGGTCTACCTATTAAAATTCTAACCAAAACTCCTTCCGATAGGTAGGACAAAAACAAAGCCGTCTGAAGGCCTGATTAGAACCAACGTTTGTCAACCAATAGTAGAGACCATAGGTTATAGTGCCTTATAACCTTCTCTTACTCACTATTTTAGAAATAAAATGTTTTCTATTAAAATATCTCATATTTTAATTACCAAGGTTTAAATATTAAATCTAAATCACTTATGTAGATCCAAATTTCAACTCTTAAAATTCTAAGATTACCAAATTTAGAATAATTACTAACAATTACTAATTAATTCTAAACTATGTTTTTTCTAGGTATTGAACTCATTAATAATCCTAAAACAAATTAAGGTAATCTAGACTTGCTATTAATGTGACATAATCCAATAGGAAAATAACTATACTACTTTTCTATCCTTGGAGACATGTTAATAATATAATAAACATTCATACATAGCATGCTATTTTAATGACGCAATGAGTGGGCATTCTTATTCTATATGGCGTGTGAAGTGATCATATCAACATGTTACCAATCATACAATATAATTAAAGATGAGGTATTGACCGGGATGTCTTTGTTAAACAAAATTACAAAAATACACTAACGCATTCCTTAGGCTTCAAAGCTTCTTGTAATCTCCATGAGCTTCGTCCTTTGTTATGGGCCTTGGGAATTGCATACTTAAACCCTAACCCTAGGTTCTAAATGAGATGACCTAATTTTCAAACTTATGATTTTATCAAAAGTTTGTAAACTTTTGTTATTAAAATAATAATTTCATAAATTATTAATTAATAACTAATGGAAAGTGGTTACCATTTATTAAATAATAATTTCATAAATTATTAATTAATAATTAATAGTTTTCAAAACTATTTTCAAATTTTGGGGAAAAATAATTCAGAGAGAACAAAGTTCTCTATTTTTATCTCTTGGCAAATAACGTTAAAAAGTGCATCTGATGTAGTATCTTTCTCATGATATTATATTCTACTAATATAACACTAGAAATTGGACCAAACCCTAATTTCATTAGGCCTTTGCGTGGGCTACAGTTCATTTGGACTGTGGTTGGCGCCAACTACAGGGCTTTGGGCCATATGGTATTTTATCTCTTTAAAATGCTATTTGTTGGGCCTTTATCATATTATTTTATGCAATATACAATTATACCACAAAATTAAATATGATTAAACTAATTTTCAATAAAAATTAATTTAACATACTTATCAATATAATTTTATTTGCCACTAAATATTATTTCACAAATAATATTATTATGTGAGATTAAAAATAAGAGTTTATTATTTTTAATTAATTCCTTTCAATATCAAAATCCTTCCTTTATGTTATTGAGTTAGTACGGGGACAGTATGGATCTGTAGTTCTAAACTCTGATAATTTAATTAATTTCACTAACTCTTAGTTCTGTTAATTAATTTATTAACTATGAATTATTCCACTAGAAATCCATAGTTGAACTCTCAAAACTACATTCTAATATTATTAGAAGCTATAAATTTGTCCATTGATTTAGTCATTGCATGAGTTATGACCCTCGGCTAGTTGTTCATAATTATAGCTAAGTCTTAATGTTTGTTAATCTCTCTAATTATGTCTTTATCAATTAGCTTCATTGATCCTCTAATGAACATTATTCTATAAATTTAATTATAGAATGAAATTTCTGTTCTAGCGCTCTATGTTCATGTCCCGAATCAACACTAAAATGAACAACTAATCTGCTTTCATTTAAGTAAGGAGCAAATTCTATGTGTGTAAAAGTATGTTCCCAACCACTTGTAGTTTTATGACTCCAAGCTATCAGGAATTCGGCCGTAGGAATGTTGAACCTTACCCGATAAGTCAAAAGTCATAAAAGCACAAATAGGACTTCATTACTCACTTTAGGATTGAGGTCAAGTCTCAAACGACCATCGATTGATGAATGTTGAACTTCTATATTTTAACAGAGATTATCAGAAGTTCTTACTTTCATCGTGTCCCAGTCCGATACAATCTATATTGTATACGGTACATTTATCTCTTTGTGTCGCTATACTTAATAGTCTGGATAAATTTTTTTGTCTTAAACAAAGGATAGACCGTACTCATAATATTTATTAAATAAAGCTCTCACTTTATTTAGCGATTACGGAAATTTTTTATATTATTATCTTGAATTAAATCCTCTTGTATATATATATTATTATACATGCACTTAATTCAAGACCACATCAATAATATTGGAATTTAATGTTAAATGACATGTATAATTAAATACAAATATGAGTGCAAAATATTAGCTGTATTTAATTAACAGTAATCGTTCATACAAAGATACACTTTAAGGGCACAAATCCCAATATAAAGTTCCTCCATAACCACCCCTCGTAGCTCCACAGCCCATCAGAGAACAAATTTGTCAATGCTCGATCTCACACCTACGCACACAACGATCGCTCATCCAGCAACCCACGCAACCCACATCGCTCGCGTCGCACATGTCGCTAGAGAACTAGTAGTTTCTAAATTATATGTGCTTTGGAAAGTTCCTTATATATTTTTTCTTGACAAATCGATTTTTCAAATTTATAATTTTGATGCAAATATGTCCTTGGGACTAACACTATTAAAAAAAAAAGAGTGTTAAAAACACTTACAACAAAAGGAATTAAATACAATTTGGTTGTTAAACTTGGCGTGTATTATAAATTGGTGACTGTTGACCCTCGATTTAGCCAATGACACGGAGTCAAATGTACGACAAAGTATAAAACAAGAATGAGAAAAATGATCTAACGGAAAGGAAGAAAACACCAAGGAATTATAGTGGTTCGGCCCCAAAGAATGGTAAAGACCTACGTCCACTTAGTGATGTTGTTATTATTGAATCTCAAAGTCGTGATCAAAGAACTAGGGTTCTTGAGTTTCACAAACATTGAATGTATTACAATAAGACGATGTACAATTCACTATAGCTCTTTTTTCTCTCAATATTTAGCAAAAAGATTCAGGAATCAATAGTTCAAAAGTCCCTTACTTGAGCTATTTCATGCATATTTATAGGCTCAAGGAGGGTTACACATGCCAACGTGTCCTATCTTTCCTTAATAATCGCATATCAAGATAATAATGAAGAAATATTCAACGCGGTTATTATAAGATTACAACTTAAGAAGGAAATAAATTAGGTTATACGACCAGCCTGGTCGTATCAAAAATTAACCTTGATGATGTGGGGTGCTTCGGGTCGATAGTCGAGCAGTACTTTCGCCGCGTGTCAACCACGTGTGAGAAATTCTCGCCACGTCATCAGCAACTGTTTTTTGGGTAAACAGTGACCAACCTTATTATTTTTAGTATATTTTAAACTTTTAATGTCAAAAGAAAATTATAGCTAAATATGAAGAAAGAAAAAAATTGAATAAGAATTGATAAAAAAATTATAAATATTTAAATTAAATAAAAATTATTTCAGACTAAAAATATAATTTTTTTTAAATAATATTAGAATAAAAAAATATTGACAATTTAAATAAGAATTAAAACAATAAATGAAATTTAAATAACAAAAAAATATTAAAATACATAAATAATAAAGTTTAAATAATTTTATGAGATTACCACTTTGGCTCCCTGAATTTAAGTTCATTAAAAAATTGAACTCTGAATTTTCCTAAGGGCTAGAAATAACCTTTTTGAAAATCCAAATCTGTGTTATTTTAAATAAAAACTATATTACTTTAAATAGTAAAGTATTATGATCTATATCCATTTTTAATCAAAGTTTCTTTATAAAGGACAAAAAACGTAATCTCTTAAATTGCATTAGCATATATATAATTATTTATAAATGTAAAATTTAAAATTGATTAAAAAATCTAAAAAAAAATTACATAATTAATATTTATAGTACTTTTTTCAACATTAATATATTTATAATATTTTTTAAATAATTTTTATAATTAATTAACAAATAAAATAAATAAAATTGAAAACAAAACATATATACTTTTTATTGTTTTTATTTTTTGACTTTATTTATTATGAGTTGTTAATTAATTTTCAAAATTATTTATATAAAAATAAATATGTCAATGACTTCCAGGGTTCATTTCTTACTATTTAAAATAACTAAGGTTTATTTTTAGTTTTACTTTTAGTAACAAATATTAAATTTGGTAATTAGCTTAATAAATTAAGGCGGACACAAGGTAATTTCTATTAAAATAATATGATATCATCACAATAAAGAAACAACAATAAAATTTTAAATTATAATTTGTTCACTAATTTAAATTTACATGTTTATAAAATTCTTATTTATTGGTTTTTATACTTTTTAAAATTTTTTATTCATTTTAATAATTTTTACTTTTCAAATAAAAATTTATATTTTATTAGTTTTTTTTTTTTGCTAATGTATGCTCTTACAATTTTTTTTGTTCCTATTAATTTTTTTTTATTATTTTCTATTCAATATTTAGTTTTAGTTATAATTTAAGTTTCAAAAGTTGAAAATATATTACAAATAACAAGAATGGCATGGGACCAATTTGTTAATATATGTAAAGTTTAAAGCTAAATTTTATCTTATTCTTTTTCCTGAGTTTTTTTAACGGATTTTTAAACATTGTTAGTCATAGGGATCTATTTGCATCAAAATAGAAATTTTAGAGACCGATTAGCCAAAACAAAGTATGGGGACTAATTTACCAAAACACATAATTTGAAAGGACTATTCTACAAATAAGCCTAAATTCAATTTTCTTGCGTATTTAATATCTTCGATATGCCAAAGCTTCAATATAAATATTGTCACCAAATCCTACTTTCTTCGTTTCGGTTGATCCCCCTCCTTTTTTTTCCTTCTATTTTTAATATTTCACGGGGTTTCTTTTTTTTTTTTTTTTGTCAGGTCACGAAAAAGAAAATAAAAAGAAAGGACGACCGTTCCACCTTAATTACTACCACATGTATTCCAAATTCCAATTCATCGTGTTTCATGCCTAAGAGAAAAAATTATATGAAGTATGTTAAATTGTACGTAATTAAATTCTTCTACTTTGGTAAAATATATATATATATTTATATTTATATAAATATACATCATCAAGCTTTATTCATGATATGGACTGTGAGCATCAAATACAGCGCTGATATCTATTAAGAAAAAGATCTGATTTGTATTATTTCAACTGTGTAAAAAAAAAACTCTACTGAATACAAAGCGGTTGAGCCTCTTTTATAGAAAAAAGCTCAGTAAGAATATAACAGAGGTAAAAAGGTTACAACAGAAAGCTAACAAACCAATAACGAATAAGCTAACTCTTAACACTCCTTCTCAAGATGAAGTGTATAAATTTTGAACATTCATCTTGGATAATAAGTCTCTAAAACCTAGCTGGAAAAAGAAGTTTGGTGAGTAAATCTGCCAGATTGAGTTTTGATGAGACATGAATGAGCTTGAGAATGCCGGCTTGAATTTTCTCTCCAACGATGTGGCAGTCAATGTCAACATGTTTTGTTCTTTCATGGAAAACAAGGTTTTGTGAGATATGAATTGCTGTATTGTTCTCAAAATATAGTATGGGCAGGGTGTGGTGTTGGATTCCAAAGTCCTTCAAGAGAGCAATGAGCCAAGTAATCTCACAAGTAGCATTGGTCATCGCTCTATATTTGGCTTCAGCAGAAGATCTAGAAAGAGTAGGCTACTTTTTTTATTTCCAAGAATTGAAAGATTGACCAAGGAATATACATTAACCTGAAACAGATCTTCTTGTATCAACACAAGTTCCCCAATCAGCATCTGGAATTTTTTTGAGAGGAATGCCTTCAGCAGAGAAGTTTGACTCCACATAGGCATTGAGCTGAGTGGTACAGCTGGAGTAGGAGACCTTGACCTGGGGTGCCTTTAAGATACTGTAGGACGTGATGAGCAGCTTGAAGGTGAGGGAGTCCTGGAGTAGTCATGTTGTAGAGTCCCAGAATTTACTTAGCTAGTTAGATAGTAGTAGTAGTAGTAGTAATAACTAGTATTAGTTATAGTATGTTCATTACTGTGGATTTTGGTTCAAGCCGCGACTTAGTTGGAAAATCCTAACAATAGTTATGGATTTTATAAGTTTAACCTATAGTTTAAGAATATTAATTATAACATAAGGTTTGATTAATATTGCTGGTTATTAATATGATAATTATTATAACCTAAGGTTTAGATAGAGCCAATAAGAATATGACACTTGTCATGAGCATAGTTATTCCTAAGGTTTGGATAGAACCAATAGGAATATGACACTTGTCATATGTATGATTATTAAGTAATTATTATTTTAATGATAAAATAAAGGAAATATAAGACTTAGTCTTCCCCAGAATTTGTTAGGAGTTTGACATTTGTCACAATTTTATTTATTTGTGATTTAAATATTTTATTTATTTGTGATTTAGATAATTAAATAGATTTTTCGTAACTTTAGGGTACTGTAACTTCTGACCTATTTTTGACTCAGTTATGTTATGAATTTCGAAAAATAGTATTTCTAAAAAGTTTTAGATAATTTAATTAGCTTTCTAACGATATTCGAAATCGGAGTCATACAACTCCAAATATGTTAATTTTACTGTAGGTTACTTTAGAGTTACGGGATTTAGAAATTTAGAAGTTAGGATTCTATTTTAAATTTAAATTTAAATTTGGATTATAATTAGAAGATTTTTATTCCTAGAACTCTATAAATAGGACCTAGCACCAAGCTTTTTCATTCATTCTTCAAGCATTGATCAGAGCCTTCTAGGTGCTAGTGAGACTATAGAGTGATAAACACTTGGGTTGGGGTTATAAGCTTTGTCATTCTAAGCTTATTAGACACTTGGGAAGTAAGGTTCATAGAGTGTATTTCGGTTTCGAGGTGTAGTTCGGTCATAGAAATTTCAAAGGTAATCCTATTCTTAGTTCATTTTCTATATTGTTAGTTCTTATAGTGTTTCTCTACTCAATTCCTAACCCAATCTTCTCTATTCTTGGTTAGGCATCTAAGTTCTTCGAACTTGAGATTTCTTGTTGGTAATTGTCTTCTCGATGGTTTAGTTCATTCCTCCTCATCTCTTTCTTCTAGAAAACTCACCTCTCTATTAATGGTTTTTAGGAGTGTTCCAAAATCCCGACTTTGTTCTCATCATCCTCGTATTTTGGTAAGGAAAATAGGATAGATCTTGTATGTTTGTATGATATGTTATGATATGTTTATGTTATGATAATTTTATGTTATGATATGTTTATGCTATAATAAGTATATGTATAATATGTTTTCTAGTCCTTGGGCATATGACTTCTTTAGATAACAAGCCCCAAGATTATGTTTTTAGTCGCTTGGACATATGACTTGCTTAGATAGCAAGCCCCAAGATTATTTTATCATTTTCATGGTTTAGAGTTATGGTTTACCCTACCTCAGATATTAGACAAGGGACCTAGATGGGTTATCATATACTACCATGTGATCTAACCTACCTCAGATATTAGACAGGGGACCTAGATGGTTTATCACATGCCATGTTAATGAGTTAATGGCCATTAATATTGTAGTCCGATATGATATACGTTTTTATAGTCATATGTTCTTAGTGTATGCTTATGATTTATTATGTATGTTTTAGATAGTATTAAGTTTTATAGTATATGATGTAGTTTTATGCTTATGATATATGATGTATGTTTTTAGTAGGTTTTCCTTGCTAGGCATTAGGCTCATTCCTTTATTTTTTGTGTGATGCAGGAAAATGAATATGGAAGGCGGAAGGATTCTTGGTAGCTTGGCTTATGTGTTGAGGATGGATGGAATGCGTGGATTGCGTGTCGATCGAGGATGAAGTTATTTATTTGTTTTATTCTTTTAAATCATGTTTTTTCCGCATTTAGTTTTGTAAACAATTTTCTTTAGTTTAAAATTATGTTTTATATTTTAAACAATGGGTACCCATGCAATATTTTTTATTATTATGTATTTGATACAATATTTCAAGATTTAATAAAGTTAGTTATATTATTTCTTATGTATCTTTCCCAAAATAGTAGTTATGTATAGTAGATCTAATGGTCCAAGGTCTTAGAAATAGTTGGGTCATTACAGTTGGTATCAGAGCCAGGTTCCATTAGCATGAAGTTCTCCTTGATACACACGCTCAAGCTCCGAATCTAACCGCCAATGTAAGTGTTTATGTTATAGTTGTTACGATTATGTGTTAGTAAAATGTTTTAGCCTTTATGTTTTCAGTTAAGAATACCTGTAAATTAGTTTATTTTCTTTATTTATTTATTATCTTTGCATAATGATTGTATATAGTGAAAACCTTTTTCCAAATTAATATCATGGTTATTTTGTTATCATGTATGAGTTTGATTTTTTCTTTTGCAATCATAATAAATAATAAATAAAATAAATAATGACTAAGTTCGGTGAGGGTGGATACAAATCAATGAACCAAGTTTCTATATTGAGAGTTAGGGGGCCATAGTAATGGGAACGATTTTACTGATCCCAGCCCTCCCTCAGTATGGTTAACTTTGGAACAACGATGAGTTTTGCCTTAGAGCCTAATAGGGTAAGTTCTAACATGTTCTCGACTGTTAGAACTTTTGCTGAAGATGTCGTTCAGAAGATCTGCTCGCAACAATGCCAATCCCTCAAGCGTTTCTCCTGAAACTTATGAAGCCCCTCCAGTTCGCAGAAGGGGAAGGTGTACAACCAATGCTGCTGCTAAAGAGAGAGCGCCGCCACCGTCGGTTGACAACACTGCACAAATTGCAAGACTACGACAGCAAGTGGAGGAATTACTACAGCAACAGCGACAGCAGACTCAAACCCAGCCTCCACCTCAACCACAACCACAACCTCAGTAGATGGCTCAAGTACCCCATCAAGTAGGTCCTTATGGGGGATGGCCAATGGTGAACTATGCGCCATACCCAGCTCAACACATGGAGCCAATCTATGAGCGATTTCGTAAGCAACACGCTCCAAACTTTGAAGGGACCACAAAACCCTTTAAGGTAGAAGAATGGCTTAGAAATGTAGAGCCGATCCTAGCGCATATGAATCTCGGCAACGCGGACCGTATATCCTACGTTTCGTCTCTGCTTAAGAAGGATGCTAGAATATGGTGGGACTTAGTTCAACAGACTAACGATGTCGCCACCATGATATGGACAAGATTTGTGGAGCTGTTCCACAAGAAGTATTACAACTCGGCAGTCATCGTTACAAGGGTTGAGGAGTTTGCTAGTTTGAAGCAGGGAAACTTAACGGTAGTAGAATATGCTCGGCAGTTCGACAGATTAGCCAAGTTTGCACCAGAGTTGGTTCCAACTGACTTTATGAGGGTGACCAAGTTCGTTAGAGGACTTAGACCAAAGATTAAATTAGGGGTTAAGCTAGCAAACTCGGGAAATACTACCTATGCCGATGTTCTAGAAACGACAATAGAAGTAGAAAGGCTTCAGGCGAATGTTAGTAAGGAGAAGGCTAGTAAGCCTAAGCCTAAACAGCAGGATCAACCTCAGAATGGTCGAAACAACCACAACAACAGCCGTCAGCATAGCAATAGTAATAGTAATGGTCAGAAGAGAAGGCATCCTAATGATAAGTAGGCCAATGGTGATAAAAGAGCACGGACAAACAATGGAGGCAATAAGTCGGGTTATGTAGAATACCCGCAATGCTCTAAGGGCCAAAAGAAACACCAAGGGATGTTTCAACTGTGGTTAGGAAAGTCATCGAAAGAAGGAATGTCCATAGTTCAAGCAGAAGGAGAAGAGGGATTAAACGATGGTTCCAGACCAAAGTCTTTGCCTTGACCCAGGGAGGAGCCCATGCTAGTAACAAGTAGTTACAAGTCAGATTCCTATCCTCAATAGTATATGTTCTAGTATCGCTTGATTTGGGAGCATTATACTCGTATATCTCGTTAGGAATGATAGAGAAATTAGACTAACCTTATAGAACTAGGTTTGTGACATAGTTGCCTTCAGGTGAAGTAGTCCTATCATCACGGATAGTACGAGGCGTACCAATCAAAATTGAGGACGTAGAACTAGAAGGAGACCTGATAGAACTGGAGATTAAAGACTTCGACATGATATTAGGCATGGACGGGCTAGCAAGGCATGGCATAACCATCGATAGCAAACGTAAGCAAGTGATGTTCGAGACTCCTGACGGTCAGAAACGATGCTATATGGGAAAAGTTTTAGGACTACGTACACCGCTAATATCAACTCTTAAAGCCCAACGAATGATAGAAAAAGGGTGTCAAGCACTCATAGCTAGCGTTACGTATGTGGTAAAGGAAACACCACAAAAAGTTGGAAACTTCCTCAATGTAAAGGAATTCCTAGAGGTATTTCCTGGAAACTAGTAGGATTGCCGCCGACTCGAAAGATAGACTTCATAATCGAACTAGTACCGGGCACCGAGCCATTCGCTATGGGGAGCACCGGTTCTATTTGTGAACAAGAAGGACGGAAGTATGCATATGTGTATAGATTATCACGAGCTGAATAAGGTGACAATTAACAATAAGTACCCGCTACCCCGACTTGACAACTTGTTTGATCAACTCCGAGGGGCAACCGTGTTTTCAAAGATTGATCTACGACCCGGGTATCATCAACTCAAGGTACGGGAAGAAGACATTTCTAAGACAATCTTTTAGAACTCGTTATGGACATTACGAGTTTCTAGTTATGTCTTTTGGTCTTACCAACGCTCCAGCCGCGTTTATGGATTTAATGAAAATGGTCTTTATGGATTATTTGGATAAATTCGTCGTACTATTCATTGACGATATCTTGGGGTACTCAAAGGATAAAGTCGAGCATGAGAAACATTTAAGGTTATTCTTGCTACACTGAAGGAGCATCAGCTTTACGCCAAGTTCAAGAAATGCGAATTTTGGCTTTCACAAGTAGCATTTCTCGGCCACATAGTATCCAAGGAGGAGATTGTTGTAGACCCATCTAAGGTAGAGGCGGTAAAGATTGGCCAATACCAAATAACGTGTCTAAGGTAAGAAGTTTTCTGGGACTAGCAGGCTATTACCGGAGGTTTGTAGAAGGCTTTTCTAAGATAGCCACTCCACTTACCAACCTGACCCAGAAGCAGCAAAGGTTCAACTGGACGGATAAGTGTGAAGAGAGTTTCCAGTTGCTTAAGGATATGCTCAGCACCAGTACTTTGTGTACCGACACCCAATGATAAGTTTGTAGTCTATTGCGATGCGTCGAAGTAAGGATTGGGTTGTGTGCTGATGCAGAATGATAAGGTGATAGCCTACGCCTCAAGGCAAATGTAGTTGCTGATGTGCTAAGTAGGAAGAATTATGGAGGTCTAGCAGCGTTAGCTGGAATAGAAAAGTCGCTATAGTAGGAGTTGATCAATGCTAGAATAGAAGTAGTCATTGGTAAACTGGATAACTTGTCCATTTAATCAAGTCTGTTAAAAGATATACGGAATGGGCAAGTGCATGATGACACGTTAGTAACACATATAGATGTAGTTAGAGAAGGGAAGGCCACGGATTTCTCAATATCAAGTCAAGGGTTATTAAGATATAAGGATCGGGTATGCGTGCCAAGAGATCAAGGGATTAAGGTGAAGATTCTAGAAGAAGCGCACAATACCCCGTACTCAGTTTACCCAGGGTCGACCAAGATGGCACACGACATCAAGGCAATGTATTGGTGGCTAGGGATGAAGAAGGACATATTAAAATTTGTGTCTAACTGTCTAGTATGCCAGCAAATGAAAGCATAACATCAGCGGCCTGCAGGCTTATTGCAACCACTTAGCATTCAAAAATGGAAATAGGATGATATAGCCATAGATTTCGTGACAGGTTTACCACGAACAAGTAAGCAGCATGATTCAGCTTGGATAGTAATAGATATATTAACCAAGTCAGTTCATTTCCTGTCTGTTAAGACTTCGTACACAGCAGATCAATATGTAGACGTTTAAGTCACCCTACAAGCTACTTTATGGAAGAAGGGTCGAACGTCATTGCATTAGGACGAGGTAGGAGAAAGGAAACTACTTGGACCTGAAGCTGTTAGAGGAGCTCAGGATGTAGTAGCACTGATTAGAAAGCGTATGCTCGCTGCTCAAAGCCGTTAGAAAAGTTATGCGGATGCCAAGCGGCGTGATGTGGAATTCAAAGTCGGAGATCAAGTTTTCTTAAGAATATCTCCTATGAAAGGTGTGAAGTGGTCTGGGAAGAAAGGAAAACTTAGTCCTTGATTTATAGGTCCTTTTGAGATATTGGACAAAGTGGGAGCAGTTGCATATAGATTAGCCCTACCGCCAGCTCTAGTAGATAGCCATAATGTGTTCCACATCTCGATGCTGCGTAGATATGTGTCAGACCCATCTCACGTCCTCAAGTACGATACAATAGCACTCCAGAAAGACTTGGGTTACGAGGAACGACCAGTTAGCATCCTAGATAGAGGGATGAAAGAATTACGGTCTAAGAGTTTTCCGATAGTCAAGGTCCTATGGAGTAATAGTTCTGAAAGGGAGGCAACGTAGGAGTTGGAGGAGGACATGTTAGCCTGGTATCCGGAATTTTTTGATAAGTAAATTTCGGGGACGAAATTCTTTGTAGTAGGGGAGAATTGTAGAGTCCCAGAATTTACTTAGCTAGTTAGATAGTAGTAGTAGTAGTAATAGCTAGTATTAGTTATAGTATGTGTTGGTTTTTATTGATCAAATCAGAGATTATGCGCAGCAGAACAACAATCAAATTGTCAGATTAATCCCATAAGATTTCTAGATCTACTTCTTCACACTCATATATATATTGAATCAAGGACAAGAATAGAAAAATTACCTCAGGTCCTTCCTTGCTGCTATCTTTTCATATGGTTGAATCCTTGAGATCTCACACCAAGATCTTCCAAAATGATCTCAGGCACACAAAGAACGAGTGTGGGCTCGCTATACAAATAATAGGCAATAACTATTTATCAGATGTTCTCAACACATGAGATCTGATAAAGTTTGGACCTAGGTTTTGTGAAGAACAATGACCTTTGTTTTTGTCACTGTTCTCTTTTCTCTGAGAGAATCCTAGATATTTTTCTATCCCTGAAAAATTACGTTATGTGAAAACTGATATCCAATATTTAATATATCTAATATATTAAAATATTTGTTATTTTAAACAAATTCAAAATAACTGATCAGTTATCAGATTTTTGTTTAAATAATAATATTTTAATCTTATTAAAATATCTCATTATTTATTTAATATTTAAATAACTAAAATTGTGGAATCGAGAGACTAAGTCCATCTCTTATGCGTGTAGCACAGTGCCACACATGTACCACATGCCTGTGCAGGCATGTGATTTTTCCCAATTTTTATTATTATTTAAATACCAAAAATCCCAAAAATAAATTAATTCAAAATTAATTATATTTTTGTTAAATCAAATGATTAATTAATTCTTAATTAATTAATTACACATAATTAAACAATAATTATGTTTGATACATAGAAAAATATTTTACTTATCACATAAGTTCTTTTTGCCCATTTTTTGTATTTGCCTTTGACAGTGCTTGTTTGAGCCATTTCGGTGACCATGGACCTATAATATTAAGCTCCAATAAATTGAAACTAAATAATTAAACTCTTTAATTATAATAGTTAATTTATTAAGTCTGATATTACTCCACTATAAATTCATAATTGCACTCTTTATGTTATAGATATACTTTTACAGAAATCTTTTTCTTAAGTCGTTCATTGATATAACCATCTTACAATAGTTCAACCCTCTAATTAATTAGTTCATAAATTAGAATGGGAGAATTACCATTTAACCTTTCTAATTTACTTCTTATTCCTTAAGTACCATTAATTCACTAGTGAACAATTAATCTATAATCTAATTATAGATTTGAGCTCAAAATCATTCAGTTTCAGAATTAACCCTTAAGGGAACTAATATACGACCCGTTAGGAAAGATTAGATTCTGTATTGTTGATACATGTTCCCAGCCATCCATGATATTAAATCTCCAAAACAAAAATCATTAGCCTCATTCTTTGAAGAGACCTTAACGAATGAATCAAAAGATTTAATAAACATGAACAGGAGTTCATGAACACTCAGGATTTAGGTTTATCTATAAATGATCATCAGTTATGATATGAATTACAAATCTTTATTGTTAAATGGTTTTTGGATAAAGACTTTAATTCATATCGGTCCATGTCATATATAATCATATTATATAAAGCACCTTTACCGAGATGTCTTACCACATCAATAATCCGAATCTAGATTATTTGTATCATTATGATACTCAGTAAACCGTACTTACAACTCCAATTAAAGAATTCCATAACTTTAATTTTTCGTTGTTGATTATTTTTATTCATTCATGTGATCTTAATTCTCTCGTACTAATACAAGATCACATCCTCAATAATGAATATGGAATTTTTCTGATATTTACAAAATTATTCAAACAATAATTTAACAATCTAAATATGACAATAATAATAACCATTTTATTTATTTATTCACAGAAAAAACAAATGTCTTTACATGCTTTTAGGACACACTCCTAACAATCTCTCACTTGTATTTAAAGCAAGTGAGGCATTTCTCTCAATCCCATATTACGTACATGACCCTCGAATTGCTTTGTTGGAAGCGTCTTCGTGAACGGGTCTGCCAGGTTGTCTTCTGATGCGATTTTAAGAATGGTCACATCTCCTCTATGTACGATTTCTCTGACTAAGTGATATTTACGCTCTATATGCTTTCCCCTCTTGTGGCATCTTGGTTCTTTAGAATTGGCCACTGCTCCACTGTTGTCACAGTAAAGAACAAGTGGTTTCTCCACTTCTAGAACTACTTATAATACTAATACTAGCTAGTTAGATAGTAGTAGTAGTAGTAATAGCTAGTATTAGTTATAGTATGTTCATTACTGTGGATTTTGGTTCAAGCCGGGACTTAGTTGGAAACTCCTAGCAATAGTTATGGATTTTATAAGTTTAACCTATAGTTTAAGAATATTAATTATAATATAAGGTTTAATTAATATTGCTGGTTATTAATATGATAATTATTATAACCTAAGGTTTAGATAGAGCCAATAAGAATATGACACTTTTCATGAGCATAGTTATTCCTAAGGTTTGGGTAGAACCAATAGGAATATGACACTTGTCATATGTATGATTATTAAGAAATTATTATTTTAATGATAAAATAAGGGAAATATAAGACTTAGTCTTCACCAGAATTTGTTAGGAGCTTGACATTTGTCACAATTTTATTTATTTGTGATTTAGATATTTTATTTATTTGTGATTTAGATAATTAAATAGATTTTTCGTAACTTTAGGGTACTGTAACTTCCGACCTATTTTTGACCCAGTTATGTTATGAATTTTGATAAATAGTATTTCTAATAAGTTGTAGATAATTTAATTAGCTTTCTAACGGTATAATGATATTCTAAATTGGAGTCATACAACTCCAGATATGTTAATTTTACTGTAGGTTAGTTTTGAGTTACGGGATTTAGAAATTTAGAAGTTAGGATTCTATTTTAAATTTAAATTTAAATTTGGATTATAATTAGAAGATTTTTATTCCTAGAACTCTATAAATAGGACCTAGCACCAAGCTTTTTCATTCATTCTTCAAGCATTGATCAGAGCCTTCTAGGTGCTAGTGAGACTATAGAGTGATAAACACTTGGGTTGGGGTTATAATCTTTGTCATTCTAAGCTTATTAGACACTTGGGAAGATTAGGTTACTCAATTCCTAACCCAATCTTCTCTATTCTTGGTTAGGCATCTAAGTTCTTCGAACTTGAGATTTCTTGTTGGTAAGTATCTTCTCGATGGTTTAGTTCATTCCTCTTCATCTCTTTCTTCTAGAAAACTCACCTCTCTATTAATTGCTTTTAGGAGTGTTCCAAAATCCAGACTTTGTTCTCATCATCCCGGTATTTTGGTAAGGAAAATAGGATAGATCTTGTATGTTTGTATGATATGTTATGCTATGTTTATGTTATGATATGTTTATGCTATAATAAGTATATGTATAATATGTTTTGTAGTCCTTGGGCATATGACTTGTTTAGATAACAAGCCCCAAGATTATGTTTTGAATCAGTTGGGCATATGACTTGCTTAGACAGCAAGCCCCAAGATTATTTCATCATTTTCATGATTTATAGTTATGGTTTACCCTTCCTCATATATTAGACAGGGGACCTAGATGGGTTATCATATACTACCATGTGATCTAACCTACCTCAGATATTAGACAGGGGACCTAGATGGTTTATCACATGCCATGTTAATGAGTTAATGGCCATTAATATTGTAGTCCTATATGATATACATTTTTATAGTCATATGTTTTTAGTGTATGCTTATGATTTATTATGTATGTTTTAGATAGTATTATTTTTTATAGTATATGATGTAGTTTTATGCTTATGATATATGACGTATGTTTTTAGTAGGTTTTCCTTGCTAGGCATTAGGCTCATTCCTTTATTTTTAGTGTGATGCAGGAAAATGAATATGGAAGGCGGAAGGATTCTTGGTAGCTTGGCTTATGTGTTGAGGATGGATGGAATGTGTGGACTGCGTGTCGATCGAGGATGAAGTTATTTATTTTTTTTAGTCTTTTAAATCATGTTTTTTCCGCATTTAGTTTTGTAAACAATTTTCTTTAGTTTAAAATTATGTTTTATGTTTTAAACAATGGGTACCCATGTCATATTTTCTATTATTATGTATTTGATACAATATTTCAAGATTTAATAAAGTTAGTTATATTATTTCTTATGTATCTTTCCCAAAATAGTAGTTATGTATAGTAGATCTAATGGTCCAAGGTCTTAGAAATAGTTGGGTCATTACACATGTATTGGTTGAGCTTGTTGACTGCAAAATTTATGTCTGGTCGTGTAATCATCGAATATATGAGCTTGCCAATGATAGTTTTGTAAGTAGATGGATCAGAAAGCAACTCTCCTTCATCTTTGCTAAGCTTTGTATTGGGCTCCATTGGTGTTGATGAAACTTTAGCTCCTAAAAATCATGTATCACTTAAGAGTTGTAAAGTGAAAGGTCATTGAGATACAGAGATGCCATTAGTAGAGCGACCAACCCCTAACCCAAGAAAAAAATCTTAAAGGACCAAGATCCTTTAGTTGAAATATGTAGTTGAGGTGTTTTGTAAATTGAATGGAAGCTGTATCATTGTTAGTTGCTATCAAAATATCATCAATGTAAATTAAAATAGCAATGAACACCCCTGAAATATTTCTTATAAATAATGAATGATCAGAGTGTGACTATTTGAAGCCATCTTGAAAAAGAGTATTGCTAAGTTTAGCCTACCATTGTTTAGAAGCTTGTTTTAAGCCATATAGACTTTTGTTAAGCTTCCATACAACATCTTTAGGGATTTTCCCTTTAGGTTGAACACCTTTTGGTATGTTCATGTAGACATTTTCATGTAAGTCTCCATGAAGGAAAGCACTATTATTATCTAATTGGTGCAATAACCATTGTTTAATGGCAGCAATGGCTAGAAGAACTTTTAAAGTATTAAATTTTGCTACGGGTGCAAAATTATCAAGGTAATCGATACCTTGTTTTTTAGTGTACCTTTTGGCAACAAACCTTGATTTATATCTTTTTATTGCACCATTAGATTTGTATTTAATTTAGTATATTCAATTACTTCCGATTGTGTATTCACCAGGTTGAAGAGAAACAATCTGCCAAGTATTGTTTTATTCAAGAGCTTTAATTTTAGCCTGCATGGCATCTTGCCATTCTTTTATTTGGCTGGCCTGCTTGAAGCTAGTTGGTTGTGAGATACTATTGGCAGTGAGAATGGAAACTTTAAATGGTTGTGCGAATCTGTCATAAGAGATGAAATTATTTAAAGGATGAGTTGGATAAGAGGAAACAAGTGATAATGAATAGATATATTCATCTAAATGCTTTGGTTGAGTAAGAATCCTTCTTGCTTTGAAAGTTCGTTGCAAATTTTAAATTATTGGGGCTGAAGGATGTTGATTAGTAGTGTTAGGAATGGTTTCAGGATTACTAACATCTATTGGGCAAAAGAATTTGTAGATTTTAAAGGAAAGAAATCTTCATAGAACACAACATCTCTGGAATGAAATATTTGTTGAGCTTCAATATCTAACAAAGTGTAAGCTTTCATTCCTTTTGGGTAACCAATAAAAATACAAGCTTTAGATCTAGGGGAAAATTTATGTCTTTTATTGTCTAGTGTGGAAGTAAAAGCTAGACAACCAAAAGCCCTTAGATGCTCATAGTTGGGAGAGTTGATACTAAGTAACTCAAAATGAGTTTTGTGTTTAAGTAAAGCATATGGTGTCCTGTTATGTAATGACCCACGAATCTAGACTCTTGGACCATTATCGAACAATACATACAAATTCTTACTAAAACATACATTTGCGAAAATACCATAATTTATTATAAACTTGTAGAAACAAAGGTTACTTTCATAAAAATAAGTAGGATATGGGTACCCATTGTCTTTAAAACAAAAATAACTTAAAGTAAAAAGGTTACATAGAAAATGCGGAAAATACATCTAAAACCATAAAAAACATAAACAAGACTACATCCTCGAATCGAATAACGCTCGGCCCTTTGACTCCATTCACCATCGATACACATCCTCTAAGCGTCACGAATCTTTCCGCCTCTAAAGCTTATTTCCTGCACATAAACAGAAAGGAATGAGCCTAATGCTCAGCAAGGAAAAATCTAACACGTAGTCATACACATCAATTTCATAATAACGTAAAGACATATCATAACACATAATACACTTATTATAATGGCCATTATTACTTGGGGTCCCATAGACTAAACAAGCTTATGCCCATGAGATTAGTGGGGTCCTACCAGCTAAATAGGCATATGCCCACAATCTTTTTGGGTTCTTGTTAGTCAAATAGGGCATAAGCCCAAGCCTACAAACATACACATTCATAACATATCATAACATAACACATAAGATAACATAAACATAAACATATAGATTCTAGCCTATTTTCCTTACCAAAGTTACCGGGATATGTGGACTGAGTTGGGACCTTTTGGAACACTCCTAATAACCATAAGAAAGAGTGAGTCTAAAGAAGAAAGTAGATGAAATGAAAGGGATGGAAAGACTAAACCATTGAAAGTCACACTTACCAAACTTATGTGCTTCAAGAACTTAGATCCCCTAACCAAAATGAAGATTAAGGTTAGAGATTGAGTAGAAGACTATGAGGAAGAAAATAACATAATACAGAAATGAACTAGAGTTTTGGTTACCTCAAAGACTTGAAAGACCAATCTACACCTCAACCGAAATACTATAGAACCTCACTTCCCAAAGTGTTTGATAAGCTTATGATGTTTAAGCTTATGATTTTCCCAAACCAGGTGTTTACACTCTCACACTCACTTAACACTAGCAGCTTCTGAACTTAGAGCAAAAGGTGAATAATTGCTGGGTACTAGGTCCTATTTATAGAGTTTGGGAATGAAAGTATCTTGATTTTACTTGAATAAAAATAATGGCTTTTTAGGTGAAAATCATTTGAATAATCGTTTAGCAGAGGATGAAGACTCGTTCAAAAGATGCTGGACTTATGGAGGAGTTTGAATGGCTGAAAGGAAAAGAATTCAAAAGTGTTTGAATTTATGCTAGAGGAGGCGATATATCGCCCCCTGTAGGCGATATATCGCCTGGGCCAGTATGCCCGAGGCGACCGTGCATCGTCTCGTGTTTTCCGTATCTACGTGCTGCGATATATCGCCCCCTATAGCTGCGATATATCGGCACACGCTGAATATTTAAACACGAAATTACACATTTTTAGCTAAGTTTGAATGGAGTAAACAGCCTTGACTAAGACTTCAACGTATTCAAAGCTGCTGACTGACCCTATAACATTCAAACTTTACCCTTATTTAATTTAATCCTCAAAAATACTTAATCCTTAATTACCATTCATAACATGTGCTTAAAATCCTATTGGTTGATATCTAAACCTTATAGTATAATAAATATAATCCTTAATATCAGTCATATTAATCAACCTTAGGTTAAAATTAATATTCTTAAACTATAGGTTAAACTTAGAAATTCTATAAGTACTACTATGAGTGTCCAAATAATTCCCGGTCTCAACCAAAAATCCACAGTAACAAAGATAATACTATACATACTATAATACTACTAAACAATTAGCTAAGTAAAGTTCTTGGACTCAACAATTCTCCCCTACTAAAAAGAATTTCGTCCTCGAAATTTACTTATCAAATAACTTCGGATACCGGCCTTGCATGTCCTCCTCTAACTCCCACGCTGCCTCGCGTTCAGAACTATTGCTCCATAGGACTTTGACTATAGGAAGGCTCTTAGACCGTAACTACTTCATCCCTCTATCTAGGATGCTAACCGGTCGTTCCTCGTAACTTAAGTCTTTCTGGAGTGCTATCGTATCGTATTTGAGGACGTGAGATGGGTCTGACACATATTTGCGTAACATCGAGATGTGGAAGACGTTGTGACTATCGGCTAGTGCTGGCGATAGGGCTAGTCTATACGCAACTGTTCCCACTTTGTCCAATATCTAAAAGGACCTATGAATCAGGGACTAAGCTTGCCTTTCTTTCCGAACCGCTTGACACTTTTTATAGGAGATATCTTCAGGAAGACTTGATCTCCAACTTGGAATTCCACATCGCGTCGCTTGGTATCCGCATAGCTTTTCTGACGGCTTTGAGCAGCCAGCATACGCTGTCTAATAAGCGTTACTGCTTCTTGAGCTTGTCTAACAGCTTCGGGCCTTAGAAGTTGCCTTTCTCCTACCTCGTCCCAGTGCAACGGTGATCGGTACCTTCTTCCATATAGCAACTCATAAGGTGCCATTCCGATCATCGACTGGTAGCTGTTGTTGTACGAGAACTCGATCAGTGGTAAGTACTTGTTCCATGATCCTCCGAAATCAAGTGCACATGCGCGTAGCATATCCTCTAAAATCTGAATCGCACGCTCGGACTGCCCATCTGTCTGAGGATGGAAAGCTGTACTAAGGCTTAACTTAGTACCCATAGCTTGCTGTAAGCTTCTCCAAAATTCTTGACGTAAATACTGATCCTCTATCTGACACTATTGTCTTGGGGATTCCATGCAATCGTACAATTTCTTGGATGTAGATGTCTGCATATTGGTCTGCCGTATATGAAGTCTTAACAGGCAGAAAATGAGCCGACTTGGTTAGTCTGTCTATGATTATCCAAGCGGAATCATGCTGCTTATTCGTCTTTGGAAGATCCGTCACGAAGTCCATGGCTATATCATCCCACTTCCATTCCGGTATGCTAAGCGGTTGCAATAATCCTGCAGGCCGCTGATGCTCCGCCTTCACTTGCTGGCATACCAGACACTTAGATACATACTCCGCTATGTCCTTCTTCATCCCTGGCCACCAATAGACTGCCTTGATCATCTTGGTAGACCCTGGATGAACTGAGTATGGGGTGCTGTGCGCTTCTTCTAGGATCATCTTCTTAATACTTTGATCGTCTGGCACGCACACCCGATCCTTATATCTCAATAAACCTTGACTGGATATTGAGAAATCTGTAGTCTTGCCTTCTCTGACTGCATCCATGTGTGTTGCTAGTGTGTCGTCATGTCCTTGACCAATTCGTATATCCTCTAACAAATTTGATTGGATAGACAGGTTAGTCAGCTTGTCTACAATCACTTCTATTCTGGCACTGATAAGCTCCTGCTGTAGCGGCTTTTCTATTCCGGATAAGACTGCTAAGTTCCCTTAGCTTTTCATACTAAGCGCATCGGCAACTACGTTCGCCTTACCTGGGTGGTATAGGATTTCGCAGTCGTAATCCTCTACTAACTCTAACCACATGCGCTTGCCTCATGTTGAGCTCCTTCTGTGTAAAGAAGTATTTTAAACTCTTGTGGTCCATATAAATCTCGCACCGTTCTCCGTAAAGATAATGGCGCCAGATTTTCAACGCAAAGACCACCGCTGCCAACTCCATATCGTGAGTTGGATAGCGTTGTTCATACTCTTTCAACTGATGTGAGGCGTAGGCTATCACCTTGTCGTTTTGTATCAACACGCATCCCAATCCTAGCTTTGATGCATCACAGTAGGCAACGAACTTGTCGTTGGGTGTTGGGACACTAAGCACTGGTGTTGAGCGAAGCTTATCTTTAAGCAATTGGAAACTTTCTTCCCACTTATCGTTCCAGTTAAACTTTTGTTGCTTCTGGGTCAGGTTGGTGAGTGGAGTGGCTATCTTAGAAAAGCCCTCTACAAACTTCCTATAATAACCTGCTAGCCCAAAGAAGCTTCTTACTTCAAATGCATTCTTTGGTCTGGGCCAATCCTTCACGGCCTCTACCTTTGATGGGTCTACTGCAACTCCGTCTTTCGATATGATGTGCCCGAGGAACGCCACTTGCGAAAGCCAAAATTCGCATTTCTTGAACTTGGCGTAGAGTTGATGCTCCTTCAAACCCATCAAAATCATCCTCAAATGTTCCTCGTGCTCTACTTCATTCTTGGAGTAAATTAAAATGTCGTCGATGAACACAACGACGAATTTATCCAAGTAGTCTTTGAAGACCCTATTCATTAAGTCCATAAATGCGACGGGTGCGTTAGTAAGACCAAAAGACACAACCAAGAACTCGTAATGTCCATAACGAGTCCTAAAGGCTGTCTTAGGAATATCTTCTCCCTTTACCTTGAGCTGATGATACCCGGACCGTAGATCGATTTTTGATAATACTGTCGCGCCTCGGAGTTGATCGAATAAATCGTCAATCCGAGGTAGTGGGTACTTGTTCTTAATCGTTACTTTGTTTAGCTCACGGTAGTCTATGCACATTCGCATACTTCCGTCCTTCTTCTTCACGAATAGTACCGGAGCTCCCCATGGTGAATGGCTTGGCCTAATGAAACCCAAGTCTAGGAGTTCTTATAGCTGTGTCTTTAACTCCTTGAGTTCCGTAGGTGCCATCTAGTATGGTGCCTTAGAGATAGGCTCGGTGCCCAGTACTAATTCTATCGTGAAGTCTATTTCTCGATTTGGCGGCAATCCTGGCAAGTCATCGGGAAATACCTCTGGAAATTCTTGTATAACTCGAACATCTCCATCCTTAAGTGGCGTTTCCCTTTCCACGTTCGTGATGCTGGCTAAGAACGCTTGACATCCTTTCTCTATCCTTTGTTGAGCTTTGAGAGATGACACTAACGGGGTGCGTAATCCTGAAGCTTGTCCCATGAAGCATCGTCTCTGGTCGTTAGGAGTCTCGAACATCACCTTCTTGCGTTTGCTGTCGATCATTGCGCCATGCCGTGCTAGCCGATCCATGCCTAGTATTACGTCGAAGTCCTTGATCACTAGCTCTATCAGGTCTCCTTCTAGTTCTATGTCCTCAATCTTGATCGGTACGCCTCGTACTATTCGTGATGATAGAACTACTTTTCCTGAAGGCAACTCGGTTACAAACCTAGTTCTAAATCTTTCACTAGGTTTGTCTAGTTTTTCTATCATTCCTAACGAGATATACGAGTATACTGCTACCAATCAAGCGATACTAGAACATATACTATCGAGGATAGGATCTGACCTGTAAATGCTTGTTACTAGCATGGGTTCCTCCTTGGGTCAAGGCAAAGACTTTGGTCTGGAACCATCGTTTAATCCCTCTTCTCCTCACTAACATTCCTCTGAATCCTTTCTACTTCTATTGCCGTTTCTAGAATATTGGCATAGGTAGTGGTTCCCAGGTTTGCTAACTTAACCCCTAATTCCATCTTTGGTCTAAGTCCTCTGACGAACTTGGTCAACCTCGTAAAGTCGGTTGGGACCAACTCTGGTGCAAACTTGACTAATCTGTTGAACTGACGAGCATATTCTTCTACCATTAGCGATGAATGCCGAGGTGTAATACTTCTTGTGGAACAGCTCCTTAAATCTTGTCCATATCATGGTGGTGACATCGTTAGTCTGCTGAACTAAGTCCCACCATATTTTGGCATCCTTCTTGAGTAATGACGAGACGCAGGATATGCGGTCTGCATTACTGAGATTCATGTGCGTAAGAATTGGCTTCACATTCCTTAGCCACTCTTCTGCCTCAAAGGGGTCTATAGTCCCTTCGAAGTTTGGAGCGTGCTGCTTGCGGAACCTCTCATACACTGACTCCATATTCGGTACTGGATGTGGCGCGTAGTTCGTCACTGGCCATCCCCCATATGGACCAACTTGTTGGGGTGCTAGGGCCATTTTTTGTAGCTGCGGCTGCGGTTGCGGCGGAGGCTGAGGCTGAGTCTGCGCCTGTTGACGTTGTTGCTGCAAGAGTTCCTCGACTTGTTGTCGCCGTCTAACGATTTCCGCGATGTTGTCAACTGACGGTGTCGGCGCGTTGCGGCTAGTAGTAGCACGCACTCCTCTTCTGCGAACTGGAGGGCATCATTGGTCGTTGGAACAACGTTGGAGGCGTTTCTGTTGGTGCGTGCAGATCTTCGGAGCGACATCTTCACCAAAATTTCTAACAGTCGAGAACATGTTAGAACTTACCCTAATAGGCTCTAAGGCAAAACTTATTCTAAAACAAACATATCTCGGACCTATTTATTATGACTTCTTATGAAAAATTATATAGGTCTTTATTTATTATTAGAGTGGGTTTCTATACTTAGAAAAACAAGTCATCTTTATTTTCTAAGTGTGTTTCTAATCATCCTATATGACTTAATTCTCAGGCTCGAAACTTATCTTTGTTCCAAGGTTAACCATATTGAGGGAGGGCTGGGAACAGTAAAATCGTTCCCACTACTATGGCCCCCTAACTCTCAATAAGGAAACCAGGTTCATTGATTTGTATCCACCCTCACCGAACTCAGTCATTATTCATTTTATTTAGTATTTATTATGATTGTGAAAATATAATCAAACTCATACATGAAAATAAAATAACATGAAATTAATTTGGGAAAAATAATTTTCACTTATTACAATCATAGAACAAAGAAATAAATAAAACAAAAACTAAATATTCTAAAAATCGGGATCTTCTACATCCGATCCTTCATCTAGCATATCTTCATCTATCTCCTTATAATCATCGTGGTCTTGAGCCTCAAAATTTCCTCGGGGAAGATTCAAGAAGATCCTATGTTGTTGCTCATTAGTGAATTGAAATTCTATTGAACTTAAGTATGAGAGAATAATATCTTAGGGCTGCTTGTAAGTCATCATCATTATTTATATTCTCCCATATTTCTTCTAAAGTTAAAATTGCTGAAGGAAAATCTTTTAAAAGCCTAATTACTAGGACATATTGTTCTGCAGCTCTCATCATAATTTGCCTTGATTCTTGAAGGTGACCTATCTCATTGTGGAACAAGATCAATCTCCGAGTGATCCTTTCTAGTGCTCCTACGGTGTTTCTTGGCTCCCTTATTCTTTTTAAAGCCTTAATGGCTTGGATATCCTCATTGCTTAAAGCTCCGTTCATTCTTAACTGAAACATAAACACTAAAGTTGTTAGCTATACATATAAGCAAAGTAACTAGTAACTTACATACTTACTTGGCGGTCAGATTCGGAGCTTTGAGCGTGTGTATCGAGGAGAACTTCATGCGAAGGAACCGTTTGCTCTGATACCAACTGTAATGACCCACTAATCTAGACTCTTGGACCATTATCGAACTATACACACAAATTCTTACTAAAACATACATTTGCGAAAATACCATAATTTATTATAAACTTGTAGAAACAAAGGTTACTTTCATAAAAATAAGTAGGATATGGGTACCCATTGTCTTTAAAACAAAAATAACTTAGAAAATGCGGAAAATACATCTAAAACCATAAAAAACATAAACAAGACTACATCCTCGAATCGAATAACGCTCGGCCCTTTGACTCCATTCACCATCGATACACATCCTCTAAGCGTCACGAATCTTTCCGCCTCTAAAGCTTATTTCCTGCACATAAACAGAAAGGAATGAGCCTAATGCCCAGCAAGGAAAAATCTAACACATAGTCATACACATTAATTTCATAATAACGTAAAGACATATCATAACACATAATACACTTATTATAATGGCCATTATTACTTGGGGTCCCATAGACTAAACAAGCTTATGCCCATGAGATTAGTGGGGTCCTACCAGCTAAATAGGCATATGCCCACAATCTTTTTGGGGTCTTGTTAGTCAAATAGGGCATAAGCCCAAGCCTACAAACATACACATTCATAACATATCATAACATAACACATAAGATAACATAAACATAAACATATAGATTCTAGCCTATTTTCCTTACCAAAGTTACCGGGATATGTGGACTGAGTTGGGACCTTTTGGAACACTCCTAATAACCATAAGAAAGAGTGAGTCTAAAGAAGAAAGTAGATGAAATGAAAGGGATGGAAAGACTAAACCATTGAAAGTCACACTTACCAAACTTATGTGCTTCAAGAACTTAGATCCCCTAACCAAAATGAAGATTAAGGTTAGAGATTGAGTAGAAGACTATGAGGAAGAAAATAACATAATACAGAAATGAACTAGAGTTTTGGTTACCTCAAAGACTTGAAAGACCAATCTACACCTCAACCGAAATACTATAGAACCTCACTTCCCAAAGTGTTTGATAAGCTTATGATGTTTAAGCTTATGATTTTCCCAAACCAGGTGTTTACACTCTCACACTCACTTAACACTAGCAGCTTCTGAACTTAGAGCAAAAGGTGAATAATGGCTGGGTACTAGGTCCTATTTATAGAGTTTGGGAATGAAAGTATCTTGATTTTACTTGAATAAAAATAATGGCTTTTTAGGTGAAAATCATTTGAATAATCGTTTAGCAGAGGCTGAAGACTCGTTCAAAAGATGCTGGACTTATGGAGGAGTTTGAATGGCTGAAAGGAAAAGAATTCAAAAGTTTTTGAATTTATGCTGGAGGAGGCGATATATCGCCCCCTGTAGGCGATATATCGCCTGGGCCAGTATGCCCGAGGCGACCGTGCATCGTCTCGTGTTTTCCGTATCTACGTGCTGCGATATATCGCCCCCTATAGCTGCGATATATCGGCACACGCTGAATATTTAAACACGAAATTACACATTTTTAGCTAAGTTTGAATGGAGTAAACAGCCTTGACTAAGACTTCAACGTATTCAAAGCTGCTGACTGACCCTATAACATTCAAACTTTACCCTTATTTAATTTAATCCTCAAAAATACTTAATCCTTAATTACCATTCATAACATGTGCTTAAAATCCTATTGGTTGATATCTAAACCTTATAGTATAATAAATATAATCCTTAATATCAGTCATATTAATCAACCTTAGGTTAAAATTAATATTCTTAAACTATAGGTTAAACTTAGAAATTCTATAAGTACTACTATGAGTGTCCAAATAATTCCCGGTCTCAACCAAAAATCCACAGTAACAAAGATAATACTATACATACTATAATACTACTAAACAATTAGCTAAGTAAAGTTCTTGGACTCTACATGTTAATAAGATAAACTGTAGTATGAATAATATATGACCAATAAGGAAGTGAAAGATGAGATTGAAAGAGTAGTGCTCTAGAAACATTAAGAATGTGTGATGTTTTCTTTCTACTACAACATTTTGTTGAGGCCTATCAACACAAGAATGGTAATGTTGTATACCTTTTAGTGCATAAAAGTTGGATAGATTAAACTCCTTGGCATTATCAGAACGAATTCCTTTTATAGTAGAAGAATGTTGAGTGGAAATTAAAGAAAAAAATTGTGGTATAATAGCTTGTACATCATATTTGTTCTTGAGCATGTACACCCAAGTGTAATGTGTATTATCATCTACTATGGTGAGGAAGTATCTAAAGTCTTCTATGCTCATGATATGAAAAGGGCCCAAAATGTCTAAGTGAATTAATTCAAAAGGTGCAGAAGCAATATGATTGAAAGAAGGAAAAGGAAGCCTTTTTTGTTTGGCATAATGGCATATAAAACAAACTTTAGCATGAGACTTATGAGTAGAAAAAACTAGATTTTCATACAATGAATTTGTCATCATAGAAAGATGTCCAAGGCCAACATGCCAAGAGTTATTAGCAGTACAAGAATGAACATTTGAATTAAAAGAGCAAGAAATATAAATTTTTTCGTCTTGTTCTAAGAAGTACAAGTTGCCAATCTTTTTAGCAATCCCAATCTTGTTGAGTTGAGATGGTACCTGAATGAAGCAGTCATTGGAAGCAAAAAGTGACAGAATGAGATGTATGTTTGAGATAAACATTGACTGAAAAAATATTGAATTTAAACTCAGGTATATAAAGAACATCCAATAATGTAATGTGGTCATTTATTGTGACAGAACCAACCTTTTGTATGCCAATTTGATGACCATTAGGTAGAGTAACAATGTTAGCAACAAGATTATTTGTAAAAGAAGAAAAGGAAGAGATATTATGACAAACGTGGTGTGTGGCACCACTGTTAACAATCCATAAAGGAGAAGGAGAAATAATCATGTTACCAATAAAGTTGGAAAGAAGAGGCTGAAGTGGTTCTGTAGTCGAAGGATTTTGTTTCAGCTGCGGACAGAGAAGTAAAATAAGCTCTTGAGTTTTGTTGAAAAGTTGAGCTCATGTGTTGTCAATAGCAGGAGTGGTAAAAGTTGAGGCAGTACTCTAGTTGATTGATGGCTTGGGAGGTTTTTCTTGCTTGTTGCGATCACCATAGCCTGGTGGGAACCCATGAAGAAAAAAACACTTTTCAGCTAGATGTCTTGGTTTCTTTGTTCTTGATGCATATGAGTTTGGGGTATGAGAAGCAGTAGCAGCAGTAGTAATAGAGGGGGAAATAGTGTAGCTAAGAGACCTCTTTCTTTCTTCTTGAACCACCATGGAGAACACCTTTGTTAGTCGTTGTAAAGGGTCATAAAGAAGGATTTGAGCCCTAATAATATTGTAAGACTCATTGAGACCTATAAGAAATTGAAGCACCTGGTCTCTCGTGAAATAATTCTTGAAATTCTTCATGGCTCCACATGTACAACAACATGTACAAGGAGTGTAGGGCTGGAATTCATTTAGTTCATCCCAAAGAGCTTTGAGTTGGGTGAAGTAAGTGTTAACATTCCTATCTTCTTGTATGATGCTATGAAATGAGGTTTGAAGTTGGAAAATTCTAGGTCCATTGCCCTAATTGAATCTTTCATGAAGATTGTTCCACATGTCGACAATCCTTTCTTGATACATTATATTGGTAGCAATTTCATTGGGAACCAATTGAAGTATCTAGACCATAACCATGTTGTTACAAGTAATCCAAGAACTAAAATCAGGGTCATCATGAGGAGGGCAAGGAAATGTACCATTAATAAAATGATTTTTGTTCTTGGCTCCAATGGAAATGGCGACTGCCTTTTTCCAAGATTGAAAGTTTTATTGGCCAATTAAAGTAGATGAGACATGAGATAACTAGGGTGATCTCCTGGGCCTAGATGTTATGGATTTTTGGTGACATCTTGAGCAGGTCGATCAATGATTTGAGGAGGACGATTATGATTTAACTAGATTCTGCCATTGTTGGCGGAGGTGCGAGCAGTAGGAGGAATCGGGCCTTGTTTTTTAGATCCAGAATTAGGATTGTGAGTTTGAGAGGCAGAGAAAGGGATCTGCATCTAAGGTTGTGATACAGAGGCACGAGTTCTAGCCATGGATAAATCATAAGAGAGTTTGTGAAAGGTGTATAGGTTTGCTCAGATACCATATTATCTAGGCATAGGAGATCACCTTGGCTCTGATACCATATTATGGAAAAGATCTGATTTGCATTATTTCAACTGTGTAAAAAAAAATTCTATTGAATACAAAGGGGTTGAGCCTCTTATAAAGGAGAAAGCTCAGTAAGAATATAATAGAGGTAAAGAGGTTACAACAGAAAGCTAACAAACCAATAACAAATAAGCTAACTCTTAACAATATCACTGAAGATGAAGTTGTTAGTTTTTACGCACTGATTTCAATAATCAATTAATAAGCTAATTTATAATAGTATTAATACAAGCTATACAAGTAATTATATAATTAAGTTGATACAAGTTATTATTGGAGCATTTCATTTACACGCATTTTCCTTCGAATATATTAATAATTTTGTTTTGTATTTGAACGTCGATGAATTTCAGCAATGTCGCCAAAATGTTCTTCTTATTATTGGCTTATACACCATTCATATTCATACATTTTGAATATTGAGTTTTCACTAAACTAGAAGAACAAATCAAGAACATCCTACCGAAAAAAAATTTGATACCATTTTCTTTATTTCTTTTATCATACCAGAAAGACTAATTTTTGTATCAAACTTATGCACTAGTTAATACTCTTTTATCTTAAGTTTTTCTTTTAACTATTTTGCAATGAGTTTGAAATGGAATATATAGATTTCCTCCACTTAGTTTCATGCTATTAATTTTGATTTTTATTGCTATTTGTGTTATGCTCTTAAGTAGTACCGTAATATAATGTTGTTTAAAATATCAATACAATATCATGTATGAGGGTGAGGACGAGTTAAAATAAGTTTTTGATGAAGGAAGGAGGTTGAAAGGCTTAAATTGGAAAACAATGGAATTAGAGTCGTGGCATGGGCTTAAGGGCCGCAACTCTAGTGGAAGTTAGAAGCTTAAGGTTGCTGAAGGAAGTAGAGTCGCGACTTGATCTTATAAGTCGCGGTGCTAGTGGAAGTAAGAAGCGAACCCAGGAGGGCATCAACACACAAGTCGCGACGGGGGTTGAGAGAGTCGTGGGGCCTAAAGACTTTCCCAGACTTCGAATTGCTTTCAAAATGACACGTGCCACGACCTAGGAAAGGCCAAGTCACAGCCCGCATATGAAAAAAAATGGTTTCGTGATTTTTTTAGTATAAATTAAGACTTTATGTTTTAATTAGGGTTAGGTCAGATTTTAATTACGAGTTTAGAGATTAATTTTGATTCTGAGATTAGTTTTTCTGCACTTTTATATTTTTTAATTCTTCTTCAAGTCTTTGAATTTTATGTTTCTGAATTATTATTTTGTTGATTTAGTCATGTCTGCTATGAACTAAACACTTTTATCTAGGGTTTAATGTAGTCACTTGGATTTCTGTTTAATCTTATTATGATGTTCTATTGATTATTCTTCTTTATTCTAACTTATATAATTTCTGCTTAATGCTAGTAAATACCTGATCAATATTTGCTTGATTTATGGTTTTGATTCAAAATTCGAAAGTTAAGAATTGAATATGCTATCGGTATATAGACATAGGTTACATATTGGACGAAAGTACCTGTATGGCTTGTGTAGTAATTAGGTTTCTATGCTTAATGCCTTCTATATGTTTAAGTTTATTGATGGAAAACCTGCATATAGGATGAGATCTTATATCTTGAAAAAGAATAGGAATCAATTTATGTTAACCTGCTATTAGAATAGGAAGAAAAAAATTTAGAACTGATTAATAAAATTAGTAGAATGAAAAGTAGATAAAGTTAATACCCTAGGTCTTTTTATTATTGATTTTCATCTCTTGATTAGTTATTTTTTTTCACAGTTATATAAAATTTTGTAAATAGATTGATTCATCTAAATTTTGTTTGCCAAATAGAAATTAAAGAACGATTATTGGTAATTGGTTAATAGTCCTTGTGGGATCAATACTTTATTTACTATCTATGTTACTTGAATCAATTATGCGCACTTGCGTATCATATTTTACCGATCAGGCTTCGGTTGAAAATTCTGAAAAAATCTTTCATATCATCAATAGCTATGTTAGTAGATTGCATAAGGGTTTGGTTTCTCATGATGTACACACGATATGCCCTACTGTTTGTGGAATAACCAAGAAAGACACCTACATCACTTTTAGCATAAAATTTTCCAATATTTTCGCGATCCCTCAATATGTAACAAACACAACCAAAAATGTTGAAATAACCTACATTTGGACGTTTACCTTTTCAAATCTCATAAGGAGTTTCGGCGGTACCTGAACGTAAAATGACTATGTATGTTGCATAGCAAGCACTATTAATAGCTTCAACCCACATTCGTTTGGACAATTTCTTACTATTCAACAATACTCTTGCCATTTCTTGAAGAGTACGATTCTTTCTTTCAACAACTCCATTTTGTTTAGGAGTTTTGGGTGCTGAAAATTCATGGGAAATCCTACAAGATTTATAGAATTCACATACACAGTATTTTCAAAATCTTCACCATGATAGCTATAAATTCTAGCAATCTTGCCAATATTACAATCTTTTTCAACTCTTAATTTTAAACACAATTTTGAAAGCTTCAAAAGTGTCAAAATTTTCCCTTAAAATATCAACCCAAGTAAAACGAGAGAAATCATCAACACACATGAAAATGTATCTTTTTCCATTTAAACTCTCAACTTGGATTGGACCCATGGGATCCATGTGAAGAAATTCTAAAACTTTTGAGGTATTTACATCCAAAATACCTTTGCGAGTGATTTTTAATTGCTTTCTAAGTTGGCACGACTCACACTTACCAATAGACTCTTTACATAGTTTGGGTAATCCTCGAACAATACCTGCATTTGACAAATTTTTCAAAATTTTGAAATTAATGTGACCAAGTTTTTCATGCCACAGATCAATTGAATTGTTAATGGCAGAGTGACATGACAAATTTTGAGAAAGAGTTTAACAATTGTCAACTGATCTAAAACCATTTAAAACACAATTTCCATCTTTATCAACACACTACAATCATCACAAGAAAAATTGACAATAAATCCTTGACCACAGATCTAACTTATGCTAATTAGATTAACTTTCAATCCATCAACATGGAGGATATTTTTCAGTTTAGGTAACCCTTCCAAATTTAGGGTTCCATTTCCAAGTACTTTACCTGCAACACCATCACCAAAAGTGAGTGCACCACAATTTACAGCTTTAAAATTAATGAGAATATTTTTGTGACTCGTCATATGTCTAGAACATCCAATATCAAAGTACCAAGAATTAGATTTATGAGTTCTATGATATGTAAATGCAGTAAGACAAGAATTCACATTCTTTTTTATCGATTTTTTTTAGGCGCATAATGTTTCTTTTGCACATATTTAAAATTTTCATGATGAAGATAATTTGTATTAAACAAATTCATCATAGTAAAACACTTTTGTCGAATGTGACCTTTGACTCCACAAAAATGGCAACTGGGAATGAATTTCCTAGTCCTTTCATTGGACGTCAAATTCTTACATATCTGTCTCTTTCTTGATGAGACTGTAATGACCCAAAATCACTAACAAGACTTAAGGGCCTTGTAAAACGCCCTAAACTAGTTCTTTGTAAACATTCACAAAATCATAGGTTTATGAGAGAAAAACCACTTAATATAAAATCCCAGTGGTGTCTTGCTAAAAGACATGCAAGTTGGGCCCAATAGATTTAAAAAGAAAATATCAGTTTTCATGCAAAGTTCTAAAACAACCAATAATTCAAGTCCCACTGATAAGTTTAAAAAGTCGCATAAAACATAACATTATTAAAAAAAATGGCATTTTTAATTGATCATATTTCGTCCATAGGATGCCCCCCACGCCATACACACCACGACGATAGAACTCCCCACATCACCACGTGTACCATAGAGAAACCTATTTGCTACTTGGAAGGGAAAATAAGGGGGTGAGCTAAAAGCCCAGTAAGGAAGTACAAGCAACAAACAAGTAAAACACAACAAAACACAACATATTAATATCATAACATCATAACATCATCATAAAAATGGCATCAATATCATAAACATAAACATATTAATGTCAACATAACGTCATCATCATGTCTTAAACATCATAACATCATCATAACCTAATAAAACATTATAACATAATCATAAATAATTCCTTGTGAACATGGCCCGCTAGCTTGTCCATGCCACCCTTTGAGGTAAACAGGAGTCTCTGGTCCTTGAATAACCTCGACGCATCTGCCTTTTGAGCCCGTCTTCATATCCTTAGTAACTCGGGTTACGTCTTCATATCCTTAGCAACCCCTTTTTGATGTGTCGTGTTCATTACGCTAACATCCATTCATAGCATACAACATTCATACAATCCAAACATATCATTATGTCAAGCATTTCATAATTAATAGCGCAAAGCATCATAACAATTTCATTCATAAAAACAACCTAACCATTCACAGCATAACTAAAAAAATTCTATCTACCTTCCTTACCTCAGGTCCAAGCTAAGTAAAACCACAACTTCTAAACGAGCCTATACCATAATCAAAACGACATTCCTTAGCTTCACATAATTACTATTTTGTCCTCTCATATAACTCATGTGTGCATGGGCCATGCACACATGGTAGGAGATACACACAACACACAAATAGGCTTAATTACACATAAGGTCATAAAAAGAATAATGTTCATTCTACCGATATTGCATGCATGATCTTTCTATAAAAACTACATGGTTGCATAATAGACATAATTTTGGACGTAAACGTGAATTTGCATGTAACATGCATACGTGGGAACGTTGCGTAATTGTGGCGTTTAAAACGATAATTTTATGCGTCTTACTTCTATCCTTAAAAATAATAGACTTGTAACATCCTTTGTTTACTGTTAATTATTTTCTTAAAATTACTAGGTTGATTAAATCTCTGAAGACATTCTGTTTATTTCATAAAAACAATTTTATTTAGCCATTAAAAATATATAAAAGACCCATTTATTATTTTCAAATTACAAAGAAATAACAAAGGCTTGGAAATTATTTAAAATAAAAATACCTATGATTATCATGTCTCCTTAGAAAATAACAATTTAATTTAAGTTAATAGAATTACATAATTGATGTGAGAAAAATAATAATTTTAAGTGTGGGAAAAATATATTTTGCTTGAATTATTTTAATACTTAATTTTGTGTAACATATATTCATATGTAAAAATTAAAAAAATTATTTTAAACTTATTAAACTAAACTTTCAGTCATCATTTAAAAATCACAAGTGAATTAATTTCAACATTTATCTTAATTCAATTAAAGAAAATCATAACTTGTAAAATAACCACTCATATTATATTAGAAATACCACTTTTAAATTTTACCATAGTTTAGGATATTAATTTATTTCAAAATACTAATAAAATTCCTTTTATTAAAACATACTCTACATTTTTAAACAAAAATTCCAGCAATCAAATTTATCATTAAAATCACCATTTTCATTTTTTTAAACCTCATATTTTCATCAAAATATATAAAAAAGACTGAAGGTAACTAATTGTGCAAAAACTTCATTTTAAGTGTGAATTAAACCACCATTTTATTTTCACAAACACCACATATCATTAGAGTCATTCTTATGCATACATATCCTTATTTCATTAATCTTTTCACCATTTAATCACAAAATTAGCAAGCATAAATCACAATGAATTTTATCTTTTACCTCATGCCTCATAAAAATTCATACAAGATCATTCATGTTTAATTAACACAATAAATCATAAATCCTAACATGTCTTATTATACAAATAATTCAAAGAAAAATAACCTACACATATTCAAATACAACCTTACAAAACCTTATTCTATTTCCAAAGGGTTCATACATGAAATCCAACAAACAATAATAACAACATACATCAATAACATAAACACCAATATCCATATATACCTTCATATTAAACCTAACATGTTTCTATTATTTTTTCATGCATACCATAATTTATTTATTCATAATATCATATACATCCTATCAAAATTTCATGGATCCAATTATCAAGATTCCCAATTATTACTTTACCCAAATGACATAGGTCCTAAAACATGGATCTAACATATTGAAAATCACAAAACATAAAACATAGGGTATCTGTAGACATGCGTAGGCCGAAACATAGAGTATCCAAAATCAACCTATCCCATTCATTCAACCTCACAAATATGCTTATCAATATAAACAAAAATTAAACAAAAAAAAAATAACACCATGAACCCTAGATTATGACAAGGTCGAACCCCTCATCATAACAATCCCTCAAAGCCACATCATAATATCAAGACCCATCATCATAACAACCAAAGGACAGATTCACTTCCTCCTTGATAGAAATCAAAACCACAAGGTTGATTCTCCTCTTGATCACCTATGTTTTTCGAATCCCCAACAAGAACAAGGAAGAAAACAAGGAAAAGAAAAACATTATTTCTCTAGATTCAAGAAGAAATAATGAAAAGAAAAACAAACAACAAACTTGATTACCTACACCTAGGGATGTCGAATCCCCTCTTCTTCTTCCTCTCCTTCTTTCTTTCTTTCCTCCTTCTCTCTAGAAAATGGCATCCCCTTCCCCTTTCTCTCTCTAGCTCGCCACTCTCTCTCTCTCTTCCTCTCTTCAACACACGACAGCCACAAGGAAAATGGCTCTCCTTTTCACCTCATTCCCCATTTAACCTATTTCTCTCCATAATGACCCAATTAAAAGAAAAAGGTAAGTTTCCTATTCTCTCCATATTTTGTCTTAATTCATATTTATTTATTTTTATCACAATAGGTGGAAAAATAAAAGATGATCACTACCTTTCCCAAAATAGTCATTATCCTTAAATTTAATTTACTTGAAAAAATAAATGAAAAACTCCTTTTCCTTTCCCACTCTAAGCCACACGTCCACCATGGTTTCCACTTCCTTTTATTTTTTATTTTTATAAATTAATTCCAATAAAATCTAAATATAAGGAAATATAAAGTGTGTAGAAAATCTACACATGTGTACCATGCTACCATGCACTAGCACACACTAAATCACTATTGTACATCACTATCTACCATGCACCTTAGTGCATTCAACCAAATCTCACATAATCACATTTTTAAAATAAAAATAAATAAATATCATTTAACAAATAATTTCACAAAAATTCTACAAACAATTCTAACAATTAAATAAAATAACAAACCATTAAATAAAATAAACAACATTTAAATAAAACAATTCACCACACTTAACTCTTAAATAAAATAAAACACAAAAATTTTAATAACTAAATAAAAAATTTGGTGCACTACAATATACCCTCCTCCTTAAAAGGAATTTCGTCCTGAAATTATTTCTTACCAAATAATTCAAGGTATCTTTCTTTCATGTCTTCCTCCAACTCCCATGTTGCTTCTCGTTCCGTACTATTCCTCCACAGGATCTCAATTTCTTGATTCCCTTTTCAATAATGCGCTCAGGTTGTTCATCATAACTCAGGTCCTGCTTCAGTTGTAACGACTCGTATCTCAAAACATGAGAGGGATCTGACACATACTTACGCAACATCGAGATGTGAAAGACGTTATGTGTTTCAGCTAATACTGGGGGCAGTGCCAAACAGTATGCAACTTGTCCTACTCTGTCCAAAATCTCAAATGGACCAATATATCTAGGGCTTAACTTCCCTTTCTTTCCAAAGCGCATAACACCCTTCATTGGCGAGACGTTCAATAAAACAAACTCCCCCACTGAAAACTCGATGTCCCTTCTCTTAAGGTCATCGTGGCTCTTTTGCCTACTCTGCGCGGTAAGCATCCTTTGGCGAATCTTCTCAATCGCCTCACTGGCTTCCCTAACTGCTTCAGGGCCTAAAATCTGCTTCTCCCCAACTTCATCCCAGTGCAAAGGAGATCTACACTTACGCCCATTTAGCATCTCATAGGGAGCCATCCCTATAGTAGCTTGGTAACTGTTATTATACGAGAACTCCATTAGGGGTAAATATCAGTTCCAAGACCCTGAAAAGTCCAAAACATAGCACCTCAACATATCTTCTAAAATCTGAATAGTCCTCTCAGACTGGCCATCAGTCTGAGGATGAAACGCGGTGCTAAACTTTAGTCTTGATCCCATAGCTCTTTGTAGCCCTTTCCAAAAGTTCGATGTAAAACTGACCCACGATCAGAAATTATCGACTTTGGCACCCCATGAAGTCTCACTATCTCACTAACATACAAATCAGCATATTGATCCGCCGAGTATGTGGTCTTGACTGGCAGAAAATGGGCAGACTTAGTGAGTCTATCTACTATCACCCACACTGAGTCGTGCTGCTTGGTGGTTCTAGGCAACCCTACCACAAAATCCATTGTTATATCCTCCCATTTCCATTCAGGAATGTAGAGCGGTTGAAGCAACCCTGCTGGCCTCTGGTGTTCCGCTTTGACTTGCTGGCATGTCAATCATCTAGCAACAAACTCAGCAATGTCCCTCTTCATTCCATGCCACCAATATAATGCCTTAAGGTCTTGGTACATTTTCGTGGACCCTGGGTGCAAGAAATAAGGCGTTCTGTGCCCTTCTTTCATAATACTTTCCTCAACATTTTTAGGGACGCAAATCCTATCCTTGTATCTTAGCAATCCACCATTAGACATTGTGCAATCGCTGCTGCCACCTTCTTGTAACAAAGCCTCTTGTTTCACTAAGGCTTCATCCAATTTCTGTCCTTCTCGAATTAGTTCAAATAGGGAGGATTGCAATGTGAGGTTCACCAAACTTCCCGTCACAATTTCGATGCCGGCATTTATGATCTCTTTCTAAAGAGGGATCTATATTGTACGTAGAGCTGAGACATTCCCATGTCCCCGCCTACTCAGAGCATCTGCAACCACATTGGCCTTGCCTGGGTGGTATAGGATCTCACAATCGTAGTCCTTCACTAATTCCAACCACCTTCGCTGCCTCATGTTCAGTTCATTTTGTGTGAAAAAGTATTTCAGGCTTTTGTGGTCGGTGTATATCTCACACTTGTCTCCGTACAGGTGATGTCTCCACATCTTTAGTGCGAACACTACTGCTGCCAATTCAAGGTCATGGGTGGGATACTGTTGCTCATAATCCTTGAGTTGTCTGGAAGCATAAGCTACCACCTTCCCATCTTGCATCAACATGCATCCCAAGCCATTCTTTGATGCATCACAATACACCACAAATTTCCCGCCCTCAGTGGGAACACAAAGGATAGGCGCAGAAATCAACTTCTCCTTGATGGTTTGAAAACTCTCTTCACATTTTTATGTCCATGCAAACTTCTGATGTTTGCGGGTTAAGTTGGTCAATGGGGTTGCGATCTTCGAGAAACCCTCGACAAACTTCCTATAATAACCCACCAACCCTAAGAAACTCCAAACTTCTGAGGCATTCTTTGGCTGGGGCCAGTTTCTAATGGCCTCGATCTTCGATGGGTCTACTACTATCCCACTCTTAGACACTATGTGCCCTAAGAAAGTTACCTGTTCCAGCCAAAACTCGCATTTAGAGAACTTGGCGTACAACTGATGTTCTCACAATCTATTCAAAGTCAACCTCAAATGCTCCTCGTGCTCTTCCTTTCTCTTCGAGTAAATGAGGATATCATCTATGAATACTACTACAAACTTGTCCAAGAAATCCTTAAATACCTTATTCATCATGTCCATAAATGTTGCTGGGGCATTGGTGAGTCCGAAAGACATTACTAAGAATTCATAGTGCCCGTAGTGAGTTCTGAAAGTCGTTTTTGGAATGTCTCCCTCTTTCACTTTCAACTGATGGTACCCGGATCGCAGATCAATCTTCGAGAACACTGCTGCCCCTTGCAGTTGGTCAAAAAGGTCGTCTATCCTAGGCAAAGGATATTTATTTTTAATGGTGACCTTATTGAGTTCTCGGTAATCAATGCACATCCTCATACTCTTGTCTTTCTTTTTCACAAATAGGATTGTTGCTCCCCATGGTGAATGGCTAGGTCTTATGAACCCCTTATCTAACAACTTCTGTAGCTGGTTTTTAAGTTCCTTCAACTCTGCCGGCGCCATTCGATAGGGCGCTTTAGAGATCGGTGCAGTTTCAGGTGCAAGCTCGATTACAAACTCGATTTTTCTGTCAGGGGGTAACCCTGGTAATTCTTCGGGAAACACCTCTGGGAACTCACAAACAATATGTACATTTTCTGGCCTTAGTTTTGACTCCTTGGACTTATCCACCACACTGGCAAGGAACGCCGAACATCCATGTTGCATCATATTCCGTGCTTCTAGTGCAGATATTATGGGTGTTCGAAAGCCCGCTGCTTCGCCTCTAAAGTAAAAGACCTCTCCTTCCTTTGGCCTGAACTCTACGGTCTTCTTTCGACAGTCTATCGTAGCCCCATGTTTGGATAACCAATCCATGCCAAGTATGACATCATAATCAGGTATGCTCAGTTCTATGACATCTGATGGGCACTCCCTGCCCTCTACCATTACAGGTGTTGACGGTAACCACTTATTTGATAACATCATATCTCCCGATGGCAACAATGTACTAAAGGTATGCTCAAACAACTTATAAGGCATATTCATTCTATCAATCACATTCATGGAAACATAAGAATGAGTTGCTCCAAAATCAATTAAGACTCTACACATTGTACCAGAAATAGGGAGCTAACCTGTAACTACTGTGTTGCTGTTGGACGCTTCATTATGGGTTAAGGTGAAAACTCTTGCTGACACCAGATTGTTATTGTTATTCTGTCCCGCCTTCCATTGTGGGCAATTCTTTCTCAAGTGTCCTACCTGGCCGCACTTGAAACATTTGTTGGTACAAGCCTGGCACTCTCCTGGGTTTCTTTTCGAGCATTTAGGACAAATAGGATGCTCTACTCGGTTGCCTTGTTGGTTCCCATGGTTCTGGTCATTGAAGCAATTATTTCGGTTGCTGTGGTTCTGAGAGTTGTGATTGTTGCTATTCGTGGCTGGAGGTCTGGTTCTCTTATCAACACCACTATTCTACCCTTCATTAGCCTTTCTCTTATTGTTATTGTTGAAGCTTTTGTTTCGGTTGTTCTCTCTTCTAGCGGCATTATCCTTCCATATTCGTTCTTCCAAATATTCAGCTTCAAGAGCTCTATCCAACACATCTGCATAACGTCCCTTGCGATCATCGGTTTAAGTCCCCTTACAAACCTCTGGACTCGCAATGCATCAGTTGGCACCACTTTAGGAGCAAATTTAGCCAATAGATTGAACTTCTATGCGTAATTAGTGACCGACAAATTCCCTCATACCAGAGTTATAAACTTGTCAACCTTAGTTGCTAGCACAGCTGGACTGTAATACTTCTTACTGAATGCCTGGACGAACTCCGCCCAAGTCATGGTATTCAGATCACGGGTCTGTTTAGTCACGTCCCACCAAATCCGTTCATCCATCTTAAGTAAATAAACTGCACAGGAAACCCGTCGGCGGTCATCTAACTCCATATGATCAAAAATAGCCTCAACTGACCTTAACCAATCTTCTGCCACCATTGGATCAGCTTTCCCCTCAAAATTTGGTGGGGCTTGTTGATAGAAGCTACACTAGTACAAACCCATAGGTTACTGGTAGTGGTGTAGGTGGTGGTACTGGCGGTTGAGGTTGCGCCACTGGTACTTGAGGTATTTGGGGCGTTTGGGATGTTTGTGATGCTTGTCTAGCTTGTGCAAATTTCTCATCTCTCAGCCTCAACTGTTCTCTTAACCTTGCTACCTCTGCGGCCAGGTCCACAGATGGTGTTGCTAGAGATGCAGGTTGAACAGATGGCATTTCAACGTCAAGAGTGGCCGTGGTTTCAGACCTTGTGGAGGCACCCTTTTCTCTGCCTCTTCCTCTTCCCTTTCCTCCTCTTCCTCTAGTCGACATGATGAAGTTCTCAGGCAATCAAAGGAAAATCATAAGGAAGGAACATTGCAATTGGTTTGATAGATATTGCAAAAACATATATTCAAACCATATCATTTAGAGCTTGCAACAAAATATCCATAGCATTCAAAATGTTTAAATTATTCCAAAATTAAACAATCCTAAAAAGTGTTTAATAAACCAAAACATAAATCCTTTAAGGTCTTAAAAAATTATTATTATTCCATCTTATTTATTAGCACACCATGCGACGATTACGTAATGGACTCTAGTCCTCAATGGTGGACTCGTCCCCTGAACTATAATAAAAAACGTTATCCGGGATGTGGACATAGTCGGGAGCGCTCACCATTATCTCCATTCTGGCTATCAGACGTGGTATAGCTCGCAATACTTCTTCAACTGCCAATTCTCGTTCTACGTCATGCACCGTCTCCAAATTCTCTTCTATTCCGCCATCATCTGTCTTTACTAACACCAGATCCAGACGCCTAAAATCGTAATTTACCAGAAAATTGCGAATTACAAACTCCATGGTGCTAAATTCCAGGTCTTCTGGCATAACATCATTCCATGATCGATTCAACTGATGAAGAGCCTCTGAGTACATCGACAATGCTTCTCTCATCACCCAAAATTGCTCTATGGGCCATAGCAAGGCTCCCCTTTTGTTCATGATTCCTTGAATGCGATCACAAACCTCCTTTGTTGTTTTTCGAACTGCTATTTGCGAATCATAGGGATCCTCTTCAAGCTGGACTATGGTTATGGCGTAGATCTCCTTAAGCAATTGTTTCTCAGTCGTTTTCAATACAGGAGGAATCTTATTACTGCAGATATGAAACTAATACAAGATTAAGTAAAACAGAAACAAGTAATATCACATAAACAAATACTTACGACGCAGTGAGGTGAGATTTTCCCGTCATTAGCGTGTATGGGGAGGGTCCTTGGAAACATGGACGACCGGCTATGATACCATTTGTAAAACGCCCTAAACTAGTGCATTGTAAAATATTCACATAATCATAGCTTTATGAGAGAAAAACCACTTAATATAAAATCCAATGGGGTCTTGCTGAAAAACATGCAAGTTGGGCCCAATAGTTTTAAAAAGAAAATATCAGTTTTCATGCAAAGTTCTAAAACAACCAATAATTCAAGTCCCACTGATAAGTTTAAAAGGTCCCATAAAACATAACATTATTAAAAAAAAATGGCATTTTTAATTGATCGTTTTTCGTCCATAGGATGCCCCCACGCCATACACACCACTACGATAAAACTCCCCACATCACCACGCGTGCCATAGAGAAACATATTTGCTACCTGGAAGGGAAAGTAAGGGGTGAGCTAAAAGCCTAGTAAGGAAGTACAAGCAACAAACAAGTAAAACATAATAAAACACAACATATTCATCCATCTTTATACATCTTAACATCATCATAAAAATGGCATCAATATCAATATCATAAACATAAACATATTCACGTCAACATAACGTCATCATCATGTCATAAACAACATCATCATAACATAACAAAACATTATAACATAATCATAAACAATTCCTTGTGAACATGGCCCACTAACTTGTCCATGCCACCCTTTGAGGTAAACAGGAGCATCTGGTCCTTGAATAATCTCACTGCGTCCGCCCTTTGAGCTACGTCTTCATATCCTTAGTAACTCGAGTTACGTCTTCATATCCTTAGCAACCCCTTTTTGATGTATCGCGTTCATTACGCTAACATCCATTCATAGCATACAACATTCATACAATCCAAACATATCATTATGTCATGCATTTCATAATTCATAGCACAAAGCATCATAACACTTTCATTCATAAAAACAACCTTACAATTCACAGCATAACTAAAAAAATTCTATCTAACTTCCTTACCTCAGGTCCAAGCTAAGTAAAACCACAACTTCTCAACGAGCATATACCATAATCAAAACGACATTCCTTAGCTTCACATAATTACTATTTTGCCCTCTCATATAACTCATGTGTGCATGGGCCATGCACACATGGTAGGAGTTACACACAACATACAAATATGCTTAATTACACATAAGGTCATAAAAAGAATAATGATCATTCTACCTCTATTGCATGCATGATCTTTCTATAAAAACTACATGGTTGCATAATAGACATAATTTTGGACGTAAAAGTGAATTTGCATGTAACATGCATACGTGGGAACGTTGCGTAATTGTGGCGTTGAAAACGATAATTCTATGCGTCTTACTTCTATCGTTAAAAATAATAGACTTGTAACATCCTTTGTTTATTATTAATTATTTTCTTAAAATTACTAGGTTGATTAAATCTCCGAAGACATTCTGTTTATTTCATGAAAACAATTTTATTTAGCCATTAAAAATACATAAAAGACCCATTTATTATTTTCAAATTACAAAGAAATAACAAAGGCTTGGAAATTATTTAAAAAAAATACCTATGATTATCATGTCTCCTTAGAAAATAACAATTTAATTTAAGTTAACAGAATTACATAATTGATGTGAGAAAAATAATAATTTTAAGTGTGGGAAAAATATATTTTGCTTGAATTATTTTAATACTTAATTTTGTGCAACATAAATTCATATGTGAAAATTAAAAAATTATTTTAAACTTATTAAACTAAACTTTCATCCATCATTTAAAAATCACAAGTGAATTAAATTCAACATTTTTCTTAATTATATTAAAGAAAATCATAACTTGTAAAATAACCACTCATATTATATTAAAAATACCACTTTTAAATTTTACCATAGTTTAGGATATTAATTTATTTCAAAATACTAATAACATTCCTTTTATTGAAACACACTTTACATTTTTAAACAAAAATTCCAACAATCAAATTTATCATCAAAATCACCATTTTCATTTTTTTGAAACTCATATTTTCATCAAAATATATAAAAAAGACTGAAGGTAACTAGTTGTGCAAAAACCATCATTTTAAGTGTGAATTAAACCACCATTTTATTTTCACAAACACCACATATCATTAGAGTCATTCTTATGCATACATATCCTTATTTCATCAATCTTTTCACCATTTAATCACAAAATCAGCAAACATTAATCACCATGAATTTTATCTTTTACCTCATGCCTCATAAAAATTCATAAAAGATCATTCATGTTTAATTAACACAATAAATCATAAATCCTAACATGCTCTTATTATACAGATAGTTCAAAGAAAAATAACCTACACATATTCAAATACAACCTTACAAAACCTTATTCTATTTCCAAAGGGTTCATACATGAAACCCAACAAACAATAATAACAACATACATCAATAACATAAACACCAATATCCATATATACCTTCATATTAAACCTAACATGTTTCTATTATTTTTTCATGCATACCATAATTTATTTATTCATAATATCATATACATCATATCAAAATTTCATGGATCCAATTATCAAGATTCCCAATTATTACTTTACCCAAATGACATAGGTCCTAAAACATGGATCTAACATATTGAAAATCACAAAACATAAAACATAGGGAATCTATAGACATGCATATGCCGAAACAATAGAGTATCCAAAATCAACCTATCGCATTCATTTAACCTCACAAATATGCTTATCAATATAAACAAAAATTAAACAAAAAAATAACACCATGAACCCTAGATTATGACAAGGCCGAACCCCTCATCAAAATAATCCCTCAAAGCCACAAACATTCCAACATCATAATATCAAGACCCATCATCATAACAGCCAAAGGATAGATCAAAACCACAAGGTTGATTCTCCTCTTGAGCACCTATGTTTTTCGAATCCCCAACAAGAACAAGGAAGAAAACTAGGAAAAGAAAACATTATTTCTCTAGATTCAAGAAGAAAAGAATGAAAAGAAAAAAAAAACAACAAACTTGATTACCTACACCTAGGGATTTCAAATCCCCTCTTCTCTTCCTCTCCTTCTTTCTTTCTTTCTTACCTCCTTCTCTCTAGAAAATGGCAGCCCCTCCCCCTTTCTCTCTCTAGCTCGCCACTCTCTCTCTCTCTCTTCCTCTCTTCAACACACGGCAGCCACAAGGAAAATGGCTCTCCTTTTCACCTCATTCCCCATTTAACCTAATTCTCTCCATAATGACCCAATTAAAAGAAAATGGTAAGTTTCCTATTCTCTCCATATTTTGTCTCAATTCATATTTATTTATTTTTATCACAATAGGTGGAAAAATAAAAGATGATCTCTACCTTTCCCAAAATAGCCATTATCCTCAAATTTAATTTACTTGAATCAATAAATAAATAACTCATTTTCCTTTCCCACTCTAAGCCACACGTCCACCATGGTTTTATCTTCCTTTTATTTTTTTTATTTTTTATAAATTAATTCCAATAAAATCTACACATGTGTACCATGCTACCATGCACTAGCACACACTAAATCACTAGGGAACATCACTATCTACCATGCACCTTAGTGCATTCAACCAAATCTCACATAATCACATTTTTAAAATAAAAATCATTTAACAAATAATTTAACAAAAATTCTACAAACAATTATAACAATTAAATAAAATAACAAACAATTAAATACAACAAAAAACAATTAAATAAAATAAACAACATTTAAATAAAATAATTCACCACACTTAACACTTAAATAAAATAAAACACAAAAAATTTAACATTTAAATATTTGCGCACAGGGCGCGACTCGGCCAATGGTAGTTGAGGACAACTTAATATACACTGAGCTCCGTTTAAGCGGACCGGAGTCAGTGGGATAAATAGGGGGTACGACCTAAGGGTGTCGACCCTGACTTATATGTGATTTGATTATTAATGTTAATTGATAAACTTGGTATGCTGAATGCCTGATTACATAACTGTTTTGGATTGTTGAGCATGTGGCTATGCTTATGAGTTGTTTGATTGTTGATTTGTGAATTGACTACTTAATGGTTATGCTATGTTATCTGGTTTCTTGCTGGGCCTCGGCTCACGATTGCTACGTGGTGCAGGTAAAGGCAAGGGCAAGGTGGACCAGTCCTTAGTTGGAGAGCTTTGGGGTTGAATGTACATAGTCAGCCGTTTAGCTGCCACGACCGAGGAGGGATACAGAACGGGAAAAGCCTAAATGTCTGTTTGCCCTTAGAGAGGCTAGTAGTTGTACTTTTGTTTTGAATTTTTTGTAAACTGTCTTTTAAACGTTATTACTTTTGGGATCTCGTGTACTAAAATGTTCAAATGTATGAAAAGAAACTTTTATGACCAAAATATTTTAACCCTAGCTCAATTATAGTTTTAGTAACACATTTTTAATTAAATGACTTGATTAGCAAGTCTTGCACCTTCATAAACACACAGTGTAACGGCCTTGGCTAACCAGGCGTTAAAACTTGGTATCAGAACGTCCTAGGTTTAAGGGTTCTTGAAGACTGGTTGGACATGTACATTCTGTTGGGGTTTTATGCCCTAATTAAAACCCAAATTCTTTGTAATCTCATTTTATTATTAATAAAAGAATAGAAATCATTTTTTGACTTGGTCAATCACTTTGCTCACATGTTTTATTTTGATGATTATTTGTTTAATATAAACTTCTATTAAATCCCGAGCATATAGCTAATCTTATTTATAGTGACTCAATCACAGTGGAATATAAATATGATTATATGTTCAAAATAAGTTAGTCCTAAGATTAGTCAGTGCACCAGATTTACACTGACTTGCCAATCTACGAAATGATCTACTTACACATTACAGTGTTATGTTCTTTCCAGAACATTAGCAAAGTAGATAAGATCGGATGTATTTGTTACATCGGACATGACCGATATTGACAGTTGATAAGATAAGTAAACATACCGTTATTATCTATTCTAGTCATATCATATAGTTGACCATAGGTCAATTCAATCTCAATTCTGAGTGGTTAGTATTCTAACTGATTGTATTATTTGAGTTCTTTGACTTGTTCGTTACCAGCTTACCCTACGGACTAGCCCATACTTACATCTTGGGAACTCGGTAGTATAATTGAGTGGGAGTGTTAATCATAGATATGAACATCTATAGCTTCTGATGAAGAAGTGAAATGATGGTTTCCTTTTAGTTTGGTTCAAGGTGTTAAATGATAGAGATCTCATTTCAGTAATTAAATTAGTTTACTGAAATATCATTTACAAGGAACTAAGTGTTTTTAGGATAAAATACAATGAGGGGTAAAACGATATTTTAGTCCTATCTCATTGTAGACCGTCTATAGAAGATTGAGTGACAATTATGGTTGTATCAATGGATAATCAATAGCGTATCTATATTTGTTATAGAGCGTTCTATGAATTCAAGAGTGCAATTCCAAGTCTATAGTGGAGTCACGAGGAATTAATAAGTTAGTAAATTTATTTGTTAGATTTATGATAACTTATTGGAGCTTGATTTCATAGGCCCATGGTCCCCATTGTACCTTGGATAAAATCATCTAGATAGTCTCAATTAATTGATTTAATCATCAATTAGAATATCAAAGTTGACCAGGTCAATTTTGGATAGTTTCACAGAGTTGTGTAATTTTGAGAAGAAAAGAGAAATTATGGCAGATTTATTAATTAAGATAAATTGGTATCTAAATTAATAAATAAATTTAAATCAAGGTTCAAATTATAAATAATTAATTTGATAAAGGATTTAAATAATTATTGAATTAATTAAATCAATATAAAATAATACAGGCCTTGATTTTAAGTCTAATGGGCTTATAATCAAATGGGAAATTTCATGGGCCTATAGCCCATGATAATTTCGACTTAGGGCTTCAAAATGGCTATTATTTTATTGATTTTTTTAATTAAATTAAATGGCCTAATTGAGTCTATAAAAGGAGTGCTTAGAGAGAAGTCAAAAAAAAGAAGTTTGATAAGTCTCAAATCAGATTTTCTGATAGTTTTAGATTCTCTCTAAACACAAGTCCTTTTCTAAGCCTCTTTGTTATTTTCTCTTCTTCTCTCTATATCTATCTCATGTGTTGAGAATTGCCCACACTTGTCTAGGTGGTTCTAAGGATACATTGGAAGATTGTGAAGAAAATAGAAGATCGGTTCAGTTTCTTGATAATACTCTGCGATAGAAAGGATACAAGAGTTAGAGAAACTGAAGGAAGGACTCTTAATTCTGCTTCGTATACTGTAAGTATTCTATTCTTTGTTTCTCTTTGAATTCAATTTTAGAAACATGTTTTAGGCTATCTCGTATTAATTTGTTTAATATTAGATATACATGAAAATAAATAAAGATCCTGTATAAGCTAATCCAACACATTCACCGTGAAAGACAAGCTCAACTCAGGTTTGGTAATTGTGTATACATGATTATATTCTTAAATGATTGGAAAGGGATATGAATGCTGATATCTATGTGAATAATAGGAAGCATGAAATACTGATAGGGCTGGCCCTTGACTATTGCGTGATGAGATTAAAGCGTGCTGATTAGCGTTGCTATTGCATGTGAATGGATATTTGGATAATGGTTAGCATACTGAGAGTATTTGGTTAACTGCCTGAGTTGAGTTCATATGTCATATCTATTTATGAGCTTGTAGGAAGCATGATAAAGTGTGAACATACTTGGTTGCAATAAAAATTTGGTAGCTAAATGTATAGTATTGTGGATTCGTGTTTAATGTGTTTTATGTGTGTATAATAACTGTGGTTATTTGGACCTGACTATGGAGTGGTTCAGAGCGTGAACCACAGGGCTGAGGAGTTTAGTCAGTAGTGGCGGATGAACTTAAATGGTTTACGCCTAGAATGGTTAGGTGGGCTTAGTGTTGTTTTATAGGGGAATTACAGATGATAGTTGGAGTTGGAAACCTCCATCTACCCCTGAAAGCCGCAACAGATGATTGCTAGTTTATGAGGAAGTTGTGGGGTTTAATAGTTGAGACTAGATGGGATACATCGGACTTCTATGGGGAAAGAGCTGCTTGCATGCTTTGACAGCAAGGTTACCAGTGTTGGTTTAAAGTAAGGGTATAGACAAATAAGGGTATTTTATGGAAGGCCTAAAAGGCGTTATCCTCTGGTTTTTAGGAAAGTTTGAGTTGCCTAAGAATTGGTCAGAGGGTGGGCAAAGTTAATTCCATCCTTGGTTATATGAAGATGAGAGGTCATGACTAAAGGGTTGTGTTAAGTATTTGTGGCAGAAGGATGCCTGGAAATGGTACTCGGGCCGAGACATTGGCATGATGGGTTGGAAAGAACTCAGGTGGTGAATTGATAAAATGGGTTATAAAGACATGGTTTGAGCTGCGAGGACTGGTAGGCTTATAAGCTTGATTTGGAATGATAAGGTAACAACAATGTATGTCAATGAGTTTTGTGAGTTGGGTAGTTCATTTTGGGAATTTGACACGGGCGAATGCCATTGGAAGTGATGACCCATTTAAGGATTAAACTCTGGAATGGTCCAGAGCATTTGGGCCGCACCGATGTAAGAAATTATCATTTGTATTTAGGTAGCAGAGAGGGCCATGTTATTTGAGATCTGTGAAATGAGGTATAGAGCATGAGTGCCATAGATGCAAATGGCAGTGTTTTTATTGGTGAAGTTCAGTAAGGATAGATTCTTGGTAATCGAAGCAGAAGAACCTCGGTCAGTTCTATATCTTCTGGTTTTGTCAGGAAGGGGAAATCTAATTTGCAAGATAGTTGTTGGGATAGTTGTATAACCCTGGTTACCTCAGGACAGTTACTGTGAATGGTGAACCGGAAATTTGACCCGCTACCCGAGTCCTTTGGTTAAAAACGTGCTCTAAGTGTGATTAACAGGCTAAGGTGGAGAACCAATCTAAAGGAAAGGATATATTTCATTAAGTATATAAACTGCTCATGAGCTATTCAAAACATTTACAAGTTGTTTACAGTACAAAATGGTCATTACTGTTTCAAATTTACAACCCCGCTGACCTAAGCGGAAAAAATAGGGTAAACCCCCTAGTTCCTCTGAGAACTCCTTGGCCATGGTGGTCAAGCGGCCGCATATGTACACATCACCACCTAAGCTCTCCACTCAAGGTTGAGTGAGCTTTTCTTTCCTTTTACCTGCACCATATAGCACCCATGAGCCAAGGCCCAGCAAGAAAACACAATATAGCATAATATAATATCAACAATGATCATAATAATCATTCAAGACTTTCAGTCCAAAACAGATAGGTGACTATCGCAAAAGTCACTAAGATGGGGACAGTTCCCTTTAGCCATGTGATGATAGGGTCACCAGGGCTTAATAGATAAGTGAACCTTTCACTAGCTTAAACAGGATAGGTGCATGGTGACTAGACACCAACATAACCTTCCTCATGACCATAGGGTCATAACCCTGGAACATCGTTCCCTAGCCATGTGACAAACGGTCACCTGGGCCTTTGGCCCTGGCTCTCAGTAACTAGTCTTAGACTAGGCAAGTGCTTATAAGTTCATCGATCTTAGGGTCGGTCTAGTGTTAATGCCTTAGAGCCATTCAAGACTGATATCGATTAGATCTAATCTTCATTCAGCTTTGCGTTCAGGACGCTTATGCCGTTTCTAACTCTTAGGTCAGTGTTCCTGACTAGTCAGTGCCATATACAGGTAATCAACATTCACTAGCATTTAATATGCAGTCCATGTCCACATTTATCAATCAACATGCCTCATTAACAAATACGCATGTCATATATACACAGGGTGCAGTTTTCTTACCTTAGGTTCGAGCGAGAAATATAATAAGGACGACCCCTGAGAACGATCGATCTTCTGGTTCCTTAGTGGTTACCTAATCACAACCAATTATAACCTCCATTAATGAGAATCAACATGGATAGGGTCTTAACCTAAGCACCACTCTTGAGACCTCGAAACATGCCCACACGGTGAGTAGATTCGATCCCGGGCCTTAAGGATTGAAACCCCAAGTCAAAAAACCCTTAAAAACACTCAAAACAGGACTTTGAAAGAATAGGGTAGCGCTACAGCGCTGACCCCCTAGTGCCCCAGCGCTATTCTCAGAACCTCCAACACACCCATTTGCCTCCTGAGTAGCGCTGTAGCACCCTAGGGTGGGCGCTATAGCGCTACCTCCAGACCAGAAATCCCTTGAATCGACCTTCTTCATCTCCTTCAATTCCAACCTGATTCCAAAGCTTCCAAATCCCATTTTTGATGCCAAATGAACCCAAAAACCATCTCAACATATCCCAAACATCCCAACGATAGGAACCCTAGCCAAAACTCCCAACAAAAACAAGACCTCACCCTAGAAATCTCAACTGCAAAACAAAACCAAAACAGGGCAAACCAGAGAATTATATGGTTAGAAACTTACCCAAAGATCATCTTATGATGCTCTTCAAGGGTGGAACACTCTCCCAAACTCCCAAGGCTTGCTTCCCAAGCTTGAATCCTCAAGAATGATTCAAAAATCTCAAAGAAAGATGAAGAAAAGAAGGTACGGGAGAAGCTTTGAAACTTGCTCTGTTTTCTACCTCTTTCTCAGCCAACAATGGTTATATCTATCCTAGGGTTGAAATGACCATTTTACCCCTAGGTCAATTTAAAGTTTCTAAAGGCTCCCAAGGGAAAAATTCGTATTTTCCACCTATCTCGTTAATCATAATTAACGCTCTCCAATTCCCGCTATTCTCGATAATCCCAAACACCAATAATTCATATCCCGTTACCCTTTAATTCCCAGTAACGCTCTAATCATTTAAATCACCCCGAGACTCAATTCGAGCCCCGCACTTAAACCTGTTGTGAGTAGACCGCTAATCAATATTCCAAGATCGTCTCATGCCGAATAACTCGAACAAACCCACATTATAATGTGGTCTCAACATATATCACCAACATGCATAAATTTAACATCATATTATAATATAATTCACATACACATGCATAATATCATTTAATGGCATAATTAAACAAGTATGGCCCTCCCGGCCTACTAATCCCGCCATTAAACCACACCGGAGAATTCAGGGCATTACAATAGTGATGGGAACCAGTGAGGTTATTTATTATGCAACAGAGGTAGAAGATGCCACGTGGGAGGATGTCAGGTCAGGGCACGACTTTTAACATGGAATTATTTGATATGTTAGGATGGATTCCCATGGATAAGGAATGGAAGACTGGAACGCCTTGTTACATTTGAAGCCGAGGCTAGTTCCTTGGAGCTGATCAGTTAACTGGATAGTTCACATTTTAGGATATATAACGAGCTGGAAGAGTTTGGTGTTGAGAATGTCTCAAGAAAGATTCAGATATAGAGAATATGCCTCAAGGTGCTTTGCAAGGGGCCAGAAATATTAAGAGGAATTGGAAACTTTTGGGAGAGGAATTGGGACACAAGTAATAGAGAGGTTCGTGGTGAGAACAATAGAGCTCTTCATATGGAAGCCTTGACATGAGTTAGAGTGAGAATTAATTTGTTAAGAAACAATATCATTTGGAGTACTTTAGCTGGATTGAACGGAAACTAAGTTGACCAGTAGGGATTCCGATATGTATACAAGGAAGGATTGGGTACCCTTCAGAACTTGGATACAGATAGGTTTGGTATCATGGGCATTATGGAAGATGATAATGGTTTGACAGGAAGAATTACTAGAGCTGTCGAATAAGTTTGAACTCGGGGTGGATCATATAGAGCATCGTATTGTGGAAATTGTTAATATCGTTTGTTAAGGATAAAGAGCTTAAATGCCCGGTTACAAGACAGGACAATGTCTTCAGGAATTGATCTACGATCTGGTTATTACCAGCTGAGGATCAAGGAAAGGGACATTTCAGGGATCACAACTTGTACCGATAAGGGTGATGGATTGGTAACAAAGGTTCTTAATTGGTTAAAATGCTAGCAACTCAGGTAAGCTCTACAAGCAGAAAATATAGGAACGATATGAATAAGTCTCCTTCAGGATTTATTTGTAGTACACGAGTCTACTCTCCAGTTAGAAGTGGAATATGAACAACTACCATGCTAATGATGTTAGTACTAAAGAAGCAGGGTCACAGGTAAGGCTCCATGAAGTGTCAGTTTGGTCTCGCCAGGGGTATTTAGAATAATGCTAGAAGAAGAATAAGGAACATGTATGAAGAGGTTTGATCTGAAGCCACAGAGAAGCTACTGAAGAACATCTGAAGGATAGGGAGCACAACAAGACTGGTAAACACGTCATCTACTACATAAGTATCTTTGTAGGCGGCTACACCGGGGATTAAAAAGGACTGTAAAATTTGAAGTTAGACCAAATGGATAGTGTCAGATCGGAAGTTCAGAAGACAGAGTAAGAATTAATTAGCACTAGGTGAGATAGGAATATGCGTGTATGGTTGAATGCAGAAGGGTGGCATAAAGGACCTAAATTTTGATAAAGACATGACACTATGAAGGTTGCATCACAGCTTGGGGCACGCCCAGGCACAGACTGGCGAGAGAATGGTTCGAGCCTCGTGGGAGGTGAAAAACAGGACCATGGTTGATACATTTAGTACATTGAGTTGGCAATGTATGCATAGTGTAAGGTATTTGAGCATTTGATCATTTGTAAAAAAAAAAAAGATAACCTTGAGACCAGGATTTAGTGAAACATAATGGATGGGTGGTTGGTTGGTGTTAGGAATCCTCAACCGTGCGAGGAAAAGATCTAAATGGAGGTAGATCTCTTATTTGAGAGGTGTGTGTCAATTAAGAGAACACCATAGATTACAATGGAATGGACAAGGTAAAGATTGAGATTGGTATAGCGTTAGTGTATGGTGATGAACATGTATGTATTCTTTGGACAATGGAATCCAAAGAGTTGGTATTGGTGGAGACAAAGAAGAACCCTGTCAAGGTAAAACTAGTTAGGGCACTGCGATCGCATAAGAGGTCCGATGGAAACTTGGCATGGAAGTAGGAATTCTAAATGGATATCATTCCACCCCCCTAGGGTATGTTGTATTGGGAAGTTTGAGCGGGTGACAGAGTCTAGCATACTTGGATATTGAAAGATAAAGTGATATGGTGGTTGATCATAGGAATGGACCACATTAGACTATAAGTAAGGTGTTTGGACAGGGAAAGTTTTAACTCAGCTGAATGAGTTAATGAAATTGGTTCAGGTGAACTGGTAATGGAGCAGAACATAGATGGTGCTGAGTTGAAACCCTATAACTTCCCAAGTTTTGGAAAGGAACTAGAGAACAAAGAGAATAGAGTGGAAACCTGGAATTATCAATTGATTGCATATGGGAATAGCAATCTGAAAGCTTAACAGTTATCTTAAGGAATTAAGCGTTGAGTATGCGAATACTTGTGATATTAAGAAAAGTATAATCCTTGATGAGTTAGTCATGGTGACGAATACTGGCGTACATCTAAAGTGACATGGCATAGGACGTGGTAAGATAAAAAGTAAGAAGTACTATGCGAAGTAAAGAAGTGAAGGATAGTGGATACTACGGTTTAGTATGAGTTCAGGGGGAAACCAAAGAGATTGTTGAAATTCTTAAGGCAAGAGTGTCTACCTATCTAAAAAGACATAAGAACTTGTAATAAATATTCTTAATCTTGGAATACAAAGTTCCGGGATGAGAGATTTACATCTCTCCAAGTAAGAGTAGAAAAGGAAAATAATGATATTCAGAGAAAGAAAGGGAGAAGTTCTGACTCCCGACCCGACAGAAATTTTGAAGTTGTACCAAGGGTTAGGCCGGGGGTCTATAAACTGATTTCACCCTGGTAAGGGTGATGACTCATATGTATTTCTATTATTAAAAATAAGACAATTAAGTGATCATTGTGAACTAGGCAGACCCTAAAGTTTCAGCAGATTTGTGGTTCAAGAGGGGGTTCACGAAAGTATGACTAATAGACAAGATCCCGTGGAACAAGATTGTTACTCTCATTAGAGTATTATCGAGGAGTAAAAGTAAAAGCACTAGACCTTGGGATTTATGGTCAGAGGTACGAGGTTTACTATCTGATGTGTTTGAATAAATTTTGAGGATGAAATTATTATAAGGAGGGGATAGTTGTAACGACCCAAAATTACTAATAAGGCTTAAGGGCCTTGATTAGTGTGACGGGAGGGCACAATTGGAAGTTAAGTGAATTAATGATGGAAATACAAGATTATGTGAAAAGAATGCTTATATGATTATTTGTGATAAAATGTTGAAACCACATTGTTATGTGGATATAACTGTAGCTTGTGACTCGAGGCGATCCTAGCAAGCAGTTTAGCGAGAAAGTCACGGCGGGGATTTATAACTAGCTCGTGGGAGTCCGGGGGTATTTCTGGGAATTCGAGAAGTATTTTGGGGATTATTTGACACTGAGGAAAAATAATTGGTGATTGGTTAAGTGTCGGGATGTAAGCGGTAATTATTAGGGACACTCGAGGAATTAGCGGGAATTGGGATTAAGTGACTAAAGTGCCCTTGGTGTTCTTTAAGGCTTAGGAATTAATGGGAGGGAAAAATGGTCATTTGACTAAAAATAGATAAGTGTTATATTGTTTTCTTTTAGCTTTAGTGGAGGTTGTAGAAAGTTTCAGAAGTTAAAAGGAAGATAAGAGAAGGATAGAAAGAAGGAAAAACATGGGACTCTCTCTCTCTCTCTCTGTCGGTTTGGCCATTTTCACCATTCTTTGTGAGTTTTGGAGCTGGAATCTTAGAGTAAGCTGAGGCTGGAGCTTAGGGCTAAAGACCTTGGTGAAGCTAAAAGAGTTAGCAGGGATTAGCCACTCAATTAAGGTAAGTTTCAAGATTTTTGATGAGTTTTTTTTAGTTTTATTGAGATGGTTTCTAAGCTTAAGTTTTGGATGGAATTAAGGGAAATAAGATTGAGGAGTTGAAGGGCTTGAGGATATTTGGATACTAGAGATAACCTAAGGTCGAAATTCTCCATAGAAGGTAACAAATTCTGGCTTTGAAGTTCTAATTTTCTGAGTTTCTGGTTGAATCCTTGAGTTTTTGAGTTCAATGTTTTTTTTCTTAGCTTCATGATGCATGTGGTTAAGTCTTATGTTATTGGGTTGTGTGGGGGTGAGATATAGGTGATGGTAGACTCAATTTTGTGTGTAGTTGAGGTTTGGAAGGGTTCCAAGGGGTTTTGGTTCGAGGAAAATCGAAGGAAGGAAAATAGGGTGTTGCTGGTCTGTGACTAGCGCTGTAGCGCTAGCCTTTGGGTGCTACAGTGCTAGGCTTGGGTTTCCAGGTGCTTTTGGTTCTGCATGTAGTGCTAAAGTGCCCACTTTGTGGCGCTGTAGCGCTACCCTGTCTCTAGAAGTGGGTTTTTGGATTATTTCTTAGGGTTTTTGCCTGGGGGCTCGGGGTTTGATTCCACCACCCCGTTTGGTGGAATTAGGGCTTCCTGAGGGCTTGGCATTGGTCCCGAGGTTAGGTTTTGGAATTGAAGTTTGGTGATGATTCTAATTTGTGGCTGCGGCTAGGTGTACATTAGGGCTCGGAAGGGATCGTGCTTGAGGGTTGATCTCATTGAACAAAGCTAGCGGAATCAAAGGTAAGAAACTGCACCCAGTTATGTGTTGAAGATGGGACTACGAGCTCCTTATATCTGTATAATGTCATAGATGGTATTATGCCATGGGACATGTGATAATTGGCCTAAGAGTGCCGAAATCAATATTTGCGCACAGGGCACGGCTCGACCACTAGTAGCTGAGGATAGCTTAATATTCACTGAGCTTGGTTTAAGAGGACCGGAGTCAGTGGGATAAATAGGGGTGTGACCTAAGGGTTTCGACCTTGATTATATGTGATTTGATTATTAATGTTAATTGATAAACTTGGTATGCTAAATGCCTGATTATATAACTGTTGTGGATTGTTGAGCATGTGGCCATGCTTATGAGTTGTTTGATTGTTGATTTGTAAATTGACTGCTTAATGGTTATGCTCTGTTATCTGGTTTCTTGCTTGGCCTCAGTTCACAGGTGCTACGTGGTGCAGGTAAAGGCAAGGGCATGGTGGACCAGTCCTGAGTTGGAGAGCTTTGGAGTTGAATGTACATAGTCAGCTGTTTGGCCGCCACGGCCGAGGAGTGATACAGGACGGGAAAAGCCTAAATGTCTGTTAGCCCTTAGAGAGGCTAGTAGTTGTACTTTTGTTTTGAATTTTTTGTAAACTATCTTTTAAACGTTATTACTTTTGGGATCTCGTGTACTAAAATGTTCAAATGTATGAAAAGCAACTTTTATGACCAAAATATTTTAACCCTAGCTCAATTATAGTTTCAGTAACACGTTTTTAATTAAATGACTTGATTAGCATGTCTTGCACCTTCATAAACACACAGTGTAACGGTCTTGGCTAACTAGGGCGTTACACAATATAGCACAAAAGTTAAGGGCCAAAGGAATTTTTTCTTATCTAACTCATAAATATATACAATCATTTCTCAGTATATGAGAACACATATATGAAAAGATAAGTGCAACTATTAACCTTAAACATGGTACTGAAGTGATTATTATGGAAAAAGACACACAACTCGTGCTCTTTAAGATCCTCTTGTAAGAAAAAAAATATGCATAAACATTTTTTTATTATTAAAAAAGGTAAATTAAAAAAGGAAAAGGTTGGGAACTTCTTGGAACCCAACCCAGAAAAACAGTGGAACTCGTGCCCTCTCCATCTCCGTCGATCGCTTGTAGCCGCAACCTGAAGTCTCGACTGCCTGGTTCCCGGCCCTCTCCACCTCCGTCGCCTAGAGCCTCGACAGCTTGGAGTTTTGCCTGCAAATGGAGCTGCCTTGTAACACCCTAATTTCTCATCAATTATCGAGAACACAACGTTGGGTCATAATCGTAAATGTTGCTTTTTTATTGAATAAAAACTTAAAAATAAATACATGGCCATGGTTTTACAAAAAATAACATAATTGTCTTTAACATAAAAATGAGCAACATTTAAATAAATTTTTTAAAAAAAAATAACATGCTTTAATAAATAAATAAAATAGTCCCGCTAGATCTTCCTCGACTATATGGTCCCCAACAAATACATCAAGAAACTCTTAGGTCCCACTCGCCACCGGCCTTTTTATCCTTAATTGCCTAAAATAATAACATCATAAGGAATGAGCTTTTAAGCCCATTAAGGAAAATACAAACAAGAGCAAGTCATGTAATCAAACATTACATAAATTCGCAAAAGTCATACCAACACAAACCTCTAGATCATATCATAACTTAAGTCATAATTCTAAATCAAAATCTAAGTCATAAATCATAAATCATACTCTAAGTCATAAGTCATAGGTCATAACGCATAAGTCATATATCATAGGTCATAAATAAAAACTATAGGTCATATATCTTAAATCATAACTAAAATAACAAGTTAGATATAATAAAAAAATAAGTGTTTATACAGAGGTGGCAATTAAGCCCCAGACAAAAGTCTGTCATACACCGGACATAGGTCCATCATACACCGGACATAGGTCCGTCATAAAGTTTTGGCAACCGAGCATACCGGACATAGTCCATCATACATCATTGGACACCTTAGGTCAAGACACACTTACCCCTTTATTGTACCTGAAAAGTTAGATCATACAAACATAAACCATATCATAACTAGATCATAATACTAAACTACCTAATTTTCCTTACCAAAAACCGGAATATTGGAGACAAGAGCAGGAATGGAATTCCTAAAACCAAACATAGAGAATGGTGAGTTTCTAAAGAAAGGAGATGAAAAGAACACTAAACCATCAAATAAGAATCTTACTGAGAAGATCGTTAAATTAAGAACTTATACACCTAACCATCAAAATCATAAACAGAAGTTCGGATCTAAAAGAAACTTAAGGAAATCTAAGGAATCATAAAGAATATAGCTTATGAATAGTATTACCTTGGATAAACTAGAACTATTCTATACCTCGATATCGAAATCACACTATATCTCCCTACCCAAGTGTTTACCAAGCTTAAGATGATAAAGCTTTTATCCCAAAACCCATGTGTATCTCTCTATAGAAATCCTAGCAGTTTGAAGCCTCTGAACACAACTTGAAGAATGAAAAAAATGGCTGAGCACTAGGTCCTATTTATATAGTTTGAGGAGTGAAACTATCCTATTAAAAAAAACACTTAAATCCTTAAATAAGCATGATTATGACAAGTGTCATGCTCTTAATAGTTCTGGAAGGTTCTAGAGTTTCTAGATCTTTCTTTTATTTAAACTTAGATCCTTAAATAAACATGATTATGACAAGTGTCATGCTCTTAATTGTTCTGGAAGGTTATAGAGTTTCTAGATCTTCCTTTTATTTAAAAATGTTTAAATCCTTAAATAAACATGATTATGACAAGTGTCATGCTCTTAATGGTTCTGGAAGATTCTAGAGTTTCTAGAACTTTCTTTTATTTAAACTATAATTAAATCCTTAAATTAACATGATTATGATAAATATCATGCTCTTAATGGTTCTGGAAGATTCTAGAGTTTATAGATACTTCTATTATTAAACTATTCATTTAAAATGCTTAAATCCTCAAATAAACAAGATTGTGACAAGTGTCATGCTCTTAAAATTCTATCTAAACCTTAGGTAATAATAAATAATATTCTATGTCCAATAATATTAATCAAACCTTATGTTATAATAAATATTTCTAAACTATAGGTTAAACTTATAAAATCCATAACTATTGCTATGAGTATCCAACTGAGTCCTGGCTTGAACCAATATCTGTTAAAACTAACATACTATAAGGTATTACTATCTACTACTACTGCTATCTAACTAAGTAAAATTCTGGGACACTACAATTCTCCCCTACTTAAAAGAACTTCGTCCTCAAAATTTACTTATCAAACATCTCGGGATACCGCTCCCTTATATATTCCTCCAATTCCCATGTGGCCTCTCTTTCCGTGCTATTGTTCCACAAGATTTTAACCATAGGGACACTTTTGGACCTTAACTCCTTAGTTCCCCGTTCTAGAATGTGTACTGGTCGTTCTTCATAACTGAAATCTTGTTTTAACTCTAGAGCCTTGTAATTGAGCACATGAGATGGATCTGATATGTACTTTCTCAATATTGATACATGAAAAACGTTATGCATTTCGGCTAATGATGGTGGTAAAGCCAACCGATAAGCTACATGCCTTACTTTGTCCAATATCTCAAAAGGACCTATAAACCTAGGGCTTAACTTTCTTTTCTTTCCAAAACACATAATCCCCTTCATCGGGGAAACCTTGAGAAAAACATGATTGCCTACAGAAAACTCAACAGTCTGTCTCTTAGCATTAGCATAGCTCTTCTGGCAACTTTGAGCGGCAATCATTCATTGTCTTATCTTTGCTACTGCCTCAGTTGCTTCTCTTACAGCCTCAGGTCCTAAATATCATCTTTTACAAACCTCATCCCAATGAAGTGGTGATCGACATTTCCATCCATATAGCATCTCACAAGGTGCCATGCCTATCGTCGCTTGATAACTAATATTGTAAGAGAATTCTATCAATGGAAGATACTTGCTCCATGATCCTAAGAATTCTAATGCACTTGCTCTCAGCATATCTTCTAATATTTGTATGGTACGTTCTGACTAACCATCGGTTTGAGGGTGAAATGTCGTACTTAGTTTTAACTTAGTGCACATTGCACGATGTAGACCTTCCCAGAACTTTAGTGTGAAAACCAATCCTCTATCGGAGACTATCGTCTTTGGAACTCCATGTAGTCTCACTATCTCCGCCACGTAAAGCTCTGCGTACTGCTAAGCACTATAAACTGTTCTTACTGGCAAGAAGTGAGCAGATTTTGTGAGTCTATCTACTATCACCCAAATAGAGTCATGCTTCTTGGTGGTCCTTGGTAACCCCGTCACGAAGTCCATCGCTATATCTTCCCATTTCCATTCGGGAATCTCTAATGGTTGCAAAGTTCCAGCGGGTCTCTGATGTTCGGCCTTAACTTGTTGACACGTAAGGCATTTTGCTACAAACACTGTTATGTCTTTCTTCATCCCCGACCACCAATACATTGTCTTGACATCATTGTACATCTTGGTCAACCCCGGGTGAAGTAAATATGGAGTAGTGTGCGCTTCCTTCATAATACTTTCTCTTAATTCACCACTTTTGGGCACACATACGTGGTTCCTATATCGTAGCATGCCTTCTTTTTTCAAGGAGAAATCAACATTTTATGAACTTTGCAATGCTGCCTTCATCTTAAGAAGAGAATCATCTATTTTTTGTTTCTCCTTTATTTCCTCCATTAGAGTTGACTTGATTGTGAGGTTAGCTAGTTGTCCATTTATCAGCTCAATTTCGGACCCCTTAATAAGTGTTGAGCTATCCCCTTAAGGATTGACAAGGTTCCGTAACTCCGCCTACTAAGTGCGTCTGCCACGACATTAGCCTTTCCCGGATGATACAAGATCTCACAATCATAGTCCTTTACTAACTCCAGCCACCGTTGTGGAACTCTTGGGTTTGGGCCAGTCCTTTACTGCTTTGATCTTGGCTGGATCTACTTCCACGCCATTTTTAGACACAATGTGTCCTAAAAATGCCACTTTCTCTAGCCAGAATTTGCATTTCCTAAACTTAGCGTATAACAGATGAATTTTGAGTAGTCCCATCGTCAGTCATAGGTGCTCTTCATGCTCAGCTTTCGTCTTTGAGTAGATCAATATGTCGTCTATAAACACCACAACGAACTTACCCAAATAGTCCTTATCTTTTTATTGTAATCTCTAGTACTCATGTTGACGATATTGTTTTCTTTTCTTTTTTTGTGGGTTTCGAACCCCTAGAGGTCGGTTGAGGTGGTGAATATTTTGTGTTCTTGATTTTACAAATCAAGAGACACTACAACAATTTTTAGTATATATTACAGTAAAAAATGACACAAATTTAAGAGTTTTATTAATAGATAATAAAAAAACACATGGATCCCACCATATTTTTATAGAGACACGGATGAAAATTATTTGGCGCCATATGAAATATAACTAGGCACCAAGTGAAAATAACAGAGACACGGAATTTCTCTAATTTCTCTCAACCTCCATTGAATCCCTAAACCTAATTTCTTGTTTTGTCTCTCTGCCTCTCTTTCTTACACTCAGCTTCTACACAAGCACATTTCTACACTAATTTCTGGTTTCGTCTCGTCTATCTCTACCTCACGCGAGTCGCTAGAGCACACGATGTCGGTGAAAGCTTCCAGAGGACACAACGGCGGTGAATTTTCTGGTTTTGTCTCGTCTATCTCTGCCTCACATAACGATTCTCCCCTACTTGAAGCAAGAACATCTCTGTGAGGTGAATTTTTTTTTTATACAGATTTCATATAATCAATATATAAATATATATTTATGTGTATATGTATTTATAATGTGTTTGATGGTTTTGTGATGTCCCTCCCTGCATCTACTCTCTCATTCACTCTCTTTCTCATTCTGTCTTGCAAGTGACAGGCTTGGCGTCGACAGTGACACTATTCGGAAGATGGGCATTAGTAGTTATACTCGAAAGCTGGGCATTTAGTATCACTTTGCAAAAATGTGTCCGAAAATTAATTTGTTGTTTTTAAAAACCACAGGACAAGAGTATAGAAGAGAGAAAATTTAGGGGAAAACCTATAATTCTGAATCTTGACATGTGGGGTTAGAGGCGTAAAATTGGGGGAGTTGTCATTGGGTGGGGTGGGGGTTAACTGTGAAAAAGTTGTTGTTGTCACTGAATGAGCTTGAGTATGTTTTTGTGATGGAAGTGAAGCTAAGGTAGAGACCAGAAATGGGTTCAGTAGTTCCATACTCCAAAACCATTAAATAAGTCATACATAATCTTATTAGATCTCGTTTTAGTGGCTAATCATATTGGTTTTTGTGCTTAATATTAAAATATAATATTAAAACACAAATTTTGATAGCATCTATTAATGTATAACTTTTTTTTTGGTAGTGTCCATATCTAGTCCGAAAAGCCGTCTTTGGGATATCTTCTTCTCGTACTCTTAGCTGATGATACCCCGATCGCAAGTTTATCTTTGAGAATACCGTAGATCCTTGTAGTTGATCAAAAAGATCGTCTATTCGAGGCATAGGGTATTTATTCTTGATCGTCACTTTATTCAGTTCTCGATAGTCGATTCACATCCTCATACTCCCGTCTTTCTTTTTGACAAAAGGCACCGGTGCTCCCCAAGGCGAATAGCTTGGTCGGATGAAACCCTTGTCTAATAACTCCTGCAGTTGTATCTTTAACTCCTTTAACTCGGTTGGCGCCATTCTATAGGGAGCTTTTGAGATTGGTGCCATCTCAGGTGCTAATTCAATTTCAAACTCGATTTCCCTACTCGGAGGTAACTTTTTTTAATGTGTCCTTCATCTCCACAATTTAAAAAACCTTTCGTCTTATATCGACATTCTCCTGAATGCTTCCTTTTGCAGATAGGGCACTGGGGATATTCCACGTAAGGCTTCTTATTCCTGTTATTTTTTGATGATGTCTTATTCTTATTGTCGACTTTCTGATTTTGACCATCGTCATGTTTTCGTATGTGTTCGTTTTGGTCATTGTTATTCTTTTTGGCATTCCATTTGGCCGCACCTTCCTTCCAAATCCTTTCTTCAGCCTACTCAGCTTCCAAGGCTACCTCTAATGTCTCTGCATAAGTGGTTATCCCTCGAATGAACTTCACATCAAGGGCTATCATAGGTTTCAGTCCCTTCAAGAATCTTTGAATTCTTAGCATCTCAGTGGGTACCATGTCCATCGCGAACTTAGCTAGCCTATCAAACTTCCTGTCATACTCCGTCACAGTCGAATTCCCTTGAGTAAGCGCAATGAATCCATCCAACCTTATGGCTAGAATCGTAGGACTATAGTACTTCTTGTTGAACACTTGGATAAACTCATCCCAAGTCATCACATTCACATCTCTAGTCTGCTTTACTATATCCCGCTAGATGCGGGCTTCCTTCTTTAGAAAGCTTGAAGCGCATGAGAGTCCATCTTCGTTTCCCGGCCACATGTGTTCTAGTATGGACTCCACCGATCGAAGCCATTCTTTTGCTTCTATTGGGTCTGACCTGCCATTGAAGTTCGATGGTTGTTGCTTCCTAAAGCATTCATATACCGCCTTGTAGCGAGGTTCTGCCAACTGTAGCAATTGAGCTAGAGGAACGACTCACTGCACCACTTGTTGTTGTTGCCCGGAGTTTATTTGGAATTCTTCTTCCCTTCTCCTTAGCTCTGCCTTAAGACAGGCATTTTCTCTTTCCAATTTTTCTCGAGTAGCAGCAGCTGCCGGCTCTTCCACTACATTGGGTGCCTCTGACACTTCTGGGGCTGTTGGAAATTCTTCATATGTAGGGGTGGCGGCTACTCTTCCTCCTCGCCCCCTTCCCCTTTCTCTGCCTCGGCCTTGGCCTCTACCTTGGCCATTTAGTCATTCAGATCTTCTTGGTTCCTTCTCCATGTGTCTTCTTTGTTTCCCCAAAAGACAAAAGAATGGAAAAACTAAGACAAACAAAACAAAAAGAGGGTACAACTTAACCTATTGTACTATTGTCTATTAGCTCCATCTATCTATTTAAAACTACCATATTACAATTAAGTCCAACTCAGGTAAATGGGCCTTAACAATTGAATCTTCCATGGAGGAGGGCTGGGTTTAATATATTGTACCCACTACAAAGGCCCCCTAACTTCCACTTGGACCTAAAAGACAGGAATTTGAACCCTTGCTTTATTAATTGTTATTCATTTAAATTGAACCTAATCTAATAAAGCAAAGCAAATGGGCCTTCACAAATGGGCTAACCCATAAGAGAGGAATTTAAACTTTACACTTTCAATTGAATCCAAAAATTTCTTAACACTTACTAAACAATAAAATAATAAGAGAAAATAACATATTTTATAAAAAAAATAGCAACTAGTGGAAATATTCTAAAACAACATATAATAAAATTTGACGATGTGTTCTTATATGCATCTAATTCTCCACATCGGATCCATTATCATACTCAGGGTCTGATATTCTTCTTATAGCTTTAACCTTTCTAACCACACTTGAGTCCATTGGGCTAATTTATGAAAATAACACAAGAAAACATTACAAACATATTTGAAAACAATGTGTATACTTACTTGGTAACGAGTAGGTCCTTTGTAGCTATCTTGTGTATTTCGTTGGAACGTTTAGGACCAATATAGTCGTGGGCACTGATACCACCTGTAAGACCCTAATTTCTCATAGATTATCAAGAACACAACGTTGGGTCATAATCGTAAATATTGCTCTTTTATTGAATAAAAACTTAAAAATAAATACATGGCCATGGTTTCACAAAAAATAACATAATTGTCTTTAACATTAAAATGAGCAACATTTAAATAATTTTTTTTTTAAAATAACATGCTTTAATAAATAAATAAAATAGTCCCGCTTGATCTTCCTCGACTATATGGTCCCCAACGAATCATCACGAAGCTCTTATGTCCCACTCGCCACCAGTATTTTTATCCTTAATTGCTTGAAATAATAACATCATAAGGAGTGAGCTTCTAAGCCTAGTAAGGAAAATACAAACAAGAGTTATTCATATAATCAAACATAACATAAATTCAAAAAAGTCATACCAACACAAACCTATAGATCATATCATAACTTAAGTCATAATTATAAATCATAATTTAAGTCATAAATCATAAATCATACTCTAAGTTATAAATCATAGGTCATAAGTCATAAATCATAACTATAGGTCATAGATCATAAATCATAACTAAAATAACAAGTCAGATATAATAAAAAAGTAAGTGTTTATACAGCGGTGGCAATTAAGCCTCGGACAAAACTCCTTCATACACCAGACATAGGTTCGTCATACACCGGACATAGGTCCGTCATAAAATTTTGGCAACTGAGCCTACCGGACATAGTCCATCATACATCATTGGACACCTTAGGTCCAGACACACTTACCCCTTTATTGTACCTGAAATATTAGATCATACAAACATAAACCATATCATAACTAGATCATATGCTAAACTACCTAATTTTCCTTACCAAAAACTGGAATATTGGAGACAAGAGCAGGATTGGAATACTGAAAACCAAACATAAAGAATGGTGAGTTTCTAAAGAAAATAGATGAAAAGAAAACTAAACCATTAAAGAAGAATCTTACCAAGAAGATCCTTAAATTAAGAACTTAAACACCTAACCATCAAAATCATAAACAGAAGTTAGGATCTGAAAGAAACTTAAGGAAAACTAAGGAATCATAAAGAATATAGCTTATGAATAGTATTACCTTGGATAAACTAGAACTATTCTACACCTCGATATCGAAATAACACTATATCTCCCTACCCAAGTGTTTACCAAGCTTAAGATGATAAAGCTTTTATCCCAAAACCCAAGTGTATCTCTCTATAGAAATCCTAGCAGCTTGAAGCCTCTAAACACAGCTTGAAGAATGAAAAAATGGCTGAGCAGTAGGTCTTATTTATAGAGTTTGAGGATTGAAACTATCCTATTAAAAAAAACACTTAAATCCTTAAATAAGCATGATTATGACAAGTGTCATGCTCTTAATGGTTCTGGAAGGTTCTAGAGTTTCTAGATCTTTCTTTTATTTAAACTTAAATCCTTAAATAAATATGATTATGACAAGTGTCATGTTCTTAATGGTTCTAGAAGGTTCTAGAGTTTCTAGATCTTCCTTTTATTTAAAAATGTTTAAATTCTTAAATAAACATGATTATGACAAGTGTCATTCTCTTAATGGTTCTGGAAGATTCTAGAGTTTCTAGAACGTTCTTTTATTTAAACTATAATTAAATCCTTAAATTAACATGATTATGACAAGTGTCATGCTCTTAATGGTTCTGGAAGATTCTAGAGTTTATAGATACTTCTATTATTAAACTATTAATTTAAAATGCTTAAATCCTCAAATAAACAAGATTGTGACAAGTGTCATGCTCTTAAAATTCTATCTAAACCTTAGGTTATAATAAATAATATTCTATGTCCAATTATATTAATAAAATATTATGTTATAAATAATATTTCTAAACTATCGGTTAAACTTATAAAATCCATAACTATTGCTATGAGTATCCAACTGAGTCTCGGCTTGAACCAATGTCCGCTAAAACTAACATACTATATGATATTACTATCTACTACTACTATTATCTAACTAAGTAAAATTTTGGGACGCTACATGCCTCTGCCTGGTAGTGGTCAAGACTCAATCAAGAGTGTATAGGAGAGATGGTAGAGAGAGACAGAGGTAGGCAGCAACACATATTTAGGGTTAGGCTAGAGAGATATTAGTAAATCAAAATATATATTATATATGTATAATTTTTTTTAATATTGCATTAGGCCGCCCTGGGTTGGGTCAAATGGGTTAGGATTTGTTTGGGTCGCAGCCAACCCATTCAAATGCGGGTTGTATATAAAATGGCCGAATCAGATTTCAACTGCTCAAATTCGGCCTCTTCGACCCATTTTGAGAGTTGGGTTGGCTAGTTTGGTCGGCTCAATGACATTAATGCCCATCCCTACCCACCATGACAAAAAAAAAGATATATTACTCGGTGCATGGTTCTCATAATTGCTAGATTACCGAATAAAAAATGTAAATTGGACCACTCAGTTTTCTTATTTGAATTTAAAAAAAAATATATATTCTCTAACAAAATTAAGAATGAAAATCATTTTATTCGGTGTGCTACAAAATTATATATTTACTACCAAGATCGAATATAATTAATTAACAAGTATAACACCCCTAATTGTCCATCTCTAATACAATACTAATTTTATTTTAATAATAACTTGATAGATTATATAATCTGAGTGAAAATACAATGGGTCTTTATTTAAAATAGATCCAGAGTTTGGATCCAATGTTCAAAAAAAAAAGAGAATTTGATGCAGTCTTAAAAATAAGTAAGTGCGTCCACCTCATAATTATCATAATGAAAGACTCTAAGACACTATGGCACTCAAGAAAGTTTCTTCGTTCAGTGGCTTCTTGTAGCATCCATACATACTTATGGAAAACTGACTCAACTCACCATGCATGCCGAACAAGTCTACCTGCAAGGGAGAAAGTAATGGGGTGAGCTAAAAGCCTAGTAAGGAAGTACAAACAAAACATACAAGCATAAGCGACATATCTCATACATTCTTAACATACTTTTCTTAAAGCAATCACTATCAACATAAATCATAATCATAAACATGAGACTATTTGCACATAAGTATAATCGTACATTATAAGATCATAATCATAAACATAAAAACATTTGCAACATAAACATAAGCATAAGCATTCAACATAAGATCATAAGTATAAGCATCCAACATAAGATCAAGGTTCCACTATTGTGTAGTGATCAACACATAAGCATACAACATAAGATCATGGTTCCCATATTGTCCAATGATCCACAGATAAACCTACAACATAAGAACATGGCTCCCTTATTGTCCAATGATCAAATGTGACTCTCTTTTTTGTCAATTCCATGGCACCCCTATTGTCAATGATTTTATGTCGCACCCATATTGTTCAAAATCACAGACACGTCTGCCTTTAGAATGTTGCAACACTAGGTTAAGCAAACACAAACAATTCCATATATATATATATTCATAACTAGAGTCCATTTAGAAACAAAACAGAAATCTAGCTAACTTCCTTACCTCAGGTCCAAGCACAAATATTATTTATTATAGCCTAAGATTCAAGTAGAATAATTAAGAATGTGACATTTGTCACATGTATATTTATTAACGATTTAAGGATTTTAGATGAATAAAAATGATCAAGGATAAGCCTAGGAAGTCTAGAACCTTCCCTCAGATGCTTGGATCTCGTATTACTCAGTCAAAGTGATTTAAACAACTTTAAGTGTGCTTAAAATGTGCAAAAATATGGTTTAATACATAAGCGTAAGTCAGTTTATCACAGCTATAGGGGGTGATATATCGCCTATGCTAATACGGAAAAACACGTCATCTTTGGATGAACGAAACCACAGACCCTTGCATAAACAGGACAGGTGATATATCGCCTATAGTGGGCGAGATATCGACTGTGCGTGCCTGGTTTGAATTTTTGTGAAATCTGAAGGAAGAATCAATCCACAATAGCTTGGACTTGTTCTTGAACGATTTTGACTGAGTTGTAGGCATTTCTTGAGCGGAAAGTGCCATTTTTATTCATTTTAATGGGAGTTAGTTTCACTCCCTGAACTCTATAAATAGGACCCTTCACTCCGTCATTTGCATCATCTTTCAAACACTTCTTAGAGCCTCCAAGCAGCCATTTTCGTTCTAGAAATAAACACTAGGGTTTTGGTGTTAAAGCTTTCAAATCTAAGGTTTTCAAAACACTTGGCAAGTAAGTTATAGTATGATTTCAATGTTTGAGGTATAGATCAAAGCTCTAGCTATCTAAGGTACTCTTAATCCTCCGATCTAGTCTATTTCTACTCTTCTTATTCTTTTCCTTCATTTCAAATCATAATTCATTATAATGAATTTTTGTTAGGTTTTCGATTTCTCTGAAACTTGAGATTTTCGGTAAGTCTTTATTTTGATGGTTTAGATATTCTCTTCATCTTCTTTTCTCTAGGAAAATTATGTATTTTAATGTTGGTTTTAGGTGTTTCTGATCCCGCACTAGTCTCCAATATCTCGATTTTGGTGAGGAAAATAAGTTATATTTTATGTGCTATGTGTTTGTATGTTTTATTTATGTCTTTAGTCACTTGGGAAATGTGGTTGCTTAGATAGCAAATCCCGAGATTTTTATTGTTATCGTAGACTATAGTTGTCTCTAAACCTACCTCTAAAATAGTAGTTAAGAGGACTATAGCAGTTTTTATCACATAGTACAATAATGAGTTATTGGCCATTAATATTGAAGTTTATTTTATGTTTTATGTTTTAGTAGTTTTTCCTTACTGGGCATTAGGCTTATTCCTTTTTATTTAGATTGTGCAGGTAAATGAACATGGAAGGCGGGATGGATCCGAGGCGACTTTGGCTTGTGTATTGGGTGAGAGACTACAGGAATGAACCGATGGGATCGATCAAGGATGACGTTGTTTTTGAGTCATTTTTAATATTGTCTTAAGAATTTCCGAACTTAGTACTTTGAATATTAAAATAAAATTTTTTTTCTTTTAATTATATTATGTATGAACAATGGGATCCCGTATTTTCATTGGATTTTCTATGTATTAATAATAAAGTTTTGATTATTTCGTGTATATATCCAAAATATAGTAGTTATGTCTTAGTAATTTTAATGGTCTGAGGTTTTAAATTAGTCGGGTCTTTATAGTTGGTATCAGAGCCACGGTTCATATGCGTAAAGTTCTCCTTGATACACACTCAAAAGCTCCGGATCTAACCGTGCAGCGCACCAATTTTTTTATTTTATTGTATTAATTTTGTGCTTTGTTTTATTTAATTGTTAAGGGTTATGAATAATTTTTTTTATTTGGTAGAAATTGTGTGAATTTAATTGTTAATTGTTTTATTTATTTATTAATTTATTTTTTGAATAAATGAGCTCTGATTGATTGTACCAAGGTGCATGGTATGTAGAGATGCACCTTAGTAATTAAGTGTGGGTATGTGCATGGTGCACATGTAGTAGAATTTTATACACACCTTTATTTCCTTTTATTAGAGTTATTTTATTTAATTAAAAAAAAGAAAATAAATAAAATAAAGAAGAGAGAAAGGCATAGGGGCGTGGGAAGGATTTGTTTCCTATTTTGTGGCAATTTGATGATGCAAAAATAGATGATGGCTAGATAATTGGTTTTTTCTTCTTTTAATTAAAATTTCAATCCCTTTATTTAAGAAATTAGAATAAACAAAATTAATAGAAATTAGAAAGAGGAAACTTCCCATTCCCATTAGGCTAGTTTTCTCTAGGGTTAGATAAAAGGGAAATAAAGAAAATCGAAGAGCATATTGCTCCTTGGGCTGGCATGCAAGAGAGGAGAGAGAGAGAGGAGGCACGAGAACTAGAGAGAGAGAGAAAAGAGAAAGGAGGAGAAGAGAAGAAGAGAACCTTGAAGTCATAGGTGAGTGTCTTGATGTTTAGTGAATTGAATCCTCTCCTCTATATCCTCATCTTTTTATTGTAATCTCTAGTACTCATGTTGATGATATTGTTTTTTTTTCTTTTTTTGTGGGTTTCGAATCCCTAGAGGTTGGTTGAGGTGGTGAATATTTTGTGTTCTTGATTTTACAAATCAAGAGACACTACAACAATTTTTAGTATATATTACAGTAAAAAATGACACAAATTTAAGAGTTTTATTAATAGATAATTAAAAAAACACGGATCCCACCATATTTTTATAGAGACACGGATGAAAATTATTTAGCGCCATATGAAATATAACTAGGCGCCAAGTAAAAATAACAGAGACACGGAATTTCTCTAATTTCTCTCAGCCTCCATTGAATCCCTAAACCTAATTTCTTGTTTTTTCTCTCAGCCTCTCTTTCTTACACTCAGCTTCTACACAACCACATTTCTACACTAATTTCTGGTTTCGTCTCGTCTATCTCTACCTCACACAAGTCGCTAGAGCACACGATGTCGGTGCAAGCTTCTGGAGGACACAACGGCGGTGAATTTTCTGGTTTTGTCTCGTCTATCTCTGCCTCACACAACGATTCTCCCCTACTTGAAGCACGAACATCTCTGTGAGGTGATTTTTTTTTTATACGGATTTCATATAATCAATATTTAAATATATATTTATGTGTATATGTATTTATAATGTGTTTGATGGTTTTGTGATGTCCCTCCTTGCATCTACTCTCTCATTCACTGTCTTTCATTTTCTTTCTCTCTTTCTCATTCTGTCTTGCAAGTGATAGGCTTGGCGTCGACAGTGACATTATTCGGAAGTTGGGCATCAGTAGTTATACTCGGAAGGTGGGCATTTAGTATCACTTTGCAAAAATGTGTCCGAAAATTAATTTGTTGTTTTTAAAAACCACAGGACAAGAGTATAGAAGAGAGAAAATTTAGGGGAAAACCTATAATTCTGAATCTTGACATGTGGGGTTAGAGGCGTAAAATTGGGGGAGTCGTCGTTGGGTGGGGTGGGGGTTAACTGCGAAAAAGTTGTTGTTGTCACTGAATGAGCTTGAGTATGTTTACGTGATGGAAGTGAAGCTAAGGCAGAGACCAGAAATGGGTTCGGTAGTTCCATACTCCAAAACCATTAAATAAGTCATATATAATCTTATTTGATCTCGTTTTAGTGGCTAATCATATTGGCTTTTGTGCTTAATGTTAAAATATAATATTAAAACACAAATTTTGATAGCTTCTATTAATGTATAACTTTTTTTTTGTAGAGAATTGTCTGAATGTCCAACCCTTGTTAATAGCCTTAAGCATAATGGTTTTCTCAGCCAATATATCACTTGAAACCAATATCACATGCCCATTTTTATCTCTAACTATATGTGAATTAACTAAGAACTTCAATTTTTTACCATCAAACATTTATTTCTTTATTTAAATTAAAGGTAAACCTTCTAGGGTTGTTATATACCCTAGGGGATAATGATGAATTTTCACACATGTAGTGAGAAATTAGGCTAAGTATGGTCATTGTCGTGTGTGTGGTATCACTAGATGTTATGAGTTGAAACTAAAAACACATTTTTTTTGCTGATATGCATATGTATATGTATATGTATATGTATATATAAAAGTAGACTATGTTTTGTTGATATGCAGAAATGGAGATTCCATATTCAGGAGATGTCTGAGGGTCAATACTCAGCCGAGCACTACTTGGTTCATGCCATCAAAAGGTATGAGAAGTTGTATGAATTCAAATCTTTTTCTTTGTTGAACAAGTCTCTAGGCGGCTTTCTAAGAATTTTTATGTATTATTAACTGGTTTTTGCAGGCATTGTTAAAGAAAGGTGCAAAGTATGTTGTGGTTATTTTCTACCTAACGTGGTTGTGTAGAAAATTAGAAATCTCAAATTGAATATTTTAATTTATTATAATGCACTTAGTATTTTTTTATTTCATAATTGGTTTTCAGGTATTCTGTGTGTAGGAAAAAAACATTAATAAGTTTTCTTATCAGATAATTATGATCCTCTTCTCACATAATTGTAACATTAATTTCTTGCTGATCATTTGAGCTAGTTGGCTATGTTTTCTCTATACTCTTTCTCTATGTAAATTAAATAATTCATGGTTAGATTGTATAAATAAATAAATAAATAAATTAGTTTGAGCATGATAATAACTATATGGTTTACTACATGTTTGATAAAAATTGCAAGTAGCACACACATGTTAATCCATGAAACTCATTCTATGTCTCTATTCATGTAATTTTTATTTTGATCGTATAAGCATCTTGTTCTTTCAATATGAGATAATTGTGACATGACTTTTTGGTTTATTGGTTTAGGACTCTTGCAGAAATTCAGAAAAGAAGACAAGCAATTTTAGGGAACTGAGGCATTTATAAAGGGATCTCATATTTTCATCTCAGCTAGGTTTGGTTCATTTGGCTATTTTTTTCACTTTCAAGGTATTCATTATTGTAGAGAATATGCTCAAGATAGAACAAACTTTCATGGATTTATCATTTCCCTTATTAGTATTGATAATAAATCTGAATTTTTTCTTCCTTTTAAATTTGAATACAAACTATTTTTGGTTTTTTGTTCTTTCTATGTGTGTTATGTCTGCTTTTCTTTTTATTGTTGGTTTTATTTCAAACTATTGCATTATTTTTGGCCTTCACTATTAGTTTTTCTGCTGCTTTTGCTGCCTCTTGTCGTTGTATTTAAGAGTTTTGTTGTTCTTTTTCTTTTTTCAGCTCTAGTTTCCAAGGACTCTGTCGTGGGTTTGGATAGTTTCTTGGTTGTAAGAGTTGTAATTTATTTTTAATGATGACTCCTAATTAAAGGTCGAATGATGTTGATAGTTTATTAATTGGTATGTAATTTTGTTTTCATTTTAGTGGCTTCATTAGATTTCATATTAGAAGGAAACTTAATTTACAACAGTTTGCAAGAAGTATGTTCTCTTTTATTTTTGTTAAAATATTTTGCAAATGTTAGAGAAGTTTGAATATCTTAGATATTCATCCATAGTGAAGTAGGTCCTGAGATTATTATTATTGTGTGTTGCGGTGAAGTAGGTTCTGAGAAATTTGTGTGTTGCGGCGAGATAAGGAAGAAAACTTGTGTGTTGTTTGAAAATTTTTAATTGATAATGGTAGATGGTTGGTTAATAAATATGACTGGAATGTTTTCTGATTTTATATAGAACCGAGGCATTTTCCTCAACTGAGGCAAAACACAGGTATAGTATTTTACTCCTAAGTCGAGTCTTTTAAACCCTAAAATTCATATAGTATTGCAAACATTTTTAAACCAAAATTTATAAAAAAAAAAACAAATTTTGGAAGAAAAAAAGAGGTACCATTAAAATTTATCTTTCTTGAGTTCTCTTAAGTATCTAATATTAAACATACAAAGCATTATTTCTTTAGTGGAGAGCTACCCTACTTTTGAAATATGAATTTAAGAGGAAAATCTTCCCATGTGTACTTGAGCTAAGCAACCATAAACAAAGTAAAGATATCAATGATGTGTAGGCCATAATATTGCTGTAAGAGTCTTATCGTGAAGAAAAAAAATGGTCGGTGCATGGTTTGATGGTAGAGGATTAGTTAGAGTGTTGTGTTAATTTAGACCTGTCTAATCCTATCTAACCATCTAATACTATTAGATAAGTAATACATGGTTTCCATCCTTTATGACAAAAGTGACTTATCATTATAATTATGTAAATTATACAAACAGTGTATGTTCTAAAATTTAGTGGGGTCTGCTATCTAGAGATACGGATTTCAAGTTCATCATCCATGTGTAGTGGGGTAAAATCAGATTTAACCAACAAGGAGCAACTCGACCTCAACAACCTGCTAGGTCCCATTTTCATGGACAAGTTCTACTCCCAGTGATGAATTTTCCATTGTTTCACTCTACAAGAAAGTTAAAAGAAAAAAACAAAAACAAATCACTACCCATTAAAGCTAAACCCCTCTTCTTTTCATTTTTTTATAAAAACGAACAAGAACAAGTGGAACAAATGAATAAACAATTAAACTAGCTCAGCTTAAATTCATTTCTCAACTCCAAAATCAAAATCAAAATCAAAATCAAAATTACGTAATTCAAAGCTCAAATTCACAAATTGACCAAAAAAAAAAAAACAGTGAATTCGGAATACAAAATTTGGTTTTGAAAATGAACAAGAACAAATGGAAATTCATTTCTCAACTCAAAATCACGTAATTTTAAAAATCAAATCATATAGTATATTTTTTTTTGATACAATTATGTATTTACCATTACATAGTCTTATCAAAAACTTTCTTTTTGTTGGTTAGAACAGGACAATTAAGTTCGTGATCATGTTGGATAAAAATTGGCTACGCTTCAATAGGTAGTAAGAATTAGGGATTTAATTAGTGCCAGCTTAGTAAAATTAGTAACTTACTATATTTGTTACTAATATATTATAAATATGAACTTGTCTTTGAATTGTAGAGCCTTGGATGAGAATAGAGCAGGCGCTAAGAATTTTGTAGAAATGACAGAAAAGCTGGCTGGTTATCCAGAAAAGTTATTTTGTCCATGCAAATTTTGTCGAAACTTAAGTCACCAATGTATTAGCATTTTGTAAGAACACTTAGTCATTTATGGGATTGATCCAACATACAAAATCTGGTTTCATCATGGGGAATAATTATCAAGAGATGATGATATAGAGACAATGGAAACCTTCAATTCTTACAACTTGTTTAGGGCTACAAATATTGATAGTTGTGATTTTGAAAGTCACATAGAAGGTCATGCTGGCACTTTTATGGAAAAAAATAGAAGATGTAGACACTCCATTATATCCACAGTGCACTAAATATACTAAGTTTATGTCAATTGTTGCATTGTATAATCTTAAAACTACTAATGGATGGTCTGACAAAAGTTTTGATGAATTGTTAAGACTTTTGAATGATATGCTTCCTTTAGATAATATGATCCCTAAGTCTATGTACGAGGTTCGAAAATTTCTTCGGTTATTTGATTTAGGATATGAAAAGATTCATGCATGTGTTAAATATTGTTGTTTGTTTAGAAAAGATAAAGAAAACTTGCAAGAATGTCCAACATGTGGAACTTCACATTGGATGTCAGATAAACTGACTAAAAAGGTTCGACATGGTGTCCCATCAAAAGTTTTAAGGTACTTTCCTATAATCCCTAGGTTGAAACGGATGTTCATGTCTAAAAGAATTTCAAAGGAGTTAAGATGGCATCACGACAATAAAAGTTGCGATGGAAAAATATGTCACCCAGTGGATTCAGCAGCATGGGAGCTAGTCAATGATAAATGGCCATCATTTTCAAATGAATAGAGAAATATTAGACTTGGCCTTTCCACAAATGGATTTAACACATTTAGTAATTTGAGTTCTAAGTATAGTGTTTGGCCTGTATTGTTGGTCATGTACAACTTACCCCCATGGTTATGCATGAAACAGGGGACTATTTTATTATCAATGTTAATTCCAGGACCTAAACAACCTGGGAATGATATTGATATATACTTAGAACCTCTCATAGAGGACTTGAAATTATTATGGAATGAAGGAGTTGATGCTCATGATGCATTGGACAATACAAATTTCAAGCTACGGGCTATTTTGATGTGGACAATCCAAGATTTTCCAGCGTACAGGAACCTTGCTATTTGTAAAAATAAGGGACGTTTCAGTTGTCCCTTATGTGGTTATGGTACTCATTCAGAGTGGCTAAAACATAGCGAGAAGTTTTCATATCGAGGTCATCGGAAATTTCTTCAAGAAAACCATCCATTTCGGAGTAAAAGAAGTTGGTTTGATGGAGAAGAAGAGCATGGAAATCCGTCAAGAATCATGAATGGGACTACAATTGCTGAACACCTTAAAGATTTTGTGAGTGTTTGGGGAAAATCCACTTCAAAGAAAAGGAAACATGATGATTCAAAAGAAATGTGGAAAAAGCGATCCATGTTTTTTCATTTACCTTAATGGAAGGTTAGCACATTCTTACTATTCCTATAAAAGATATTTGTGTAAATTATTGTCTTTGGAGGAATTTCATTAGTAATTTCTTTACTTTTTTTAGGAATTGTATGTTCGTCACACTTTGGATGTGATGCACATAGAGAAAAATGTTTGTGAAAGCATCTATAATACATTGCTAGATGTTGCTGGAAAAAGTAAAGATGGACTAAAAGCTTGCTTGGATTTGCAACATATGGGTATTAGGAGTGCATTACACCCACAAGAAAAGGGGACTAGAACCTATCTTCCTACAACTTTACACACACTATCAAAGCTTGAGAAAGAATTATTTTTTAAAAGGTTGTTCTCATTGAAAGTACCTGATGGATATAGCTCAAATATTCGAAATTGTGTTTCAATTGAACAATGCAAGCTCATGGGCCTTAAGTCACATGATTGCCACATTTTGATGCAACAATTACTACTGGTGGCTATAAAAGGATCGATGCCAATGGGTCCAAGAGATGCTATAATAAGATTATGCATGTTCTTTAATCGAATATGTCAACGTGTACTTGATAGAGAAAGCATAATGGCATTAGAAAATGATGTTATTGAAACTTTATTCTTACTAGAGAGATTCTTTCCACCATCATTTTTTGATGTCATGATTCACTTAGTGGTTCATGTCGGACGAGAAACACGACTATGTGGACCAATCCAATTTCGATGGATGTATACATTTGAGAGGTGAATAACTAAAACTTAAATGTTTTGTTTATTCTTATTAGTTTACGTGGACATTATATTAATGATGAGAAATTGTGTGATTAATAGACACATGAAGTCATTGAAAGATTATGTCAAAAATCGAGCAAGGCCTGAAGGTTGTATTGCGGAGTGTTATCTTGCAGATGAGTGTGTGAGCTTTTGTAATGAATTCACTGACCATTCAATTGAACTAAAAACAAAAGAAGGTCAAAATGAAGAGTGGTCAAATGATGTGATACTTGAAGGTCGTCCAATTTCTAGGAGGAAATAAATTATATTGAAAGATGAGTTGTTAGAAATTGCACATCGATACATTATGTTAAATACATATGTTGTGGAGCCTTTTCTAGAGTAAGTGTGTGATATTAGAAATTATTATTTTTTATATTAAAAATGTAGTAATACTAACTCATTGGTCCTATAAATTAGGATTCACTTGGATGAGTTTAAAAAAACAAACAAAATATATGAGAGAAATAGTGGATTACTTTGGAAGAAACATATACAAACTTTTTAGATACATGAAGGAAAAGGTAAATTATTTGCAAACTAACTGGTTCATATCAATTGTTTTAAATATCATTCAAAAAATTAACAATGTCATACTATTATTTTTATAGGTTCCTATGCATTCCTCAAGTTGTGATGAAACTGATTTGTTGAAATGGCTAGCATATGGACCCAGAAAACATGCTGCTTCTTACACTGGATATATTATCAATGGTCAAAGATTCCATATACATGACATTGAGAAGTCCACACAGAATAGTGGTGTCTGAATTGAAACAACAACTATGTGTAGATCTAGTGCCAAAGATGTATCTCAAGTTCCTAATTTAGTTTCATACTATGGGATTATATGGGAGATAATCTTGTTAGATTACTACATAGTTCAGATTCCAATTTTTGAATGTGATTGGAAAAATGTCCCTAACGGTGTTAGGGTGGAGGATAGTCTTACTTTAGTTAATCTACACCAAAGTCAATGGTCTGCTGGTAGAGACCCTTTTATTTTAGCCTAACAAGCTAAACATGTCTTCTACTTAAGAGAACATGATTCTTCCAATCGGTATGTGGTGATTAAGGCACCCCCTATAGGTTTTTATGACATGGAAAATTATGATGAGCAAGAATTGATGCCTATAATGTCTGAAGTTACTGAATCTAGGTTATATAATGTAGTGGAAGATGATCAATATGTTAGAGATGACTATGAGGGTATATTAGTTTGATTATTGTTGTGTTTTTTGTAAATTGTAGAAGATGTTGCACTTGACATTTAAAGTTGTAATCAATGGAAATTTCAGTTTATACTCCAGCTCATCAATTGGTTGTTTCCGAGTTATTTTTTTTGTTGCCAAGAATGATAGTGTTTATTTTTGTCATACACTTAGAATTTTTATTTCTTTGCTGCCAAGAATGACTGTTTATTTCTTTTTTTCTGACTTTTATTATAAGTTTTTTTTTGTGATAATTGATAATATGTTGCTGTTATATATGATGATCTTTTGTGACTCATCAAAATTCATACTAATTATAGAAACAGTTGATCAGAAACTAGTAAAAGAATTTGCCAAGTACAAGATATGCCACCTCCATCTACAAAAGGAAAGAGACCAAAGCACATACCTATAGGAAAATTACCTAAACACTTCAATGAAAAGAGGAAGAGTTCTAGACTAAATTTGAAAATGGATAAGGTTGTTGAAGAGACATATACTAAGGATGTGTCTCCAAAGTAAAAGACACGACGTAGAATGATTGTAAGAAATGACTCTTCTGATGAAGAAGAAGTACCCATTTCCCATGTGACAAGGAGATCTCTTAAAAATATATTTGAGGTTGAACAACCAATAGATTCTCCTGAAAAAATAGTGAGACCACCTACTAATGACCTAATTTCTCCATTCTTAGCTTCACTGACAGCCAACACTAGGGGATCTCTTAAAAGAGTGGTTGAAGTAGAAATTAGTCCTTCAAAGAAAAAGATAAATACCAAACCAATAATTGAAACTCATACAAATGACCATGCCATCTCCCAACAGCCACAAGAAAATCACAGTGCCTACAAATCCCTGAAAACCCAAATGAAACACTTGTTGAAAACTTGCCACATGAACAAGAACTACCTGAAGAAGTTGTTGCACCTATTACCCAAAAGAGAACTAGAGGCCCTAGTAAAATGAAGTCTATTGCAATAGACGGTGATGGTCGTTTGGAAGTTAAGTTTAACTCAAAGGGACAACCAATAGGTGCAACATCAATATCTTTGTCTTCATTTTTGGGTGCACTTGTTAGAGAAATTGTACTAGTAACGATAAAAGATTGGAGGAAGATTCCTCTAGGAATGAAAGTGGTCTTATGGAAATCTATTCAGGTATATATTTTAATCATTATAAATATATTATTTCAATTTATGAACATGAAATTTGTTGAAATTCATTTACATTAATACTAACCTATCATTATTTTTACTAGGCAAGATATAAGGTTGACAAAGATTGGCAAAAGAGCTATATATTTAAAAGTATGTCAGATCTTTGGAGAGCTTCGAAATCAAGGCTAGTTACTAAAATAACAAAGGCACCAAATGAAGAAGCAAGATTGAAACTAAAACCTGATAATATTAAGTCAATGAATGAGTGGAAAAGTTTTGTTAAGGAAAAAATAGTGCTGAGTTTAAGGTATTTTATTCTTAACATCTTATAACCAAATATATATATGATTGAAATTTATAGTTTAATGTCTCTATTAACTTTATATTCTTAGGCTACAAGTGAGAAATACAGAAAAATACGGACAAAACAACTACCCCACACTTGTAGTCGTAAAGGTTATGTAAGATTAATTGATGAATTGGTAAATCCAAATATATTTACAGTTGTTTTATTATAGAATTTGGTTTAGGTATTTTTTTTAACTTATTTTCTGATTTTAATAGATGAACAATAGTGAAACCAAAACACCACCTTCTAGAGTTGATGTTTGGACCAAAGCACATAAGAAGAAAAATGGTGAACCAGTAAATTCAGAAGTGACTGAAGCTTTTGTATACACCTTGCCTTTCAAAATCATGTGACTTTAGTTTTAACTTACTCATTTTTTTGAATACATTTATTCATACTATTTATTTTTGAAGGATTTGGTTGAAGAATATAAGAAAGATCCTGCTATGTCTTCAACTACAAGTGTTAATGAAGACATCCTCACAAAAGTCCTTGGTCCTGAAAAAATGCATACATGAGAGCTTTTGGAAGAGGAGTTACTCGGTCAAAGTTGCAAATTGTGTTAGAAAGAGATGACCATCTGATGATGATAGAAGGTCAATGCAAAGATTTGAAAGATAAAATGCAACACATGGAGCAACTCATTGTTTCTTTAATGAAAAATCAAGTAAGTATTTTGATGTTGAAACTATATTGAAGTGTCATTGATAATTATTAGCTTAGATTATTTATTTGTTGGTACTCCAAAATAAAAGATAGTGATTAAAAGTATTGTGGCTGAGTTAGTGTAGATTAAATTACAATTTTTTTTTTTAATTTTCATGTGGCTGAATTAGTTGTAAGGTTATGTTCATTCTTTAATTTTTTTGGGATATTTTCATGTGGATGAATTGCAATAATAACTAAGATTCATGTTTAATTTTTAGGTTAGTCTTTGCTTTTGTATTTTTTTTAAAATTTTGATGTTGAATGCATGTCTTTCTATCTTACTTATAAATAGAATACATCTGCTCAGAGCAAGGAGCAATCAAATGCCAATGTTCAATCAAATTCTCATGTTCATTCCACTCAGGTAATTATGATACTAATTATATGAAAATGATAAAATTGAAAACATATAATATTCAATATAAAATCATTTACTGTTGCTGAATTTGTTTTATTGATATATTGTTAGAGTGTCAGGAACCACACATTTGGCTCCATATGCAAAATATTAGATTGGATTGGATCTGGAGAAATTATTGCAGAAGGCTATTTTATTTCAAGTGACCCAAAGGATCAGGTTCACCATGTTCCTCTTGGGCCTAGTGCTATGAAAGTGGGGATAGATCTTGTGAGAAAGAATGATGCATTTCTGTGGAGGCCTTCAATAATTATGTCTAGTATAGAAGATGCTATAGGTAGTATAATTGCGTGGCCAGCTGATAAAGTCGTAATTAGGTAATTAACTTTTTTTATGTACTCTTTTATTTTACTTTTAAATTTATGTTGAAGCATTAATTATTTAAATTTTGTTGTAGCTAAGCAAATGGACTCACAACAAAGATAAGTGCACAAAGGATGATGAATTGAAGGATGGAGCAAGTTTCAAGCATGGTTTACTTTTGTGTATCTTGTAATGTTTCTGTTCTTCATTTTTGAAGTAAAAAATGTTCAAGATTATAAAATTTTATTATGTTATGCTTTGAAACTTAAGTTAGAACTAAGATCTCATGAAGTAGACACATTCATGGTTTGAATTAGTTATTGTTTAGTGTAATACTTATGGTTTATCAATCTATTGAGAATTACATTTTATGATTAATTTTGATTTTTTTTATAAATATACAATAATGAAAATCTTTTAATTAAAAAAAAAACCTTATAAGTATCCTTGTCATAATAAAATTTAAAATATGTTATCTAGACTAAAGTAACAAAATTTTATTACTGGACTTTTAATATGTTATGATTTAGAAACATATCATAAGCGTAACAAATAGTTATTATTTATATACTATAACACAGTAAAAAAGCTAAAAAAAATAATCAACTGTAATAGTTGAAAAGTGTTATGCGAAAAGTATAAGATTAAACTTCAAATTTATAACCAAATACTCTAACTAAATGTTATTATTTGAATATTATACCAACTAAAAATGTGTTATTGAATAGTTTAAGATAACATCGAACATAACATTCAAATATTGTTATAGAAAAGTCAGGACTTTTAATAACAGGGGCTATGTTAGCGTTTTCAGAAGCGTTATCAATACTCTCGGTTAGTAGTTTTTAAGTGTTATGAATACAGTTTTTTCTTGTAATGAGAGGTAATGAATCGTTAGCCCTATTCTTTTTTTCTTATGTTTTCTTGGGTTATATTGATTGATGATTCTTTTTTTTTTTTTTATGATGCATGAACGATTTGACCTAGGCATGTAGCCTTGAAATTTTGTGTGATTTGATTGTGGCATTGTTCTATTGTTGGTCATGGGCAAAATCTTGTTTATGATTTTGGACACATTGGGAATTTTCTATGGATAGTTTCTATGCATTTAGATTGTTCCTCATGATTTTTATTTTATTTTATTTGGCCTTCATTGAAATATGCTAAGGGTTCTTGTTGTATGTTTTTGTTATAAACCTAATGTATTATTTTCTCAAAAGCACAAAAGTTGGTAATATAATCTTGTAATGGCACTAAGGGTGTTTTGGCCAAGGCATATGTAGGGATTGCATGTTGGGTTTTGTATATGTATCTCTTGATGTTCTATGGTCTGAGCATTTTTTTAAAAACATGATTTAAAGATGAATTTCATGTTAAATATGCTTGCTGATTTTTATGTATAATTGGTGAGAAGTTTGGTTAAATAATGATTTGCATGCATAAGTGATGTTCCAAATGCTATGTTGACTTTATGAAATTAAAAGGGTATTTTTAATTCACACTAAGATGATATTTTTACCCAAATTAATACCTACAGTTTTTTTTATATATTTTTATGAAGAAAATATAAGTTTTAATTCCATGCTTATGATTTTTGAGTGTTTAATATGTTGCTGGAAGTTTTGGGTAAAAATGAGAAATGTCTTTTAAATGAAAGGAATAATGTGTGTTTGTTGAGATAAATTAATACCTTAAACTATGTATATATTAAAATGATATTTTAAATGTAACCATGAATTTTCACATTTTTAATAAGTATGGTTTTCTTTATTGTAATTAAGAAAATGTTGGGTTTAAATTCACTTTTGAATTTTAAACAAAATAAGTGGTTACTGAAAGTTTAGATTTTATTAAATTAAAAATAATTATTTTGTTTCACCTATATGGGTTCACACTACATAGATTAAGTCTTAAATAATACAAGCAAAAATATATTTTTTCCACACTTAAAATTATATTTTCTCACATCAAATCTTGTAAATTTTGTTATTTTAAAATAAAATGTTATTTTCTAAAGGAAACATGAAATTTATAAGTGCTTCTAAATGATTTGAAGTTTTGTTATTTTCTATGCAATTTAAAATAATAAATGGAATTATTATTTTTGAGAGACTAAGAAAAATCTTAATTAAATTTTTTTTTGAAATAAAATAATTCTTTAAGAGGTTTAATCAACTTAGGGTTTTAAAAGAAATAAATAATGGTGAGGAAATTATGTTGCTAAATCCTTATTTGAAAAAGTTAGAAATAAGCGTGTAGAAATTATCGTTTTTAACGTCACTTTTTAACAATGCTCCCACGTATGCATGTCGCATGCAAATGCACTTTTACATTCGACATGCACTTTTACGTTCAAATATATGCCTATTATTCAACCATACAATTTTTACTTGAAAACCATGCATGGATGATAGGTGGAATTGGCATTATTCTTTTGTGATTCTATGTGAAAAATGTGCATGTTTGGAAATTATGTGTAGTTTTCACCATGTGTGCATGGCCCATGCACACATGGGGTATATGTGTTGGGCACAAGAAATCTCATGTGATGCTAAAGAATACTATTTAATTATGATTATAGGCTCGTTGTGAAGTTTGTTCCATTTTTTGATTTGCTCGGACCTAAGGTAAGGAAGTTAGATAGAATCTTTTATTTATGCTATGAATGATAAGATTGGTTTGTATGAGGATATATGCTATGTATGATGAAGTACCATGTGATATGAAGTATAAAATGCTATTTTGAGATGATGTGATGAATTTGATGATGCATGTATTTCCTTTTGTGTTGATATGACTGGATTGCATGTGTTTTGTATGTTGTATGAAAAGAAAATGGTTGTTAGCGTGTTGAATGCGACACAACAAAGGGGTTACTAAGGATATAAAGACGTAACTCAAGTTACTAAGGTACGACGTAACTCATAGGGCAGACGCGCCGAGGTTATTCAAGGACCAGAGCCTCCTGTTTACCTCAAGATGTGACATGGACAAGAGAGGGGACATGTTCACAAGGATGTGATGATGATGTTTATGCTGATGATGTATGATGTATGATGGTGACGTTTAAGTATCATGTATGACTATGTGTGGATATGATGTTGTATGAGACTTACAATATGATTTTGCTTTTGTTGTGTTTTTCTTTGTATGTTGTTTGTACTTCCTTATTAGGCTTTCAGCTCACCCCCTTACTTTCCCTTTCAGGTAGTAAATAGGGTTTCTCTTTGGCACGCGCTATGATGTGAGGAGTTCCAACGTCAGAGTGTGTATGGTGTGGGGGTATCCTATGGGCAAATAAACGATCAGTTTAAACGCCAATTTTTAAATAACGATGTTGTGGTTTTTATTAGATTTCAAAACTCATCATTGGGACTTGAGCTATATTTATTTTTAAATGTTGCATGAGATCTTTTATTTTCATTTTAAACTATTGGGCCCAATTTGCATGTTTTAGCAAGGCCCCACTGAATTTTCATATGTTAAGTGGTTTTCACTAAATAAGTTTATGAGTTTGATGACCTATTACACAGTAGTAATTTAGGGCGTTTTTACAAACCGCCCATATAGATAATGATGATTTTTTTAATTTTACCTTAGTTACTATTAGCATTATTTCTTTATTTATTTGAATTATTATTGTAATAAGTGAAAAAAAATTCCAAATGAATAAAGCTATTATTATTTTTTAATGGTATGTATGAAGTTTGGTGAGGGTGGATACAAATCAATGGATTGGGTTCTGTATTGAAAGTTTATGGGGCCATAGTAGTAGGAATGATTTCACTAATCCCATCCCTCCCTTAATATGGTTAACTTCGGAACAGCGACAAGTTTCAAGCATGACAATTAAGTCATATAGGGTAGTTAGAAACAGAATTAGAAAATAATAAAGATGACCTAATAGTCTAAGTATAGAAATACACCCTAATTTATAAAGATAACTTACATAAAGTTTACATAAGAAATCATAACTGGTAGGTGAGAGTTATGTTTGCTTAGACTATGTTTTGCCTTAAAAACTATTAGGGTAAGTTCTAACATGTTTCTCTCGACTGTTAGAACTCTGCCAAAGATGTCGCTCCAAAGGTTTGCACGCACTAGCAACAATGCCCCCAACACCACCAACGCGATACTCGAGACCCCTCCAGTCCGAAGAAGGGAAAGACCTACTGCCACTGTTACTGCTAATGAAAATGCACCACCTTCGGTTGACAACAATGCTGAAGTTATTCGGCTATGACGACAAGTAGAAGAACTATTGCAGCAACAATGACAACCTCAGCCAGCGGCTCAAGCACCCCAGCCAGAGCAGAATAGAGGATATCCAAATGGCAGCTATCCGAATGGAGGGTATCCAAACAGGGGATGGCCGATGGTAAATTTCACACCCTATCCAAATCAACACATGGTGCTAGTTTATGAGCGTTTCTGAAAACAGCACACTCCAAATTTTGATGGGACAACCGACCCCTTTGAGGCTAAAGAGTGGCTCGGTAAAGTAGAGCCAATTCTGACACACATGAACCTCAGCAACACAGATCACATATCCTATGTTTCTTTTTTAAGGAAAATGGATGCCAGAATCTGGTAGGATCTGGTACAGCAACCTCATGATATCACCACCATGACCTGGGCCAGATTTGTGGAGCTGTTTCACAAGAAGTACTACAATTCGGCAATCATCGCTACAAGGATGGAGGAATTTTTCAGCCTAAAATAGGGAAATTTTTCGGTAGTCGAGTACGCCCGACAGTTTGATCGACTAGCAAAGTTCGCACCAGAGTTAGTCCCGAATAACTACTTGTGGGTAACCAAGTTTTCTAGAAGGCTCAGACCAAAGATCGCTTTAGAGGTTAAGCTAGCAAACCCCGGAACCACCTCTTACACTGATGCCCTGGAAATGGCTGTAGATGTAGAAAGGCTCCATGGAAATGTTAGCAAGGAGGAGGCGAGCAAGTTAGACCCCAAGCAGCAGAATCAAACTCAGAATAGTCAAAGCCGCAGCAACCAGCATAACAATAATGGACAAAAAAAAAGGAAGTATCCTAATAATAAGCAGACCGACGCTGACAAAAGAGCACGGACCAACAACTGCAATAACAAGCTGCATTTTGTGGAATACCCCTTAGTGCTCCAAGTGCCAGAAGAAACATAATGCGGAATTTCATGCAAATAGCAAGAGTCGCTACAAGTGTGGCCATGAAGGTCATTTGAAAATACAATGTCCTCAGCTCAAAGCAGAAGAGAAGAAAGGTAACACGATGGTTCTAGCCAGAGTCTTCGCTTTGACCCAAGGAGAAGCCGAAACCAATAACAAGGTGGTCATAGGTCAGCTTCCTATCCTCAATAATATATGTTCAGTATTGAGCAACACACTCGTATATCTTGTTAGGAATCATAGAGAAACTAGACAAACCTTGAGAAAGATTTAGAAATAGGTTTGTTACGGAACTGCCTTCGGGTAAAATTGTTCTATCATCACAGATAGTACAAGGAGTACTAATCAAAGTCGAGGACATGGTGCTAGAAGGAGACCTGATAAAGCTAAAGATCAAGGATTTTGACGTAATACTGAGCATGGACTAGAAAGCAAGACATGGTGCAACCATCGACTATCGACGCAAGCAAGTGACGTTCAAAATTGGGTTTTATGGGTAAGGTTTCAAGACTACGGACACCGCTTATCTCATCTCTCAAGGCCCAAGGGATGATAGAGAAAGGATACCACACATTCTGAGCAAGCGTGACAGATGCTACACTAGAAATACCATTTAAGGTTGGAGACGTCCGCATTATAAAGGAATTTCAAGAGATATTTCCTGATGACTTACCAGGGTTACCCCCTTACCGGGAAATTGACTTCACAATCGAACTAGTACCGAGAATCGGGCCCATCTCAAAGGCACCATACCAGATGGCACCTACCGAACTCAAGTAGTTAAAAACACAGTTGCAAGAGCTCTTAGACTTGGGTTTTATCAGACCAAGCAATTTTCCATGGGGGGCATCGGTTCTATTTGTGAAGAAGAAGGATGGAAGCATGCAGATGTGTATTGAATACCGTGAGCTGTACAAGGTTACAATTAAGAACAAGTAACTGCTACCCCGGATCGACAACTTATTTGATCAACTCCGAGGAAGGACAAGATTTTAAAAAATCGATCTACAGTTTTGTTATCCCTATTTTCCCCTGGGGCACGCGGGAGGACGCAATGGGCCCGTGGGCCCTCTTAAAGAGATCCGGGCCTGAGCCCGATGAACAGGGAAGAAGAAAGTCTTGATAGCCCAATCGTCAATGAGCCCAACAACTTTCGGTGTGCACAATAATAACAAGGGAACCTGGACCAAGATGTAGGCCCAACTCTTCTTCCCGGTCCCAACCTACCCGTATCCTTTCGGATTCAATAAAGGTGACAAACTCACTAGTCTGGGAATAGACCATGTCAAGAATGAACCCGAGTCCTGGTGAACGAACCAGGACTCTGGTAAGTAAATTGGGACATTAGTAAAGGAATCTGGACCAGACGTCCAGATAGGGCAAGTTTGATCTTCCCTGACGCTGACATGTCCCCAAGAAAGACAGAAGCTGGTCTCCTCAATTAACCTGCAGAAGAGGTTATGCACGGAACGTACGCTGTTCCTAGGAAACAATACTGTCACTACTCTAAAAGTTCCTGTCCCCAAGATCCCCATAGAAGCCCACGCAGACCAGTCTGAAATTACGTACTATTGCCAGCTGTAAGGCTTGGCGATGCCCAAGCCGGACCAATGGGCCCAGATTAATATACTTTATTAAGCAACCCTCTTTGTATTATGACTCCATTAGCGAGCAAACCGTGATTACATCCCTATTGGGCCCGGATTAATCCGACCCAAGCCCATTGCATCTGACTGCCTATCAATAAGACAAGTTGTGCACTGTAGCAGGGATCCCATATTTTCTCTTGTAAGCAATTACTCTGCTAAAACTTGTAGAAAACTCCATTGTCAGAAGCTCCCTAAAATCTAATACAATAGACTCGTGGACTAAGGGTCATGAACGCCCCAACCACGTAAAAACTCTGTTTGTTTATCTTTGATCCTTTCTTTTCAGCTCTTATTTCTTAATATATTTCTAGTTTCCTAAAAACTTGGTAAACTGGTTCAGTTATCACCAGGTCAAGGTAAAGTAAAAAGATATACCAAAGATGACTTTTAGGACTCGATATAGACATTACGAGTTCCTGGTTATGTCTTTTGGTCTTGCCAATGCTCCATCTGCATTTATGGACTTAATGAACCGAGTCTTCAAGGATTACTTAGACAAATTTGTCGTGGTATTCATTGACGTTATAATGGTGTACTCCAAGGATGAAGTCGAGCACGAGGAACACTTAAGACTGACCATGCTGCGACTAAAGGAGCACAAACTTCATCCCAAGTTCAAGAAATGCGAATTTCGGTTATCACAAGTAGCATTCAGGGAGCACATAGTATCCAACGATGGAGTCGCAGTTAATCCAACTAAGGTAGTGGCCATGAAGGATTGGCCAAGACCAAAGAATGCGTCAGAGGTGAGAAGTTTTCTTAGGCTCGCAGGCTATTACAGGAGGTTTGTGGAAGGCTTTTCTAAGATAGCCAATCCGCTCACCAACCTGACCCGAAAACAACAGAAGTTCAACTGGATGGATAAATGTCAGGAATGCTTCCAGTTGCTCAAAGATAACTAGTGTTTAGCACTAGTGCTTTGCGTATCGACACCAAATGACAAGTTTGTAGTATTATGTGATGCATCCAAGCAAGGGTTGGGCTGCGTGATGATGCAAAATGACAAGGTGATAGCCAACTCCTCAAGATAGCTGAAGTAATATGAGCAATGCTATCCAACACACGATATGGAGTTGGCAATAGTGTTTTTCACATTAAAACTGGCGTCACTATCTATATGGAGAACTGTGTGAGATTTATACGGACCACAAAAGCTTAAAATATTTCTTCACGCAAAAAGAGCTCAACATGAGACAGCACAGATGGTTGGAACTAATAAAGGGCTATGACTGCAAAATCCTATACCACCCAGGAAAGGTAAATGTTGTTGTAGATGCATTAAGTTGGAAGAATTATGGAAGTCCGACAGCATTATCCGGAATTGAGAAGTCGCTACAGCAAGAGTTGATTAATGTTGGGATAGAAATAGTCATGGGTCAACTAGCTAACTAGTCCATCATGTTAAGTTTACTAGAGGATATACGGATCAAGAAAGGGCATGATGACACACTATTACTGCATATAGTTGCAGTCAAAGAAGGCAAGACTATAGAGTTCTCTATATTAGGACATGGGTTCTTGAAATATAAGGGTTGGATATGCGTGCTAAATGACCATGGGACTAAGATGAAGATATTGGAGGAGGCACACAATACCCCATACTCAGTTCACCCAGGGGTCCACCACGATGACTCACGACCTTAAGGCACTATATTGGTGGCTGAGAATGAAGAAAGACGTAGCAGAGTATGTGTCCAAATGCCTAACATGCCAGGAAGTAAAGGTAGAACGTCAGCGGCCCACAGACTTGTTTCAACCACTTAGTATTTCAAAATGGAAGTGGCAAGACATAGCCATGGACTTCATGACAGGACTACCAAGGACAAGCAAGCAGAATGACTTGGCTTGGGTCATGATAGATAGACTCACAAAGCCAGCTCACTTCCTGCTTGTCAAGACTACGTACACTACGGACCAGTACGCAGACATCTATGTTCGAGAAAGGGTACGACTACATGGAATCCCTAAGACTATAGTATCTGACAGAGGTTCGGTGTTCACATCAAGATTTTGGGGAAGCTTGCAGCAAGCCATGTGTACCAAGCTTTGTCTCACTACAACATTTCATCCTCAGACCGACGGACAGTCCGAGCATATCATACAAATTTTAGCAAATATGTTGCATGCTTGTGTATTGAACTTTAGAGGATCATGGAGTAAGTATTTGCCACTTATAGAATTCTTCTACAATAACAGCTACCAAGAAATGATCGGTATGGCGCCCTATGAATTACTTTACAAAAGGAAATGTCGGTAACCATTACATTGGGAGGAGGTAGGAGAAAGACAATTGCTTGGACCCGAGGATGGTAGAGAGGCTCAAGACGTAGTGGAGCTAATTAGAAAGTGTATGCTCGCTGCTGAAAGTTGACAAAAGAGTTATGCGAATGCCAAACGATGAGATGTGGAGTTGAAGGTCAGAGATCAAGCCTTCATAAGGATATCTCCAATGAAAGGAGTGAAGTGGTTCGGGAAGAAAGGAAAACTCATTCTCCCGTACATAGGTCCTTTTGAGATATTGGACAAGGTGGGACCAATAGCATATAGATTAGCTGTACTGCCAGCTCTAGCAGACAACCACAATGTGTTTCTCATTTCAATGCTGTGTAGATGTAATGACCCAACTAATTCTAGACTTTGCACCATTAATAACTACTATATATAAACATTAATCTTAAGAAAACATACATATGAAATAGTCATAACTTTATTAAAAACTGTAAAACAAAGGTTAACATAAAATTCAGAATATGATATGGGATCCCATTGTTTGAAAAATAAAATAAAACATGACTTAAATCTTAAAGAAATTGGTTACAAAATCAAGTGCGGAAATACATAGAAATCATAATTAAGAGACTTAACAACTTCATCCTCGAATCGTTCGTGCAGTCCACCGAATCCATTCTCCCTCAATACACATTCCCAAGCCACCAAGAACCTTCCCGCCACCATAATTATTTTCCTGCACATATAACATAAAGGAATGAGCCTAATGCCCAGCAAGGAAAATCTACTACAAGCATGCAACAAAAACATAAACATCAACTATAACATATACTATAAACATATATCATAATTCTAACCCATGTACATGGTAAACATTGGGGTTTGCCAAGTAAGCAACTATAAGCCTCATCATACAATGAGATTTGCTAGCTAAGCAACTATAAGCCCCAAGAAAATATAAAAAGGTGTTGTGGTTTGCCATTTAAGCAACTATTAACCCCAAAAACATAAAAACATTCGGGGTTTGCTATTTAAGCAACTATAAGCCCCAAAACATATATATCATAACATATAAAAAATATTATAACATAATCATATAAGCATATAATAACTATCCTATTTTCCTTACCAATTACCGGAATGTGAGAACAAGGACAGGATTTTGGAACACTCCTAAAAACTATTAATAAGAAGGTGAGTAATTCTAAAAGAAGAAGATGAAAAAGAAATGAATCTAAACCACCGAGAAGAAGAGCTTACTGAAATGAAATCTCAAGTTCAAAGAACTTAGATGCCTAACCAAGAATTGGAAACAGTGAGTTACGATTTGAGTAGAGAAAACTATAAAACTAATGAAACAATACAAAAAGGAACTAGTAATATGAATACCTTTGATTGTACTATAACCGAACTACACCTCGATATCGAAATACACACTATTATCCTTACTTCCCAAGTGTTTAATAAGCTTAAAATGATAAAGCTTATAACCCCAACCCAAGTGTTTAACACTCTAAAGTAAACATAGTTGCTTGAAGGCTCTGAACTCAGCTTGAGAATGAAGAAATAGCTGGGTACTAGGTCCTATTTATAGGGTTCAAGAATGAAAAGATCTTTCATTTAGTTTGAATAGAAATAATGACTTTTTAATTGAAAAACATTTGAATAATCGTTCAGTAGAGGCTTAAGACTTGGTCAAAAAGATTATGCGCTTATCAAGAGGTTATAAAATAAAATGAGCTCGGTTTCAAAATTATTCAAAAATGATGCCCTAGAGCCGATATATCGCCTAGGCTGATATTCCCGAGGCTCATCGAAGTGGTCGTGCGAAGTTACGTGTTTTTCGTATTCCCCGAGTGGCAATATATCAGCGTATGGTAAAATATTGTACACGTAATTGCACTTTTTCAGCCTAATTTGAATTGAGTAAACAGCTTTGACTGAGTCCTATAACGATTTCAAAGCTGATGGCAGACTCTAGGGTTTTCAAATATTACTCTTAATAAATTATTCCTCAAAAATACTTAATTTCTTAATAAACATGCACACGATAAGTGTCATCATCTTATTGGGTCTATCTAAACCTTATTGTATAATAAATATCATCTTCATAATCAGCTATATTAATCAAACCTTATGTTATAATTAATATTCTTAAACTATAGGTTAAACTTATAAAATCTACAAGTGTTGCTACGAGTGTTCAACTAAGTCCCGGCTTGAACCAAATCCACAGTAATAAACATACTACAACTATTACTAGCTTATTACTACTACTACTACTATCTAATTAGCTAAGTAATGTTCTTGGAGTCTACAGTAGATATGTGTCATATCTGTCCCACGTGCTTAGATGCAATACGTTAGCACTCCAGAAAGACTTAAGTTATGAAGAACGACTGGTTTGCATCCTGGATAAGGGGTGAAGGAACTGCGGTCGAAGAGTATTCCAATAGTCAAAGTCTTATGGAGTAATAGCATAGAATGGGAGGCAACGAGGGAATTTGAGGAAGACATCCTAGCACAATATCTGGAATTGTATGGTAGTAAATTTCGAGGACGAAATTATTTGAAGTAGGGGAGAGTTGTAGTGCCTCGTAATTTTACTTAGTTAGATAGTATTATCATATGTTGTAATATTTTAGTTTTCATGGATATTGGTCAAAGTCGGGAATTATTTTGGAAACTCGTAGAGATAGTTACAGATTTTATAAGTTTAGCCTATAGTTTAGAAATATTAATTTTATTATTAGGTTTAATTATTGTAGTTGGTCCTAGAAATATCATTTATTATAGCCTAAGATTTAATTCGAATAATTAAGAATGTGACATTTGTCAAATGTACATTTATTAAAAATTTAAGGATTTTAGATGAATAAAAATAACCAAGGATAAGCCTAGGAAGTCTAGAAACTTTCTTCAGACGCTTGGATCTCGTATTACTCAGTCAAAGTGATTTAAACATTTGTAAGTATGCTTAAAATGTGCAAAAACATGGGTTAGCATATCATCGTAAGCCGATATATCGCACCTATAGGGGTGATATATCGCCTATAGTCAAAGTCTTATGGAGTAATAGCACAGAACGGGAGACAACGAGGGAATTGGAGGAAGAAATCCTAGCATGGTATCTGGAATTTTATGGTAAGTAAATTTCGAGGATGAACTTCTTTGAAGTAGGGGAGTGTTGTAGTGCCTTTGAATTTTACTTTGTTAGATAGTATTATCTTATGCTCTAATATTTTACTTTTCGTGGATATTGGTCCAAGCCGGGAATTATCTTAGAAGCTCGTAGAGATGGTTATGGATTTTATAAGTTTAGCCTATAGTTTAGAAATATTAATTTTATCATTAGGTTTGATTATTGTAGTAAGTCATAGAAATATTATTTATTATAGCCTAAGATTCAAGTAGAATAATTAAGAATGTGACATTTGTCACATGTATATTTATTTAGGATTTAAGGATTTTAGATGAATAAAAATAATCAAAGATAAGCCTAGGAAGTCTAGAACCTTCCCTCAGATGCTTGGATCTCGTATTACTCAGTCAAAGTGATTTAAACAAATTTAAGTGTGCTTAAAATGTACAACAATGTGGCTTAGTACATAAGCGTAAGTCGATATATCACAGCTATAGGGGGTGATATATCACCTATGCTAATACGGAAAAACACATCATCTTTGCATGAACGAAACCACGGACCCTCGACAAAACATGACAGACGATATATCAAGTGTGTGTGCCTTGTTTGAATTTCCGTGAAATCCAAGGCTAGAATCAATCCTCAATAGCTTGGACTTGTTCTTGAACAATTTTGACAGAGTTTTGGGCATTTTTTGAGCGGAAAATGCCATTTTTATTCATTTTAATGGGAGTTAGTTTCACTCTTTGAACTCTATAAATTGGACCCTTCACTCAGTCATTTGCATCATCTTTCAAACACTTCTAAGAGCCTCCAATCTGCCATTTTCATTCTAGATAGAAACACTAGGGATTGGGGGTTAAAGCTTTCAAATCTAAGCTTTTCTAAACACTTGGGAAGTAAGCTATAGTGTGATTTTGGTGTTTGAGGTATAGATCAAAGCTGTAGCTATTTAAGGTACTCTTAATCCTCAGATATAGTCTATTTATATTCTTCTTATTCTTTTCTTTTAGTTCAAATCCTAATTCGTTATAATGACTTTTGGTTAGGTGCTCGATTTCATTGAAACTTATGATTTTTGGTATGTCTTTATTTCGATGGTTTAAATTTTCTCTTCATCTTCTTTTATCTCGGAAACTTATGGTTTTTAATGTTGGTTTTAGGAGTTTCTGATCCTGCACTTGTCTCCAATATCTCAATTTTAGTAAGGTAAATAAGTTAGATTTTATGTTCTATGTGTTTGTATGTTTTTTTTATGTCATTAGTCACTTGGGAAATATGGTTGCTTAGATAGTAAATCCAGAGAATTTTATTATTATCGTAGACTATAGTTGTGTCTAAACCTACCTCGAAAATAGTAGTTAAGAGGACTATAGCAGTTTTTATCACATAGTACGATAATGAATAAATGGCCATTAATATTAAAGTATATTTTATGTTTTATGTTATAGTAGTTTTTCCTTATTGGGCATTAGACTCATTCCTTTTTCTTTAGATTGGGCAAGTAAATGAACATGGAAGGCGGGACAGATCCAAGGCGGCTTTGACTTCTGTATTGGGCGAGAGACTAAACTAATGAAGCGATCAAGGATGATGTTGTTTTTAGGACATTTTGAATATTGTCTTTAAAATTTCCCCAGTTAGTACTTTGAATCTTTAAATAAAGATTTTGTTCTTTTTATTATTTTATGTATGAACAATGGGATCCCGTATTTTCATTGGATTTTCTATGTATAAATAATAAAGTTTTGATTATATTTATGTATATATCCAAAAGATAGTAGTTATGTCTTAGTAGTTTTAAAGGTCCAAGGTCTTTAAATTAGTCGAGTCTTTACACAAAGAATTTTACAAAACTCATAATACATGGAATACAACTTATCATGCTACTATTTGTACATAATATCATATATTTAATCCCATAAGAATTTAAACAAATCAAACTTGTGTTGGTATTAAATGAGAAAATCAAAGGTATGCAACGGAATATATGGACCCATTTTAATAAATATTAATACCAGCCAAAATCATATACATATATAAATATTAAATCACATACAAATAGATTAGGGCTTACGTCTAGTAGCCTATCAAGTGTCATTGAGTCTTTTTGTATAAATCAACGATCTTCCTATCCAGTTTTCTGAGATGTCACACCCTGATCTTCCAGAACAATCCTCAAACACACAAGGATGTGTGTGGACACGTAGGATTCAAAAGGTTAATTTATGTGACTCCCTAGATGTACTCAACACATGCAATCTAGAGATTTTCGATAGAAAGAAGGTTTAGAATAGTTTTCAGGTTTAGAGAAAACTATTGCTTTAAAGAGAGTGTCTAATTAACCATTATTTTTCTGAATATCACGTATATCATATTTATAAAGATATTTTAATCTAATTAAATAATCTTTATTTAATTAAAATATAATTCAAATTAAAACTGATTAGATATTTTCATTTAATTATTTATTTAAATTATATTTAAAAAGAATAATTAAATAAATTTATTTGAAATTCAAAATTCAAATCCCGTGAATAAAATCTCTGATGCTAGACGCCACACATTGTACTGTACAGTGTGTATTGCCCAACCCTATTAGGGTTGCCCTAATTTTATCGTTTGTTTATTTTATCAACTTTTAAGGCAAGATATTTATTTCAAGATAAATATAAGTTAATTCAAAATCAACTTTATCTTCAAATATCAGTTTTAAATTAAATAAATAAATAAATAACATATTATAAATAAGATATTTATTATGTTCTCTCCTTATATTAATCCAAACAAGATTAATATTAATTTTAACCTATAGTTTTCCAAAATAAAAACTATGTAGTTAAATAATAATTAATTCCCCATTAATCAATTGCCCATAATTATCCAATAATTATTTCCTTGCTCTAAAAAATTAATTCCTTTGCAATTAGCCATTTCTCTTAACAAATCTTTCTTTGACATTCTTACCCTTGATAGTGGAGGATAGAAGTGATCTGGGGACCATGGACCTATAATTCGAAGCTCCAATAAACCAGATTATTAATTAAACTCTTTAATCTAATAATCTTATTTATTAATTCCATGATTACTCTACTATAAATGTGGAAATGCACTCTAAGTATTTATAGAATTATATTTAAAGAGTTTTCTCTAGTTGTCCATTGATATAATCAATATATTTACGTATGTCCTCCATTTATTGGTTCGTTAATTAGGGCTGGTCAAAATTACCATTTTACCCTTCTAATTTCCTCTTGATCCTTCAGTACCATTAATTCACTAGCGAATAATTAATCTATAATCTTATTATAGATTTGATCTCAATAACTATTCAGTTCTAGAATCAACCCTTAAGGGAACCAATATTTGATCTGTTAGGAAAGCATGGATTCCAATATTGTAATTCATGTTCCCAGCCATCCATGATATTTAATCTCCAAAACAAAAGTCATTAGCCTCATTATTCTAAGAGACCTTAAAGAGTGAATCAAAATATCCAATAAACATTAATAAGAGTTCGTGAATACTCAAGATTTAGACTGATCTACAAATGATCATCTATTATGACAAGAATTAAATATTTACGTCAAACAACAAGTTTATAAAGATAATTAATTATCATCGGTCCTGTCATAAATAATCTCTATTATATACATCACCTTTACTAAGATGTCTATCCAAATCAGTAATCCGAATCTAGATTACTTGTATCTCGTATGCATAGCAAATTGTAATAGTAACCATTCATTAAAGATTCATTACTTTAATATGTTATTGACTATTTTATTCATTATATATGATCTTAATTCTCTCGTACTAATACAAGATCATATTCTCATGAATGAATAGAGATTTTTCTTGATATTTTTATATAATTAATTCAAACAATAATTATAACATTCAAATATAATAAAATTATACTTTCATTTATAACCAATAAAATGTCTTTACAAGCTTTTAGGGCATTGATCCTAACAATCTCCCACTTTCCCTCAAAGCAAGTGAGGCATTTTCCTTGATCCCATATTGCACACATGACCCATGAACGACTTTGCAGGAAGTGTCTTGGTTAATGGGTTAGCCAGGTTCTATTCCAACGCTATCTTCATAACCGTCACATCACCTCGGTGTACAATCTCTCTTACCAGATGGTATTTCCTTTCTATATGCTTCCTTCTCTTGTGGCTTCTAGGTTCTTCGGAATTAGCTACTGCTCCCTTATTGTCACAGTACAGGATTAGCAGCTTATCCATATCATGAATAACTTCCATATCAGTGTAGATTTTCCTCCACCAAACCGCTTCCTTAGCTGATTCACAAGCCGCTATGTATTCGGCTTCCATGGTTGAATCAACTATGCTGGATTGTTTAATGCTTCTCTAGACCACAACTCCTCCACCAAGAGTGAACACTGACCAAGATGTCAATTTTCGACTATCTTTTTCTAATTGGAAATTAGAATCAGTGTATCCAATAGGGTTTAGCTCACCCCTTGAATATACCAGCATATAGTCTCTCGTTCTCCTAAGATACTTGAGAATGTGATTTACTGTATTCCAGTATTCCGAACCAGGATTTGATTGATAATGACTTACAATCCCAACTGCATAACATATGTCGGGCCTAGTACACAACATAACATACATCAGACTCCCAACTGCTGAAGCATAGGGATACTTTCTCATATTCTGTTCCTCCTAAGTTGTCTTGGGACATTTTTCTTTGAAGAGAGAAATTTCATGTCTGGTCGGTAATTGACCTTTCTTCGAATTCTCCATAGAGAATCCTTCAAGCACCTTATCTATATAATTAGCATGAGAAAGTGCCAAGAGCTTGTTCTTCCTATCCCTTAGGATTTGGATTCCCAGAACGTAGCTCACCTCGCCCAAATCATTCATTTGGAACTTTTCAGCTAACCATTTCTTTATGTTTCACAATGTCTCTACATTGTTCCCAATGAGAATAATGTCAACGGCATAAATAACTAAGAAAACCACCACTTTTCTTTTGATGTATTTATACACACATGCTTCATCGACATTCTGTTCGAAGCCATATGTTTTAATTTTTCATCGAAATTGATATTCCAAGATCTAGATGCTTGCTTTAATCCATAAATGGATTTTAGCAACTTGCACACCTTTTGATCTTCCCCTTTCTTTATGAACCCTTTTGGTTGTACCATATAGATACTTTCATCAAGATAGCCATTCCGAAATGATGTCTTGACGTCCGTTTGCCATATCTCATAATCATTGGCAGCTGCTATGGATAAGAGGATATGAATGGATTTGAGCATGGCCATAGGAAAAAATGTTTCCTCATAATCAACACCTTCTCTCTGAGTGTAACCTTTGGCTACAAGCCTCGCTTTGAAAGTCTCTAATTTCCCATCTACACATATTTTCTTCTTGTATATCCACTTACACCCTATGGGCTTGACATCTTTAGGTGAATTCACATGTTCCTAGACAGAATTGGAATACATTGATTCCATTTCTTGGTTCATGGCTTCTTGCCACTTCTCCTTTTCAGGATCATCCATTCCCTCTTTAAAGGTTAATGTGTCATCCTTGTTTGTCTCAGAAACAAGGACATGTGCCTCATGTTCGTAGCGAACAGGTTGTCTCACAATCCTCCCACTACAACGTTGCACTGAGGTTTCTTTTCCAGGAATCATGGTTTCCTCAGTTTTTCATTTATCATTTAATGATGAAGATTATTGTGATGGAATTTTATCAGTTGTGAGTTCATCAAACACTACCTTGCTCTGTGGTTTATAGTTATTCATATAGTCATGTTCAAGGAAGGTCGCATTTGTTGAAACAAATACCTTTTAATCTTTGGGACTATAGAAATAACCACCTCTTTTCTCTAGAGTGTAGCCAAAAAAAATGCACACTATCGACCTTGAATCAAGTTTCCCTGATTTGGGTCCAAGAACATGAGCAGGATAACCCCGTATGCGGAAATGGTGCAAACTAGGTTTGTTTCCATTCCATAGTTCCATTGGCATTTTGCTAATGGTCTTATAGATGGGACTACATTCAAAATATACTTCGTTGTTTGAAGTGCATATCCACAGAATGAGAGAGGAAGTGAAGAGTAGCTTAACATAGATCTGACCATGTCCAACAAGGTCCTCTTTCTTCTTTCTGAAACACCATTTTGTTGTGGCATTCCTGGTGCTATGAGTTGGGATAGAATACCATGCTCCAGCAAGAAATCTTTGAATTCTACATCCAAATATTCTCCACCTCGATCAGATTGAATTGTCTTTAGAATCTTACCTAATAGTTTCTCAGCCTCAACTTTGAATTCTTGAAACTTACCAAAGGTTTCAGATTTCCTAAGCATTAGGTAATTATGACCATATCTTGAGTAATCGTCAATAAGTGATGAAATACTCATACCCACCTCTTGCTTGTACATTGATTAGACCATAGACATCGCTGTGTTCAAGCTCCAAAGGTTCTTTTGCTCTATTGCCTTTCGCTGAGAAAGAACATTTGGTCATTTTTCCTTCTAGACAAGATTCACAAACTAGAAGAGTTCCAACTCTTAGTTCTCTCAAATGACCATCTTTTGTTTATTGGTTTATCCTATCTAGACCTATATGACCAAGTCTAAGATGCCAAAGATATGTGCCATCCACGTTTGAAACTTTTTGTCTTTTGTTAACTTGCGGTTTTGCTACTTTATATAATTCTGAATTATTGAGCTTTTGTTCATTTTGTTTGAGAATATGCAATCTGTTATTATGTTTTGCTTGACATATTTTGAAACCATTCTTTGAAATAACAATCACATTATTACTAAAAGAAATATCAAAAAATTGTTCATGCAATATAGATAAAGAAACTAAGTTTCTAGAAAATCCAGGAATAAAATAAACATTGTTCAAAACTAAATAATTGTTCCCAAAATTTAAACGGACTGTTCCCTTTGCACTTGCTGAAACGAGCGCTCCAGTTCCAACTCGCATGGTCTCCTCGTCATATGCCAGCTCCCTTGATGACTCAAGTATCTGCATGGAAGAACAAATATGGTTAGTGGCTCCTGAATCTAAAACCCGGGATGACATATCATCTTCCACTACACAAGCTTCAAGTACAAGTAAATGACATTTACCTTTCTTTTTCATCCCAGGGGGATACTTTTTGCAGTTTCTCTTCCAGTGACCTTTAATTCCACAGTGGAAATATTTTCCTTTTGGTTCTTTCTTCTTGGAGTTGTTGTAAATTTTGTTCTCCTTGGCTTTTGGTGCCTTCTTGCCTTTATTGGACTTTTTTGCCCTTTCCTTTTTCCTTAATATTATTCTTCGTTCTCTTCTTGTATTTCTCCTCAGAGTTTGAAGATTTATCCTCTACCACATTTGCCCCAATCTCTTTTGTAATGGATTTGTTAAGAGACTCAAATGTCTACAGTTTATTCAACAGTTGGGTCATGCTGAATTCCAACTTATTCATAATATAGTTGGTGGTGAACGCAAAAAAGGTAGGAGTGAGTGATTCCAGTATGATGCTTACTTGTGTACGTTCATCAATGATGGCCCCATGTATTTCCGCTCCATGCATCACATTAATCATGTGTAAAACATGTTCACATATAGAAACACCTTTCTTCATCTTAGTAGTCATGTAGGTTCTAGTAGCCTCATGTCTACTTTGATAAGATTGCTGCCCAAACATGGCCTGCAGAGAATCCATTGTCTCAAACGCAGTTTTCATGGTTTCATGTTCTTCTCTCATAACATCATTCATGCTCACAAGCATGTAACACTTTGCCTTATTATTGGATTGAATCCAAGCATCATACTTTTCCCGAACATTCTTCGGGGCAGTGGCAGCGGGCTCTTCAGGGCATTCCTCAATCAGGACATATTTGTGGTTCTCACAGATTAACATAAGAATTAGATTTGATTTCCATCTAATAAAATTATCACCACTAAGTTTTTTCAAGTGATAGTAAAGCAGTTATTAGATTGCCACCGTTCGAAATTACTAAAATAATTTAAAAATAATAATATTATCAATGTTTTGGAAAGTAAACATGATGCATGAATGCAACAATTAAAACAAATAAATTAACATTTACTTTTTCCCGATAAAACTACCCAACAAATAAAGTGCCTCCTTAGGGTCAGTCAAGTTAAATTCAGATAACTTATAAGACAATCTTATCTTTATAATTTAAAACTTAAAATAACTCTTTATTTTCTCTTTTAAATATAAAGTACCGCTGGTTTGGTCAAGATGCAATTATCCACCACAAAAGCTTAATTACATCTTTGTAAGTGTAACCCATTATTTCAGATTTCATGACTTAACTTAGAGAGTGTTGCCTTAGGGACAGTCAAGCCTAAAATACATCACTTCCTCCTATCTTTGTAAGAAGCCAACCTTGGTATTGATATGTCTAGAAACCTTCCTTAGGGGGATGAAAACAAAGTCGCCTCGAGATTCTATTCATATCTCACGGTGTTGTACTAATAATGGAGACCATATGTCACATTGAGATGTTTACCTTCTCCCACTTACTATTTTAAATTAATTTTTTTTTATTAAACTAATCAATTAATTCTAAATTAATTACTAGTTTATTAATAACCCTATGAATGTAATTAATAAAAAAAACATAATTATAAAAGATTCTATTTCTATAATTAATGTGATCTAGATAATTACCCCTTACATTCATCTAACTTTACTAAAACACTTTTTACATAAAGTTGGTTATCTTAAAGGCCTATAAAAAATTATTACCTTTACTATGGTGTGAGATACCAAGTTTTAACTAATTTAATACTTAGTAGTTTACAAGCAATTTATTTCACCAAAAAAAATTCATATAAACAAATAAGACAATCCTAGATAATCATGTTTCTTAAAGATGCATGATTAATGAAAAACTGTGTGGGGTATCATGAATGGCATGTAATTGACTAATGCATGATCATGTTATCAATCAAACATCAATGAAAATTTATTTAAATAAAATAAATAAATAAACAATAAATGATGAACCGAGTACTAATGGGTAATTCTAAGATTTACCCTTTGAAAAAATTAGAAATAAAATTGCAATCTAAGCCTATGTAGCTTTCAAGACTCTCCAAGAATGCTCCTCCGCTCCTTTAGGCATTCTTCCTAATGTTAACTAACTTTGTTTTTCCCAACTTATTAATTAGAAAAAAAAATTCTATATAATTTATTTAATTAAAACTAACTTTTAATTAAATAACCATTTTTGTCATTTTTTTAATTTAGTTGAATTTGAATAATTGAAGATTCAAATTTAAATAATTATTTAAACTTAAGACATTAAAATATCTTAACCAACTAAAAGATATTTTATTTTCTAATAAAATAAAATAAGATAATTAAAATTAAGGCAGAGGTTAAGGTGTGCGACTTGCTTTCTTCTTCCCCATGGTGAGGCGAAAGAAAGCTTCTCAGAAGCCTGATATCCGTTCCCCTAAGATTGAGGTTCATTCTGTCAAGATTAGTGATGAGGGAGTGGCAAAATCTGATGATGTGAGTGGGAGTCCCTCAGAGGAAATTTTTTCTCATACGGTTGCTGATTTCCCAGCGATTGGGGAGGGTCGATCACTGGATGATTGTGAATTGATTGCAGATGAGGGAAATACTGGCACCAGGTCATGGGCGAAGGCAATGGAGGAACAGGATATCCATGAGTTGGCCAAAGACAAATGGTCCAAATTTCATGATTCTTTTGCTACTCAGGGTGGTGCTCGGCTGACCTATGAGGAGCCACTGCTCCGAGAAGGGAAATTGATAGCTCAAGTAGATGTGGAGGAGATAGAGGTGGAAGCTTCCTTTTGGAAATCAGCTATGGTATGTGTTGTTATAGGAGCTAATCCCCCCTTTGCTGTTTTTGAAGGGTTTATTAAGCATTTATGGGGTAAACTTGGTATTGAGCAAATTACTAGAATGAATGCGAGTTATACTATTGTCAAATTTCGAGATGTTGCCACTCGTGATATGGTGTTGGAATCTGGGGTTGTGCATTTTGATAGGAAACCTGTTCTATTGAGGCCTTCGTCGACTGACTTAGACAAACTGCGGCTAGTGAAATCAGTTCTTATTTGGATTAGGTTACCTGATCTTGGCCTTCAATATTGGGGTACTAAAATTTTGAGTGCTCTAGTTAGTACCATTGGCAAACCGATGATGATTGATAAGGTTACAAAGGAAAGGTCTATGGTGAAGTTTGCTAGAGTGCTTGTGGATGTTGAGATATCAGATCGTATACCTCAATTCATCAGCTTTCTTAATGAGTGAGGCCAACTAATGGAGCAGGCTATAGAGTTTGAATGGCTGCCTACCCGATGTTCGCTTTGTAAAAGCTTTGGTCATTTTGATGCTAGCTGCAAGCGTGATCAGGGGACTGTTTGGAGGAAAAAGGATAAGAAGTCTGGCCTGGAGAATGGGGAGACTGAGGGTTCTCATGTTCCTTCTGCTTCCAGTTCTGAAACTTTGTCCAAAGCTCCTCAAGATTTGGCGTCTGGAAAGGTTGTACAGCCAGAAATATTAAAGGAGAATAGTAGCTCTAAAGCTGGACAGGAGATAAAGTGGACCACACCAAAAAAAGTGGGAGGATCTAAACAAATTGCTCCAGCAACTCAGAATTTGAGGACTAACAAGTATAGTGTCTTGTAGGAGAAACTCTTGGAGGTCACAAAGAAGAGTCAACAAGAGACCAAGGATTCTAATGGAAGGGTGCAACATACTGTGTTGGAATATTAGGGGCCTGAATAAAAGAAATAAGCAGAGGTCTTTGATAGACTTTTGCAAGCTCAATAAAATTGGCTTACGAGCTTTTCTTGAAACTAAATTGAGGGGTAATAAGATTAAGGACCTGATGCAGAATGTTTTCATGGGTTGGGACTGTTTTAGTAGCCCCACTGTGGAAGGTAGGATATTATTAGTTTGGAAGGTTGATATTGTTTCCCTTAGTATTATTCAGGAAGATGACCAGTTCATTCATTGCTGTGTGAAGATTAAGGGTGTTACTCAGAAGTTTTGTTTGACTCTTGTGTATGGTAGGAATTCGATGGAGGAGAGGAAAAGTCTTTGGACTTAATTATCATTGCTTGAGTTTCCAGTGCTTCCTTGGTTAGTAGTTGGAGATTTTAATGCAGTTTTTGACTATGATGATCATATTGGTAGTCGTCCTGTTACTAAGTTGGAATTGGAAGATGGTCATCATTGGAGGGTTTGTTCTATGCTGGATGAGTTACGCTCGAGTGGTTCCCATTACACCTGGTCTAATAAACAAATGGAAGGAACCAGAATATTCTCTAAATTGGACAGAGTGTTCAATAATGAAGCTTGGGTAGATGCCTTTCCTGATTCTGAAGCTTGTATTAATTGGGATGTCATCTCTGACCACTGTTGTTGCCTTATCAAAACTGTTCATGTTCAGATCTTAGGGGTCCGACCTTTTAGATATTTTAATATGTGGGCAGATCATCAGGATTTTAGAAGTACAATTCTTTGTAATTGGTCTGAACCGATTGCTGGTTCTGATTTGCAGCGGATTATTAAGAAATTAAAGAGGTTAATACCTATTTTGCTTCAGTTTAATATAATGAAAGTTAGAGATGTAGCTGTGCAATTTTTTGAAGCTAAAACTGAATACCAGCAAGCCCAGCTATCTTTACAACAAGACCCTTCTTTGAGTCCTCTTCAGCTGGCTGAAAAAGAGGCTTATATCGAGTTTGGCCGTCAGTCCAGAATGTATGAGAGATTTCATAGACAAAGGAGCAAAATTACTTGGCTTAGATTTGGAGATGAGAATACTTCTTGTTTTCATGCTAGTCTCAAGCAGAGGAAAATTGGAAATCGGATTACTTCATTCATGAATGATGCAGGTCAGCTCAATGATAACTATGAAGAGGTTGTTGCGTATTTCATTAATCATTTCAAAGGTTTTTTTGGCAGGTCTAGTTGAGCTTCTACTCGAGTAGAGCAAGAGTGCTTCCAACAAGGGGCTGTTTTGACTCTAGAGCAACAACTTGATCTATTAATGCCTTTTACCAAGAAGGATGTTAAGAATTCTTTATTCAGTATTCACTCAATCAAGAGTCCTAGATCAAATGGATATGGTTCAGGCTTCTACAAATCTTTATGGAAGAACATAGGGGATGAAATTTCAGAGGCAATACTGACATTCTTTTATCGAGGAGAGATTCCTCATGAACTTAACAATACAATCATATCCCTCATTCCTAAGGTAGATACTCCCGCTAAAGCTACTGATTATAGACCTTTTGCTTGCTGTAACACACTTTATAAATGCATTTCAAAAATGCTTTGTTCTCAGTTGACTAAAATTCTTCCTGTGATTGTCCATCAAAACCAAGGAGCTTTTATTAAGAACCACTTGCTTGTGCATAACATTCTTATTCTCCAAGATCTCCTTCAAGGCTATACTAGGAAGAATGTCTCTCCCCACTGCTTGATCAAAATTGATCTTAGCAAGGCTTATGATTCTCTTGATTAGGTTTTTTTGGAGGATATTCTGAAAGCTTTTTGTTTCCCTAGTAGATTTATTCAGTGGATTATGGCTTGTTTGACGAGTACCTCTTATACTCTTTTGATGAATGGGAGGTGACAAGGGAGTTTTGATGGGAGGAAAGGTTTAAGACAAGGAGACCCGATTTCTCCCTTGCTGTTTGTGCTGGTCATGGAGTATCTCACTCGTCTTCTTAGTCTTGCTACTCAGCACAAGGAATTCAAATTCCATCCCATGTGTAAAAGTCTGCATCTTGTCAATCTTTGCTTTGCGGATGGTCTTATCTTGTTTTGCAAAGGTAATATTAGATCCATTCAAATCTTGTTTGATGGTTTTACCAAAAATTAGTCAGAATTCTTGTCTGACTACCAACTTGAATAAATCTCAAGTGTATTTTGGAGGAATTTATGCTGAAGTTAAGAATAGTATACTGAGTTATGTCAATATTGAAGAGGGTTCTTTTCCCTTAAAATACCTAGGTGTCACTCTTCGTCCTACTAAATGGAAGGCGGCGGATTGTGGCGTGATCATCAAAAAAATTCAGAATCAACTTCATTCTCAGTCAAGTCGTCATCTATCGTTTGATGGGAGATCTCAATTTATCCATTCTGTTTTATTGGGCATTCGAACATATTGGATGAGTATCTTTCTTCTGCCTCAAAGTGTCATTCAAGAAATTGATCAGCTTTGTCGTAATGTTTTATGGGGAGCTAAGGGAAACCGTAGCAAGATACACCGTTCTTCTTGGGAACAGGTTTGTTTACCTAAGAATATGGGTGGTATTGGTTTTAAGGAGGGCTCAAAATGGAACAAAGTTTTGTTGGCCAAATTTATTTGGGCGATCACTTCTAAACAAGATTTGTTATGGGTCAAATGGATAGATGAAATTTATCTCAAAGGCTATAATTTCTGGGATTATTCTTTAGAATCTGATGTGAGTTGGAATTGGAGAAAATTATCTTATCTAAAAGAGTATTATTCTAAAGCAGACTTGGAGACCTCGATATTACATGGAAAGCTGAATTTGAAGGTTCTTTACAGTCGTATGCTTCAGAGGGACTCAATATCTTATGCTAAGGGTGTGTCGTGTAAGCTTTCATTCCCAAAGCATCATTTTATCTTGTGTCAATCAGCCATTGGCCATCTGCTAATTAGGGACAATCTATTGCACTTTCATATTCCTAGAGTTTCTTCTTTGTGTCCTGTTTGTGAGTGTGTTGAGGAATCCATGCGCATTTGTTCTTTGAATGCATTTTCTCTCAAAAGCTTATGGCGATCATTAAAAGTTTTTTAGGCCAAGCTATTTGGCCTATTAAGTATACTGAATGGATGTGTCGATTAGAAGGGAAGCCTAATGGGATGATGCAACGAATAGTTGTTGCTTCTTTGGCTGCTACTGTTTATTGCTTATGGTGTAATCGAAATTCTTGTATTTTTGCTCATTGTTCTTTGTCTTCTCATTGTATTGATTGTATGATTAAACTGGTTTTAAAAGCTAGATTGGTTAGCCTCGTGAGTCAGAAGTTTCAAGTTAAAGGGAAGTTTCTAGTTGAGTTTGTTAGGCACCTGTAATTTGTTTTTTTGTTAGCTCTTTTTTGAGCCTTTGGTTGTAAGTTATGTTGATCAATATACTTATTTTTCTCGATAAAAAAAAAAAAGATAATTAAACTTTTAAATTCAAATAATTTAAAAATTAAATAAATAAAAGATATTTTATAACAACTTAGGAATTAGGGTTTTGGGCACCAAAATGGTGCCCTAGGGCCGGCGGCACAAGGTGCCAAGCTTAGGATGGTCGGCTGGCCATGTAGGCACATCAGGCTCATCACACAGGGGCATGCGCAGGGCTAGGAAGGAGTGTCAGGCATAAGCGTAGGCAGGCAGTAGGTGCTTAACTTGAGTGTGCAGGGGTGTGTGCAAGAAGGTGCAGGGCCAGGCATGGGTGCGTAGGGGCGTGCGCAGGCTGGTGCAGGGGTCAGGCTCGGGGGTGCAAGGGCGCGCGCAGGCTAGCACGGGGGCCAGGCATGGGTGCACAGGGGTGCCCGCATGCTAGTGCGGGGCCATGTGTGGCTGTGCGCAGGGGACTGAGAGGGCTCGGGCTACTTCCATGGCTAGTGGCTTAGGTCCTTTTAATTTTCTTTGTGTACAGATTTTTCAATTTAAATTTCAAGAAATAAAATTATTTATAGAATTATATTTACAGAGTTTTCTCTAGTAGCCCATTGAAATAATCAATATATGTAGTTTTGTCCTCCATTTATTGGTTTGTTAATTAGAGCTGGTCAAAATGACCATTTTACCCTTCTAATTACCTCTTGATCCTTAAGTACCATTAATTCACTAACGAATAATTAATCTATACTCTAATTATAGATTTGAACTCAATAAATATTCAGTTCTAGAATCAACCCTTATGGGAACCAATATTGGATCTGTTAGAAAAGCGTGTATTACAATATTGTAATTCATGTTCCCAGCCATCCATGATATTGAATCTCCAAAACAAAAGTCATTACCCTCATTATTCTAAGAGACCTTAACGAGTGAATCAAAAGATCTAATAAACATAAACAGGAGTTCATGAATACTTATGATTTAGACTAATCTATAAATGATCATCTATTATGTACAACACCTTTACTAAGATGTCTATCCACATCAGTAATCTGAATCTAGATTACTTGCATCTCGTATGCTTAGCAAATCGTACTAGTAACCATTCATTAAAGATTCCTTACTTTAATATGTTACTAACTATTTTATTCATTATATATGATCTTAATTCTCTCGTACTAATACAATATCATATTCTCATGAATGAATATGAAATTTTCTTGATATTATTATATAATTAATTCAAAGAATAATTATAACAATCAAATATAATAAAATTGTACTTTTATTTATAACCAATAAAATGTCTTTACATGCTTATAGGGCATTAATCCTAACAACTTGACATTCTAGACTTGGCCGAATATTATTAATATCAAATGACCAATTTTTTTTTCTTATTTGAACTTTCTATAATCATGTTACATGTTTCACAAAATCATGGAGGACGATTTTACACTTTTTTTTAAAAAAAATATTTTGGATGTGAAACTCCCTAGCAATGTCGAAACCATAGTTTATTTCAAAAGAAATGTGCCACTTTTATTTCCATAAAATATCAACAAAGTTTCATGTCATATGTAACACCTAATGTTACCAATCATGCTTGAAACTTACCAAAGTATTTCCTTGTTAAATTTTCTATACTAGGCCGAAATGTACAAAATGTGACACTTTGTTTTACAAAATATTGGCAAAAACTCATAGTAACAAATTATTATAATCATTTGGTAAATAACTCAAGAAAATAATTTTTTTTTTATACGTATGGGCGGAAAACCCTATAAAGAATGGGACACTTAATTCTCCATTTAATTCTTATCATAAAATCATGACTTTTCATAGCATAGCATAAACTCATCAATATTTTTAACAAATTACAAAATCCTATTTATGCTCCTATCCAAATCATCAAGACAAGAATCATAGTACAACATTCTCATGAAAATAAATAATAATGCACAAAACCTACCATGCTTTTCTATTAGATTTTAGTACATAAATATCCATCATGCCTTAAATCATTTTAAAATAGATACCTAGGCCTAGAACAAAGTCATGGATAAAATGTCAAGGAGAACAAACACAAGAGTTGCCTCCTTCATGCATACTTATCAAAATTATAATATTAGGCATCACAAATATATACTTAGCATTTTGCTACACAAACACCAAAGCAAGGCAACAATTATCATCTTATTATTAACAAACCTAGCATGCACCAACATGTCTCAAAACAAAACTATGAAAATATTTAACATCCTATATAGTAATTATTTATCCTCATGATTCATCATACACAACATAAGCACATAAAAGAAAAATACCAAAATCCATATACAACCTATCGTCGAAACCTATACCCCAAAAATGTACCATTGTTTCCAAATTTTAATTAAGACCTAACATGTCTCAAATCAAGTGTAATGCCCCGACTAATTGTAGACCTCATACCATTAAAAAGTACTATACATAACTACTAGTTTGGGATACATACATAAGAAATAACACAACTTTATTTAAAACTCAAAATATTGTACGAAATACAAAATATGGTATGAGATACCATTATTATAAAACATAAAACATAAACTTTAAATTAATTGTTTAAAATACTAAGTGCGGAAATACATGAAAACATAAATCAAAAGACTTAAAAACAATGTCATCCTTGATCTTCTAGCAACCCATTCAATCCATCCTTCCTCAATACACATGCCAAGCTGCCACGAATCTGACTCGCCTTCCAAGTTCATTTTCCCGCACCATCTAAAAAGAAAGGAATGAGCCTAATGCCCAGCAAGGAAAATCTACTAAAGACATATATGCCATACATCATAAAACATAAGACTATATCATAAAGCATATACTATAAAACATATGACTATAAAAACATATATCATATAGGACTACAATATTAATGGTCATTAACTGATTAATGTGGCATGTGATAAAACCATCTAGGTCCTCAGTCTACTAATCAAGGTAGGTTAGATCACAACTATAGTATATGATAACCCATATAGGTCCTCTGTCATATGCCCAAGCGACTACAACATAAATTCTTGGGGCTTTCTATCTAAGCAAGTCATATGCCCAAGGACTAAAACATATATCATATCACATATCACATCATAACATAAAACATATCATAACATAAACATAAAAACACATATAATCTAATCTATTTTCCTCACCAAAAACCGGGATATGGAAACAATAACGAAATTTGGAACACTCCTAAAACCAACAGTAAAACCATGAGTTTGTAAAGAAAAGGAGATGAAAAAGAGAACTAAACCATCAAAGTGGAAACTTACCGAAAACCTTAAGTTTCAAAGAACTTAAACACCTAACCAAGAATCATAACAAAGAGTTAGGATCTGAAAGAAAACTAAAGAAATATGAAGAACTGAACTTAAAATTAAGAATACCTTGGATGAACTATGACTTTAATCTACACCTCGATACCAAAATAACACTATATCTTACTTCCCAAGTGTTTAGAAAAGCTTAGATTGGAAAAGCTTTTAACCCAAAATCCAAGTGTTTCTCTCTATAGTAATCTTAGCAGCTTGGAGGCTCTAAACAATGCTTGAATGATGAGTGAAATGCCTGAGTACTAGGTCTTATTTATAGAGTTCAAGGAGTGAAACTATCCCCTTTTAGAATGAATAAATAAATGAATATAAAATGAAAAAGATTTGAATTTTTGTTCAACAGATGCCCGGAACTCGGTCAAAATCGTTCAAGAGCAAGTCCAAGTGGTTAAGGGTTATTTCTAGCTCGGTTCTACAAATATTTCAAAAATTTCTCCCAAAGTCCGATATATCGCCCACACTAGGAGATATTTCCTGGACCTATACCTCGAGTCTTCAGTGTTTCAATCGTACGAACTCAATGTGTTTTCTGCATCTCCCGTAGGTGAAATATCGGCCCCTATAGCTGCGATATATCGGCATATGTTGATATATTAAACACGTATTTGCACTTTTTCAGCATACTTTGAATTGATTAAACATCTTTGACTCAGTAAAAACGTGATTCTAACAGCTTTTGAAAGTTTCTAGAGCTTCTAGATCTTCCCTTTATTTAAACTATTCATCAAAAATACTTAATTCCTTAATAAACATGCTTATGACAAGTGACACATTCTTAATAATTCTATCTAAACCTTAGGTTATAATAACTAATATTTCTAAGACTAGTAATATTAATCAAACCTTATGTTATAATTAATATTTCTAAACTATAGATTAAACTTATTAAATCCATAACTGTTGATATGAGTTTACAACTAAGTCCCGACTTGAACCAACATCCACGGAAACTAACATATTATAGGCTACTACTGACTACTACTACTACTATCTAGCTAAGTAAAATTCTGAGACACTACATCAAGATATCATATTCATACATATGCTCATCATAGCAATAGTGCATAAACTAACACTAAAATATATTCATCAGAACTAAAATTATCAAAACATCATCATACATTATAAACACATTTTCTCAAGTCAACATGTCAAAAATCATAAACAAAATATAACAACATCAAATCAACAAAGAAGTTAGTAATTGCCATTACTTTTCTTCATAGTGTTCCAGAACACAAAGCAAATCAATCCTTAGGCACTTAGGGATTTTGATATACACTACAAAAAAAAATCACTTTTAAAGGTGAAACATGTCTCACCTAATAACAATAAAAGTCGCCATGATGTGTCACCCTGTAACGTCCTAGTTACCCCAGAACAGTTACGGTGATCGGTGAACCGGAAATTTGACCCGCTACCCGAGTCCTTTGGTTAAAAACGTGTTCTAAGTGTTATTAACAGGTTAAGGTGGAAAAACAATAAAGAGGAAAGGATATATTTTATTAAGTATATAACTGCTCATGAGCTTGTTAAAACATTTACAATTTATTTACAACTCAAAATGGCCACTACTGTTTCAAATTTACAACCCCACCGGCCTAAGAAGCAAAAGTAGGGAAAACCCCCTAGTTCCTCTGAGAACTCGATGGTCATGGTGGTCAAGCGGCCGCATATGTACACATCACCACCTAAGCTCTCCACTCAAGGCTGGGTGAGATTTTCTTTCCCTTTACCTACACCACATAGCACCTGTGAGCCAAGGCCCAGCAAGAAAAAACAATATAGCATGATATAATATCAACAGTGATCATAATAATCATTCAGGACTATCAGTCCAAAACAGATAGGTGACAGTCAAAAAAGTCGTTATTGTGGGTACAGCTCCCTTAAGCCATGTGACGATAGGGCCACCGGGCTTTACAAATAAGTGAACCTTTCACTATCTTAAACAGGATAGGTGCATGGTGACTAGTCACCAACATAACCTTCCTCATGACCATAGAGTCATAACCCTGGAACATCGTTCCCTAGCCATGTGACAAATGGTCACCTGGGCCTTTGGCCCTGGCTCTGAGTAACTAGTCTTAGACTAGCTAAGCGTTTATAAGTTTCATCGACCTTAGGGTCGGTCCAACGTTAATGCCTTAGACCCATTCAATGCTAAAATCGATTAGATCTAATCTTCATTCGGCCCTGCATTCAGGACGCTTATGTCGTTTCTGACTCTTAGGACAGTATCCCTGACTAGTCAGTACCATATACAAGTAAACAATAATCACTAGCATTTAATATGCATTCCATGTCCACATTTATCAACCAAGATGCCTCAATAATAATCATGCATGTCACATACATAGGGTGCAGTTTTCTTACCTCAGATTCGAGCTAGAATGATTAAAAGAACGACCCTTGAGAACGATCAACCTTTAGTCCTTTAGCGGTTACCTAATCATATTACATTATAGGATACCATCAATAAAAATGATCAACACAGGTTCCCAAACCAATATCTAGCCTCCGGGAAATCAATCCAAACTAACCCAAGTAGTAGGAAAGATCCTGAGGCCTAAAACCATGTTCCTGGGGCCAAAACACTCAAACGTGCTCAACCCTGCTCTAGGGCTGCAGCCCTGGCACCTTGGGCCATAGTCTCCAGCCACCTCTGAAGCAAGGGCCGTGGCACCCAGCAAAGGCAAACTTGGCCACTTGCTTCTTCGAGCTAGGGTCGCGGCTCTCCAAGAACAGGGCCGCTGCGCCCGACCCAGAACATGCCCAAACTCGTTCTCCTTCATCCCAAACCCTCCAAAAACATGCCTAAACATTACCAAATCATCAAATCAAATTTCCTAAGCTTTCCAATGGTCCAAAACCATCAAAATCCAAGGCTCAATCAAACCAAAAACTCAACGGTTTACAAAGTCCAATTCAAAACATAAAAACTCTAAAAACTCAAAACTTTAAACTTAGATTACCTTTGATTAGGTTGTTTCTCGTCAAATCCTTCGGTCAAGAAGCTTCTAATCTTTCCTAGGATTACTATGCCTCAATCCTCGCTTGATTCGGACTCCTAGAACTCAAGATATCTTCAAAATTACTTCGAACGGTAAAAATGAACTACGGGAAGAGAACAAGAGGTTTTCTAACGTACGTTCTATCTGACAAGCTACTTCAATTTTAAGTAACCTCAAATAAAACCTAGTGCTCGGGGTCCCGAAAACACCCCCGGGGACATTATAGTCAAAACTTCCAAAATTCCATCCTGATCTCAAATACTCCCAATTTATCATCAAATAACATTCCTATTACCCAATAATTGACCCCGTTATGACAAAACCGCTAATCCACTATATAGGACTGTCTCATGCTGAATAGCTCGAATATATCTCCATAATAATGGAATCTTATTCACAAAAAACAATATGCACCCAAATTCACAAATATATCCTTAACGAGCCAAATTATCAAAATATCATAATATTCAAATGTGGACCCACATGCATGCATATAACATCATATTATAATATAAGTCACATATACATGCATATTATCTATTAATGGCATAATTAAACAAGCATGACCCTCCCGGCCTACTAATCCCGCCATTAAACCACATCGGAGAATTCGGGGCATTACAACTATCCTCTCCTTACAAAAATTTCGTCCTCGAAATTTACCTGAACAGCTCGGGATACTGACTCTGCATATCTGACTCCAGCTCCCAGGTCTCTTCCTCGACCTTGCTATTCCTCCATAATACCTTAACCAAAGGTATCATCTTATTCGTGAGGACCTTATCTTTCCTGTCAAGTATCTAAACTGGCTGCTCCTCAAAGGAGAGATCTGGCTCAAGCTCCAGATCTTCATAGCTCAAAATATGATTTACATCAGATACAAACCTCCGAAGAGCTGAAACATGAAACACATTATGCACGGCAGACAACGCCGGAGGCAAAGCCAATCTGTAAGCCATCTGACCAATCCTCTCCAGGATCTCAAATGGACCTACAAATCTAGGGCTCAGCTTGCCCTTCTTCCCAAAACTTCTCACCCCTTTCCAAGGCGAGACTCTAAGGAAGACATAGTCTCCCACTTGGAACTCCACGTTCCTGCGCTTGGGATCGGCATAGCTCTTCTGTCTACTCTAAGAAGTGAGCATCCGAGCTCTAATCTTCTCAATGGCCTCAATTGTCCTCTGAACTGCCTCAGGACCCAAGTATCTCCTTTCACCTGTCTCAACCCAATGAATGGGAGATCTGCACTACCTACCATACAACATCTCATAAGGTGCAACTCCAATGGTAGACTGATAACTGTTGTTATAGGAGAACTCTATTAAAGGCAGATACTTACTCCAAGATCCACCAAAGTCCAGTACACATGCTCTCAACATGTCCTCTAATATCTGGATCGTCCTCTCAGATTGCCCATCTGTCTGAGGATGATAAGTTGTACTGAACTTCAACTGTGTCCCCATGGCCTTCTGCAAACTTCCCCAGAACTTGGAAGTAAAAGTAGGGTCCTGATCTGACACGATCAACCTAGGCGATCCATGGAGGCGCACGATCTCTCTCACATAGAGATCTGCATACTAGTCAATTGTATAAGTAGTCCTCACTGGCAGAAAGTGAGCTGACTTGGTGTAGCGATCCACTATCACCCAAATAGAATCATGCTCACCAACAGTCCTGGGTAAGCTCACCACAAAATCCATTGTGATGTCTTCCCACTTCCACTCTGGGATATCCAGAGGCTGCAGTAACCCTGCCGGCCTCTGATGCTCAGCCTTGACCTGTTGACATGTCAAGCACTTAGCCACATACTCCACTACATCTCTCTTCATCCCTGGCCACCAATACAACGATCTCACATCCTGATACATCTTCGTGGTGCCTGGATGCAAAGATTAAGGAGCAGTATGAGATTCATCTAGAATCTCTTGCCTTAAGGAAATATCCAACAGAACACATATCCATCCCTTGTATCTCAACAAGCCTATCTCAGACACTATATAATCTCTGGATGCTCCAGCCAGAACATCCTCTCTGATCTTGATCAGCTGTGGATCACTCAACTGACCTTCCTTAATTCTCTCCAACAGTGTAGATGGTAGCGTAATATTAGCCAACTGGCCCACCAGTAACTCTATACCAGCTCTGGTCATATCATCTTTTAACTCTCTGGCTATCAGCCTCATACCATGAATCTGTCCCGGACCCTTCCGGCTTAAAGCATCAGCTACCACGTTGGCTTTTCCTGGATGATACAGGATCTCACAATCATAATATTTTACTAACTCCAGCCAATGCCTTTGCCTCATATTTAAATCTTTCTGGGTGAAGAAGTATTTCAGGCTCTTATGGTCTGTATAGATCTCACACTTCTCTCCATAGAGATAGTGTCTCCATATCTTCAAAGCAAAAACCACAGCCGCCAACTCTAAATCATGAGTAGGATATCTATTTTCATACTCATTCAGCTGACGAGAAGCATAAGCAATTACCTTCTCTGATTGCATCAAAACACAGCCCAAACCCTGATGAGAAGCATCACAGTAAATCACAAACTTCTCCTTATCTGTTGGAAGACTCAGAATCGGAGCTGTAATCAACCTCTGCTTCAGTTCATGGAAGCTATTCTCACACTTATCTGACCACACAAATTTATGGCTCTTGCGTGTCAGCTCAGTCAATGCAGTAGCAATCTTTGAGAACCCTTCCACGAACCACCTATAATAACCTGCCAATCCAAGGAAACTTCTAACCTCAGAAGCATTCTTTGGTCTTGGTCAATCTCTGACCGCTTCAATCTTCGCTGGATCTACCTTAATCCCCTCCTTACTGACAATGTACCCAAGAAAGGATACCTGGGATAACCAGAACTCACATTTCTTGAACTTAGCAAATAGTCTATGTTCCCTCAGTCTCTGTAGAACCAACCTCAGATGTTGCTCATGTTCTGACTCAGACTGAAAATACACTAGAATATCATCGATAAAGACGATCACAGACTGGTCCAGATAATCCTTGAACACTCTGTTCATCAGATCCATAAAAACAGCAGGGGCATTAGTCAATCCAAATTTCATAACTAAGAATTCATAATGCCCATACCTGGTACGAAAAGCAGTCTTCAGTATATCTCCCTCCTTGACCCTCAACTGATGATAACCAGAACGAAGGTCAATCTTTGAGAATACCTTCTTACCTTGCAACTGATCAAACAGATCATCTATCCTTGGCAAAGGATACTTATTCTTAATTGTCAGCTTATTCAGTTCTCTGTAATCAATACACATTCTCAGAGAACAATCCTTTTTCTTTACAAACAGAACTGGCGCACCCCAAGGTGAGAAACTAGGTCTGATAAAACCCAAATCTAACAGCTCTTGCAACTGCACTTTTAATTCTTTTAACTCAGCTGGGGCCATTCTGTAAGGCACTCTAGACACTAGCTCCATCCCTGGTGCCAGTTCTATAACGAACTCAATTTCTCTGTGGGTGGCAACCCTGACAAATCTTCTAGAAACACAACCAGAAACTCACATACAAGTCTAGTATCTTCTGGTCTCACTGGCACGACCTGAGTGGTATCAACCACACTGGCTAAGAATCCAATGCAACCTCCTTGAAATAAATCCCTAGCCCCTAATATAGAAATCATAGGAATGCGAGGTCCATGCACAGCACCAACAAACACAAAAGGATCCTCACCTTCAGGCTCAAAGGTGACCATCTTCCTTCTGCAATCAATGGTTGCCCCATACTTTGCCAACCAATCCATACCCAGTATCATATCGAAGTCAGTCATAACTAACTCTATTAAATACACTGACAACTCTCTGCCTTCCACTATCACTGGCAAAGATCTGACCCATCTCCTGGATACCACTAACTCTCCAGTGGGTAATAAAGTTCCAAACCCCACAGCATAAAAATCACAAGGTCTACACAGTCTATCAATAACACTACTAGCAACAAAAGAATGTGTAGCACCAGAATCAATCAACACATTATAAGGGGTTCCAGCACTAAGAAGTTGACCTATAACAACTGAGGGAGAAGCCTCAGCTTCTGCTTGAGTCAATGCGAACACTCGAGCTGGGGCCGAGTTGTCCGCCTTTCTGGGTTCTTCTTTCCTTTCCTTAGGGCAATCATTTTTAAGATGACCCACTGCTCCACAAGAGAAGCAGGACCTTGCCCTACACTCTCCCAAGTGATGCCTCTTGCATCTGGGGCACTCAGGATAAGAATTCCAGGCTTCATTACCACCTGGACGACCCATAGAAATACCACGGGGTCGCCTATCAGGACCTGGAACTGGGAAGGTGTCAAGGACCTTCCTTTTTTGATCACTGGGGCCTCCACCCCTACCTGAACCCACAAATGGAGGACCTGGCCTCCTGAATTCCTTTCTGGCAGCACTATCACGCCAAATTCTGTTCTCTGTACTCTCAGCTGTGAGTGCCTTCCCAGCCACAGTGGCGATACGTACATCACGGCCTAATCTGGGATGTAGCCCCTGCAAAAATCTCTCTCTCCTTGTCCCATCAGTGGGCACCAGCTCCATGGCAAATTTTGCCAAACGATCAAATTTCAAGGCATACTCAGTGACTGACAAGTTCCCCTGAAGTAGCCTGATGAACTCCTCGGCCTTCGGCGCTCTAATAGCATCATTATAATATTTTTCATTGAATAGAGTCTAAAACTCTTCCCAAGTCAGGGCATTCACATTCTTGGTCTGGGTAATCACTTCCCACCAAATCTGGGCATCCTCCCGACACATATAAGTGGCACAGGCCACCCTCTCATTACCAGATACCCTCATAAAGTCAAGGATAGTGGTAATCATACTCATCCACTGCTCCGCCTTGGCAGGATCTGCACTGCCCTTAAATACTGGAGGTTGTTGCTTCCTGAACCTTTCATAAAGAGGTTCCCATTTATTCCCAACCTCAGGCAGATGCTCTGCTGCTGGCACCGACACAGGGGGTGCCTCTAATACACTAGCCACTGCAGGCACTTGTTGTTGTTTTAGGAGACGTAGCTCTTCTCCCTGTCTTAATATTGTAGCCTACAGATCATTGACTATCTGTTGCCAGTTTACAGGAGCTGGCTATGGAATCAGAGACTGGTCATTTTCCTGACCCTGGCTATTATTTTTATTCTGGCCCTGATCACTCTGGCCAGCTGAAATATCTGTCTGCCCTGGATTCATTCTTATCTGATACCTTGCTGAAATATTGATCAATACGGCCAGTCAGGTAGTAATAACTAAACCTCTTGCCGCCTTACGGTCCAAGAACAAGCAGACAATTATCACATTCCACAGTCATAAAAATATATACAAGCAGATACATGTCTATAGCATTTAGCACTCAGCATGTATCACATAATAGTTCATAACAACCATACTAATAAGTATGTTCCAACAATCCCAGTACTAATAAGCACACAGTTGCTGAGGATATAATAATTCAGGGCACAGGTTTAACATGGTGTCTCATGCATACAGGTAAAGCACAAATACCACATTTAAGCAGTTATACGTATAACTACATAAATAGTTACCAAACCATGAGTTGAGCTTGACTTCAGTGATGTGTGTACATGCCTAGCCAGTCTGTAGGAACCCTAACCTTGGCACGCTTTGATACCAAGTAGTAACGTCCTGGTTACCCCAGAACAGTTACGGTGATCGGTGAACCGGAAATTTGACCCGCTACCCGAGTCCTTTGGTTAAAAACGTGTTCTAAGTGTTATTAACAGGTTAAGGTGGAAAAACAATAAAGAGGAAAGGATATATTTTATTAAGTATATAACTGCTCATGAGCTTGTTAAAACATTTACAATTTATTTACAACTCAAAATGGCCACTACTGTTTCAAATTTACAACCCCACCAGCCTAAGAAGCAAAAGTAGGGAAAACCCCCCAGTTCCTCTGAGAACTCGATGGTCATGGTGGTCAAGCGGCCGCATATGTACACATCACCACCTAAGCTCTCCACTCAAGGCTGGGTGAGCTTTTCTTTCCCTTTACCTACACCACATAGCACCCGTGAGCCAATGCCCAGCAAGAAAACACAATATAGCATGATATAATATCAACAATGATCATAATAATCATTCAGGACTATCAGTCCAAAATAGATAGGTGACAGTCACAAAAGTCACTATTGTGGGTACAGCTCCCTTAACCCATGTGACGATAGGGCCACCGGGCTTTACAGATATGTGAACATTTCACTAGCTTAAAAAGGATAGGTGCATGGTGACTAGTCACCAACGTAACCTTCCTCATGACCATAGAGTCATAACCCTGGAACATCGTTCCCTAGCCATGTGACAAACGGTCACCTGGGCCTTTGGCCCTGGCTCTGAGTAACTAGTCTTAGACTAGCTAAGCGTTTATAAGTTTCATCGACCTTAGGGTCGGTCCAACGTTAATGCCTTAGACCCATTCAATGCTAAAATCGATTAGATCTAATCTTCATTCGGCCCTGCATTCAGGACGCTTATGTCGTTTCTGACTCTTAGGACAGTATCCCTGACTAGTCAGTACCATATACAAGTAAACAATAATCACTAGCATTTAATATCCATTCCCTGTCCACATTTATCAACCAACATGCCTCAATAATAATCATGCATGTCACATACACAGGGTGCAATTTTCTTAGCTAAGATTCGAGCTAGAATGATTAAAAGAACGACCCTTGAGAACGATCAACCTTTAGTCCTTTAGCGGTTACCTAATCATAGCACATTATAGGATACCATCAACAAAAATGATCAACATAGGTTCCCAAACCAATATCTAGCCTCCGGGACATCAATCCAAACTAACCCAAGTAGTAGGAATGATCCCGAGGCCTAAAACCATGTTCCCGGGGCCAAAACACTCAAACGGGCTCAACCCTGCTCTAGGGCTGCAGCCCTGGAACCTTTGGCCGCAGCCCCAAGCCACCTCTGAAGCAAGGGCTACGGCGCCCTACATCAAGGGCCGCGGCGCCCAGCAAAGGCAACCTTGGCCACCTGCTTCTTCGAGCTAGGGTCGCAGCTCTCCATGAACAGGGCCGCGGCGCCCAACCCAGAACATGCCCAAACTTGTTCTCCTTCTTCCCAAACCCTCCAAAAACATGCCTAAGCATTAGCAAATCATCAAATCAAAGTTCCCAAGCTTCCCAATGGTCCAAAACCATCAAAACCCAAGACCCAATCAAACCAAAAACTCAACGGTTTACAAAGTCCAATTCAAAGCTTAAAAACTCAAAACTTTAAACTTAGATTACCTTTGATTAGTTTGTTTCTCATCAAATCCTTCGGTCAAGAAGCTTCTAATATTTCCTAGTATCGCTATGCCTCGATCCTCGCTTGATTCCGACTCCTATCACTCAAGATATCTTCAAAAATACCTCGAACGGTAAAAATGAACTACGGGAAGAGAATAAGAGGTTTTCTAACGTGTGTTCTATCTAACAAGCTACTTCAAACTTAAGTAACCTCAAATAAAACCTAGTGCTCGGGGTCCCGAAAACACCCCCAGGGACATCATAGTCAAAACTTCCAAAATTCCATCCTGATCTCAAATACTCCCAATTTATCATCAAATAACATTCCTATTACCCAATAATTGACCCCGTTATGACAAAACCGCTAATCCACAATATAGGACCGTCTCATGCCGAATAGCACTAATATATCTCCATAATAATGGAATCTCATTCACAAATCACAATATGCACCCAAATTCACAAATATACCCTTAACGGGCCAAATTATCAAAATATCATAATATTCAAATGTGGACCCACATGCATGCATATAACATCATATTATAATATAATTCACATATACATGCGTATTATCTATTAATGGCATAATTAAACAAGCATGACCCTCCCGGCCTACTTATCCCACCATTAAACAACATCGGAGAATTCGGGGCATTACACACCCCTAATAAAATTTTCCTAATGGTGAACATTAGGGATGACTAATGGGTCGCTACTAATATTCCAATATCAGAGGCAACTACGTCGCCCCTAAAAGTTCAGATATCGCCCCAATTTTTTTCACATGTGGCATAACTTTTGGTCGATGTATCACCCCTTATATTTCACCAGTCACCCCTGATACATAATTATTAGGGGCGACGATGTCGCCCCTAATACTTTTTTATTTATAAAAAATAATAAAATTATTTTAATTATTAATTAAAAATTAAATTACTAATTAAATGTTAAACCAATAATTAAAATTTAAATCATTTATTAAAATTTAAATAATTGAAAACAGATATATAAAAAAGAAAAATATTATATTAAATTTTCAAATTAGTTCATTAAGATTAAAAATATCCATATTCTTAATATAATGTAACAATAATATAAACCTAGTCTCCTAAATCAGTTGTCTTGTCCTCCATATTGTCTTCTTGTTACGGTTGTGGTAGATGTTTTTGTTGCTGTTGTGGTGGCTACAGTGGCGGCATCGGCCAGGGATATTGGGGTGGTGATGTGGACGATCCTGCTCCATACATGTAGGGATATGGCAACTGCAACGACGGTGGAATTGACGATGGATAAGGTGATGGTGCTGCTCCGTACATGTATGGAGGTGTCATTGGTTGAGATGGCGCTGCCTCGTATATGGAAGGATAAGCTGGAGATGGAGGTTGAGAAGACGAAGCTCCATAATTATTGTCGCTATCAAGCATAGGCGACATCTGAATGTTTGGTGAAGGAAATTAAATAGGATGAAATTGAGACAAGAAATTGACTTGGTCAGTCAAATACTTTAGCTTATTCTCCAAATTTTCTATCTGCTCTGATGAACGTCGAGGAGAAACTTAAGACTCCCAGAAGTGAGAGCGCTGGGTAGATGATGACCCCGACCCTTTCAATTTGCGGCCCACTCCTCGCTCGTGCCCACACCTTTGGCCCAGTACTTTTTGTAGCACCTCCACCTGATCAACTGTTGGCCAACCATCATCATTAGAAGCAGCACCAGATGTTTGCTTTGTTTGTAACTCAAAATCAGCCTTCAGTTTTTCCTGTTTTCAGAAAATGTTAGACATTAACAATACATATAACTCTATGAAAATTATAAAACATAATTCAAAGTTACATAATCTTGGCGACCATCGTTTTTCACAAAATCATTTGTTGTTTTCTTCAAGTGGTATTCCTTCTATGACTCAATAAGGTCCGGGTTCACCTAAAAAATATAACCCAAATGTTTGAGAACATATAATTTAAAAGAACATAATTTTGATAACATTTTAACTTTCACTTACTCTTTCATGACGGATGGTCGCCAGCGATTTTGTACCTTGTGTTGTAGAATACTTCTACTTCTTCCGATTTTCCTTGTTCTTTAGGGAGTGCGCAATAAATTTTGGACTTGTAAATAACTGACAAATCTTCTTCCACTCCTCCTTGTTAACATCCTTGGTTGGGTTGTCTAGAACCTTGTCCTAATCCTCTTTTCCTTTATAGTATTTCTCAAAGTGTTCGTGTCTTATTGTTTTCCTATGACCATATCGGGCTTTCATCTTTTGATCGATACCATCTACACACTTTAAGAAATCATCATGACCCTCTGTTTGATAATACCACTAAATTGAAAATAAATATATTAATAATATATATACTATATTAAAGACACATTTTAAAAAAAATCATTTAATATTTTTTTTATCTGGATCATGCCAAGGACTTGGTCCTTGTAATGCTTAGGCACTGATTCGCAAGAATCGAAATATCTGGAAAATTTTGTTTTAATTTGGGTGCCCACGAGGTAGACAAAAGCAGTGTGCTCACCCCTAACAACCTTATACGTTCGCGGGAAAAATGTTACTTCTAGTGGTTTTCCATTTTTATGTCACCTCTCATCTAGATCTTTTCCAATAGCTGTGCCACGACCCTTTCTCTTAGTTGGGATTCCTGTATTTTTTTTATTAACAATGCAGAGAATATTAATATATATAGGATAAACATATTTGGGTGAATAAAAGAAAAAAAATTACTTGACTTGCATGCAGTCGTGATTCTAGTAGGATCTAGTGGAGGATCACCGCCAACATCTCCACCGTGGTCTCTACCCACGTCTGATGAGATCTGCTAACACGACACTAATTTAACCTATCTATTTTAATATTTAATTCTTATTTATAATTAATTTTCGTGGGTATTATTTTAATTGATTAGGTACTTTGAATCATGCTATTTGCAAACAAACTTTTTATTTCTCAATATGTATAATACTTTTATAGAGATACAAAACTAAGTAGAATAGTCACTATCATCACTAATTACATCAACATCTATCGGGCACACATCATCAGTATTATAATCAGTAAGGTCGACAAGCAATTCATCCTCGTCTTCTGCTTCTTCTACGTTGTCTACCATATCATCTTCATCTTCATTAATAAATTCATCATCATCCTGAACAACTGAAGAAGGTCGATGGGCCGTGTTGACTTGGGTCGTTGGTGCATTAGATTGTTGAACAACCAACTCTCTGAGATCCACAGTCAAAACAAAATTCGATGAGTTGTTATCATGTACAACATCAACATAAGTAATCATATCTGAAGCATCTAGAAAGTCATAAACTTGCCAATGATTCACTTCCTGGACAACATTCCAGTATCGTCCTCTAACGAGATCATTGATGTAGAATACTTGTTTCACTTGGCTAGCTAGTATGAACGGTTCATTTTTATACCATTCACCGCCGACGTTGATACTAGTGATATTATTTTTAGTGATTGTTTTCTTCTTTTTAGGATCTGTATTGAGCCATTTACATTGAAATAATACCACTGAATAAGAACCACTAAAAGATAACTGGTGCATTTCTTCAAGTTATTCGTAATAGTTAAAACCTTCTGTTCCAGCAACACACTACTATTTTGTGTAGTTCGATTTCAATCTCGATTGTATGAAACTAATTGAAATCCGTTCACTATACATGCTTGATAGAAGTAGGCCAATAGATCTGACCCAGATGTTAAAGCTAGCAATTCATCAGAATGCTCTAATGACCCAAGCTGGTGCAAGTCATATATCTAATAATAACGAAATATATTAGAATGAGAATGTGATTTTAGTAAACAATTTTCTAAGTACAAGTTACCTTCTTATAAAACCATGAACGAAACTCTTTCTTTTGTGTCAACTTATGATTAGCAGCGACATCTCTTTATTGCACCTCAGTTAGGTGTTCCCTGTTAATTAATTAGTAGTGTCAACACTGTGGGAGGAGTATATTGAACAAAGATGAATCTGAAAAATTGATGTTGTGCTTACTCTAAATACACTTCAGTTTTTGGAGAATTATCCAATATGAACCACTCAGCTTTATTTCGAGTATTTTCGTCAAGGGTCACAGGATTTCTCTTACTAAGTGGACGACATTGAGATTCAAGCACTGTGAGGTGTCAATTCACATATAGTGCATCTTAATTACGATCAAGATGATTAAATTTTGTTTCCACGCCTTTGAAATACATTGAACAAAATGTCAAAGCCTCGTCTGCAACATATCCTTCTGCCATAGACCCTTCAGGACGAGCTTTATTCCTGACATAGTTTTATTTTTATTTTTTCATGTATCTTTCAAAAGGATATATTCACCTCATAAATACGAGTCCTCAAAAAATAGATTCATTAGGAAAGTGCAAAACCAGATGGATCATTATGTCAAAGAATGCTGGAGAGAAATCAACTCCATCTTACATAAAATTATAATCAAGGCATCCTTAGCTTTCTCCATATCATAAACATTCAGTGTCCTAGAGCACAATTGTTTGAAGAAATTACACAATTTTGTAATGGTAGTGGATATAGATTCTAGTAAAAACTTCCGGACACCTACTGCAAGTAATCGTTGCATTACCACATGACAATCATGGGACTTCAACCCAACAATGTTTGAGTCATTGTCTGTGACTTTTTTATTCAGGCGACTTTACTCCTTTCAAAAATTGACAAAACTCTTGGCTTTGTTCAGGAGTGAACATGTATGGAGCATGCAGTTTCATTAACCTTTTATTGGCATCCTCGTAAATCCACAACAATTACCTAACCCCCCGTATTCTTTAAACCATGCCTTGCGTTAGTGGTGTCCTTAGATTTATCATTATCCAACAAAGTCCCAAGGAGACTGTCGCACACATTCTACTCGACATGCATCACATCTAGATTGTGTTTTAACTAGTTTAAACTCCAGTATTCAAGTTCATAGAAAATACTTTTTCCCCCAAATATATCATGTTTACTAGGCACTTGTGACGGTAAAGCATTGACTTGATCTAAGATTTGTTGACAAGTAAAATGTTCTGAAGGATTTCTTTTCTCAACTTTGCCATCTAATTCTTTGTCCCTCTATACTTATGATTACTCGGCAAGAATCGCCTATGATCGACATAAGATGTCTTACAAATCACTCGGATGGAAGTGGTGTCCTCATTTCAGGTTGGACATGCTTTGTATCCCTGCCCACTCCAACCAGACAAGCTATTTCGAGCAGGGAAATCGTTAACTGTCCACAGAAGGGCTGCATGCATCTTGAACAATTCATTCCTTGTGCCATCTCTTGTGTTGATCCTGTTAATCCACAATTGTTGTAACTCATCCACCAAGGGTCTTAGAAAGATATCTATGTCTTTACCTGGTGATTTTAACCAAGGAATAAGGAGAGTTAACATAAAATACTCCTCCTTCATGCACAACCCGGGGGGAGATTGTAGTTCATCAAAATCACAGGCCACATGTTGTATGATAAGCTCATGTGGCCAAAAGGATTAAACCCATTGGCAGCCAAGCCTAGATGGACATTTCTGGGATCTTTTGCAAAATAAGGATGTATGCGTCAAAGTCTTTCCATGCAGACCCATCAACTGGATGACACATCACCCCATCTTCTTTTGATCTCCCAGTATGATGCCATAACATGTCATTAGCTGTATGCCTAGAACTGTACATTCACTTTAATCTGGGAGTCAATAGAAAGTAAGGCATCACCTTATTTGGAACCTTTTTACCCTTCTTCTTTTCATTGACCCACCGGCTACCCCACACACAGGACATGAATCTTTGCTTGCATTATCATTATAAAATAAGCAACAATCATATTTACAGACATGGATTGATTGATATCCCAACCCTAACTTAATCAGCTTCTTTTTGGCCTCATAGTGTGTTGGAGGTATTTTATTATATCTCGGAAATACAAACTTTAACAACTTCAACAATTCATCAAAAGAGTTGTTTGGCCACTTCCCCCTAACATTCAAATGCATCAAATTCGCCAAAAAGTTTAAGGATGATATCCAATTACAACCTTGATACAACTCAACCTAAATCTGGTCGAACAACTCGTCATAATACTGTCTCAGTTGACTGCTTGACACACCATCTGCTTCGTCTAAATTGTTCAATAAGATGAAATCTTCAACGACATCAACTATCTCATCTTCATCTTCATTCTCATCAACTACCTCATTGGCAACTCTAGCTTCCAAATCTTTGTGGTAAACCCACTATTGATAATTCTATTGAAAACCATTGTCAAAGACATGAGCCTCCACCATATCTATAGTTTGTAGTTTAACATTGAGGAACTTCACGCACGAACATTTAATTCTTTTGTCGCAGTCTACGTGTACTTCTACCATTTTCAAGAAGGCTTGGAGACCGCTCCAATAAGCATCACAGTTACGATTCCTTAATTTCGTCTAACTCTTATCGATCGGCATCTGCGATAAAAGAATAAACAACAATTAAACATTATTGACTATGTGTGTGTGTGCCCTAATGAACCTTTTCGCTCCACTTCTAAAAGGGTAAAGAACCTATCCCATTCAGATTTTTAGTACACATATAATTCAATATACACTCTTAAAATTGTTTCGTTTATGTAAAAATTTCGGCATCACCTCACTATGGTTCTCCTAAGTGCGCATACTAAAATTAAGTCTGCCCACTTACGACAACAAATAAGGAGACACATACTGAAATCTCTACTAGCGAAACAATAAAATGAGTAATAGATCAAATTATAGATACACAACAAATCCAAACTATCCACGCGGACACATACCGTCCTGGATAATTCAAAGAAGCATATTTAAGAGCCCTTATTGACTCAGCCTCTCCGAACGAGTCTAAGGTTTTTCGTGATTAAAAATAATTAAGAAAAAATTATCACTATGTGATAATATATAAAACTTCATATCCTATCTTTGGTGATCAAATTTGATCACAAAAAGAAAGCAACAAAAAATGAAATACTTTTTAACACTAGCTGTTTTATGATGTCTTATAAAATCTTATGATACCATAAAAAATTTATGATATTTTATAAGCTCTTATTTTATAATGTTTAAAATTATTAATAATTCCTATTTTAATTATTATTTAAGTAATTTAACCAATAGTAATTTGTTTTATGGTTCGTTATTTATTTCCTTAATTAGTTTTTATTAATTATCAAACTTACTTTTTCATCTTAATTAATTAATTAGTTATTTTTAAATTATTAATTTTATTAATATTAAATTAAATTATAATTTTTTAATTTATTTTTAAATTATTCCTCTAATTACACAATTTATTTTAAAATGACTAAATTTTTTAATATTAAATGAAATTATTTATCTAATTTTTTTATTTATTCTTTCATTTATTTTGTTAATTATAATTATTCAATATTTTATTTATTATTTAATTATTTATTTAGTCCCCTAACTCTACCAAAATTTCGGCAGCATAACATCTATATTTCGAGCAATGTGCTATATGATTACAGGTATGAAGAATCTGTAACCATAGAACTCATTGGAACAAATTAAATCTTGTGTACTTTTTTTTTTTGTCTATTTCATTTGCTCTTAGGTTCATTTTTCAATTTTTCTATTGATTGCCTCTAGATGTTATTGGGTACCTTAGTTTATAAGATAGAAGAGATATGATAACAGCTTGGCTTTTTTTCATACCTTTATTCTATTTTCTAGTACGTTCAGTAATTATTCTTTCATTTCATCCTGATTTTAAAACTCAGGGGTTTATGTGCCATTGGGAATGGATGTAAGAAGCTAAAAGATCTCACTCTAAGTGATTGGCAAGGTTTTTTTTTCCTTCATTTGTTATCTTTTTTGCTAACATACTCTTTTGATCATTTCTCTGCAGGATCACAGAGAAAGTGAATGACAGGTGGGAGGTTTGTGTGAGCCTTAGTGATGGGCAATTTCAACAGGTATTTGAATTTTTATGTTAAATGAGAGTACTTTGATGCTGTTCTGCACTTTTACGGGTGTTTTATTCTAATTGTTTTCTCTTGTTAAACCAGGTTAGCTTTGTAAATTCGATTGCCATAATCAAGGGTGGAACTCATGTAGATCATGTCACAAGTCAGATCACTAATCATGTCATGAATCTTGTAAATAAGAAGAACAAGAATGCCAACTTGAAAGCCCACAATGTGAAGAATTATATATGGGTTTTTGTCAATGCTCTTATTGACAATCCTGCTTTTGATTCTCAAACTAAAGAAACTCTTACCATTCATCCAAGCAGTTTTGGCTCTAAATGTGAACTCCCACCAGAGTTCTTAAAGAAAGGTTCGGGAAGCTCTTTGCTTGTTTATGTAGATGCACTCTTATCATTACTTTCTGTATCTTTGTTTATGTTTTACCTTTTAAACTTGCAGTGGCAAAGTCTGGCATTGTGGATAGTCTTCTTTCCTGGGCCAACTTCAAGCAGAACAAGGATCTTAAGAAAATAGATGGAGCTAAGACAGAAAGGGTTCACAATATCAATAAGCTAGAGGATGCTAATGAAGCTGGAGGAAGGAACTCTGAAAAATGTACCTTGATTTTGACTGAAGGAGATTCGGCCAAAGCTCTAGCAGTAAGTTGAATGGCTTCAACAATTAGTTCATTCATAATCTGAACTTGCATTAGATTTCATTTTAACTCATTTGAGTACAAATAGATGGCTGGACTCTATCGTTGGTCGAGACCGTTATGGTGTTTTCCCATTGAGGGGTAAACTTTTTTGCTGATCTTTTTATGTTCGTACAGGATCACGATGGTTCACATATCAAGGGTCTGTTGATTAATTTCATTCATTCTTTCTGGCCATCACTTTTGAGAATTCCATCCTTCTTGGTGGAGTTTATTACTCCTATTGTGAAGGTTGGTGTCTTCGTTCGTTAAGTTTTTGTGTTAGAGTTCAATTATGGAGAATACCCGTTTCTAACTTATCTTCCATTGGTTTTTACAAGAAACTAACATGATGGTTCATAAAGTACTATAAGGTTTGTGTTATTCGACTTATAAGTAAGACACCTACTAGAATTATGGGAATTTATGAAGCATCAAAATTTTCTAGTTTTTCATGAACTCATCTTTCTTTATTATGTTTTCCAGGGGTTGGGAACCAGCACATCAAAGGAAGGAAGGGATTACTTTCAAAATCTGGACATGCACAAAAAAGATTTCATGTGGGTGGATGAGAAAGATGGTGAGGCAATTGAGCTTGCATTTAGTAAGAAAAAGATAGAAGAGAGAAAGTGTTGGCTCCGTAGATTTGAGGTATGAAAAGGAACTTATATAATTTTCTTTGGAAATAGATGGTGAGTAAATTCTTAATCCTTTTTTGTTGATTTTCAGCCTGGTACTCATCTGGACCAAAAGGAAAAGCTCATTAAATACAGGTACTTTGTTCACAAGGAACTTATATTATTTTCTTTGGCTGATCTACAAAGGTCCATTCCTTCAATGGTTGATGGCCTAAAGCCTGGTCAAAGGAAGATCCTCTTTTGTTCTTTCAAGAGGAACTTTGTAAAAGAAGCAAAGGTTACCTGAAATCTATTTACAGTTTGCACTCCAGGCTGTTGAATAAATTCTTCATGTATATTTGATATTTTCTTCCCACACACTAAAAACCCAGCAATGACTAACAATCTCTCCTTCCATATATTTCTCAAACCCTCTTTTTTGTTTCAGGTTATTATTTCTGTATTAATATTTTAGAGTTTCTTTTCAAAGGTAAATGAATCTATCTTTTTCTCAGTTATGATTTTTAATTTATTTCATGAGAGAGTAGTATTTCTCTTCATGTATATGTATTTGTAGCCTCTTATAACCCATTATTTCTATTGAAATTGCTTCAATCTTTTAAATTTCTCTAGACTGATGCAGCTATTTCTGGTATACTTATTTCCATTGTCCTTATCTTCTTTACATTGATTTAAACAATGTCAATTATTCAATATCAGTTACTGCCACCAACAGAAGAAGACATTCCAGAAGGGAAAAGTTTGGTAAAATTTTGAGATTTCCTTACCCTTCAATGGATACTAAGGTGAGATTTTTATTTTTCATTGTCTTAATTACTAATACTATTTCAGGTTGTAGTGTAAAAATTATTTATATAAATATACAATTAATTTCGATCACATTTTTTTACAAGTGGTTTGAATCATATTCAGATTGAAAAGAGAGAATAAAAAAGATAAGCGAAGGGACTAAACTATAAGTTGCAATCAACATGAAGGGACTAAACTATAAGTTGCATCCATTCCATATATTTCATAAGTTAATTAAAGTATGTGATGATTCTCAATGAATCACTGATAAGTGAATTGGCTATATGGCAGTTTAGTTAGTTATATAAACTAGCTCATATACTGTAAACTTTAGGATATAAAAGTTCAAAAATTTCTTTACTCTGTCATGACTTTGTGCTTGACTAGTACTAGAGAAGGTGAGGCTTTTAACTATCCAGAAGTTGTAATAATAACTATTTTCCTTTCTCATTAAACAAACTGAAAAAGGTTGAATAAAACAAAAAAAACATTTATACTCTACTGTCACAAAAATGTACAAGACTATTTCTGGATGATCAAACAGAATTAACTTAGATAATCTTTAAGTAAATGGCTAACTCATTAGAAGAGCAAACATTTCTCTCTACTAGCTGGACATGAATCTTAGGTTTGAGACTGAAGCTTTGAAACTCCTTTAGCCAATTAAATTCTAACTTCTAAGTAAAGTTGCTAGCTTTGAAAAGCATGGTGGATTAAAACAAAAAAAAAAACCTTCACAAAAAACTATATCTAACTATAAATATAATCTCATAGTTAATTAGTTACTGCTATTATTTTATTAGTTGTTCACTTCATGAAGATTAGTGTGGTTAGTTTCCTGTTAATCACTTCTTGGTTTCCAGCTCATTTTTCCCTCTCTTTGTATCTTTGTACTATTCAGCTATAAATAATAAAGTCCCATATCTCTAGTACATTTACAGAGATCATTTTATTCAATTCATTTTCTATTAAGTACTCTTATGTGTGTGTGATGGTAGGGATCACACAGAGGGGCCTGTTTGGAAGTATGAAATGTTATTATTTAATCACAAAGGAATGCTGATGATACCATGTAGTACAATGTGATGGTGCTCCTTCCTATGATGATACCATCTAGATAATGATCACCATTGATTACTAAGGCATGCCAAAGGCTTTTGTCATATTTTTTTGGCCTATGTAATTTTCAGAGATTACCCCCAAAATAGAAGCTTCTATTCTCCTTCTTTTTTTTTTTTTTTTTTTACCCTAACAGAGGTGAAAATCAATTTAGCAGAGGTGAAAATCAACTTATTTTTATAGAATCTAGAAGCTAAAAGTTAGATAAGAAAATGAGATAAAAATATTGCTAGACAATTTTATTGTGAGTCTTGTCTCCATGAAGTTTAATAAAAAGGTCCAATTATTATGAGACATGTCTAGAATCCATTCTTTTTTGTTTTTCCTCTTCTTTTTTATATAATTCTTTTGGCTGCTCCTTCTCATGATTAATTCAGTATTGATTATATTTTTAAGCTCATTACAAGTGTTGAATCACAAATATTCAACACTTGCATATATTTAGATAAAGTTTAGTTCATTCATTCTCTATTCTCTTTGATGAATGTGGTGCTATTTGGAGAGACCAGTGATAAGGAACACAGCATAATGAAAATTTCATATGTTTGCCATAATGGAGTTGTATTGTATTGTATGTATTTTGTTTTGATTCATGTTAGGGTGATTGGTGCAGGATAATTGGCTTTCTGTGATGTTTGCAATGGCAGGAGGGGTGATACTTAGCCTTGGAAATCTCTCAACTCATTATGCTTGGGCTTTTGTTTGCTTATCAGTCACAGAAGTGATCACTACGAGCATAATAGTTGTTATAGGTCCTTTCTTTCATTCTCTCTCTCTCTCTCTGACCATTTCTAAATGTTGATGCTTGTCTGTGTTGCTCTTATAGATACTGAATTTTTTGCTTCTCTTGCGATCTTTAATGGTGACAGGAACAACCTTGAATTACTTTTTAGACAATAGAATTAATAGAGTCAAGATCCTTTTCCCTGGTGTGGCTGCTTCTTGGTTGCAGTTTGCCTTGCTTCTACTGTCCACTCATCTAATGCAGCTGATAATAAAGAAAAGCTTGAAGGTTTTTAATCTAAAGAGGTGTATGTTTCATTCATTAAATGTTAAGGTTATCAAAGAATTATCTTGTTTCCAGGTGACATTCTTCTTTCTTTTTATTAGAAAGAGTTCTTTTTTCTAACTTTATTTTTAGTTTTATTGCAGAAATTGGGCTAAACCTTATATTAATGATGCTAAAGAAGTTTCCAGGTGCATTTTTATTTTATTGTTTTTCTTTATGATTTTGTTGTATAAGAAGTCAAAGTGTGATTCTGTTTTTGTTCTTTAATTTTTTTGGGGATATATTGACAGAATTTAGAGTTCTGGAATAAATTCTTCCTCACATACTTTTTGATCATTGAGAATGATATATTTTATCTTGATACATTTCACAAGCCTTGTTTTAAGTTGCATGTTTTATTGCTTCAGTCGTTGTTTTGCATGGCAGTACATCTTGCTATACCCTGCTATTTTGTCAAGTTTTGGAGTTATTACAAATTTAATTTAAACTTTATATGCTTACAGGTGGAAACTAGCTTAAGTCTTATGTTCTTAATAATAAAAAGAATTTTTTTTTACAATGTGCAGGTATATTGAGATGATTTCTTTGGAGCAATTCTTGACAACATTTGTAGTTGAGGCCTTTCGAATGGAAGAATGTATTTCACTAATTTTTGTATACATTTCTATTTTGTATTTGGTGATAAAGGAATCTGAATTGGGCATAAATTATGTTGTAATATGATTTCTTAAGCCTAGACTAGTAGACTAAATATTGTAATTACATTTGAGTAATTAATAAAAATATATTTATGTTACCTTATTTGGCTTCAACTTTCATATTTGTTTTCCTAGTTTTGTGCAAGTAAAAAAAGATTATGTTTCTCTAAGCTAATATAACACATGTGTTATACTAATGGGTAGTATAACACAAATAATGTGTTATACTAAAGTATAGTATAGCACAAAAAATGTGTTATACTAAAGTGTAGTATAACACAAATTTATAAGTATTGAAATGTGTTATATAATCAACTATAAATAACATAATTAAACACTTATCTATTTATTAAAATAACACAGAAATTGTGTTATCATTGACAGTATAATAACACATCTGTATAACAATTATAAAATGTTATGTAAAGTACCCTGACCTACGATAACATAGTCGGTCTTAACACATCAAAAAGTGTTATGGTATGTTTCGATAACACATTTTCGGTGTTATTAAAAGCATTTTTTCTTGTAGTGCTTATATATAATGTTTTACAAGGTCTTATTTTATAATGTTTAAGGTTAAATGTTCTTTAATAACTACAAATGCATTTATTAAGAATGTTATTATAGTTATGATGAATATTAATTTCTATTTTAATTATTGTTTAATTAAGCATAATTGAAATTAATTATAGGTAATTATTTGCATTCTTAGTTTTCAAATTTGTCAAGATTTTTCATAATTATTTATTTTTTTAATTATCAAACTTATTTTTTCCTCTTTCAAATTAATGTTAAATTTATGAATAATCGTATTTTTTAAAACTATTTTAAAAAAATTATTTATTATTTGTTAAGTTTATATTACTTTGTTATATTACTAATGATATATAAATATGAGTATCAAATTAATTATTTTTAATATCACCAAATTTAATTTAATTTTAATTAAATATTACATTTATTCATCATTTTATATTTTTTAAATCTTAATTTAACTCTTAATATATTTCTTAATTTAATTAATTAATAATGATAAACTCAAAATTAAATAATTTTTTATTATCAATTAATTATAATTATTTATCCTAACAGCACTAAAAGTATTTCTAATTAATTCTACGAAAATTTCAGTATTATAACGACTATATTCTTCAAAAAATTTAAAAACCTACAAATAACACTCAGAAAATTCCCAAAGCATTTACAATATACATATTATCAATCAAATTAAAACACTAACACATTATACAATTTTATACACACATTCACAATATGTTATTCTACTGACATATATAATATCACTAAACACATCTTTCTTTCTACACACATTCACATATTAATTAAATTAATTAAAACAACATAATAAAAAAATAAATACCTTGATGCCACAAATTTACAAATACCCTAGTCACCAAATTTCCAAGATATACTTCTTCAATTTCTACACAAACATAATATACATTGTTATAAAAGAAAATTAAATATATGTTCTCAACACACACATTATATATACATATATTATAAAAAAAGTAAACATATACTTACATAAATAATACATATATATTTATAAAAAAATAAATATATATAGGCGCACATATATATCTATATAAAAAAAATATAGAGAATTTACTCATTTGGTACCCTGTGTTTTCGCAAAGTATTGTTTTGATACCATCTTTTTTCAATAGTGCTCATATGGTACTATGTATTTTAAAATCATACATCTTTGGTACCCTAGACATACATTTGATAAATAAAATTTGATCTATATGACTAAATTGTCATCAATTATATGTAATTAAATAATTAAATTTGAATTTAGAACTCATATAATTGAGAGCACTTGATTAAATTAGAAAATTTTATTAATTAAATTTGAGTTTAGGGTACTAAATATGTAACATCTCGTGTTTTGAACACCCATTAGTAGTCAGTTGGAGCCGGTGAAGAATTATGTGAAATGTTATTTTGATAAATGATATTATATGAATTTGTGATATTAGTGAATTGTATAGTTGTTGTAATGATTCGGTAAAGGATCTAGCTTTATGAAATAAAATATTGGTCTCGGACCAAGGAATAAACCCTAATGGGAGAAAAATCTCGTATTAAATAAAATAGGAAATATTATGGCATAAAAATATTACTTTTGTCTGGAAACTGGGACTTTATAGTCGAACCAATAAGTTTAAGAAAAAATTATTGAGGTTTGAATTCCAATCAACCAGGCTTAGGAATGAGAATTTCTTATTCGGGCCTCTAAGGGCATTTTGGTCAATTTGATAAAATTATCAAAATTATGTGATATTTGAGGGTAGGGCTGTGGCAGATCAGATCCTTGGAGAGGTCGTGGAGGCCGAAGCTGAATCAGAAGAAGATCCCGCAGAAGATCCCGAGGAGGATCCAGCTGAGGACTTGAATGGGGACATGCGTGTCGATTAGGATAGTGATCGTTCGTTTTATTGTCTTTTGTGAAAAACTCTATGGTTTCAATTTTCATTGTTTATGTTATGGTTTGATATGTTTAGCATGCAATCTTTTGTCGAATGTCCGAGTTCTATGAATGGTTGATAATCACTTGGGCAAAGAATAGCCCAAGTGATTAGAGCTAGCGCAGGCCATCAAGCCGATGATGCACCGGATCCCGAGTAGCCAAATGAGAATACTGACATAGAGCTGGATATGCTGATGGATAGCCTAGATTAGGTTATGTTGTGAGGGTCTTTTTGATACTTTTTTGTAAAGACTTGGCAAACCTACTAAGTTGTAGGGCTTTTGTGTAGTTGTAGCAGGCAGATATAAAATCCCGATGTGTAGCTAGGGTTCTCTTCTTTTTGTATTTATTGTTTTTCTAACAAAATCCTTTTAGCATGATCTTCATGATCATTTTGTATTGCTAGGTTATATCCCTGAATGATTGACTGTCTGTTTTGAGTTGAATTGCTATGATATTCATTCCTTTTCCCTGTGTGCAGGAAACTTGTATACTAAAATGTTGTAAAGATTTTTGTATAGAGACTCACGATGGTGCCTAACAATCGTGCCAAGGGAGGTCAAGTTGTTAACCCACCAGACCCAACTGAGAGAGCAGTCGTTGACCAAGAGGCAGGTCATGGCCGAGGCAGAGGAAGGGGTCGAAGCCGAGGGAGAGGCCAAGGACAAAGAGAACAGCCGGAACAAAATATGGCAACTTAGATAGAGGAACTGAGTAGTATGGTGCATGAACAGAATGTTGGAAACACTTAGATGTTCGAGACATTGATGCGGAGATTCCCGGAAGCGCCACATAACCCCGCACCCCCAGCACCCCGGGAAGACGTTCGTCAACAATAGGAATTCCCGGCACAAGAAGACCCACTGGTGGGAGCAAATCCACCAGCTAATGCATCTAGAACAGAGCAGCCAAAACCGATCTCGAAATGGCTTAGCAGGAAAAATCCACTTGTGTTTGAAGGAACTTTGGAGCCCCATGTAGCAGAAGAATGGGTCAGCATGCGGGAAAGAATCTTTGATTTTGAGGCAGCTACCGAGAAGGAAAAGGTAATCTATGTTGTGTATATGTTGAGGAAGGACACCCGAATCTGGTGGGATATTGCTAGGAAGGGGCGTGACGTTGCACAGATGGAATGGACAGAATTCCTGACCCTGTTCAATACAAAGTTCTACAACCATACGGTGATAGATCGGAAGGTGGTTGAGTTTTCCAACCTAGTCCAAGGGTCATCTAGGGTACAGAAGTACATGCGCAAGTTTGCCCAACTCTAAAGATTTGCTCCGGATCTAGTACACACTGAAACCAACCGTGTACAAAAATAGCTCAGTTCATGGACACCGTGAAGACTAGCTTAGATACTTATGATGAATTCGGGGAGCGAGAAATTCGCCAAGAGTCATGGCTGGTCCAAGAGAAGAAAAAGCCCTACATAGCTGAGGGACGAGCACATGTCTCCAATGACCAAGAAAGGTACTCTAGCAACCAGAGCAGCCCTTCTGGACGGTTTGCTGTTGCGATTTTTCTTTTAGTATATGCAAGTGTACATAATTGTCTAACAAGTAATACAGTAGTAAGTAATTTTATCGTCTCCTCAAGAATTTCTTTAAGCTAAATATTATAAAAATTAACTCTACAATTTGGGTTACAAACACTTTGAATCGGTGCGAGTAATTAAGAATGTGTGAATTACTAAAAAAAATGAAAACAATTTAAACTAAATCAATGAGTAATTCTTTGTCAAATGAATGATGGAAATAGCTAGGAATACCAATTCTCCCTATTTTTTTAGTTTTACACCTAATGCTACAGCAAAGTTCTCTTATAACTAGGATTTCCAATTCAATGCACATGCCATTTTCCCAAATGCTTCTGTTAAAGTTCTATCAATTTAATTCACATATTCCTAAACTAAATTCAATTTCAAGAACATAATTTTAAGTATCAATTCTTCAAGTTTGCATGGTGAATAAAATATCCCTAAATTATCCACTAATCAACAACATAGTTATCAACATGCATCAACTAAGCCTATCCATTAATTTAAACCCTTTCGAAATTCAAATTAGCTCGTAACCCACTCAAGATTATCAATCTAAAGCAAGAATTAGCAATAAATATAGCTTAATTGAACAAGAGCAACTTAGCATAAATTTAAAATCAACAATTTGGGGTTTCACTACAAATTAGGTTTCATCAATATCCTAGCTTTAAAAAGTTGTTTCATACTCAAAATCAACAAAGAACCATAAACATCCACCATATTGTTCTATTAGTTCAAAACTTAGAGAAATAATACAAAATCAAAATAGAAGAAAGAGAGAGATTTTAGCCCCCAATGGTGGAAAGTTTCTTCTCCTCCTCCTCCTCTATTCTTGTTTCTCTTCTCTTCTCCATGTTTTCCCTTCTTTTCTTGGTGTTTTTCATCTAAAAAATGCAGAAAAAATGGTCTTCAATGGTGTTGGGCGGCTGGGTCATTGTTGAAGATGATGATTCTGTCTCTCTCTAGGGTTCCAAAAATGGGTATAAACCCTTCTTTTCTTCTTCTACACGTGGGGATCACCTTTCCCCAAGAAAAACATCAACTATTTAGCACCCATCCTCCATCTCATCATGTCATTCCACCTCATTTAATGACTTGCCAAGTATGCATAACTCATGTTGCTGACTATGCACACTTTTCTGCAGAAAAGTGGAAATGATGATATAGCAAAGTACCAGGATTTCAACTCCAAGGTACTTTCTTTGCACATTTTTCACCAAGCTTTCCAAACATCCTTTCTTTTTGCCTTCAAAAATAGATATCACATTTTTTTTAGATCATAATCTCATTATTTTCCCACAAGATTTATCATTAATTAAAACAAAATACACAGACAAAAATGAAAAGATGAAATGACTAAAACCACACAATGTTACACAAACACTCTATTTCACTTAGATTTTTAAGTTCAAAACCACAATTAATAACTCTAAAATATAGATTTATCATTTGCATACAGAGGCAACAGAAGTGTGGGGAAGAACAATACTCCAGGAAACTCTCGGTTTCCCATTGGTGGAAACAATAAACGAAGAATGGAGCCACCAAGCTGAAGTTCAAACATCAACAACCATCCAAGGAGAGAAAATAACTATTGGCCGCAATGCAACAAATGCAATCAATGCCACCCAGGCAACACTACAACAAAATAGGGGTTTTATGACTTTATTTGGGAGACATTGAAAGTCTACAATGTCTCCCAATTGGGAAGACATTGTAGGCAGGGGCATTGTAGGTATAGGTCTCATTTCTCCCACTGGGAGACGTGGGAAGTGTCCCACCTCTCCCAGTGGGAGACGATGGAAGTCTAAAAAGTTGGGAGACTTCCAACGTCTGACTTTCAACCTCTCCCACTGGGAGACGTGGGAAGTCTCCCACCTCTCCCAATGGGAGACATTGAAAGTCCCCCATATTAAAAAATAAATAAATTAAATAAATTTATAATTAATATTATTTAAATTTGATTTAATAATTAATTAAATTGAAATGATTTTAATATTAATTAAACTTAAATCAATTTAATATTAATTAAAATTAAAATTGACATAATTAATAAAATAAAAATATGCAAGAAACACAAAATTTGTTAGACATATTCAAAATTAACAAATATTGCATTGTGTATGAAGAAAGAGGTAAAAAAATAAAAAAACCAAATACAATATTTGTTAGACATATTCAAAATTAACAAATATTGCATTTATGTATGAAAAAAGAGGTAAAAAATAAAATAACCTATCAACGAGGTCGGTTACTTTGGATTATTGGTAACATATATGTCGCCCATTCTTGTCGCAACTCATCAATTTGTGCCTCTGTATATGCCGTACTTGTTAGCTGCAAAAAAATATAACGTAAAATATATTAATTAATTATTTGATTACATTTATATATATGGTTTCAAAAATAATTTGTAAATTTTAATTAATAATACCGTTCTTAAGTAATGTCCGGGACTCGCAGGTTCAATCAAATCCTTCAACATCCTCATTATGTAGTATCCACATGCCACATTGTCTGGTTGGTGTGGACACTAATCATTTAAAAGTATCAGTAATTCATTATTAAATTGAAACTTGTTACAAAATGCATACATATTATTCTACTTAAGTTGTAATTACTTACCTGAGGTTGCTTAATGCGTAGAGTGTCAGGGATCTCGACATCAGGAAGATTCATAGAGAAAAAAAGATTGAAAGCGCTTACGATCACTGATACAATCTCCTCATGGTTATTCAGATCTGAATTCACTGGATCACAACAATAAACATGATAAGCATATGGTGCCAAAATAAGCAACATCCAATGTTCACTGCATAAGAAAAACCAAAAAATTATAACTCAAATGTTAAACAAAGAAAGTATTGATATGGGTCGGAAAGATGACAACTTTTTAAACTTACCCATGGTTCAAAGGGACAAGCATAACTTGTTCTTTTGATTTTATGTCATTGCATCGTCTGAACAGATTTTGAACACGATCATCGAATGAACTCCCTTGAGTGGCTACAATATTAGGATTGACAAATAAAAACTTATTTTGGCGACCTTGTTGTACCACATATCTGTAAATGAACCTAATACAAAAATATGAAAATTGTTATATGATTGAATAAATCAAATTAGAAAATTAAATGAACGAACTTTGTGAGATGATGATATATACCTCATGTAGCTAACGACCACTGCTTGTCCAATCTTCTCCTTTCGAGCAAACTAAAGTATGTCATCCTTAAATATATAACAATGAGACATATCCTGGTCAAAAACTTCAGACTCTATGCCTAGATTGACACACTCGCCATCAGCCCAATGAGATACGATATTTTGTAATCGTTCCAATGGAGTGTGGGGCAATTGTGTTGGAGGAGTTTGTGGTCGTCTTCTTTCTCGTGGTTGTTGTGTTGATGGAGCTTTTGGTCGTTGTGATCTGGTCCTACTTGTAGAGGGAGCCTGTATACAACAATATCAACAATTATAAAAGAATGCAAACAAATAAATATAGAATTGTAAAGATAATTATGTAAAAATTTGGCATCACCTCATGATATATATCTTCAGATATAATGACCAAATCCTTAGGCCACGCTATTGGCGTCCCAATGGCTTGAACAACTATGTACATGTCCAAATCAAGATATGCAAAAGGGAGAGGAAAAGTTGGATTAATAACGCTAGTAATCATAACTTGGTAGTTGTTGCCTGTCTCTCTTTCAATGAGTTTACCTGATGCAACAACGTTTGAAACCGAACCAATTGCTAATTGGCATGCCCAGCCTTGCGCAAGAAACATATTATATACAAATAAACATGTTGAAACAGTAAAGAAATTTATTTGGTTTCAAAATATTCAAGAAATTTTAATTACCTCTTGCTAAAGCGGTTGTAGTGCAATAATTTGTTCTTCTGCTTGAGGCACTAGTGGGTTAGGAGTATAGTAGGATGCATGCGCTGGTGGCACTGGGGGGTCGGACACATAGTATGATGTTGGTGTTGGTGGGACTCCAACGTTGGATCCCGACCCACTCTGTTGGGCCATGAATTTTCTCAAGAGCTCATCTTGTTGCTGAAGGCGCTCTTCTAAACGTTGTGCTTGTTGACAATGCTCTTCTTCTTGTTTTCGAAATCTTTCTTCAAACTCCTTTCTAATGTCATCATTTGAAGAAAAGGCTTTCGATTTATTTTTCATTGAGGTAGGTGTTGGAGTATTCCAGTATACTGTGTGGGACACACCGTGTCCTCCAGCCCTAACACGTCCTCAGGGCTCAGGAGTGCCCAACGCCCTCGTGAGCACATCATCAGGGCCATCAGGTGCCCATTTACCCTCAGGTTGGAGTTGTCAGTAATGATCCTGTGAAACAATATTCACAGAAAGTTATATATAGAAGCTAATATATAATTTGATATATCAACATTATTAAATATGAACACTTACAATATTTTTTTGAATCTTAGAGGCCTCTCCAACTAGCTCTCCTTTTGCATTCCGACGACCCATGCTCCACAAGTCTGTCCTTTCAAGTTCAGTCAGACTTTTCCCACTTTGTTCCATTAACATCTCTTCAATATTGACATAGCCTCCTCTAGAGAGATTGTGATTGTATTTATTCAATGCTCGATAATTTTGCATCTCTTCTCTCTTTCTACGCCACTCGGGAGTTAATCTTGAGTTCACAAACTTTAACCATTCATCTGGAGTTATGACATTCTCAAATCCAAGTGGAATAGCTGGCGGGAACTCATTTGGGAATTTTTTCATAGCGTCATACACGTGTACCCTTGTGAGATTAGTCTTCCAATTTCGGAAGTACTTTCTCGCATCCATCAACATTTTTTTCTTATGTTTGGGGTCCAAATGATAAGTTTTCTGCAAGTTTGAAAGTAAGAAGAATCATATTATCAAAACAATATATATTTTAAAAACATTAAATGAATTATAATTAATAAAATCATACCTTCATTGTATCCCATATTACATTTTTATCCACCATACTAACATCGTTCCAAGTGTTAGTGTTGATGGACACAGTGGTTCGAACAATAGCTCCAAGTTGTGATGAAACATTACTTCTAGTCTCACCAACTATTTGACCATACTCATTGTATTCAACAGGTGTAAGATGTCCTTCACTCCTTTTTTTGGTGTTTTTAGACATCCATGTACGTCCTCTCGCAGTTTTTTGTTCTTATTCCACTGGCTGAGAATGAGGGCGATGCTCCCCCTCATCAGAACTACCACCAAAAGGATCACCCTCCATCTGTAACAACATAAATATAATTATTATAACAATTTTGGAACCTCATAATCATAAAAAAAAAGTTATACAAACATTTGAATTAAAGATTAAACAAAAATATGAAACTAAAAATTTCACATATCATAAACATATCAAACTCATTAAATGGTACCTCAAGACCCATTATCATCAACCCATAAACCTTCACTGTTTTCATGGAAACAAATACAATCATCATCAACTTCATCATTATCTTCTAGTGCGGTGAATGTGACAAGTTCTTCTTCGAGAGGTATATCATGTAAATCACCATCTTTAATGTTCCATTCTCTTGTTTGCGTTGGAAGACCAATTGACCATTGGTTGTTTGAAGGATCATTCACATAAAATACTTATTTGGCTTGTGAAGCTAATATAAATCGGTCAGCTTTGTGCCCAATTCGGTTTAGATTAACTAATGTGAAACCATAATCTTCATATATTATGTCGTTGTCACTTTTCACCCAATCACAAAAGAAAATAGGTACTCGAGTTGTGATATAATCTAACTCCCAAATTTCATTAACTACTCCATAAAAATTCATATCACATTCAACTGGATTTTTATCTTTTGCACTAGAGACTTGCACAGTTTTAGCAACAAGGCTAACACCACTGTTTTGTGTGTTTCTATTGTTATCGCGCTCCCTAGTGTTAAATAGAGTACCGTTAATCATGTATGATGAAAACTTGATGACATTAAGAGAAGGTCCTCGAGAAATCCACTTAGCGATGTCTGAACCCTTATTTGATGTGTTTTGTAATTCTGCCACAACCTATTAAATCAACATACCAAAAACAAATCACTAAAAAAAACCAACCATGTCATCTTGTAATTACCAATTAATGACAACTTTCCATAATCAACAAAATTTACCTTTTGTTCTATTTAACTACTAAAAGTTCGATAATGTTCGTCTTGTAACCATTTTGAGTTCCTTGACTTGGATGGAAATTTGGTCTTTATCCAATTAAAATGTTCCCTACAATTATACATATATGTTGTTAAACAACTGAACATACAAAATTACACAACTTAAACTAAAAGTATTATATGAATATAACTCACTCCATATAAGGTTGAATTTTATTTATATTCTGCAACACAAGACGATGCGCTTAATCTAGTATATCTCAACATACTGTGCATACAACGCTACCACGACGACTATGAATCTCAACATTTTCAACATCATTTAACCCAATTCTTTGTACACTAGTTAGGTATTCATAACAAAATGCAACTGCCTCTTCTACAATATAGCATTCGACGATGCATCCTTCTGGCCGAATTCTATTCCTAACATACCCCTTAAGAATCTTCATATATCGCTCAAATGGATACATCCATCTTAAATAAGCAGGACCACAATATCTTAGTTCTCTAACAAAATGAACTGTCAGATGGATCATTATATCAAAAAATGCCAGCGGAAAATATTTCTCCAACTCACACAGTACCTCAACAATTTCATCTCTTAACTTAGGTAACTTAAGTGGATCAATAACCTTACAACACAATGACTTGAAAAACAAGTATAACCTTGTGATTACATCTCGAACCTTCCTAGGCAACACAGATCGAATGGCCACTGGTAGTAAATGCTGCATTAGAATATAACAATCATAAGATTTCATACCAATCAGAATACAACTTTTCATGTCGACCAATGACCTTATATTTGAGGAATATCCGTCTGGAACTTTTATATTAAACAAACATCTACAAATTTCCATTCTTTCCTCTTTAGTAAGAGTGTAAGCAGCAGGAGGTAAATATGTTCGTCTCTTATCTGGTTTTGGAGTTAATTCATCACATATACCCATTGCAAGCAAGTCTTGTCTAGCCTTAATTCCATCCTTATTTTTCCCAGGAATATTCAACAAAGTGCCAATCAAACTATCACATACATTTTTCTCTATGTGTGTAACATCTAAATTATGGCGTATAAGTAAGAAAGGCCAATATTCAAGTTCGAAGAAAACAGATTTCTTTTTATAACACCCTTTTGACTCCTCCACAACCTTAGCCTTACAACTACGTTTCATCTTTACAGGTGTACGAACTTTAGGCTTCCCTAACTTGAACACAATTTTTGACATCTTCTCAAGTACTTGGATCCCATTCAATGGCTCAGGAGCCTCCTCAAACTCTTGTTTACCATTGAATGCCTTCTTCCATGTCCGAAGTTTATGCGTATTATGCAAGAACTTCCTATGTCCCATATAACATATTTTCCGAGAGTGTTTCAAGTATTCAGAACATGTTTTTTCTTCACAAACGGGGCAAGCCTTATATCCTTTCACACTAAACCCAGATAAATTTCCATAAGTAGGAAAGTCATTAATTGTCCATAATAAGACCGCTCTAAGATTAAATTCTTCCTGCCTATACGCATCATAAACCTTAACCCCTTCATCCCACAAAGTTTTCAAGTCATCTATAAGAGGAGCTAGATAGACGTCAATGTCATTACGAGCTTGTTTCTGTCCTGATATCAACAAGGTCAAAAGCGTAAACTTTCTCTTCATACACAACCATGGGGGTAGATTGTAAATAACAAGTATAACAGGCCAATAACTATACTTACTGCTAAGAGATGCGTGTGGATTAAACTCGTCAATCAAAAGACCTAGACGAATATTACGAGATTCATTTCCAAAAGAAGGCCACTTCAAATCAACTCTTTTCCAAGCTAGGGTGTTAGCTGGATGTCTTAATTTACCATCCTTTATTCTTTCATTAGCATGCCACGCCAAACTTTTAGCATGTTCAGCATTTCTAAACAATCGAATGAACTGAGGAATTGGCGGAAGGTACCACAAAATTTTGGCAGGTACTCCTTCCTTGACATTGTCACCATTTCTTTTATTTTGCCATCGTGACTCACCACAAGTAGGACATGATTTTGCGTCTGCGAAGATATTTCGATATAATATGCAATCATTAGGACATGCATGAATTTTTTCGTACTGCATGCCTAATGAGCATAACGTCTTCTTTGCCTCATAAAATGAAATTGGAATTTCATTGTCTTTGGGCAATAACTCCTTCAAAAAATTTAAATAAATAAGTAATTCTTTTATCACTCCAGCCATGTTTAGCTTTTAGATTGTACAACCTAAGAAGCGCAGATAATTTTGTAAATCTTGTACAACCAGGGTAAATTGGTTTCTCAGCACCATTAAGGAGTGTCTCAAACTTATTTGGGTCTACTCCTGATCCAAAATGTGCGTCGTCAATCATTTCATCTAATGGATCCCAGTTCTCCTCTACTATATTTCTCCTCACTCCTTTTTGTCTACTTGGCAGAGTTGGAGCAATAGGAGCTATCTCCCCATGGTAATACCAAATTGTGTAACTCTTGTCGATCCCATTGAAATATAAGTGTTCTTTAATCTTTCTAAGTTCCATCTTTTTAACATGTCCACACTTAAGACATGGACAATAAGTAAAATTTGGGTCTTTCACATTTTCTGAACAAAACCTTAAGAATAAATCGACCCAGTTCCTATATTCCGCAGATAACCTATTCGCTGACATCCATTGTTTATCCATATATTCTCCTGTGTCTATCAAAAAGAAAAGAAATGTCACTAAATAAGCACTTGATAAAGTTGGATGTTTATATAAAACTAATCGTTTATTATCCTAAATAAAATCGGGCAGCATTTCCCCTATAATAGTGACCTAACCATCTGCATGTGAATAGCAAAACAAACAATTCAAACAACATAAAATAAGTTTCTTCCTTATAGGATGTCTATATAAAACTAATTGTTTATTATCCTAGATAAAATCGGGCAGCATTTCCCCTATAATAGTGACCTAACCATCTGCATGTTTATAGAAAAACAAACAATTCAAACAACATACAATAAGTTTCTTCCTTATAGTTCCGCAGCACACAACCAAATTTCTCAGAACCTACTTCACTAAAACACACAAGTTCTCAACCTTCCGTTATCACCGCAACACACAATTTTAATCTCAGAACCTACTTCACTATGGATGAATATTTAAGATATTCAAACTCCTCTAACATTTTTTTAATAATATTAAAAGTAGAAGTAAGAGAATATATATTTACCTCTTGCAATTAATAATCTAAAAGCTAGCAAAATTACTTCACGTAGTAATCGAATTCGCTATTAAATCCACAAACCAATATAATTAAATTAATAAATAATAAATAAAATATCACTAAATATCTAGCAATATATAACTTATTTTTGTAATTTTAGAAACTTAATTACCTCAAATGTATGATTGATATAGAAATTTTGATGCAAAATACTCTCTAAAATCTCACCACCAAAATCACAACCTACGAAATTAAATTAATTAATATGTTAAACATTACTAAACAAATATCACTAAATATCTAATAATAGTAAATGACTGGTAAACAAATAAAAAAAAACTCCAATGAGCCACTAATTATAACCTAAACAAAAAATCAATAAAAAATTTCATAACCTAAAAACTTAATAATCAACAAAAACATAAAAAAAATTCATATATTTATATTTTAAAAATTATTTAATAAATTTATTTTAACATCACTATATATATAACAATATAGTTACAATTTAAAAAAAAAAAAAAAGTTTAAATATATATACAAAAATATATCTAAATTTCGAAATAAAAAATGATAAAAATTAAAAAAATCATGAATATATATACTCTAATGAAATCTATACAATGTGATAGGTTAAATTAAAAAAAAAACTAAAAAAATCATAAATCTATAAAAAAAACTTCCATGAAAAAACTAAAAAATCCTACAATGCATATAAAAAAAATGCATAAAAATGTAAAAATAACACAAAATCATGTATATTACTCATCCTAATACTAAACCTATGATTATTTTTCAAAATAATTAACTCAAAATCAAGAAAATTAAAAAAAAAAACTTACCTTAAAACCCTAAAAACGCAGCTTTTGCTCTCTGGTTCGCGTATGTGAGGAAGAAGGGAAGCAAAACTACGTAAATATATCAGGGGGACATCCAACATCTCCCACTGGGAGACGTGCCACGTGTCCCACGTCTCCCAGTGGGAGACGTTGGATGTACCCCTAGCCACTTCTCCAGCCTATTTCCAACGTCTTCCACCATTTTTAATGTCTTCCAATTGTAGCCATTAATAAAAACTTTCAATGTCTTACACCATTAGACATTTAAAATCCCTGATAAGTTTTAATGTCTTACACCAATGGTGTCAGACATTGTAGGGAGTCATTGTATATCAAATTTGTTGTAGTGCAAGTGCAACAACAACAACTTCTTCACTTATGGAAAGTCAAGTTATTTCTCCAGGCACTACCCGACTCATGGTCAGAAGGGAGGAAACGACCAACCAAATCCAATAGGAATTGCACCACGAGTTTATGCTCTCACCCAGGGTGATAAAGGAGCTAGGACTTCCGACATGGTGTTAGGTCAGCTTCTAGTGGCTAATACCTCAATATATACATTTATGGACACTGGTGCATCCCATTCTTTTATTGTTGCATCTTATGCTGATAAGATAGATGGGAAGCCTAAGCCTATGGCAAATGTATGTGGTGTATCCTTACCTTCGGGGGTGTAGCGTCCTAGAATTTTACTTAGCTATATTGTAGTAGTAGTAGTAGTAGTAGTAGTAGTAGTAGTAGTAGTAGTAGTAGTAGTAGTAGTAGTAGTAGCTGTAGAATTTTAGTTTTCGTGGATATTGGTCAAAGCCGGGATTTAGTTAGAAAGTCGTAGAAATAGTTATGGATTTTATAAGTTTAACCTATGGTTTAGAAATATTAATTTCAACATAAGGTTTGATTAATGAATATAGTCCTAAGAATATTAGTTATTATAACCTAAGGTTTAGATAGATTAAATAAGAGCGTGACACTTGTCACAAGCATGTTTATTAAGGATTTAAGTATTTTTGATGAATAATTTAATTAAAAGAAAAATCTAGATGCTCTAGAACCTTCCATTATCTGTTAGGATCACGTTTTACTCAGTCAAAGTAGTTTTAATCAATTTCAAATTATCCTGAAGTGTGCAAAAACGTGTTTGAATTATCAACGTATGCCGACATATCGTAGCTCTAGGGGCCGATATGTCGCCTATAATTGATACGGGAAACACGTCGACTTCACATGAACGAAACCACAGACCCTCAAGATAATGGTAGGGGCGATATATCGCATACCCTAGGCGATATATCAGCTCAAGTGGCCATATTTGTGTTGTTCGTAAAATTCTGAACTAGAAACAGCCCTCAACAACCTTGACTCGTTCCTAAACGTTTTTGACCGAGTTCTGGGCATCTGTTGAATAGATAATTCAAATTTATTCATTTTTAATCATTTATTTATTCATTTTAAAGGAGTTAGTTTTACTCCTTGAACTCTATAAATAGGACCCTTCACTCAGCCATTTTTCTTCATTTTCAAGCACAGTTTAGAGCCTCCAAGCTGCTAAGATTGTTCTAGAGAGAAACACTAGGGTTTGCGGTTAAAGCTTTCAAATCTAAAGCTTTTATAAACACTTGGGAAGTAATTTTTTTTGTGATTTTCAGTGTGTTCGAGGTTCTAAGCTATCCAAGGTATTCATTATCTTCAGGATTAGTTCACTGTAGTTTATATTATTCTTTCATTTTTCTTCAAATCCTAACTTGTGATAGTGACTTTTAGTTAGTTGTTCAATTCCTTTGAAACATAAGGTTTTCGGTAAGTTCTTGTCTCGATGGTTTAGATCTTCTCTTCAACTTCATTTCTTTAGAAACTTATGGTTTCTTTATGTTTGGTTTTAGGAGTTTCAATCCCGCTCTTGTCTCCAATATTCTGGTTTTTGGTAAGGAAAATTAGATAGTTTAGTACTATGATTTAGTTTATGTAGTTTATGATATAGTTTAAGTTTGTATGACCTAACATTTTAGGTACAATAAAGGGGTAAGTGTGTCTGGACCTAAGGTGTCCAATGATGTATGACGGACTATGTCCGATAGGCTCGGTTGCCAAAAATTTATGACGGACCTAAGTGATGTTCGGTGTATGACAGACTTATGTCCGGGGCTTAATTGCCACCCCTGTATAAACACTTATCTTTTTATTATATCTGCCTTGTTATTATGACCTATGACCTATAGTTATGATTATGACTTATGACCTATGATTTATGATCTATGACTTATGACTTATGACTTATGACCTATGACTTATGACTTAGAGTATCATTTATGATTTATGACTTAGATTATGATGTAGAATTATGACTTAAGCTATGATATGACCTAGAGGTTTGTGTTTCTATGACTCTTGTGAATTTATGTTGTGTTTGATTATATGACTAACTCTTGTTTGTATTTTCCTTACTGGGCTTAGAAGCTCACCCCTTATGATGTTGTTATTTCAGGTAATTAAGGATAGAAAGGTCGGTTGCGAGTGGGACCTAAGAACTTCATGATGTTCTCGTGGGGACCATATAGTCGAGGAAGATCAAGCGGGCCTATTTATTTATTTATTTTTATTAAAGTGTGTTTTCTTTTAAATTTTTATTTAAATGTTGCTCATTTTTATGTTAAAGAGAATTATTTTATTTTTGTAAAACCATGGATCCATGTCTGTATTTATTTTTAACTTTTTATTCAATAAAAGAGCAATATTTATGAATTATGACCCAACGTTGTGTTCTCGGTAATCTATGAGAAATTAGGGCATTACAGGGGGAGGATATGATGGTACGGTCTTGGTTTAGAGTCGCACCAGTATGGGTAGCAGGTCGAGAGTTGACTATGGATTTCCTAGTTTTAGATTTACATGAGTATGATATTATTTTTTGTATGGATTGTCTAATCAATTACGGGGCAGTGGTGAATTACAAACGAAGAAAGGTGACTTTTAACCCAACTTTGGAAGAACCGTTTGTGTTCCAAGGCACAACCTGAGAGAAGAATTTCGCTATAATCACCACCTTGAAGGCTAGGAAATTACTGGACGATGGATGTATCGGCTACCTGGCGAACGTAATATAGAAGAATAAGGAGTCTAAGTAACAACCAACTGAGGTAGCAGTGGTGTGCAAATTTTCAAAAGTGTTTCCTGAGGATCTTCCAGGGATACCCGTATATCGCGAAATTCAGTTTGAGATCGAGTTAATTCTAAGAACCGCACCTATTTCAAAGGCATCGTACCAGATGGCACCAACAGAGCTCAAAGAACTACAAGCGCAATTACATGACTACCTGGAAAAATGATTTATATGACCAACTCATTCTCCTTGGGGAGCTCCAGTGCTATACGTGAAAAAAGAAAGACATCTCCATGAGAATGTGTATAGACTACCGCGAAATCAAGAAAGTGACGATCAAGAACTGATACCCATTGCCCAGAATTGATGATATATTCGATCAAATGCATGGAGCATCGGTATTCTCGAAGATCGAATTTAGATCCGAGTACCACCAGTTGAAGGTCAAGGAATCGAATATTCCCAAGACCGCATGCCAAACTCGGTATGGCCATTACAAATTCGTGGTGATGTCTTTTGGACTCACTAATGTGCCCGCGAAAATCCTGGATCTTATCCATAGTGTACTAGGTGAGTATCTAGACAAATTTGTGATCGTGTTTGTAGACGATATACTCGTATACTCATGAAACCAAGATGAACACACCAAGCACCTTAAGCTAGTCTTGCAACGATTACGCGAGAAAAATTTGTACGCCAAATTCTCCAAGTGCAAATTTTGGCTGACTCAAGTAAGTTTCCTAGGGCAGGTGCTGTCAAGAGACGGAATTACAGTCTCTCCAGTCAAGATCGAAGCGGTGAAACAATGGAAGGCCCCGAAGAACGCACAAGAAGTTCGCAGTTTCTTGGGTCTGGCAGGGTATTATATGCAATTTATGGAGGGTTTCTCCAAAATTGTGACGCCTATGACCACACTGACCCAGAAGAACATCAAGTTTCAAGTGACAGACAAGTGTGAATAGAATTTTCAAGAGTTAAAGAGCATATAAACAACTGCTCCAGTGTTCACTATCCCAAAAGGCAAAGAGAGTTATGCCATCTACAGTGATGCATCAGGTCAAGGACTCGGATTCGTATTAATGCAACACGGGAAGGTGATCGTATATGACTCCCGAAAACTGAAAAACTACGAGAGAAACTATCCAACACACGACTTGGAGCTAGCAGTGGTAGTGTTCGCATTGAATATTTGGAGACACTATCTCTATAGGATCCACTGCGACATATACACGGATCACAAGAGTCTTAAATATTTCTTCACCCATAAAGAGTTAAACATGAGATAACGGAGGTGGTTAGAATTGTTCAACGATTATGATTGTGATATACTGTAGCACCCAGACAAGGCTAATAAAGTAGCTGACGCATTGAGTCGATAGCCAATGGCTTATATAATTTCGGTGAAAGAAATACCCCAAGAACTACAAATCGATATATCCAAATTGAATTTGTAGATAGTAGTGGGAAGATTGGAAAAGTTATCTGTGCAACCCACGATCATGGAAGCAATCCAATGGGGACAGCTCGCAAAATCCGTGGATCCAACGACTGGTGCATGAGATTACGAAAGACATGCGACCAGGGTTTCACATCTTGAAGGATGGAGTGTTGGATTTCAAGGGTAGATTATGGGTGCCTGATGATAAGGAGATCAAGAAACAAATCTTTTATGAGGCTCATAATACTCCTTATGTTATGCACCCGGGAACCACTAAGATGTACCAGGATCTCGAAAGATACTTTTGGTGGGTAGGAATGAAGAGAGATGTAGCGGAATATGTGGGACATTGTTTGACTTGTCAGCAAACCAAGGCAGAGCATCAGCGACCCGGAGGGTTATTGCAGCCACTAGAGATCCCTAAGTGGAAATGGGAAATGGTCACCATGGACTTTGTTACCGGGTTACCACACACTCTGAAGGGGCACGATGCAATCTGGGTTATCGTGATAGACTAACAAAATCTACTCATTTCTTACCCATTAAGACAATAGTCGGTGCAGATAAGTTGGCAGACTTCTACATTGCTGAGATAGTGCGATTACATAGGGTTCCCATCTCTATAGTGTCCGATCGAGATGAATGATTTATCTCTACATTCTGGAAGAGAATGGAAATGGGATTGGGAAGTAAACTCAAGTTTAGTACTGCTTTCCACCCACAGACGGATGGCCAAAGCGAAGGAACAATTCAAACCTTGGAAAATATGTTGAGAGCTTGCGTGCTAGATTTTCAAGGATTGTCGAGTGTATAACTTTAATCAATTGAGTTCGCCTACAACAATAGCTATCGTGACTTGATAAAAATGGCTTCGTACGAGGCACTATATGGAAGAAAGTGTCGATCTCCAATCCACTGGCATGAGACTGGTAAGAAGAAATTCTTGGGATCAGAAGAGGTAGACCAAGCTATGAAGGACATTAGATCGATTCATCAGAGGCTATAAACCTCTATAGATCGCCAACGCAAGTATGTCGATCGTCGATAGAGACCTTTAGAATTTGAAGTTGGGGATAATGTACTGTTAAAGATAGATCCATTGAGAGGAGCTATGAGGTTCAGGAAAAAGGGCAAGTTGAGCCCTAGGTACATAGGACAGTTTGAGGTTCTAGAATGCATTAGAAAGGTGGCTTACCGACTAGCCCTTCCTCCTGCGTTCTCTAGAGTTCACATGTATTCCAAGTGTTAACCTTAAGGAAGTACGTGAACGAGCCCACTTATGTGCTAAGTTACGATGAACTTAGCATAGATCCTCACCTAAGCTATGAGGAAAAATCGGTCCTGTTCCTAGATCAGAAATATAAGGTGTTAAGAAACAAAACAATACCTTTGGTAAAGGTGTAGTGTTGTAGCCACTTCGTTAAAGAGGTGACTTGGGAGACGAAAGCCGAGACGCGAGAGCGGTATCCCCATCTATTTTGAGTTTTGGGGACAAAACTTTTATAAATTGTAGGTATTATAATATCCCATGTTTTGAACACCCGTTAGTAGCCGGTTGGAGCCGGTGAAGAATTATGTGAAATATTATATTGATAAATGATATTATATGAATTTGCGAGGATTAGTGAATTTTATAGTCGTTGTAATGATCCGGTAAAGGATCTACCTTTATGCAAAAAAAGATTGGTCTCAGACCAAGAAATAAACCCTAATGGGAGAAAAATCTCAGATTAAATAAAATAGGAAATACTATGGCATAAAAATATTAATTTTTTCTGGCAACTGGGACTTTATAATCAAGTCAATCAGTTTAAGAAAAATTTATTGAGGTTTTAATTCCAATCAACCGAGCTTTGGAATGAGAATTTCTTGTTCGAGCCTCTAAGGGCATTTTGGTCAATTTGTTAAAATTACCAAATTATGTGATATGTTACAAATTTTATTTTTGGGTCACATTTAATTTAATTAATTATGCTTGGAGAAATTTAAAAACTATAGGGTAAATTTTAGGGAATTTAGATAAGTAAAATTACCAAAGGGCCCTTGAGTGTCTAAGGAGGACAGAGAGAGGGGTGGGCGGCAAGGCTATGCCTAGGGCTCTCATGAACCTAGGACATCTACCCTAGGAAGAGTAAGAGCCTCACCCCACCCATTGGCTAAACCTCCAATCATTTCCCTCTTACACATCTAATCATTTTTTTTTTTAAAAAATGCCTGTTCCCTCTACAAAAAAAAAAAAATAACCTCTTCCATTCTCTCTCCCCAAAACCAAAACCTAGTCTCTCTCTATTCTCCATTGCTACAATTTTCTCTCCAAGATCCAAGAGCTCATTCCCCCATTGAAGGAGGGAGAAGCTCAAGAGCACACAAAGGAAGAGTAAGTTTTGAACCCTACTCTATTTTTTTATCATCTCTTCCTCTACAAACCCAAAACCCTAAGGGTTTATGTTGCATGCATGTGATCTAATAGCCATGCATGGATTTGATCTTGTGTTCTAGGTTCCAAGAGAGGCTTGTACGGGTAGTACCTCAAGGAGTTAGCACTTTGGCAATCTAGTGGAAGCAAGGTAAGCAATCTTGGTAGTTTGCATGTTTTCTTCCTCATCTAAGTTTTCTACCCTAATCCTTTTCTTAAAAATATGTATGTGGAACTTGAGTCTCAGTTTTGAGAGTTTAGAGCACTAAGGGAAGGTGTTGAAAAGCTAAGGAACACATCTCCAAGCTAGGGCTTCGAAAAGTAGAATCTATGGATGAGTTCTTTATGTTTTGTGGTGATTCTTGTAGATATGTTTGTATAGGGTGTTTCAATAGATTTTGAGCTTATTTTATGCTTAAGGTTGATATTTATGTGTGGTATGATGATTTTCATGCATGCATGTCGCTAGGGTTATGATAGAAATGCTTAATGTTGTTAGGTTGTGTAAAAATGCATGCTGCTAAAATTTCACCGTCTGGCTTCCAACAGGTTAGATCGCACTCTACTGCCTCTATCTATGAACAATATTTATGTAGTTGCATATTGCTTTGTGAATACTTGATGATTGGCTTTGGAAAATCATAATAAGGTGTTTTTAAACCAAAGTTATGAACATTTTCACATTTTGATGTAAATCTGGAAAATTTATGGGTAGCATGCACTACCTAGATTGTTTTGACTTTTGAACGAGTTTTACTAATCAAAAAGCTATGAAATTTTTTAGGGTGTTAGCTTAAACATGTATAAGGGCCACAATAAGATTTTAGAGAAAAAAGTAATGTATAAGAGATATGATTTTTCAAAGTTTTCCCTAGAATCTGGAAACAAAACTTATGGGCAGCAAGCACTAGACTATGGTGTAAGAGAAGTAAATTTTCAAAATTACCTTAAAATCTGGGAAAAACTTTTGGGCAACAAGCACTGCTCAGATTGCTATAATTTGATTTGTTTTGCCATCCCAAAAATTATGAAATTTTGCAGGAAATTATTTAAGATGTGTATAAAGGCTCCTGAAAAATTTAATAGAAAAATGTGTCATGGTTTAAGAGAAATTATTTTTCTAAGTTTGCCCTAAAAATTGAAAAAGTAGTAATTTTGAACATTAACGGAAAAATGATTTTGGGAGGTTAGTTCTCTTAACCTAAAACAAGTTTTGACACGAGGATTTCGCCTAGTTCCTGTCCTTATGACACAAAATACGTGAACGATAGTTTCATGGCTTTTTCCCAAAACTCAACTTAGGGCAAAAGTTTTAAAATGAGAATTTACCACTTTAAATTAAATAGTGGAAGTAAAGTTTTGAAAATGAGAAGAAATAATCATTTGCAAATATAACTAAGGATTTGGAGACTTAGCCAATCCTAAATCAGCTTGAGTTAATGAAAAAGTTGTTTTTACCATTTTTAAGTTAAGGGTCCAATTGCCCTTCTTTTAAAACATATCGTAAAAAGAGATCCTAAGTTATGGATAAAAATGGTAAAAATGGGAGTTAGGTTTTGTAAAATCTTTAAGAGAATGGGATAACATTGTCATATATTATTTGTAAAGGGTCAAAAAGCGGTATTTTGGTAAATGATAGAAAACGGTAAACTTTCGTAAGAGGACGACAAGTTGGTATTTTTCTAAAGACAGGAGTTGAGTAGAACTCATTTTTTCGAAAACTAAAATAAGAGTTATCAATAAGAGAGTTCTCTAGTTAAAGAATATTAAGATGCACGACACGAAGAGCGTGTTGCAGTGAGGCTGATTTTCTCATGAAATTGTAAAAACTAAAACGATATTTGGCCTTATACACTGTAAGATAGGTGTATAAGAGGCTATATTATAGAGTCTCTAAGAGAACATTATTGCATGTAGCTATCATAGAATATTAGCTATAATAGTATGCCATAGTTTAATTCGAGTACACTGTATTAATTGCAGTAACCGCGAAAGGGAAAACTAATAGCGGTGTTAAAGATCCAGCTGGGAGCTAAGGACTCCAAGTAAGTTAACTTTTCTCTTTCTTGGCTACAACATGAATATACTAGTGTGTGCTTATAGTAGTAGATTACACTAGTTTTGTTTGGGTCATTAAGACCAGGGTATGCTTAACACATACTCTTGCAATGCTTTTGCATTCTACGACTAAATGGTAAGTAGGTTCGGGTTGAAGTCGGAACCTTAGCATAATATAGTCTAGGTTGGAGCCAGGACACTGTAAGGATATATAGTTCGGGTTGGAGCTAGAACATGGTAAGAATATATGGTCCAGGTAGAATCCAAGACATGGTGAATATATAGTCCGGGTTGGAGCCAGGATAATGGTGATAAAGTCTGGGCTGGAGCCAGTACATTAACGGTGGAACCGGGTTGAGGCCCATATCCTTTGTTGATGATTTAATTGCTTAGTCATAATGTGTGTTAAATATATTTGAATATTCTAAGAATCTTTTGAGGGTAGGATATTACGATATGAGTGATATATTGTATGTTCAGGGAATTTTCTGAGTGCAGGTTATTGGGTTATGTGTGAAATTTGTTGTTGAAAACAACCAAAGTTATTGTTCGGATATGGTTATCCATATTGTATGTTCTAGGGATTTTCTGAATGCAGGTGGATATGATACATATGAAAATGGGTTGTTGGGCACAACCAATGTGCTTGATTTTCTGTATGGCTATTATTAAGAATTGTATGATATGGTTGGAATTTATCCAATACCCTAGTGATCGGTAGTGATATCTACCTTAGGCCAACCCGTTACGGGGTTTAGTATATTTGTGTGCAAGGCTATTCTTACTAAACGTTTTCGCTTACCTAGTTGTTTCATGTTGTTGGTAAGTGCAAAAGCAAAGTGGAGCAGTGAGCGTCGGAGTCTGCTTGTGGATATGGACATGTAGAGAAAAAACACATGTATTTATAATCAAAGTGGAGCAGTAGAGATCCTTGAAACTTTTTTCTCTTCTCCTCATTTCTCAGTTTTTCTTTCTCTCTTTTTCTTGCTCCCCTTTCTCTCAAAATTTTGGCAGCCAGCAAAATGGTTTTCTAAGGCTCCCATTTTCTTCTATTTATAATACCCTAGTGACCTAACCCTAAGGAAAACCCAAGTGTGAAAACTATAATCTTATCCCACCAATTAAGCATGAATCTCACCATTTCCTATCCTTACACCTCACCTAAATCTTATCCCAATGTAAACACTACTAAAATGGTAAGTCTTTGTCATCTTATCTCCAAAAAGCTCACAACCAAATTTTATTTCTATTTCTTTTCTTAATTTTAAATAAAATAAAACAAATCTCATTCACACACACTACACATTCGGCACACACACAAATAAAAAAAATGCAATATATTCTAATCACATAATTTTGTCACACCAAACAAAATAAATGTAACATTAATAATAAAACAAACATTACACAATTATTCTAAATAATCAATTAAATCTTAATTAACACAAAACAAATATTTCAATTATTTTCTAAACTCAAACAATTAAACTAAAATATAACAAATAGATATAATTGCGGCATAAGTATCCAATGTTTGGATTTTGTACGCAGCATAGACCCAATATTTATTTTTAGTGGCAAAAGTACCCAAAGTCAGTAAAACTGTAATTCCGTCAGTCTTCTCCGTTAGGCAGACACATGTCACGTTTTTATTGGTCCAAATCATAATTATTTTTAAAATATTATTGAGTTGGACCAATCACGAAGTGACACGTGTTGGTCCAGTCATCACGAAACGGAACCTAACGGGGGAGGCTAACGGAATTACAGTTTTACTGACTTTTGGTACTTTTGCCACTAAAAATAAACATTGGGTCTATGCCGCGTACAAAACTTAAACATTGGGTACTTATGCCGCAAATATCCCTAACAAATAAATAAATTTGTATCACTACAGTAATTCGAAATAAAACGTGAATGGAATTTGTAAAGATGAAAAAGTGAAGCCATTATACAAGATGATATTGAAATTGTAGTACGTCATATATTCACCACTTAATAAGTCACGACAGAAACGACTTAGTCCACTTTTTTTTTTCCTCTTATATATAAAATTCATAATGTGCAACCTTGCCCCAGCAAGAAGATTTCGTCTAGATATTGTAAAGATATACGAAATATAAAATAATTAATTATTTATTAAATCTAAATGAAACTCTTCTTTTACATTCACCTACATAAATATATATATATATTGCTATACATAGAGCGCAAAACTTCACACCAGTGCACCAAATACAAAAGACATTATGGGTGAAGTAGAAGGAGACCATCGAGGTGACCTAACATTGATACCAACGGAGGAAGAAGAAGAGCGAGCAAGAGTCGATATCTATAAATATATATTCGGGTTTGTTGAAATGGCTGTAGTGAAATGTGCCATTGAGCTTGGAATAGCTGACACCATCGAAAGTCATGGAAGACCCATATCTCTCTTGGAGTTATCATCAGACTTAGGCTGTGCTCCTCATACCTTTCACCGCATAATGAGGTTTTTGGTGAACCGCGGAATATTCAAAGAAATCAGAAACGAGGCCGTTGAAGGCTGTTTGTACTCACAAACAGCCCTCTCACGCCTCCTTGTGAAGTCCGGAGATAGAAGCATGGCGTCGTTGGTGTTGTTATTGAGCAGCAATCCTATGATGGCGTCGTGGCACGGCCTAAGTGCCCGTGTAACTGGTTCTTCGGCACCATTTGAGGCGGCAAATGGCGAGGATATATGGAGCTACACGGCAGCCAATCCTGGGCACAGCCAGCTAATCAATGAAGCAATGGCCTGTCATGCCAGGGCCACCGTGGCTGCAATATTAGACGGTTGTTTGGACGTGTTCGATGGTATCGGTACAGTCGTCGACGTTGGTGGAGGCAATGGAACTGCTATGCAGTTTTTGGTTAGGGGTTGTCCTTCGATTCAAGGAATTAACTTTGATCTTCCCTATGTTGTGTCTGCTGCGCTAATATGTGAGGGTGTTGTCCATATTGGTGGTGACATGTTTGACTATGTCCCTAAAGCTGATGCTGCTTTTCTCATGGTAAGAATAAGTATATTAGTGCTTTTTAAGACTCGCATGGAACTTCATGCCGATCTTATAGATAAACATGCCACGTACATATACATACATGGAAGTTAATTATTTTCAATGTTTGATCATTTTTTCGCCTAATGAATTGCATATATGATATGTATATATATAGTGGATTCTCCATGACTGGGGAGACGATGAGTGTATTCAAATACTAAAGAAGTGTAGGGAAGCTATCCCGGAGAACAAAGGGAAAGTGATAATAGTAGAATCTGTGATCGAAAGTAAACCTCAAAAGGTTGTCAAAGAAGAGCTGGAGCTAAAAGATCTGGGCTTCTTTCTAGATATGGTGATGATGGCTCATACTAACAATGGCAAAGAGAGGACCATGGAGGAATGGGCTTATGTTCTTGGTAAAGCCGGTTTCCCACGATACAACGTCAGATCTATTAATGGTTCTGCCTGCTCTGTTATCGAGGCTTTTCCAGTTTAATTAATAATTCAGTTCTCTTTCCAGAAAAAAAAAATAATAATTCAGTTCTCTTAATTAGATATATGTTTATATATACAGTGGTGATCTTAAATGACGAGTATGTAATTTGTTGTTGTGGGGTAGTGATTTCTGTCTATTTTTCTGGTTTCGAGTTCTCTGAAACTTGTATGTGTGTGTGAATAAAGTATTTTTCTTTTTTTAATAATCACTAATGTTGACAAAGTGTATCATTTTGTATCATAATATATATGCGAGTTACATTTTTTTTTATAACGTGAATATCCAAATGTATAACATATTTAAGGTTACAAAAACCACTGCAAAAAATTTAAACATTAGGGATGCATTAGATGTGAACATGAATCCGCCTCTAATAAAAGGGATATTAGCGGCGAACTACTAAGAATTTTTTCTAATATTTTTTATTTTAAAAAATCATTAGCGGCGAACCCACTTACTATTAGCGGCAGAGGGTCCGCAGCTAATAATGAAGAGGAAAAGTGCAGGAATTTTCTCGGGCTTCTATTTGAACGGGTTGTAACGCCCTACTAATTAGGGTCTGTTACCACGTGTGTTTAAAATAGTGCGGGACTCGCTAAACGAGTCATTTGGACTAAAACATGTGATTAAGCCACTAAGGTTTCATGTATTAAAAATCTCCGTCAACGAATAAACATTTCCATTAAAAGAAAACTTTAGTCTTTACATGGGATCCCAAAAATACAAGTTTAAAAATTTGTTTGCAACTCACGGATACGAAATAAGCCGACCTAAGCGGTAAAACAGGATCCAACCGTAGTTCCCCTGCGATACCTCGGCCGTGGCGGTCGAGAAGACTGCATATGTACACATCACCCCTAATGCTCTCCAACTCATGGCTGGCCAAAGTTCTCCTTACCCTTACCTGCACCATAGAGCACCCATGAGCCAAAAGACTCAACAAGAAAACACATTAACAAATTCAAATAGTCCACAAAATATAACAGCATGCTCAACAGTAATAAGTGGAACTAGGCATACACACTGTACAAGCAAGTGACAATAAGGTCATACAAGTGCGTGTCACACCCCCATTCATTGCTACGGCATCTGAGCCAGTCAAGTGCATAATGCACTCCCATTCATTACTTTGGCATTCAAGCCAGTCAAGTGCATAATGCACTCCCGGGGTGGTCTAGCCATAATGGCCTGCGCTCACCGCGCATAATGCCGATAACAGCTCATAAGCCGAGCCTTGCAAACCCTCGACTCATAAGTCGAGCCTTGTGAATTCTCGACTTATAAGTCGAGCCTTTAAACCCTCGACTTCTATGTCGGGCCTTGTAACTCTTCAACTTATAAGTCGGTCTTGTAAATCCTCAACTTATAAGTCGGTCTTGTAAATCCCTGACGTATAAGTCAGTCTTGTAAAATCCCCGACTTATAAGTCGGTCTTGTAAAATACTCGACTTATAAGTCGAGCCTTTTAAAGCTCTCAACTCATAAGTCTAGCCCCTTTTAATCCCTCGACTTATAAGTCGGGCCCCTGTAGTCCCTTGGCTTATAAGTCAAGCCTTTTTTTATCAAATATACCCTTGACAAGCGGGTCGAGCTCTTGGTTAGGTGCAATAGACCGACTTCCGACTTATAAGTCGAACCTCCCATCCGAAAATAGACATACATATATTACATTCATCATACACAGATACAACACATTACAATGTACTTACAAAGGTATACACATGCATAATTATAATCATGCTCATTAGCTGGGCCCGAGCCCTAATCATGTTTGCATTTAAGAGTTGGGCTAAGCCCCAATCATAATACATTTAACAACTAGGTCAAGCCCCAATAATATTACATTTAAAAGCTGGGCCAAGCCCCAATAATATTACATTTGACGGCAGAGTCGAGCCCTAATCATAATCCATTCAGCAACGGGGTCGAGCCCTAATCATAATACACTTAACAATGGGGTCGAGCCCTAATCATAATACATTTAGTAACGAGGCCGAGCCTTAATCATAATTCATTTAACAATGGGTTCGAGCCCTATTCGAAATTCATTTAACAATGGGGTCGAACCTTAATCACATGTCTCACGCATCGGGTGCGGTTTTCTTACCTTTGGTCCAAGCACAAGCAAATAAGCAATCAGGCACGACCCCCGAGAACGATTCTCTCCTGAGCCTTAGCGATAACCTAGTCACCACCAATAGATAATATCTTATCAATATTTGATTCCATAAATGAATCCCGTGACCAATCTCGTGCTCTCGAGACCTACCATTCCACCAAACGAGGTGATGAAGTCGTCCCCGAGCCCCTAGGAAAAAACCCTAAAAATTGGATTTTGGGGATCCTGAAATTCGGCCTAGCACCGCATCACAGCCCCCCAAGTGTCGCGGCACACAGCCAGGGCTCCCTACTCTGGAACACCCCTAACGGCAGCTCGGAAGAACAGTGTCGCGACGCTCCTTCGCGAACCCAGAAAAACTGGGTTTTTCCTGAGTTTTCTCTAAACACAAACCTTCCAAAATCACCCCAAGGTTTCCCCAAAGTCCCGACTGAGTCCCAAAAGCATTATTACACAACATATGCATCCCAAACATCCCAATAACCAACTCAAATCCAAACCCAAACTTAAAACCCATCATGGTTTAAAATTCTAACAAAACTTAAACCACCAAAAATTAAACTCACAAACAGAGCGAATCCTTACCCCCAATAGTTGAATTATGGCCCCAAGTTACTCCTAGCTTGATCCTAAACACCAACCCTTCAATTCCCAAGATTTGTTTTCCTCAAAAACTTCAAAATTATCAAGTCACTAAGGAGGGAGAGAGAGAGCTACGCGAAAGAGAGAGTGAGAGCTTTTCCTTTTGTTTTCTGAGTGTTCCACTACTTTCCACAGCCTTCCAAACCAGCTAAGTCAAGCTAAGGTCTATCCAAAAGACCTAAATACCCTTAACCCAAATTTTCCTCTCCAATGCTCACAGGGGCACTTTGGTCAATTACCACCATTTGCTACATTTCCCTGTTAATCATAATTAACGTCTCATAGATTCCCGTTATCTGCAATATCCTCAAATAATCACTAAATAATTTCCCCATTACCCGATAGATCCCAGCAATGTGCTAAATTACTAAAATACCCCTAGGCTCACCCCGAGCCGGGTATTTGACCCCCTTATGACTAAACTGCTAACTCGCCCCCTAGTATCGCCTTGTGTCGGATAACCCAAATATATCCACATAATAATGTGGTCACAATCATATACCATACATATATTCAAATATGCCCCCCAACGAGCCAAAATTATGAAAATGCCCTTCTAATAAGAAATGGGCCAGAATGCATGTTTAATACACCTAAACATGCCAATATAGTCATATTATAATATAACTCACATAATTCATATAATAACATGCTCATAACACATAAGCACTCAATTAATTCAATTATTGCCTCCTGACCCCTAATCCAGGCACTAAGCCAAATTAGGGAATTTGGGGCATTACAATTATCCCCTCCTTATAGGAATTTCATCCTCGAGATTTTACCTGAACAGCTCGGGATATTGATCCCGCCAGTTGGACTCTCACTCCAGGTCATCTCCTCGACCTTGTTGTTCCTCCATAACACCTTAACTGAAGGTATGATTCTGTTTCTCAGGACCTTGTCTTTCTTGCCTAGTGTCTTGACTAGCTATTCCCCATAGGAGAGATCTATCTAAAGCTCCAGATCCTCATAACTCGATACATGAGTTACGTCTGACACATACTTCTAAAGTGTCAAAATTTAAAGCACATTGTGTACGACTGACAGCGCTGAAGGTAAGGCCAACCTATAGGCTCCCTGACCGATCCCCTCCAGGATCTCATACGGTTTCATAATTCTAGGGCTTCTCTCGCCCTTCTTCCCTAAGCTCCTCACCCCCTTACCATGGTGAGACTATAAGGAAGACATAGTCTCCAACTTGGAATTCCATGTTCCTGAATTTCAGTTCTACTTAGCTTTTCTGTCTACTTTGAGAAGCGAGCATCTGAGCTCTGATCTTCTCATTAGCCTCATGGGTTGCCTAAACTGCCTCAGGACCCAAGTATTTCCCCTTGCCCATCTCACCCCAGTGAATGGACGATCTACACTACCGTACAACATTTCCTGAGGTGTCACTCTATTAGAGGCAAATATTAATTCCAGAACCCTTCAAAGTTCAACATGCATGCTCTCAGCATGTTTTCCAATATCTGAGTAATCCTCTCTGAAATACCATCAGTCTGAGGACGATAAGCGGTACTAGACATCTGCTGTATATTCATCATCTTCTGTAAACTTCCCCAAAACTTGGAAGCAAATGTGGGGTCCCTATCCTTTACGATAAACCTCAAAGTCCAATAAGGGCTTTCCATCTCTCTCACCTCGAGATCTAAATACTACTCAACTGTATTGCTCGTCCTCACTGATAAAAGTGAGCTAACTTTGTATACCGATCCATCATGACCCAGATCGAATCATGCTGGCCCACTATCCTGGGAGATCGTACCATGAAATCCATTGTGATGTCCTCTTATTTCCATCATGGAATACTCAAAGGCTATAATGGCCTTACTAGTTTCTGTTACTCTGCCTTGACCTGCTACCAGGTCAGGCACTTTGCCACATACTCAGTTATCTCCCTCTCCATCCCAAGCCACCAATAAAAGCTTTCGATCTTTGTACATCTTCATGGTGCCTGAATGTAGAGAATAAGGGGCAATATAAGATTCATCTAGAATCTCCCATTTACTCCCAGTGTCCATCGGAACACAAACTCGATCCTTTATACCTTAATAAACTCCTACCTGACACTGTATAGTCCTTTGCTATTCCAACTAGGACATCCCCTCTAATCTTTCCCAACTGTGGGTCACTCAACAGTTTTTCTTTAATCCTCTCTAAAAGTGTAAACTTAAGCATAATTTTGACCAACTAGCCCACCAGTAACTCTATTCTAGCTCTGGTCATATTCTTCAACTAACATGAAGCATAGGCAATCACCCTTTTTGTCTATATAAGGACATAAATTATACAAAAATATCATCGATAAAGACGATCACAAACCAATTTAAATGCTCTTTGAACTCCCTGTTCATCTAATCCATAAATGTTGTCGGTGCATTAGTCACTCCAATTGAGATGATTAAGAACTCATAACACCCATATCTGGTAAAAAAAATAGCCCTCAATATATCCTTCTCCCTGATCCCCAGCTGGTGATAACCAGATCAAAGATCCATCTTGTAGAATACTGTCTTACCCTGTAACCTAACCTTTAGTTCCTTCAGTTGTGTTGGGGCCATTCTGTAAGGTGCCCTAGACACTGGCTTTGTCCATGGTGCCAGCTCAATAACAAATTATGTCCCTCTCTGTGGTGTCAATCCTGGTAATTCCTCTAGAAACACATCTAGGAATTCACAAACTAACCTAGTTTCTTCTGGTCCCACTAGAACAACCTAAATGGTATCCACCACGCTAGCCAGGAATCCTATGCATCCTCCTCACAATAGGTCCCTAGCCCTTAATGGTGAAATCAAAGGTACGTGAGGTCCATGCACAGTGCCAACAAATACAAAGGGGTCCTCACCCTCAGGCTCAAAAGTTACCATCCGTTTCTTGCAATCTATTGTTGCCCCTTACTTCTCTTAATCAATCCATACCCAAAAATCTTGTCAAAATCGGTCATAACCAACTCTACTAGGTCAATTGACAACTTTCTGTCATCTATTATCACAGACAGTGATCTAACCCGTCTCTTGGATATTATCAAGTTCCCCCCCCCCCCATATGATGTCTTCTACATCTGGCGCACTATGGATATGTCCTCCAGTTCCCGTTGCCGCTCTGGTGGCCAATTCGTACACCACGTGGCTCCTATCAGAGCCAGAAGACAACACAGTATCCAGAGCTTTCCTTTTCTAGTCACTAGGGCCTCCGCCCTACCTGATCCTGTAAAGGGAGTTTCCATTCTCTCAGTATCCCTTCTGCCCGCACTCACATGCCAGAAATTGTTCTCAGTGCCCTCTGCGGTAGGGGCTCTTTTCACTACCTAAGTGTATGTCATCACTCCAGGTACTATGGTAATTCTAACATCCCAAGCTATTATAGACCTCAGCCCCTGAAGGAATCTTTCCTCCCTTACCCCATCCGTGTGCACCAAGTCTACAGTGAACTTGGCCAATCTATTAAACCTTAGTGCATACTCTGTCATTGTCACATTCCTTTGCAGCCATTTACTGAACTATTTAGCATTTGCAGTCCTAACTGCCTCATTATAATACTGTTCATTGAACTAAGTTCTAAACTTTTCACAATCCAAGGTTTTAATGCCCCTAGTCGGAGATACTACCTCCCACCAGATTCAGGCATCCTCCCGAAACATATATGTGGCATAGGCCACTCTTTCGTTGCCCACCGTCCTCATAAAGTCTAGGATGGATGTGAGCATGCTCATCCACTGCTCTGCCTTGAGTGGATCTGTGCTACCCTAAAAAATGGAGGGTGCTACTTCTTGAACCGCTCATAAAACAACTCCCAATGGTTCTCTATCCCTGACTGCTGATGTACAACTGGTACCATAGCAGCAGATGGGGCCTCTGACGCAGCGTTCCCTACAGAAACCTGTTGTTGCCTCAACTAGCAAATCTCTTCTTCTTGCCTCTATAGCCTAGCTTCCATATTAGCAAGCACCTGTTGCCAGTTTTCGGGAGCTGGCAGAGGGGTCTGACCCTAATTATCATTTTCGACCTATATTCCCTGGCTGGCTTGCAGATCTAATTTCCTAGGAAGTATACTTCCAAATGAGTACCTTGTTGCAGTAACCAATTCGGCCAATTAGGTAGTAATAACAAAACCGCTTGCTGCCCTACAGCTCAAGACCGAACAAACAAATGTTCACACTCAACAATCATGCTAGTAAGCATGTCAATCCATATTTATATCTAAACATGGTGCTAATAAGCACTTCTTAACATTTATAAACAAGTAACGGTGCTAATAAGGATTTTGTGGCACTCATAAATAGTTAATGATGCTCATAAGCATCCCAATACTCTCACACATATACAGTCATGCTAATGAGTATGGTGATTCATATTCATGCTCAAACAAAGTGCTAATAAGCACGATCTTAACTTTCATATACATAACATAATGTTATTAAACATTTCTAACATTCAAAAGCAATAAAGATGCTAATAAGCATCTCTGGCCTTCAGAAGTAATAATGATGCTTATAAGCATTCCTGAAACATTTACAAGTGACTTTTGTGCTAATACGCACATCTTTAACATGCATACAGCAGTCAAGGGCTAGGCCCTATGAGAATAGCTCATGCTTTCTATATAAACAAGTAGGTGAGGCATATGTACTTCATTTAAGCAATTGCACAGATAACTATAGTAATAGTTACCGAATCCTGAGTTAAGCTTGTCTTTAGTGGCGAGTGTACATGCCCAGTACATCATCAAGAACCCTTAAATCCTGGCAGCTCTGATACCAAGTTGTAATGCCCTGCTAATTAGGGTTCGTTACCACGTGTGTTTAAAATAATGCAGGACTCGCTAAACGAGACATTTGGACTAAAAAATGTGATTAAACAACTAGGGTTTCATTTGGACTTAAACATGTGATTAAACAACTAGGGTTTCTCGACTTATAATCCGAGCCTTGTAAACCTTCGACTTATAAGCCATGCCTTGTAACTCTTCGAGTTATAAATTGATCTTGTAAATCCTAGACTTATAAGTCGGTCTTGTAAATCCCTGACTTATAAGTCGGTCTTGTAAAATCCCCGACTTATAAGTCGGTCTTGAAAAATCCTCGACTTATAAGTCGAGCCTTATAAAGCTCTCGACTCATAAGTCTAGCCCCTTTTAATCCCTCAACTCATAAGTCGGGCCCCTGCAATCCCTTGGCTTATAAGTTAAGCTCTTTTTACCAAATATACCATTGTCTAGCAAGTCGAGCTCTTGGTTAGGTGCACTAGACCGACTTCCGACTTATAAGTCGAACCTCCTAACTAGAAATAGACATAGATATAATACATTCATCATACACAGATACAACACATTACAATGTACTTACACAGGTATACAAATGCATAATTATAATCATGTTCATTACCTGGGCCCGAGCCATAATCATGTTTGCATTTAACAGTTGGGCTAAGCCCCAATCATAATACATTTAACAACTGGGTCAAGCCCCAATAATATTACATTTAACAAGTGGGCCAAGCCCCAATCATATTACATTTGACAGCAGAGTCAAGCCTTAATCATAATACATTCGACAATGGGGCTGGGCCCTAATCATAATACACTCAACAATGGGGTCGAGCCCTAATCATAATACAGTTAACAATGGGGCCGAGCCCTAATCATAATTCATTTAACAATGGGGTCGAGCCCTAATCACATATCTCACACATCAGGTGCAGTTTTCTTACCTTTGGTCCAAGCACAAGCAAATAAGCAAGCAGGCACAACCCCCGAGAATGATCCTCTCTTGAGCCTTAGCAATAACCTAGTCACAACCCATAGATAATATCTTATCAATATTCGATTCCATAATAGAATCTCAGGACTAATCCCGTGCTATTGGGACCTCCCATTCCACCAAACAGGGTCGTGAAGTCGTCCCCCGAGCCCTTGGGAAAGAACCCTAAAAATTGGATTTTAGGGATCCTGAAATTTGGCCTAGCGCCACAGCGCAGCCCCCCAAGTGCTGCGGCACACAGCCAGGGCTCCCTACTTTGGAACACCCTTACACTGTGGCTCGGAAGAACAACGCTGCGACACTCCTTCAAGAACCCAGAAAAACTGGGTTTTTCCTGCGTTTTCTCCAAACCCAAACCTTCCAAAATAACACCAAGGTTTCCCCAAAGTTCCAACTTAGTCCCAAAAGAATTATTACACAACATATGCATCCCAAACATCCCAATAACCAACTCAAATCTAAACCCAAACTTAAAACCCATCATGGTTTAAAATTCTAACAAAACTTAAACCACCAAAAACTAAACTCACAAACAGAGCGAATCCTTACACCCAATAGTTGAATTATGGCCCAAAGTTACTCCTAGCTTGATCCTAAACACCAACCCTTCAATCCCCAAGCTTTGTTTCCTCAAAAACTTCAAAATTATCAAGCCACCAGGGAGGGAGAGAGAGAGCTATGTGAAAGAGAGAGTGAGAGCTTTTCCTTTTGTTTTCTGAGTAGGGCTGAGCATTGGGCGGGTTGGTCGGGTTACAAGGCATTTTTACCCGTCCAATGTCATAATCGGGTTAGCAAAAGTGACCCGTAACTTGCCCAATTAAGAAAAAAAAAAATTTAACCCGTCCAATAATTTGGGCAGGTTGGTCGGGTTAACCCGCTTAAATCGAAATGGTATTTTTTTTTGGCAGGTTGGGCAGGTTGGTCGGGTTGGGCGGGTTGGTCGGGTCAACCCGCCCAAACAAAAGTGGTATTTTTTTTTTTAACATTTTTGTAATTTTTTTCTTTTAAATACTAGTACTAATAGTGTGAAGTTTATATTTTTAAGCTTAAAATAATATTTTAAATTTATAGTAAAAAAATTAAAACAAAACTTAATTAATTTATATATTTATTTGAATATATTAAAAATAATAAATTCTTAATTGGGCGGGTTGGGTTATATTGGGCGGGTTGATAATTATTTTCAACCCGCCCAATGTAACAATTGGGCGGTTTAAATTTTGGTCGGTTTATTCGGGTTGCGTTTTTTGGCGGTTTTTTCGAGTTGGTTTGGGCAGTTTATTCGGGTTGGGCGGGTTGTAAAATGTTTTGCACAGCCCTATTTCTGAGTGTTCCTCTACTTTGCACAGCCTTCCCAACTAGCTGAGTCAAGCTAAGGTCTATCCAAAAGACCTAAATACCCTTAACCCAAATTTTCCTCTCCAATGTTCACAAGGGTACTTTGGTCAATTACCACCATTTGCCACTTTTCCCTGTTAATCATAATTAACGTCTCATAGATTCCCGTTATCTCCAATATCTTCAAATAATCACTAAATAATTTTCCCATTACCCGATAGATCCCGGTAATGTGCTAAATTACTAAAATACCCCTAGGCTCACCCCGAGCCGAGTATTTGACCCTATTATGACTAAACCGCTAACTTTTCCCCCTAGGATCGCCTTGTGCCCGATAACCCAAATATATCCACATAATAATGTGGTCACAATCATATACCATACATATATTCAAATATGCCCCCCAACGAGCCAAAATTACCCTTCTAATAAGAAATGGGCCCACATGCATCTTTAATACACCTAAACATGCCATTATAGTCATATTATAATATAACTCACATAATTCATTTAATAATATGTTCATAACACATAAGCACTCAATTAATTCAATATTTCCTCCCGACCCCTAATCCAAGCACTAATTCATATTAGGAAATTTTGGGCGTTATAGGGTAATAGCGGCGGACCAACAGATTATTAGCGGCGGGTCCCATAGAATATCAGCAGCGGACTACCCGACGCTAATAAGGGGTAATTCTGACTATTTTTTTAATAGCGGTGGGACCCCATTATTAGCAGCGGACCCCACTGATATCTATCTCCTATTTAAAATAAACCACACCCTCTGTTCATTAGTTTTCCCCTCTCTCAATTTTTTTTTCTTCCATTTCACCTCTCTCTCTCTCTGTCTTCTTCGCCCCAGCCACCATCCTCCACCCCCGAGCCACTTTCCAAGCCCACCCTCCTTGTCGTGCGTTTCGTCCACTTGAGCCCCTCCACATCCACGACACCCCCCCCCCCCCCACTCGAGCCCCTCCACACCCATGGCACCCTCCACCTGAGCCCCTCCACACCCACGCCATCCCCCCACCCGAGCCCCTCCACACCCACGGCACGCCCCACCCGAGCCACCCCACACCCAACGCCAGTAATTTTTCATTTTATTGTTTAATTTTTTTTTTTGTGTAACTTTCTAATACATTCTATTTTTGTGTCCAATGTCCTCCACCATCGTTGTGAGTCCACTGCTCTACAGCCATTGTCGCCGCTCCGCTGTGAAATCAATTAAAAAGTATGTTTTCATGTAATTTATGTATATATTATTTTGTGTATGTTACAAAAAAAAAAAAATTAATTATGTGTTAGCAATTTTATATATGTTTGAGTTTTTAAAATTTAAAATAGAAAAAAATTAAAATAATAGAAATGGGTTAGTTATAAATATTTTATGTGTTATTATAAATGTTATGGGATTTTCTAAGTGCATGATTTTTAAATTTTTTAAATGGTCGCATTAAATCGTTATGCTGCCGAATTTTTTTTTGAAATTTAATTAAGTAAACTAGTTTTAATTTTTTTTGTTATATGTTATGTCAACATAATAAGAGACTAAAATTGTAATGAATATTATATAATTTGAGTTAATTAGTATTTTTATAATGAAAAAAAATTATTAAACAAATAAATTAGTAGTTAATTAGAAATTACTTTATTTTATCTGTCCTGGTATCCTTATGATTAATGGTTGTTGACCACAACCATCAATGATAGAGATATCGACACAGAAAAGATAAATTTGACTTCTTTTCTCTATCATAGAGTAATTAAATAAATAAATAAAAAAGTTTAGTGAAAGTTGTTATAATAATTTGATTAACTTATGATATAATCTTATAATTATTTAAGTTAAGTAATTACTAATTTAATGTTAAAATTTATCAGTAATTATCAAATTAATAAGTTTAAAATATAATTAATAAAATAATGAATGAAAAAGATTAATAAAAGTTATGTAATTATTTAAAAAAATTATTCTAAAAGTTAAATAATAATTAATTTGTAAAATTATTATTATTATTACAAATTAAAAAAAATTATGAATGCATAATTAATTAAATAATAAATTAGTTTAAGAAAAATTATTAATTTGTTTATTAAATAACATTATCTAATATTAAATAGTTATAAAATAGTTGAATATAGAAATTAATAATTATATTTAATAAAACATCATAAAATAACATAAGATATTATAATATTGCATAAGATTTCAAAAATGATAACAAATTTTTTTTGTTATCCATTGCTATTCACATTACTAAAACTCACACTCTTATAACACTAGAGATGGTGATTGACAAGACTTGGACAACATTGAGAAATCGTGCTTGTCAAGAATATTGGAATGGTCTACAGTCCTTTTTTACGATGGCCTCGGAACATTAGGATTCTGATGGAAGAATTAGGTGACCATGTGTCAAATGCATAAATAATAGGCTTGAAACTTTACCTGTTGTCGAAGCACACGTATTCGATAGGGGTTGTTATCAAGGTTATGAGAGGTGGATTTATCATGGGGAAGCGGAACTAGATGATGCTGATGAGGTGGTTTCTGAGAATGAAGTCGACCAGATGATTCCCATAGTGGAGGACTTCCTCTTACCGACAACTGAGGAAGTAGACAATAATTCCGAAGCGAGTCAGTATTACGACGAGTTGTTTGAGGAGATTGAAGTTTAGTTGTATCTTGTTTGTGATTGGATTTCTTCCCTTAACTTTTTAGCTAAGCTATTGCATTTGAAAGTTAGAGGGAAGATTTCTAACAACATATTTGATGAATTACTGAAGTTGTTAAAGTTTGCCTTTTCGAAGGAAAATAAAATTCCATCAACGTACTATGAATCTAAAAGGAGATTGAAGAAATTAGGGTTGGGATACGAGCCAATTCATGTGTGCCAATATGGTTGCTGCTTATTTTATAAAGAGCATGCAACTAAAGAGGAATGTCTGGATTGCGGAAGTAGTCGATGGATTACTTTTGAAAAAACTAAAGGAAAAAAGGTGCCGCATAAGGTGATGTGTTACTTTCCGTTGACACCCCGGTTGAAAAGACTATACAGTTCAAGACTTATAGCGAAGGACATGCTATGGCACCACACTGGGAATTCGAAAGATGATGGGGTGATGCAACACCCAGTCGATGGGACGACGTGGAAGAACTTTGATGCCAATCATCCTGATTTTGCAAGTGATCCCAGGAATGTTCGTTTAGGCTTAGGTGTCGATGGATTTAATCCATTTGGCAACAAGAACCTAGCATACAGCATATGGCCTGTGGTGTTGGAAAACTATAATCTTCCACCTTGGTTGTGTATGAAAGACAATAATTTCATGCTGACCCTCCTTATTCCTGGGCCAAAATCACCGGGTAAGGACATAGATGTATTTCTAAGACCATTGGTGGATGAGTTGAAGGAGTTGTGGGTTAACAGAGTTGTTACAAGAGATAGTAGGACCAACACTATGTTCAAGCTGCGTGCAGCCCTTTTGTGGACTGTTAATGATTTTCTAGCTCGAAGTAGTTTTTCTAGATGGAGTGGCCAGGGATAAAAAGCTTATCCCACGTGAGATGAAGACACATCTTCCATTTGAGTGATCCATAAGACATCTTGTGTTGATCACAGAAGATTCTTGCCAAGTACACATCGAATGAGAAGGGACAGTGAGTTTGACAGACAAATTGAGGAGACGTCCTCTGAGACGGTTTACTTGTGAGAAAATATTAGAACAATTGAACAACCTTCCACCCCAAGTTCCGGGAAAACACTTGCAGTTTGGAGGTGTGAAACGTAGAAGAGTTGCAGAAGATAGAAATTGGAGGAAGAAAAGCATCTTCTACGAGCTTGATTATTGGTGTACAAACATTTTAAAACACAACATTGATGTCATGCATGTCGAAAAGAATGTGTGTGATAGTCTCCTTGGCACAATCTTGGACAATGACAAATCTAAGGAAACCACTAATGCAAGATAAGATTAAAGGAATATGGGAGTGAGGGAATCATTGTGCATTTATGAAGATTAGAATGGAAAGTTGATGGAGGCGCATGCTCTTTACATGTTAACTCCTGCTTAGAGACTACAATTTTGTCAATTTATTAAAGAAGTGAAATTTCCAAATGGCTTTTGTTCAAATTTGAAGAAAAAAGTAATCGATAATGAAACAAATATTCTTGGGTTGAAATCCCATCTGCTCATACGCCCCAAGGAGACATGGCTACTATGGCAGAGAGGATGAAGGCAATGTGTGACGAACTCCGGATGGTGAGATCTCAACAAGGTTCATCTGGTAACCCTCAGCATACCAGTTCTCTTTATGAGTCGCGGTTTGACAGCCTTCTGTAATGGTATTTACCATCACAACCTGAAGTTGGTATTGTTGGATTAGCTTATACAGGATCTTTATTTATTTTCATGTATATCTCATATTAAACAAATTAATATGAGATAGCCTAAAACATGTTTCTAAAATTGAATTCAAAGAGAAACAAAGAATAAAATACTTACAGTATACGCAGCGGAATTAAGAGTCCTTCCTTCAGTTTCTCTAACTCTTGTATCCGCTCTGTCGCAGAGTATTATCAAGAAACTGAACCGATCTTCTATTTTCTTCACAATCTTCCAATGTATCCTTAGAACCACCTAGACTAGTGTGGGCAATTCTCAACACATGAGATAGATATAGAGAGAATAAGATAAAATAACAAAGTGGCTTAGAAAAGGACTTGTGTTTAGAGAGAATATAAAACTATCAGAAAATCTGACTTGTGACTTATCAAACTTCTTTTTTGACTTCTCTCTAAGCACTCCTTTTATAGACTCTATTAGGCCATTTAATTTAATTAAAAAAATCAATAAAATAACAGCCATTTTGAAGCCCTAGGTCGAAATTATCATGGGCTATAGGCCCGTGAAATTTCCCATTTGATTATAAGCCCATTGGACTTAAAATCAAGGTCTGTATTATTTTCTATTGATTTAATTAATTAAATAATTATTTAAATCCTTTATCAAATTAATTATTTCTAATTTGAACCTTGATTTAAATTTATTTATTAATTTAGATACCAATTTATCTTAATTAATAAATCTGCCATAATTTCTCTTTACTTCTCAAAATTACACAACTTTGTGAAACTATCCAAAATTGACCTGGTCAACTTTGATAATTCTAATTGATAATTAAATCAATTAATTGAGACTATCTAGATGATTTTATCCAAGGTACAATGGGGACCATGGGCCTATGAAATCAAACTCCAATAAGTTATCATAAATCTAATAAATAAATTTACTAACTTATTAATTCCTCGTGACTCCACTATAGACTCGGAATTGCACTCTTGAATTCATAGAACGCTTTATAACAAATATAGATACGCTATTAATTATCCATTGTTACAACCATAATTGTCACTCAATCCTCTATAGACGGTCTACAATGAGATAGGACTAAAATACCGTTTTACCCCTCATTGTATTTTATCCTTAAAACACTTAGTTCCTTGTAAATGATATTTCGGTAAACTAATTTAATTACTAAAATGAGATCTCTATCATTTAACACCTTGAACCAAACTAAAAGGAAACTATCGTTTCACTTCTTCATCAGAAGCTATAGATGTTCATATCTATGATTAACACTCCCACTCAATTATAATACCGAGTTCCCAAGATGGGCTAGTCCATAGGGTAAGCTGGTAACGAACAAGTCAAAGAACTCAAATAATACAATTAGTTAGAATACTAACCACTCAGAATTGAGATTGAATTGACCTATGGTCAACTATATGATATGACTAGAATAGATAATAACGGTATGTTTACTTATCTTATCAACTGTCAATATCGGTGTTGCCCGATGTAACAAATACATGTGATCTTATCTACTTTGCTAATGTTCTGGAAAGAACATAACACTGTAATGTGTAAGTAGATCATATCGTAGATTGGCAAGTCAGTGTAAATCCGGTTCACTGACTAATCTTAGGATTAACTTATTTTGAACATATAATCATAGTTATATTCCACTGTGATTACATCACTATAAATAAGATTAGCTATATGCTCGGGATTTAATAGAAGTTTATATTAAACAAATAATCATGAAAATAAAACATGTGAGCAAAGTGATTGACCAAGTCAAAAAATGATTTCTATGCTTTTATTGATAATAAAATGAGATTACAAAGAATTTGGGTTTTAATTAGGGCATAAAACCCCAACAGGTATATCTTCTCAAAGTCCACTGCCTTGGTCGATACCACAACAACAACATTTTCATTCACCTAAATATAACTCTCCTAACATGTATGGAGGCACATCACAACAATTTCAGTACATGTAGGGCGCTCCTTCCAGTCCCCTCCCCCCCTCTTTATTACCCCGACGTCCCTGCAGGATCTCAAACATCATATCCTAGGCATGGTGAGTTTGGGGATTCATCGCAACAGCAGCAACAACAACAATCGCAGCAACAAAGGTATGGTTAGTTTGTGAGTTTGTCACAGCAAAAGCAGCAACCATAGCAGAGGTATGGTCAGTTTGAGAGTTTATTGCATCAGTCTCCCTCGGCATGGCCACAGACTCGAGAATTTGTGGACTCGTTTTGATCATCTTCGCATCAATCTCCACAAGCTAATTACCCTTCACCACCAACACCATGGTTTGCTTCACCACCATTGTTGCAGTCCCGTAACATTGTTGAAGATATTGACCTGAATGTTAATGAATATTTCTCTTCTGGATGGCCCGATCCAAGCAATAATAATTAGTTTACATTGTTTTTAATTAAATTAAGACAATTGATATTTTATTATATTTATTTTATGATTAGTTTATATGTAATTTTTGTTATGAATATTAATTGTGTTATTAATAATTAATTTTAATTTGTATTAAATTTTAATATCTTTAAAAAATTATTATATATTTATTTATTATCAAATAAAATCAAATGAATTATTATATTTTAATATTTATTTTTTTTTTAAATAATTACATAATTACCGGCAGATTAATAGGGGCGGGAACCACAGGTATTGAATGAGTCAAATGCCAGGTTGACTACTTGTATACTGGCGGAGCCTGCCCCTAATAATCCGCTGGCATTAGTATATTACTGTTGGGGTGTTAGTCCACGGGTAATAATGATTATTACCGACCGATTATTACTGGCGGGCGAGTACTGGCAGCGGAATCTCCTATTTTTACCAGTGGACCCTTCTGCTGGTAATTCCCTGTTGTGTTGTAGTGAATAGTTACAAATTTGTAACTCCCAAATATTACCAAGTAATGTGTATTTGAATTTGTCAAAGCCATAAGTGATATGGATGTTGGAGACATGATTTTAACCCCCATAGTGTGTTTGGAGGTTACAAAGTCATGTGGGAAGAGTATAGAACCTTTTGGAAAAATTGCACAAAAGTGTTTGTTGGAAATGGGTTGTGGCCATGGTCACTAATGTTCCTGGTCGCGGCCTGTGGAACAGAGGCTCACGGCCGCGGCCAGTGAGGCTGTCAGCCAAGGCCATTTTTCATTTCTATTTTTAACAGTTCTAACAACTTATGTAACTCCCAAAATTTTCTTTTTAATTCCATAAACATCCAATTAAACATTGGTAATAGTCATGTGATTAAGGGTTAAAAATGCACATTTATTGATTTTAATTGTCAAAATAAATTGAATTATAATTAATATTTTCATGTAATTAATGTGATATATTTTATAAATAAAAATATTTAATTTGTTTTCATTTTGTAGGAAAATGATACAATTTTGATTGAATAAAATAAAGTGTACGCCCTGGTTTTCCCACGGGCTGTTTAGCAGGACGAGCCTCGGACTAATCAGGTTTAGCCCGAGGCTCCCGCAGGCCGGAGGTCCTATTTCCAAGACGGACCCTTATCAGCTCGAGGGGGTCCTGTTTCCAGCTCGCATTTGTTGCATAGGAGCTGAGAGTGACATCCGAAGGCCACGGGCGGAGCAGCTCGGGTTGTGAACTGCTTAGGTCACGAGCTTCTCAGGAAGCTCTGACCCTACGGGAAGTCAACACGCAAGATAAACGTGCATATTCCTGCCATCACGTGCCTGATATCCCCCTGACTTCTCGGACACGCAGCAGGAACATGCGTATTCAGACACCCACGGACGGGTTGGGCCGTGCGGCCCATTATCTCCTTCCATGCTGATCAGACCACACTTGTGTGTCAAGTTTAGGAATTAATCATGAATGTCACAGATTTGATATGACAAATGGTAAGGTCACGGGATGACCTCCCTACCAACTTCCAGGTGTCCTCTCCTATAAATAAGGAGACCCTGGGAGTTGATAGGGGTTGGAAGAAATAGTCTTTGAAGAACTATATACTTTGTAAACCAAATACCCAGAGAATATCAATAATATTGACTAGTGGAGTAGAAGGATTTTAACCTTCGAACCACTTAAAAACGTGTCTTGAGTCACCTAGTTCTTTCCCAAAGATTTCATATCTGTGACGGTTCTACTTTTAGTACTAATCTCTTTCTCTTCTTCTCTTAATTACTTGTTGCCGAAGAACCGCGTCAACAGTTTGGTGCTTTCATTGAGAGCAAGTCCGATTAGTACTACCACAAACATACAACTATGGTGACCACTCGATCCAGGCTTGGCAACGAGACAGAGCAGCATGATGGGCAGGAGGCCCACCACGTTGCCCTCCATGATGAGCAAGTTCCTGAAGTCCAGCAGAGGCCAGGGAAGCAGCCGGCGGGCCAAGACGACACTGGTAGTTCAGCGCCCCAGCCGCCTAATCCGAATCCGTGTTATTACACTGCGGTGGAGATGGAGAATGCTCAGCTGAGGAGCCAGTTAGCAGCAGCTGGTCAGCAACTCCAGGACATCCTGAGCCGACTACCCCCTCTCACAACCAACGGTAACGTTGGAGAGAGGCAAGGCGAGGCTCCTAAGTCTCGCCGGAGTAATCGGTCCAGGCGTAGCCGTTCGGGTAGACTTCCTGCAGCTAGCTCCGCCCCTTCATCCCACCATCAAGAGGTGAACTTCAGGGAAATGCCTCGGACCGAACAGCAGCAGTATAGCCGTTCGGTTAGGACGTCAACCCCTAGCTCTCAGCCTTCCTCGAGGACGCCCAGAAGAGATCGAGGAAATTCTCGGAGAAGGGCCGAGGAGGGCCAGAGACGTCAGCCCGTCCCCGAAGAACGTCCAGTTCCTCGTCCAGCTCGCCCATCGCGGGACCAGCAAGCTGGCAGGGCCGAGAGGCCCCCACCAAATTTAGTCCGACCGGACGGTACTAGGATCGCCTCCCCGGTCAGGCATCCTCCTTCTCTCATCAGATATCCGTCTCCTCAACCCGTCCGAGATATCCCGACCTACGGAAATAGTAGAAGAGACCCGCCATCAGCCGGGCCCTCCCGGCGCAGCAGGGTGCCGGGGGAAGGATCAGGTCGGAGCCGCCAAAGACGCACCCCGAGCCTATCCAGCAGGAGTCACTGGACCGGTAGTGCACGGAGTGATCTCTCGGGAGGAGACCTGCGCCAGCGACTAAGTTCAGCACAAAGTCACCATACTACCCAGGGAGGCGACCTTCGAGATCGCCTCAACTCTCACAGAGAGGATCGAGTTAGGGATGGTAGCCAGGCCCGCTCAGTTGGGGTCCGATCCGAAGTACGTAACGGCGGGAATGCCCCAAATGACCTATCTCAAGATAGGAGGGGCAACAACCCGTCTAATGTGTACAACGGGTCCGGAGCTGTTGAACAGCCCCGGAATAACCCAGGATCTCAGGACAAAACCCTAGAGCGCCTAACTCAGATGGAGGAGCTGATGAAGAAGCTCCTATCGGAAAAAGAAAAAGACGAATATGATTCAGGGGATGAGATGGAACTCTTCGCCCCCAATATAGCAGCGATGGCATACCCTTCTGGCTTCCGTATGCCCCACTTGTCAAAGTTCAACAGGGATGGAGACCCGTCTGACCACTTAGGGATGTTCAACACCCTAATGATGGCCCATAACATCGGACCGGAGCTTCGTTGCTTGATCTTTCCTTCCACCCTAACTGGGCCCGCCAGGCAGTGGTTCAAGCAGAGTAAAAGGCAGTCAATCAGCTCCTGGAAGACATTTTCGACTGACTTCAAAAGGGCATTCCGAGCCTCCCAGGCCGCCCGAGTCCAGGTCGACTCCCTAGCTAATGTGAGACAGCAACCTGGTGAGACGCTGAAAGCCTAATTAAGCAGATTTGCAAATGTCTCTGCTCGAGCCAGAGACGCTGACTATAGCTCCAAACTCATGGCCATGAGGACCGGGATCCTAGTTGGCGGAGACCTGTGGAAGGATATTCAAAGGAGGGGGGTCAGCTCGATTAGTGAATTCCTTAACAGAGCCCAAGAGTGGATAAACTTGGAAGAAGCTGAAGCTTCAGCCGCAGGGACTAGCCAGGCCCCCGAGAAGCCCGCTAGGACGGGAACAGAGATCGTAGTGGCGATTCCCGATGTTGCGCAGAATAACCAGCCCGGTGGTGGCAAAAGAAAAGGAAATGGTGAAAACAGCCAGCACGGTCAAAAGAAGAATAAGTCTATGGATAAATTCAAGCCCGTGTTCACAACGTATACCGAGCTCACCCAGACCAGAGAAAATATTTTCCTGGCCAACGCTACACGAGTCCCCTGGAAGAGGCCGGAGCCATTGAAACACCCTAAGGGAAAGAGAGACGCTTCCAAATTCTGTCGTTTTCATAACGACGTCGGGCACAATACCGACGACTGCAGGCACCTCAAAGATGAAATCGAGACTCTCATCCGAGCAGGTCTGTTGGCGCAATACTCGCGGAACAGGGTCCCGACAAGTCGACCCACTCCGGAGGTCCCAGCCAGTCAGCCTGGACCTCGGGTAGATCAGGATGTCCTTCCCCCCGTGGTCGAGGGAGAGATCTCCACCATCTCTGGAGGACCACACATGGCTGGCACGAGTAGAGGCGCCCAGAAGAGGTATGTGAATGAATTAAAGGCCCATAACGGAGCGGAGTTCGTCCCGGAACAACGTCAATCAAAACAGCAAAGATTAGAGAAACAACCGATAACTTTCACGGAGGAAGACGCGAGCCATGTACAATTCCCTCATAACGATCCCTTGGTCGTAGCGGTTCAGCTCGCCAACCGGAGAGTAAGGAGAGTGTTGGTGGACAATGGGAGCTCGGTGAACCTCCTATTCCGGTCTACCTTAGAAAAAATGGGTCTGACCGTCTCCGAGCTGAAGGCAACCTCGATGATGCTATATGGTTTTTCAGGAGAAGGATCAGCAGCGATAGGAACGATTGAGCTGGTGATCACCCTAGGAGACGAGTCCCGAACAGTGTCCAAACTACTCGAATTCGTGGTCATTGACTGCTCTGCTGCTTACAATGCCATTTTGGGCCGACCTACGCTCATTGCTTTCGAGGCTATCACTTCCGTCCGGCACCTCGCCATGAAATTTCCTACTTCAACAGGGGTCTGTACTATCAAGGGCGATCAGCTCGCTGCCAGGGAATGCTACAGCATTTCCATGAAGGGAAAATCTAAACCCGGGCAGATGACGATGGCCATTCAGGACGAAGAGGAATCTCGGGGACCCAAGGCCTCTCCCGAGATTGAAAAACCTCAGATTTTCGAAGGCGAAAAGCTCGCCCTAAGCGAGGACATTGACCCCCGAGTAGGCGAGGACAGGTCCGAGCTCCAAGCTATTGAAGAGCTCGAGGAGGTAAGCATCGATAAACAAAACCCGTCACGGACGGTAAAGCTCGGAAAGAACCTCTGCGATAGAAGAAAGGCGGAGCTAACTACGTTTCTGCAGAAGAACCTGGACGTATTCGCATGGTCGCACGAGGACATGATAGGGATCAGTCCGAGCGTCATCATGCACACGCTCCACCTAGATAAAAGCGTCCTTGCCAAGTCTCAAAAGCAGAGACGTTTAGGGACAACCCGAGCCGAAGCCCTTGAAGAAGAAGTGGCCCGGCTCAAAAAGTGTGGCTTTATCCGCGAAGCCAAATTTCCCATTTGGGTTGCCAATCCCGTGTTAGTTCCAAAGCCCAATGGGAAGTGGCGGACCTGTATCGACTTCTCCGACCTGAATAAAGCCTGCCCCAAGAATTGCTTTCCATTGTCGAGGATCGATCAATTGGTGGATGCCACGGCGGGGCACGAGCTCATGTCCTTCATGGACGCGTACTCAGGCTACAATCAGATCGCGATGAATCCAGCAGACCAGGAACATACCAGCTTCATGACCCCGACTAATGTCTATTGCTATAAGGTCATGCCGTTCGGTCTGAAGAACGCCGGAGCTACCTACCAAAGGCTAGTAAACAGAATGTTCGCGGACCAGATCGGGAAAAACATGGAAGTGTACGTCGATGATATGCTTGTCAAGTCAAAGACTGCCAGCAACCACGTCGCCGACCTGGAAGAATGCTTTAACATACTTCGAGAATATGGCATGAGGCTCAATCCTCAGAAGTGCACTTTCGGTGTCGCATCGGGGAAATTCTTGGGTTTCATAGTCAATACCCGAGGAATCGAGGCAAACCCCGACAAGATCAGGTCACTGCTTGAGCTTCCTTCCCCCAGGTCATGGAAAGATGTCCAAGGCCTCACAGGAAGAGTGGCAGCACTGAACCGGTTCATTTCCAAATCGACCGATAAGTGTTTGCCCTTTTACAACCTGCTCTGGGGAAACAAGAAGTTCGAGTGGACAGTAGAGTGCGAAAGCGCATTCCTTGACCTAAAAGCGCACCTGGCTGAACCGCCTGTGCTATCAAAGCCCAAGGTAGGAGAACCTCTTTTCCTCTACATGGCCGTCACTGAGGACGCAGCTAGTGCCGTTCTGGTGCGAGAAGAGGACCAGGCTCAGAAACCGGTCTATTACATCAGCAAGAGACTCCTCGGAGCTGAATCAAGGTACCCATTGATGGAAAAACTGGCGTTCTGCCTAATCACGGCCTCGCGAAAACTCAGGCCATACTTCCAATCCCACTCTGTACACGTCATGACCGATCAGCCTTTAAGGCAGGTTTTGCAAAAGCCTGAAGCATCGGGACGCTTGCTCAAGTGGGCGGTCAAACTCAGTCAGTTCGAGATTTTCTATACTCCCCGAACTACCATAAAAAGTCAAGCCTTGGCCGACTTCGTGGCGGAATGCGCGGGATTCCATGAGATTCCCTCAGAAGACTCACCTCAGGTCGCCTCCTCACGCTCATCGTGGAAGATCTTCGTTGATGGCTCATCTAACGAGAACGGCTCCGGGGCCGGAATCATTCTGATATCCCCAGAGGGGCATAGATTCCACTCGGCGCTAAGGTTCGGGTTCAAGGCGTCTAACAACGAGGCAGAGTACGAGGCCTTGTTAGCTGGACTTAGGATAGCTGGTGAGCTAAAGGCAAGCTCTGTCCAATGCTTCAGCGACTCCCAGCTCGTGGTGAATCAAGTTCTAGGCGAGTATCAGGCGCGGGGTCCCAAGATGGCCGCCTATTTGGCAAAGGTAAAATCCGAACTGTCCGCGTTTGGGCAAGGGTCGATCGAACAGATACCTCGGGAGCAGAACGCCAACGCAGATGCTTTCGCCAAGCTCGCCACCTCGGGAGAGACAGAAACCCTGGGGTTGGTGCCAGTTGAGTTCTTGGAGAAACCTAGCATAGACGGAGATCGGGCAGATATTGAAATGATTGACATCAGGCCGACCTGGATGACTCCCGTTATTGAGTATCTCGTCAAGGGCAAGTTACCCGAAGGGCGCAACGACGCACGGCGAGTCCTTTATCAAGCTCCGAGGTATACGCTAGTAGAGGGGGTGTTGTACCGACGTGGGCATTCCTTACCTCTCCTCCGGTGCGTTCTTCCAAGTGAAGCGAAGGCCATCCTGCAAGAAGTTCATGAAGGATTCTGCGAAGACCACACTGGGGGGCAAAGCCTGGCCTTGAAGGTTCTCCGACAAGGTTATTACTGGCCGACTCTGTCCAAAGACTCGATCTCATATGTAAAAAGGTGCGACAAGTGTCAGCGGTTCGCTGCGGTTGCCCGAGCTCCTCCGGTCGAACTAAAAATGATTTCATCTCCCTGGCCATTTGCCGTTTGGGGGATAGATCTAATAGGCGCCCTGCCTACCGGAAAGGGCGGGGTCCGTTACGCCGTAGTAGCCATTGACTACTTCACCAAGTGGGCCGAAGCAGAGCCGTTGGCGACAATAACATCAAAAAAGGTGCTAGACTTCGTGGTTAAAAGCATCATATGTCGATTTGGCCTACCTAAAAAGATCGTCTCCGACAATGGCACTCAATTTGACAGCGATCTGTTCACCGAATTTTGCGAAAGGCACGGAATTGTGAAAAGCTTCTCTTCCGTGGCCTATCCCCAGGCGAACGGCCAGGTCGAGGCGGTCAATAAAACTCTGAAGGCGAGCCTCAAGAAGAGGCTAGATGAGGCAAAGGGGATCTGGCCAGAACAGCTCCCCCAAGTTCTGTGGGCATATAGGACCTCACATCGGACTCCCACGGGTCACACTCATTTCTCCTTAACCTTTGGGAGTGAAGCAGTCCTCCCCGTGGAGGTTAAAGTTCTGTCACATAGGGTCCAGTCCTACGACCAAGACAGGAACCACGAGCTCCTACGCCATTCCTTAGACTTAGTGGATGAAAGGCGAGAAGATTCACAACTCCAGCTCGCCCATTATCAACAGAAGATCACTCGCTACTTCAACACTAAGGTCAAAAGACGTGCCTTTAGCGTCGGTGATTTGGTCTTGAGGAGAGTTTTCCTGGCCGGGAAAGATCCCAAAGATGGGGTTTTGGGACCAAGCTGGGAAGGACCATACCAGGTCATCGAAGTCATCAAAGAGGGAACTTATAAGTTAGCTCGACTTGGTGGAGGGGTGGTCCCGCGGACTTGGAATGCTATCCACCTAAAGAAATACTATCAATGATCCATTTGTAAGGCCTAGAAGGTCACCTTCCATGTATAAATAAAAGTCAAATGTTTCTCTTTATTTGCAAGTGTAATTTTAAAGTAACCACGAAAGACCCTTTCCCAGTTACTTGGGGGGCATATGGTACCTGGACATAACCAGGTCTCCTTAACGACTTAGGTGTTAATTTTTATCTATGGATAAGAGTTATCACAAACTAAGTCCCTATCCTGGTTTTAACCAGGTCATAAAACTTAGAAGTTAACTAAAATTTATTGACCGTGGTTCTTCTTTAAAGAGCCTGGGATATGGATAAAAGTTGACGCGAACTAAGTTTTTAAAATAAGTTCCTGGTTTTAACCAGGTCATAAAACTTAGGAGTTAACTAAAATTTATTGATCGTGGTTCTTCTTTAAAGAGCCCGGGATATGGATAAAAGTTGACGCGAACTAAGTTTTTTAAAATAAGTTCCTGGTTTCAACTAGGTCATAAAACTTAGAAGTTAACTAAAAATTTATAGATCGTGGTTCTTCTCTAAAAACCCGGGATATAAATAACGGTTAACCCGAACTAAGTTCATAAAAATAAAGAGATGAATTGTAGCCAAATGCATAAAAATATATATATATATGTTAAAATTGCTGAGCAAATTTTCTCGAGGTGGAAGCACCTCATAAAAAAAAAAATACAATGGAAAGTAAGAGTTCAAAATGCCCAAAGAGAAGTATCCTAAGCACCATCAGTTGGCCTTTTGGAGGTCGCGGTCTCGTCCTGCTCCGCCGCGGCAAAGGCCTCTCCAGTCTCCGAGGGAGGAACCTCTTTATTTAGGCGGGCTTGGAGCTTCGGCAGCAAAAACGCCCAGAGGTCCGGTGGCATGAAAGAAAAGTCCGCGTCCGGATTGTGGGACCAGCAGTAATAGAACAGGTCTTGTAAGGACTGCTCCGAGATGGCCCGCTCGGCTTCCAGGGCGGCCTGGGCCTCGGTCTTCGCTGCCTCGAGATCCGTCCGCGATGCGGTCAGGGAGTTTTTAAGCTCTTGGTTCTCGGAGCAGATCTTCTTTAGCTCGGCTTTGGAGGCTGCCAGCGCGTCTTTCGCCTCCTGGGCCTCCCGAAGTGCGGTCTGGCGCTCAGCCTCCATACCCTCGAGCTGGGCCTTGGTCCTAGCAATGCCTCTGTACGCGGCAGCAATGCCCTGCAAGAAAGGATGGATAAATTAACTAACTGGAAGAAAAAAGGCGGCGTGTGAGTGTTAAAGCTTTAAAGGAATGGGACAGTTTACCGTTAGGGTCATGTCCATCGAAGACTCTAAAACTCGGACTGGGCTCGTTGTTTCGATGGCCCAGAGCTCCTTCTCCTTGAGCTTGTAGAAATGGCTGACGGCATAGCTTGCCGACTCATATACCGTCCCCCGGAATGCTTCCGGCATCTTCTCCAGATCCTGAGGATCGACCGGGATGCGCACATCCGGGGCTGCCGTGGCCGGATTCCCGATCTCCATTACCCCGTCCTAGACGGCTAATGGAGATCGTTGGGATGGCGGGAGCATGGGTCCTGTCCTGGCAACAGGAAGGATCGACCCCGCGCCCTGGGATGGAGGGGCTTTCTCCTTCTCCTTAGCTGGGGATTTGGTGGAGGTCCCAGCCGAGCTCTTGGACTCTCGGAGCCTTTTTAACCTCGGCCCCGCTGGGGGGTTCCCGCCGAAGACCACGCCCCGTAGACTACCTCCGGGCTGAGACATCTCTTCTGCTAAGAACAAAAAACATGGTTATTACAAGATAGCAATCATGCAAAAATAGAGACAAAAGGTTTAAAGGCAATAAGTAAGCGAATACTAAGGGAGCCCTACCCCCCGAGCTGGAAGAGCCTAAGACGATTATCTCGCGAACTGGCGCAGGTTCTAGGTCCGGTTCTGACTCGGGGCTGGACTCTTCTACATACTGCCTAGTCCCCGGAGCATAGATGCCCCTCTGGAGCACTGGCCACGTGCATAAGTTGGTCCCATACTCCTCAAAGAGGATCGACCTAAAAGCTAGGGTGTTATCTACTACTACGGTACCCTTAGGCCGACTCTCCTGGTTGTCCAGCACGAGCTGGTCAACGCAATGGAGTAGGAGCGTATCCAGGTCCGGATTCCTCTGGTGACGATGGACGATCTGCCTAGGATTGAACCTAACCAGCCGGGGGTCTGCAGTGGCCCTATCTACATTCTTAAATAAGTAAGGGTTACCTTGGCCGGAAGGACCCGCGGCTGCTCCGGATTGGACCCTCTCCTCGCCCATCCCCTGGGCGACCTCCAAGGTCCTCTTCCTGTTCATCACGAGAGGAACTTCTTCACCCTCCTCCTCGCCTTCGTCATCTGCGACCTCCTCCGCGACGATCGGTCTGTTGTCGCGAGCTGGGGGAGGCCCCCGGGGCCTTTTCAAATTCAAAGACTGATTTGGGAAAATCAGCTTGCAGAATACCATCGTCTCGTCCGTCACGAGCGCGCGGTAGTCTTTCTCACTGGGGGGCAAGTTCACCAGTGTATCGTATTGACCCCCGAGGGTCACAGACTTTTCGGTCCTCGCGTAGATGGCTGCAAGGTTGGTTGAAGTCAGAAGTGGAATAAGGGAAGGGCTAAAATAAGATAACCTTTAAAAGGCGAGCTAAATCAAGGATCACTTACGAGGACGGTTGAAGTAGTGATGATCGCAGTTGCGGAACCCAGTTGACATAAAAAACTGGTCCTTGAAGTCGTTTGGATGGCTCGGCAGCTCGATGACTGCTGCCGTGTTAGGGAAGCGGGTTAAGTAATAGAACCCGTCGCCTCGCCCCCACTGGTCCGGGCTGGCTTTGAGGCAAAAGAAGTATAGAATATCAGCAGGAGTGGGGACCTCCCACTCATGCTTTTGAAACAAATACCTCAATCCCGCCAACAGACGGTATGAGTTGGGGGGGAGCTGGAATGGGGCCAACCCCACATAGTTCAGAAAATCAGCAAAATACTGATCCAGGGGGAGGAAGGCTCCTGCCTTGAAGTGTTCACCGCTCCAGGCCGCGAACGACTCGTCGAGCGGCGTGCAGCTCCGCTCCCCATCCGCAGCAGGTCGGGCGATCACGGAGGCCCTCCCCAAGGGAATGTTGTGGTTGAGGAAGATTTTGTTGATCTTTGCCTGGTCGGTTATCTTCGAGACGATTCTCTCCGCCTCGAAAAACGCGTCAGGGGCCACCTCGGCCTGTTTCTCCACCGCCGGCCCAAAGTGAGGAATTGGCGAGCTGGTCATCACCGCCTTTCCTTTATCCTGCTGGGAGGACGAACTTCCCACATTCTTCTGTGGCAGATTTCTCTTTGGAGCCATCTGGTCGCCTATCGAACAAAAGAAAACACTTTAGAAAAGGCGACCCAAGCAGGAGAATGAAGCAAGTATTAAGTACACGAGCTGGGGTAAGCCCAGCCCGTGGAGAGTGGTGCCACGCGTTCCAAGGAACACGCGCCTATGCCCTCAACAGATCCCAGATTACTCGGAATTCGTGTGTCAGGGGGCTCAGAGTAAAAATTTTCCTTGGGGGGAAAGTTTCAACAGGCAAAGCGTGGCAAAACTGCTTTTGAGGCGTATTCCCTAAGCTACCCGGTTTTGCACCCAAAATTCCTAAAGGTCCTACCCAGAAATTGTTCCTGAAGAAACACCATGAAACCCATACTCTAAGACGATGTCCCATGGCAGGCGTGCCCTAACCTAAGAAGGGCTGTCACCCTCTGTATTCACGCAACTCAGAAAACCCCTGCATGTGGCTACAGTAATATTTTTTACCTAAGCTACAGTGGCATGCTTTCAAAGTGAACAGGGTCAGAAGAACTTACAGTGTGTGGCTGGATGGTGAGTGAGATTGCTGCGCTGGTAAGAGCTTCGTTGGTACAGTGACCTCCAAGGCTTTGAAGAAACTCGTACGCTTAAGCTTCGTGAACGGAGAAGATGAGAACAGCAGAGATGAGGGTTTCGCTCTTTGGAAGGTCAGAGAAAGAAGAAGGAAATTTGGGAATTTTTTGAATGATAAGGTGGCCCGTGCGTGGGATGGCCACCCCCTTTTATACAAGGGAAGGATCACGTGTAAAAGGATCTTGGGAGACCCTCCACTCGAAATATGAAACGACGGCTGGACAGTAGGCTAGGCCATTTAATGCGGTTCTCGTAGAGTGTACCGTCGCCACCCACGGCGTTCCACGTATCAAACGCCTGCGAAAAGAATGGAATGCGAAGGGTTGTGGGGGAAGTCTAAAAGCCCCTACTGTGGTCCCCTATATATGACGTCATAGACCACGAGCAGGAGCTTGGGGGGCAGATGTACGCCCTGGTTTTCCCACGGGCTATTTAGCAGGACGAGCCTCGGACTAATCAGGTTTAGCCCGAGGCTCCCGCAGGCCGGAGGTCCTATTTCCAAGACGGACCCTTATCAGCTCGAGGGGGTCCTGTTTCCAGCTCGCATTTGTTGCATAGGAGCTGAGAGTGACATTCGAAGGCCACGGGCGGAGCAGCTCGGGTTGCGAACTACTCAGGTCACGAGCTTCTCAGGAAGCTCTAACCCTACGGGAAGTCAACACGCAAGATAAACGTGCATATTCCTTCCATCACGTGCCTGATATCCCCCTGACTTCTCGGACACGCGGCAGGAACATGCGTATTCAGACACCCACGGACGGGTTGGGCCGTGCGGCCCATTATCTCCTTCCATGCTGATTAGACCACACTTGTGTGTCAGGTTTAGGAATTAATCATGAATGTCACAGATTTGATATGACAAATGGTAAGGTCACGGGATGACCTCCCTACTAACTTCCAGGTGTCCTCTCCTATAAATAAGGAGACCCTGGAAGTTGATAGGGGTTGGAAGAAATAGTCTTTGAAGAACTATATACTTTGTAAACCAAATACCCAGAGAATATCAATAATATTGACTAGTGGAGTAGAAGGATTTTAACCTTCGAACCACTTAAAAACGTGTCTTGAGTCACCTAGTTCTTTCCCAAAGATTTCATATCTGTGACGGTTCTACTTTTAGTACTAATCTCTTTCTCTTCTTCTCTTAATTACCTGTTGCCGAAGAACCGCGTCAACATAAAGCAAAAAGAAAATGAAGTAAAAGTGGAAGAAAATGAAGAAAGTTAGCATTTAAAGAAGTCAAGCCCAAATTGAAAAAGCCTAATCCAATCCATGTAGATACCATGTCACCAATCCATCCAATTTCTTCTCCACCAATTAGAGATGTCAATTACAACTCATTCCAACAAACATTAGTAATCCATGTGCTTCATTTTCAACCAATAGAAGTGTCTTCTTTTCAACAAAAATTAGCAATCCATGTGCTTCCCTCTCAACCAATGGTAGCTTGCCACATGTTATTTCCACCATAGTTTATTTGTATTCTACACCTATAAATAGGATGTAGTTTTAATTTGTAAAACACTCATTTTATACACACTTCTCTCCTACCATATTTTCTCTCTATTTCCTTTTCTCCATTTTATCTCTAAGCCTAGTCTTCTCACATTTTCAATAGAAAATGTGAGAATGACTTTTAACTTAGGCTAGAGTTTTCTTTTGGCGAGGATAGGAGTGAAGCTTTGTATTTTGAATTTATAAAAGTGTTTTAATGTTCAAATATTTGAGTTTTATTATTTCTATCATTATTTATGCAATTAATATTTATTATTAATTTTATACAGATTCAGTCAAGCTTTTTCTATATAATTTTATTAAAATAATTTATATTAATTTTATTATTTTGTGGGTAGTCTTTTACTGCATTATTGCGGAGATGGTATAGTGTCACTTCTAGATTTCCAATAACAATAGTATTAGCATGAGATCTTAATTTGTTATTTTTTGAGTATTCTTTTACTTCATATTGCCAACAATATTATGTCGATTCTAGGTTTCTCATAACAATAACATGTGCATGTACTTCAAGTATGAAATTTTATTACTCAAATACATTTGCAAATTATAAAAATAAATAGGTTACCAAAATGTATTGTGGAACCCCGATGCCTCACCAAGCTTTTTATTGTTTATTGTCTTTTATTTTAATCATTCAAACAAACAAATCCACAAAAATATTGTTCCCTTTTATTATTCGTATATTACTTACCTTCTAACTATTTTATTTGTCTCTTTGTTTCTTTACGTCCTTGTGGAATCGACCTCTCATCTATACTACGACTACCACTTAGTGAAAGTCACATTTGGGCGTTAATCAAATTTTGGCGCTGTTGTCGGGAAGGTAATAGTAAGTAAAGGTTCTCATTTAAAAAGGTAAATAATTCTATTTTTATTTTTTTTGTTAAAAAAAATACAAAAAGAAAGAAACTTAATTTGTTTTTAGGATTAATTGTGTAATATGATAAGTAGAAACCAATGATTATTCCTAATTGACTTCAAGGTCCGTGTTAACATTCCCTCTTCACTTTTGAACCTCAAGGAGTTCTAATGTGTGGAGGACGAGTGGTTCCTTAGCAACTTTCCCAATACATAGAGGAATATTTCTTAAAATATACTTGAATTATTACATAGTTAAACCTTCCATATAATAAATATATAATCTCTTGATACTCGAAGTATGTGATGAGGTTGTGGTTTTAACTGATCTTCCTCATCAGAAAAGATTTCTTGATATTGTTTTTCAAAAAAAAAAACTTTTGAAACTCAAAGTATGCTCTAAGGTTATGATTTTAACTGATCTTCCTCATCAGAATTAATTTCTTGAGATTGTCATTTTGTTAAATCATTTTTTTTATTATTTACCTTCTTTAATTTATTTTGCAAAAAAAATGAATGAAGAAGAGAAACGTCGTTTTGAGCTTTATTGTCCAATGTATTTATTTGTAAAATGCCCTAAACTAATACTTTGTAAAACATCTTCATGCTCATAAACTTATAGAAGAAAATCACTTATTATATGAAAATTTCAGTAGGGCCTTGCTTAAACATGTAAGTTGGGCCCAATAGTTTAAAATAAAATAAAAGTTCTCATGCAACGTTTTAAAAATAAATATAGTTTAAGTCCCACTGACAAGTTTAGTAATCAAAATAAAACATAACATCGTCCTTTGAATTTTGGCGTTTAAGCTGGTCGTTTGTTCGCCCACAGGATACCCCCACGCCATACACACCCTGATGTCGGAACTCCCCACATTACCACACGTGCCAATCAGAAGCCCTATTTGCTACATGGAAGGAAAAGTAAGGGAGTGAGCTAAAAGCCCAGTAAGAAAGTACAAATAACAAACAAGGAAAACACAACATAACATGATCTTAGTGTAAGACTCCTACAACGTCATATACATACACCATCATACATTGCACTAACGTCATCATCATACATCGTTATCATGCATCTTGTATCATAAACTATAACACCCTAAATTCTAGCTATAATTGTAGAAAAAAAAGATGTTGAAAAATTAACATAATAACTCGTAAAATGTGTTGTCTTCTTTATTGATAATTTAAAATAAACATAACCCGGGTTTTAGAAAAATAAATAGCAGTCATTACAATAAAATAAGATTAAAACTAGGCAACATTAAATCATAAAGTTCATAATTTCCCAAGAAAATAACACGCGGCTATAGTGCCCCCACATATTCACACCAGTCTTGCTATTGGGAATCCACTCGCCACCGGTTATCTAAAGTTAACTTATTCTACAAAAATAAAAGAAAGGAATGAGCTTCTAAGCTCAGTAAGGAAAATACACAGTAATTCATACAAAAATCAATCATAAACTTATAACGAATAATTTCACATGCAATACTATATTCATAACAGAAATCAAGGTCATAATCTATCATACCATCAGTTCATAACAACACTAATTTATACTAATATTCTAGGTTATAACATAGATCACACACAGATCTAGATCATAAATTGTATCTTACAATCATAACATTAGTCATAACAATCATACCATACAAGAGTTCATAACAACACTAATTTATACTAATCATACAAGATCAAAATATATCATAGGTCATACGTCATACGTCATAATAACAAAACAGATATAATAAAAAGATAAGTGCTTATACAGGGGTGGCAATTAAGCCCCGAACATAAGTCTGTCATACAAGTTTGTCAACCGAGCCTACCAAACATCAACTTAGGTCTGTCATACAAGTTGGCAATTGAGCCTACCGGACATAAGTCCGTCATACATCATTGGACACCTTAGGTCCAGCCACACTTACCCATTTATTGTACCTAAAATGTTAGGTCATACAAAACATAAACTAGGTCATAAACTAAACTACCTAATTTTCCTTACCTTGAGTGTGGTGCACAGAAACTATACTTGAGTCCTTTATATGCTAATCTCACCTAAAACCCTATTTCATAAACATAATACCATTATTAAAACATAAACTAATATATCTAAAACTCAAAAACAATCATAACTTAACTATACCTCAACCTTGATCTTGAAGAAAAACCTTAGATCCTTAAATGCTTGTGTCTCAAGGAGAGCAACAGTGAATGAAAAAAAATATGAGAAGGAAGCTCTATTTATAGGCTCTCAAAAATCATAATTTCATTCTAACTATAATCCTAATTTAAATTTAAATAAAATAGAATCCTAACTTCTATAGAAAATATCTCTAAATTATCTTATTAATATTTTTATTAAATAATTGAGGAATAATTTAACATCAAACTACCTAGTAAAAATATCTCAACATATAACTACCTAAATCTCGTAACTCTGGACTCAGTTATAGTAAAATCAACATAACTGGAGCTGTAGGATTCCGATGTAGACAATCTTTCTACTGTTGGAAAGCTAATTTAATTATCTACTAAGAAATACTATTTGTCCAAAATCATAACATAACTAGGTCATAAACAGGTCCGAAGTTACAATACCCTAAAGTTACGAAAACTATATTTAATTATCTAAATAACAACCTAATCCACAAATATCCTAATTAACCATAAAATAACAAACTATAATTCTCTAGGCTGATTTTGAATTTACTAAGCCCAAAATCTTATTGGGCTTTAGGGATTTATGTAAACTCGATCCATAACAATTCTTAATAATACTATAATTAATTTATTCTTACGCAATCACCTTTTTTCCACAAACAAGGCTACTAATATCACAAAACTATACTATACTATACTAATCATAACCACTAAGTACTATAATCATAACCACTAAATATTTCAAAAATTAAACCTTATTTTATCACCACAACTCAAGTTAAATCTATTCTATAAAATAAAGACAACATATAATCACATAAATAAAGAGGTCTAAGAGAAAGGTAACCTCGGTTACTACATAAACATATTCAAACATCATCATCATAAATATTATCATCATATCTTTGTGAACATGGCCCCCTATCTTGTCCATGTCACATCTTGAGGTAAACAAGAGGTTCTGGTCCTTGAATAACCTCGGCGCGTCTGCCATATGAGTCACGTCTTTATATCCTTAGTAACTCGGGTTACATCTTAGATCCTTAGTAACCCATTTGTTGTGTCACGTTCAACACGCTAACAACCATTTACATATTATACGACATACAAACATACATGCAATCCAGTAGCATCAACACAAAAAGGATATACATGATTCATCAAATTTCACCATATCAATTAACAACATCATTTCATACTTCATACAAACCAATCTTACCGTTCATAGCATACATAAACAAAATCTCTATCTAACTTCCTTACCTCAGGTCCGAGCAAAGCAAAAATTGACAAACTTCATAACGAGCCTATAACCATAATCAAATAACATTCTTTAGCGTCACATATGACTTTCTTGTGCCCAACTCATATACCCCATGTGTGCATGGGCCATGCACACATGGTGAAATCTACACATATTTTCCAAACATGCTCATTTTACAAATAAAATCACCAAAAGAATAATGCAACTTTGACCTATTATACATGCATGGTTTTCAAGTAAAAATCATAGGATTGAATATAAGACATTTTTTTTAACGTAAAAGTGCATTTGCATGCGACATGCGTACGTGGGAATGTTGTTAAAAAGTGATGTTAAAAACGATAATTTCTATGTGCTTATTTCTATCATTTTCAAAATAAGGATTGAACAACATAATTGCTCACCATTATTTATTTCTTTTTAAATCCCTAAGTTGATTAAACATCTTAAGACATTATTTTTATTTCATAAAAATAATAAATTCATTTATTATTTTTAAATTGCATAGAAAATAACAAAAGCTTGAACTATCTAAGGTACTTATAAATATCATGCTTCCTTTAGAAAAATAACAAATTTTATTTAAATTAATAAAATTACAAAATTGATGTGAGAAAAATATAATTTGCTTGTATTATTTAAGACTTAATGTTATTTAGTAAAAATTCATATGTAAATCAAATAAATATAATTTAATTTATTATACTAAACTTTCAGCCACCATTTAATTTATTTAAAAACTCACAATTGAATTCAATCAAAAACATTTTTCTTAATTAAATAAAGGAAAATTATACTCATTAAAATGTGAACATTCAAAGTTACATTTAAAATACCATTTTTATTATTTATATAGTTTAGGGTATTATATTATTTCAACAAACACACAAACTTTCTTTCACTTAAAAGACTATTCATAATTTTTACCAAAAATTCTAGCAACAAAAATAAACCTTCAAAAATCACCATCTTGGAATTAAAACTCATATTTTCTCTAAAAATATAAAAAAAAAATTGTAGGTATTTATTTAAGTAAAAATATCATTTTAATGTAAATTAAAATACCCTTTTAATTTTATAAAATCATCATAGCACTTACAAAAATATTTATGCATACAAATTATTATTTTCATCATGTTTCATATCCTTTATACACAAAATCAGCAACCAATATTCATCATCAAATTCATTTCGAACTCATGCTTTCAAAATCTCGAATGTGAATTTTCATGTATTACTATCAATTTATACAAGATTTAAGACAATTTCTTTCATTTTCCAAGTTATCCTAACATGTTTCTAGTAAGTGTAGGTGAGATCAACAAATTAAACATCATGCATCAATAAATCCCCTTAGGTTGAAACCCTCTAGAACATTAACATAAAAATACAAAATCTTCATTTACTTTCACATGAAACCTAACATGTATATATCAACATCTTTTAAGGGAAACCATTTAAAATCTTGCAAACAACCTATCATGTTTCAAAGATTACGTTTGACATGAACACATAAAGATGATCTAACATACTTGAGTAATCACCCCTAGGCCGAAACTCTACAAGCCAAAATAATCAAAACCCTTGCATGCTTACACATAGAACCTTTAAGCCAAACCAAACATAGCATCAAATCATAGGAAAGACCTTAGGCATCATAACATCAATACCACCATGCTTATGATTTTAAGATCAAACCAAATATTCATAACAAGAAATTGACATAACACCATACATCAACAATCAATCAAATACACACATACCATGAGTATATATATATATATAAAGGTTACAACAATAAGAACCAAATCAATGATAGAGATTCCATTACCTCCTTTGATAGAAATCAAAGAACTCAAAAAAAAAAATTATGGTTACCCTCTTGTTTGCTAGCCTCACCACACCTTATTACCACCACCAACTCATTAGACCAAACAAACCAAAAATCCCAAATAGATCAACATTAGTAAAGCAAAGCACTCTTACCCTTGTAGGCCAAACCCTAAACAACAATCCCTATGCTCTTGTGAGATTAGAACCTAGCATCACCAAGAACTTCCATTAAACTTAGAACCAAGAAGAAGAGAAAAAGAAAATCACAACCCAAACCCATACCTTAGAGACTTCGAATGCCCTTCTTCCTCTTCTCCTTTGTCTTTCTCTCCTTCTCTCCTTCTTCATGTTTTTCCTGCTCCTTCTCTCTCTAGAATTCGGCAACCTCTCTCTCTCTCTCTCTCTCTAGCCGTTGGTCCCAAGGAGCAAAAATGATCTTCTCTTCTTTCCTTCCCTCTTTATTCTAACCTAGCCCATAGTAGCCTAATGAAAGAAAAATGTAAGTTTCCCCTTCTTTCTTATTTTCTTTTATTTTGTTTTTATTTGATTTTTCTTAATTAGGGGAAAAATAAATAGTGCATAAAGATGACAACTCCTCTTACCTTTTTAGCTAAAAATCACCCCAAATACAAATGGTAATGAAATCCCTCCTTTCCCACCATGCTTTACACATCCACCCTCTTCCTTTCCCTTTCTTTTATTTTATTTTATTTAAATAAACAAAATAAATCTAATAAAAGGAAACAATAAAGTGTGTAGAAAATTCTATGCAAGTGCACCATTCAACCATGCACATGCACACACTCAATCACTAGGGTGCATCACTACCTACCATGCACCTTGGTGCATTCAACCAAAACTCAATTATTCACAAATTAAAAATAAATAAACAATTAATAAGTAAATTCAAGAAATTCTACCAAACAATTCTAACAATTAATTTAAACAAATAAATAAAATAAATCACAACACTTATCAATTAATTAAAATAAAGTACAAAATTTAATAAACAATAAAAAAAATTGGTGTGCTACATTATCTTCATTCAACAATTCATATTCTAGTGCTACTAAGGGTACTAGTAGTTTTAGGGGTGCCAACAAACTTATATTAAGACAATATCGAGAATTCAAGGTATTAGATACTAAGTTTGATACAGAAAATCATGAGGTTACAAGGGTAGATTATGAAAAACCATGTAGTGACTATGTCGACCATAGAAATCATAATCCTAGCTGGAACATCCCCGTTGATTTTAGTTGGAAGTCTAAGTACAACTACCATGCACCACCTTTTGAGCACAGTTTTTCTAACTTTTGCCATAAACCTCAATATAATGGTTGGCATGATAGGGATCCTTTCGAGGAGACATGTTACACATTTATGGAGACACAAAGAGAGTTTGATGCACAATTTATGGAGGAACTTAGAGAACTTAAGGTTCAACTCTCAGAGTGGACCGACGGTGTTAGCTCACATAATGAAAATCAATTCCAGTCACCGCCCGAGAGCATAACACCATCCTCCACTCCCATGTTTTATCAATTCATTGAGGATGATGTCATTACCATTCAGAGTGAAAATCTTTCCTGTGTTGAAATTCTTTCAACCACTCCAAATGAAATCAAATGCTATCATATTGATGTGATAGACAAAGTCGTGGAGGAAATCATAAATTTTTTCTCAAAATCACATAAATTCCTCCACGATTTGGAAACTGAACATTTTCTTTTTCCTGAAAATGTGGTTAGCGCTTCTATTTTTGAGATGCAGGATAAAAGAAAATTCATTTTTGATTCTGGATAGTACGCCAATATGAAGTTGGTAGATTTTCCTGAGAGTGATGCTTATGTCTATCAAAGACTAATCAGGTTTTATCTTTCCATTCTATTTTGTGTTTACTTTTTGTTTTTACTTTTGTTTGTTTGTTGTTTTGTTTTTGCTTGGGTGGATGTCATTTTATAATTTTATCCTTGTAATGTGCATAACATTAGACATTGAGGATAATGTCTCATTTATGTTTGGGGTAGTGAGCATATTCATCTGTTGATACTAATTTGATAACTGTTGACGCGGCTCTTCGACAACAGATAATTATAAGAATAAGGAGAGGGATTAGTGCTAAATAATGAACCGTAATAGATGAATGATCTCAAAGGAAAATTATAACTCGAATACTTTTTTAGGTGGTTCAAAGGTTAAAATCCTTCTAGTCCACCAGTCAATATTATTGATATCTCTCTGATATTCTTTTCAAGGTGTTTCTTTACAAATTCGAAGCCAACCCCTTGTGACTCCCAGGGTCTCCATATTTATAGGGAGAGGGCACCTGGGTGTTGGCAAAGGAGGTCATCCCGTGACCTTCTTACCCATCATGTCACTTCTGTGACATTCATGATTAATTCCTAAAACCTGACAATGAAATGTGGTCTAATCAATAGGTAAGGGGGATAATGGGCCGCACGGCCCAACCCAGTCGTGGGTGCCTGAACACGCACGTTTATGTTGCGTGTCCGAGAATTCAGGAATGGAGTAGACACGTGATGTCTGACATATGCATGTTTACATTGCGTGGTTGAATTTATAAAAGGTCAGAGGTGCCAACTCAAGCTCGTACCCCGAGCTTGATGTAGTCTCAGCCCGAGGTGTCCACTCTGCTGACTCGATGCCTTAATAATTGCAATAAACCTTTGGTTACCTCGAGCTTAAAGAGGTAGGACCTTGTAACTGCAGCTCCGGACAGGTGTCTTCCACATGGCTGATATAATTATGCTCTTTCTCAGCTCGCTAATAACCCGTGGATATTAGAATAAGGATAATTATAAGAATAAGGATAGTGATTAGTGCTAAATAATGAACCGTAATAGATGAATGATCTCAAAGGAAAATTATAACTCGAATACTTTTTTAGGTGGTTCAAAGGTTAAAATCCTTCTAGTCCACCAGTCAATATTATTGATATCTCTTTGATATTCTTTTCAGGGTGTTTCTTTACAAATTCGAAGCCAACCCCTTGCAACCCCCAGGGTCTCCATATTTATAGGGAGAGGGCACCTGGGTGTTGGCAAAGGAGGTCATCCCGTGACCTTCTTACACATCATGTCACTTCTGTGACATTCATGATTAATTCCTAAAACCTGACAATGAAGTGTGGTCTAATCAATAGGTAAGGGGGATAATGGGCCGCACGGCCCAACCTAGTCGTGGGTGCCTGAGCATGCACGTTTATACTGCGTGTCCGAGAATTCAGGAATGGAGCAGACACGTGATGTCTGACATATGCACGTTTATATTGCATGGTTGAATTTATAAAAGGTCAGAGGTGCCAACTCAAGCTCGTACCCCGAGCTTGATGTAGTCTCAACCTGAGGTGTCCACTCTGCTGACCCGATGCCTTAATAATCGCAATAAACCTTTGTTTACCTCGAGCTTAAAGAGGTAGAACCTTGTAACAATAGCTCCAGGTAGGTGTCTTTCACGTGGCTGATATAATTATGCCATTTCTCAGCTCGGTAATAACCCGTGGATATTTAGGGCGTACAATAACCATTTTAAAATTTTGAGTTAATTTTTTGCAAAATTCATGACAACAAATTTTTTTGTGAGATAGTTTTTGCTATTTTTACTATTAGGAAGTAATTTTGAGAGTTATTCTATGCACAACCAAACATTGAAAAAAAAATTGTTAACACATTCAGTTGAGAAAAATCCTAAGTTTTAAAAAAAATGTGGGTTGTAAGAATGCAAGAATAACTTTTTGAACTTTTATTGATCAATTGAGTTGGTAAAAATTAATTTTTGGAATTTAAAATATGACATTTACTAGAGAGATCATTTTTGTTTAAAAGTGTTTTTGTTGTAATTTTCTCTTAATCTTTTGTATTTTTCTTTATTTTTATGTTGTCTTTTGTTAAAAAAAAATTATATATATAAAAAAAAAAGAACAAGAGCAACATTTCTCATTTTCCATCTTTTGTAGTTTTGTTGAAATATAAAAAAAATCAACATTACTTCATTTGATTTCAATTTGTGTTGTCACAAAAAGAAAAAAAAAATCATGTATTAAATTTTGTATTATTTTTCATTTTGGCTCTCAGTGTTATTTTGTAAATCCCAAAAGTTTCTATATCATTGGAGTTCCAATTAATTGATTAACCTGTCTTTTGCTCAATGCTTATTTAAATTGATTGTACTAAAATGATAATATCCATTTTGAGTGTTCATTGATATATTTTTTACTCCAAGAGTGTCAACCTTTTCCTGAAAATATTTTCAATACCTTTGTTAGGATTTGGAGTTGAGACTTTATTCCTTGGCGATTTTTTAAAACTATTTGTGTTATGAATTATGAAAACAAAATTGATATTTTTTGGTGCACACACACACAAAACTCTTGATTACAACTTTGATAGTTTTAAAAAGCATTTTCTAAGTTCTCAATAAACATTTTGTTAAGTAGTTTTGCATAAGTTCATTCATTATTTCAACTAGGCAATAATTTTTATCTGCTTGAATTGCTAGGGACTAGTAATAAGCTAGTTGGGGTTGTGATTAAGTGTAATGACCCAACTATTTCTAAGACCTTGGACCATTAAAACTACTAGACATAGCTACTATTTTTTAGAAAACATACATAAGAAATAACATAACTTTATTAAAAACCCCAAAATAATTATTGTGCAAAATACAAGATAAATTATAAAATACACTATGGGTACCCATTGTTTAATACATAACTTAAATCAATTGCTTAAAAAATAAGTGCGGAATCAAAACATAATTTTAAAGACATAAAATAAATAGTGTCGTCCTCGATCAACACGCAGTCCATTGAATCCATTCATCCTTAAGACACAAGTCAATCTACCAAGAAGCCTTCCGCCTCCATATCTATTTTTCCTGCATCACACTAAAAAATAAAGGAGTGAGCCTAATGCCCAGCAAGGAAAATCTACTAACAATCATACAACATAACTCAAAAGCATAAGACTATATCATAACCACATACTATAAAACATATATCACAATTCTAACCCATGAAAATGGTAATCATGGGGTTTTCTATCTAAGCAACTATAAGTCTCAAGCGACATAAAAGCATTGAGGATTGCTAGCTAAGCAACTATAAGCCCCAAGGACTACAAGACATATTCATATATACCATAACATATAAGCATATAAAAACTATCCTATTTTCCTTATCAAAAGTCAGGATATTTGGAAACAAGAACGAGATTTAAAAACTCCTATAAACCAACAGTAGAAAGGGGTGAGAATCTTTAAGAATAAAGATGAATATGGAAACTAAACCATCAAGAAGAAACTTACCAAGAAAGACCTTAAGTTTCAAGAACTTAAACACCTAGTCAAGAATCAATAACAAGATTTAGGATATGAATGAAACAAACTAAAGAAAACTGAAGAATTATATAGAACTAAACTTAAGGAATAGGAATACCTTGAATGACCTTATGGATTGGTCTAAACCTCAATACCAAAATCACACTATTTCTCACTTCCCTAGTGTTTATAAAAGCTTAGAATAATAAAGCTTTAACCCAAAACCCAAGTTATCTCTCTATAGCAACACTAGCACATTGGAGGCTCTGATCAAATGCTTGAAGAATGAAAAAAATGGCTGAGCACTAGGTCCTATTTATAGAGTTCAAGGAGTGAAACTAACCCATTTTAATTTGAATAAATAAATGATTATAAAATGAAAAAGATTTGAATTTTCGTTCAACTGACGCCCAGAACTTGGTCAAATCGTTCAAAGGTAAGTCTAAGTGGTTAAGGATATTTTGAAAATCCAAAAAGTCAAACTTTCAAAACTATACTCATGGAGCCTATATATCGCCCACCCTAGGTGATATATCGCCTACCCCGATATTCCCAAGGCTTGTTCGATCGTCCGTACAAAGTCGACGTGTTTTCCGTATCTTCCATAGGCGATATATAGGCCCCTAAGCTGCGATATGTTTGCATACGTTGATATATTAAACACGTAATTGCACTTTTTCAGCATAATTTGAATTGGATAAACAGCTTTGACTGAGTCATAATACGATCCTAACAGTTGCTAGAAGGTTCTAGAGCTTCTAGATCTCTCTTTTATTAAAACTATTCATCAAAAATACTTAATTCCTTAATAATCATGATTATGACAAGTGTCATGCTCTTATTGGCTCTATCTAAAACTTAGGTTATAATAAATAATATATCTATAACCAGCAATATTAATCAAACCTTATGTTATAATTAATATTCTTAAACTATAGGTTAAACTTATAAAATCCATAATTGTTGCTATGAGTTTCCAACTAAGTCCCGACTTGAACCAAAATCCACGGTAACTAACATACTACTAACTAATACTAACTACTACTACTACTACTATCTAGCTAAGCTAAGTAAACATTCTGGGACTCTACAATTCTCCCCTACTAAAAAGAAATTCATCCCCGAAATTTACTTACCAAACAATTCTGGATACTGGGCTAACATGTCCTCCTCCAACTCCCGCATTGCCTCCCGCTCAGAAAAATTACTCCATAGGACCTTGACTATCGGAATACTCTTAGACCGTAATTCCTTCATCCCTCTATCTATGATGCTAATCGGTCATTCCTCGTAACTCACTGCAAGAAATCTGATCTTTACCTACCAATATTTTACCTACCAATATATATTGGTAGGGAAAGCAATGTTTTGCCTACCAATATTTATTGGTAGATAATATTAGTAGGTAATGATCTTTACCTACATATATTATGGAGGGAAATTTTTTAACCATTCCTGCTCAATTTTCCCCCCGTTTCTTATTTTCATTATATTATTTTATTATTATAAATGCTTATTTGGAAGCTTATGTGGAGTAAATAAGCTGACATTTACCTACCAATTTCTTACCTACATATATATATTGGTAGGTAAAAATATCTTTTGCCCACTAATATTTATTGGTAGCGAATATTGGTAAGTAATTATTTGTCATTAGTATATTAATTCAGAAATGTTATTTCCTACCAATATTACCTACTAATATGGAGACTTTGCCTACATTTATTTTTGAGGGAAAAATTTTACAATTCCCGCTCAATTTTTCCTCCCATTTTTGCTTACTTTTTATTTTTTATTTTTATAAATGCTTATGTGTAAGCTGATGTGTTATAATATTGATGATGTGTTAAATTTGTTGTAATATGTGTCTGCCATCTGGCCTTTTTTTTTTTAATCAAATTAACAAATATATTATATCACTCTTTCCATTTACCCTTTCACAGATCAGATCACTGTTTCCCTTTCATGCACCCTTCCAGATTAGATCACTGTTTCCCTTTCATGCACCCTTCCAGATTAGATCACTGTTTCCCTTTCACGCACCCTTCCAGATCAGATCACTGTTTCCATTCCCTATTCTTACACAGCACTGCCGTTCTAACAGCTGTTCCTTTCCGTTCTAACAGCCGTTCCGTTGGAGTCACAGCCTCTTCCAGTTCTTCCTCAAGACCGATTCAGATCGAAGTGACCAAGCATTGTCTCTCTCTCCGGCGTGGGACGACTCTCATCTCGACCACACACGGACACGGTAATTGAAATGTCCTGATTTGTTTTTTTTAGTATATTTAGAAATAACTTTTCTGTATTTGATTTCTTGAAGCTTAATACACTCACTCACTCACTCCAATGGGCTGTGAAAAATTATATATTTGAAGTAATATGTTCTGCTATCAGTTTTCTGTTTGCTGAAGAATAGTTCTTGTGTGGTTTGTTTTGTTTCTTTGTATATGGACATTCACATTATGCTATGTTTTGGAAAAGTAGTAGTTCATAATAGCAACTTCAATTTCTTTTAGGTTTTTTGGTCAAAATATGTAAGAGATGTTTGATAATGATGATGATAATGGATTATGTAGAAGAGGAAAGAGAGATGATTTACTTTACATTCAGGCATAACCAAGATTCTTAGCTTAAGACCCTCACAGGAAAAGTCCTCTTCTTTTGGACTATGAAACAGATTTGCTTGATGGGATTCGATTTGGTTTTGTTTTCCTTTTTATTTTGGTTACTACCCTTTGAATACATGTATTCACTGGTGCTATTTCTTGTAATTGCCAAGATTTTTCCTCTGTTTATTATAAATAAAATGGAAAGAAAAAATCTCAACTTTTTTATTTTTATTTCTAGACTCTCCAGTCAAAATGAATTTCTGAAAAATCCCCATTGATTTGATTTCATTGAGTGTGAACCCAATCCCAACGACCAACTTTTAAGTAACTTAATATTCTGACCCAATGTATGTTCATTTCAACAACATTTTAAAAGAAAAAGCTCTTCTTTTTTCTTTTCTTTCTTTTTTTTTTTTATCAAAAGAAAGGATTACTTCATTAATCACACAAACAGAACAATCTACAAACCAGCAAAACAACTAAAAGAGGCTAAACTAAAAGCCTCTCCAAAACAACCAAATAAACCAGAAACAAAACAGAACAAACTACAAACCAGCAACAACTAACAGCGGCTAATAACTAAAAGCCTCACCAAGACAACCAAATAAACTGAGATACAAACAGACCAGCAATATAAATCAAGCTGAAACTACAAACTGAGAAATAATTCGATGCTCCTTTGCAGAAAGTTTATGCTTTTGAATACTGAACAACCTATGATGAAGAACAGCCTTAATTTCCGAAGCTATACTCACTACAGATTTGGAAAACAACTCAAAAACACAGTTGTTACGATTCCTCCAATTACTGTAAACAGAAGCAGCAAGAATCATGACTGCTAACTGATGCATGAACCCAATTTTCCTGTTGTCCAACCAAGCTTTCAGTTAAAAAACTGAGACAAATGCAAATATTGGGTATGAACCTGTATATGTAATTGAGTTGGTTGGATTCTTGAATACTTGAATTGGATCAAATTGAGGAGTACTATACTAGTATACATATGTATGCAGCAAAAATAATGTATGTTGTGGAATATCAAACTTGGATTTTTCTTTCACGGTTTCTTGCTTGCCTTCTTTGTACCTTAGTAGTTAGAAGTATAAAGCTTGCAGCTATGGAAAAGATTGTAAACAGAAGCTTGTTACTCATAATCCCATTCTTTTTCTTGAGATTGCTTTAAGATATATCCATTTTCTCTGCAGTTCTAATTGAATTCAAGAAAAACCCAGAAATGGTTATGGAAAATATACACATATATTTCCAATTTGGCTTATTGTTTTGGCATATTCAAGTAACTATAGTTTATTCAAATTCTGGGGTTTTGTTTAATCGCTTATTTGAATATTTTGGTATATTTTGTATTCTGACTGTGGTGCTCTTGGTGATTTGCCCTTGCACTTTCTTGAGCTCTTGTTTTGTTTATTTATAGTGAGTTTGTTTTTCATTGTGGTTGGGTATGGCTGTTTAAGATATGTTTGGCCGTAGTATTTTTTGTGACTCTGTACCACTAGTAATTAGCTGTTTAAGGTGTGCTTTTGTAGTTTGGTGCTCTCTGATTTTGGGGCACTTTCCATAAGAAAATAATGGAAGGTCATCTTGCCACCAACTTTTTTTAATCTGATACATAACTATTTAATTGAACCAGGAACCTCCATGAACATATTGTATTAGTTTATAATAAAAATGGCTGCTTTAAGAAGTCATTGGCAGCCAACATATTTGATTATGCATGTATTTGTTTGCTCTTAAATTGTAGCAGTAGCATCCTTTGGCTAAATAGCTGTTTTCTTAAACTCTTGATTCTTTGCTGCTCTTGTTGTTTACAGGGAGCGTGGTTATCTTGTTACTGATGAAGTGTTTGAGGTAATTTTTAACTTAGTTGCTTTTGATGAAAGCCAAGTTGTAATTGTATGTTGACTAGTGATTGGTGGTGGCACTTATTTGTCCAGTACTTGTAGCTACTGGTATGATAGTTATTATTAGCTCGTGTTCTCTCTCTCACTATCTCTTTCTCTCTCGATTTTCGTGTTGTTAATTTCCTATTCTCAATTGCTGCTAAATATTGGTCGCAGGCATTGGTAATAATTGGATTCTCGTTGGACTCTCCTGCTTTTTACACTGTCTGTGAGGTAAATCATTTACTTGCACTTCATGGATGGATTCTAAATTTTCTTAAGAAGCAGTTGAAATGATCTATTTTTCACTTGTGGTACATGGCAAAAAGTTGATGCATGTGCAAGAATTTGGATGATTTTTTAGTGCGGATTTTCTTAAAGAGATCAGTAGATGCTATAGATTTACTTGGGATTTTCTAATGATGTTTATACATAATAAGTTTATGGCTGTCATAGCTCATTCTTTTATAATTTTTGCAGAGTTTTGATCAAAAGAAGAATGGAAGATTCAGATTAGATGATTTCATATCTCTTTGTATATTTTTGCAGTCAGCTCGGTAAGTTTCTCTCGACAGAAATACATGTTTTTTCTCGGAATAAAGAACAAAAGTTTTCTGTGCTTAGAATGAATTTTATACACACAATCGATATGTCTCTCAGCATTGTATACATATTTTGTTCCACACTCTTAATCATATAAAGGCGTTTGACTTCAAGTGAAACTCTTGAACATGTATAATTTATCATCTACACCAGTTCAAAATGGTCAAAAGCTCATAACAGAGGCTTACTCATTTTCTGCTGTTGTTTTGCTCGTTGCAGTAATATGTTTGATTCATTTGATACTGCTAAGCAGGGCCGGGTGACTCTTGATCTTAACCAATTTGTATATTGCAATGAGTATTTTTTTTTTAATCTTTTTTAACAGTATAGTCCAAATAAGACATGGGATTTTATTGCTTATTTATGTTATGTGAAGAAAAAAAACGAATTGAAGATAAATCTTCGTGTTGATAGCATTCTTTTCTGTTCAGCTGCCAATTGTAGGATAAAATATATTGAAAGCAAAAGATAAGGCCAAAAATAATCTTTTCTTTTCTTTAATAAGTGGTTTATGTTTTCAATGATATTCTAGAAACAAAACTGAATCATCATTATTATTGCTATTACTGTATTTCAATTGTAGATATTTTTACATTTTCTTTTCTCTATTATCTTTGTCCCACTCATGAAATTAATATCTTTGCTGAATTTTCATTCAGTTCTTTTTTAAATATCAAGCTAGTAAACCTACACTTTTGCTAATTGATTTTTTAATTATTAAATTATATATATTTTAAAACAGCTATTTTGTTACTTGAAAATGCTGTTTGTTGTAAATCATTCAGTTCTTTTTTAAATATCAAGCTAGTAAACCTACACTTTTGCTAATTGATTTTTTAATTATTAAATTATATATATTTTAAAACAGCTATTTTGTTACTTGAAAATGCTGTTTGTTGTAAATCATACTATGTATAGTGCTTTGATTCCATGATATAGTATGATGTTAGACCCCCAATCCGTTTTACCTTCTCTAGGAGGAGGACCACTTAATTTGCCCATAAATAAATCAATAATTTTGCATAAACATTTGCGGTAGCTATTTATTTCTCTATCGATTCCTCTAATTATGTATGTGGGACACACAATATCTCTTTTTCTAAATTTGTAAGTAAAGACATATTCTAGTTTCGTTCATAATAAGTAAATTTTCTTCTGATTTCTCTTTTGATTTCTGTTTTTTCATTCTTAACTTTTTTTGCTTTGTTCATTTTGAAATCAAATCGTCTTCTACGCCTTTCCAGTTCTCAAAACCAAATCAGCTTTGTCTTCTTCTCTCCTGTGAATCACTCTTTTGATCTGTAAGTTACTAAGTAGAGGGCTTAATTACGCCATACATAACTTATCTCTGTAAAGGCCTTAGTTCTCCATATTTATGAGTTTTTCATTTTGGACAGTAAGGGAACGCAAAAAAAGAAAAGAAAGAAAAACGACTCCAGCTCTTCCTTGGTGACACAATCTTGATTAAGGTTTGGTTTATTCCTTTTTCTTTTCTCTCAATTTTTTTGAATTTCTTTTTAGCTAGAATTACATTTTTATGTTTTATGGGTTGTAAGGATTTTGGGGTTTTTGAGTTGGTTAGCCAAGCTCGACAGTGATCTTTTTCTAGAAAGATTTTGGTAAATTGCTTATAAGCTGCTTGTAGAAATGTCTTGTAGAAATTACTTTGAGGTAATTTTTGGTTATATATGCTTTGTCTTATTTTTTTTTTTTGCATTTTTTTATTTGATTTGATTCTTTATATTTGTTTGCAAGTTATGTTTTCTAAAAATTTTGTATAACTTTCAGATCTGATTTTGTGTGATCATTGGTGTTCTCCTGAATTTATGGTAACATTTTTTAGTATTTTGTTTTGTCTTTGATTTACAGATTTTAGTGTTAAACTGTTCAATAAAGTTTGTAATAAATAAACATTGTGTTGTTCAAAAGAAAATGTTGTGTAAAATTTTTTCTAATAAATTTTATTTGGATTTATTTCTTTAGGAAAGAGCATTAAAGAATACTACCAATCGATCAAAGAGGAAATGGGAGTCGAAAAATGGTTCAGTCTCCACACCACGACATCACATTCGACGTGGAATGGTGTTAACTTCTCCGACCGGTCAAATTGAGACATGGCGTCTAAAGCATTATGATGCTGAGAAATGATGAACTGGAATAGAGCTCGGGCCATTATATGTAAGTAATTTAAATTTTTATTTATTATATTTCTTACTAATAATTAATTAAATATGATATTAGGATAAAATGATGGAGTTAAGGGGTCAACATCCTCCAGAAGAACTGTCTGATAAAGAGATTATGGAGCGTGTACTTGGACATGATTCGGTATACTTGCGAGGGTGGGGGCGGTCTCCTAGTGTCACAACTTCTACTTCACATCGTGAAAATATTGTGGGTAATCAACCAACTTATGAAGGGTTACTTGAACGACTTAATGATACAACTTCCCGCCTTAATGCTACTAACGAACAACTTAGTGTAGTTGTGGATATACTTCGTCATAACAATTTGATGGCACCGCCTCGACCACCTCCAACAGACCAAGCTTCAGATGCAAATTTAAGAGAGTCGCCATCTATTTCAGTTCAGGAGTCACAAGATGATTCTTAGTTTATTTACATTAATTTACTAAGGAATGAACTTTATGAAGTTTTTTTTATTTTGGTCGGGGTAACCTTAAAATGATAACTTTATGACTTATTTTAGTATTGAACATTATAAAGAATTTTAGCATTAAACATTTTATTATTGAATGGTTTTTTTCTAGTTTATTTCTAATATAGAACATTTACAAATAATTGTTATTATCTTTTACCTACACATAACCATTAAATTTGAACAAAATATAAATTGTGTAACAAACCAATAAAATAATGCTATGTGGGCTAATAAAATGATACCACGTAGGATGCCACATATGATGCCACGCAGAATGCCACGTAGGATGCCACATATGATGCCATGTAGGATGCCACATATGATGCCACGTAGGATGTCACGTCATCAGACACGTAAAACTACGTAACCATGTCAGCGTACATGTAGGATGCCATGTCATCAAACACGTCATCTGATGACTCATCAATTGATTTATAACTTAGTGGGGTCCACTGATTCTTTTACCTACCAGTGTTAATAAGTGTAGGTAAAGACTCTTTCCCCACTAACTTTTACCTACCAATCTCTACCAATTCAATATTGGTAGGTAAACCATATTACCCACCATTAGGCTAGTTTTACCTACACTTACAATTGGTAGGTAAAGACCCCATTTTCTTGTAGTGTCAAGTCTTATGGAGTGCTATCGTATCGTACTTGAGGATGTGAGATGGTTCTAACACATATCTACACAGCATTGAGATGCGGAACACATTGTGGCTATCTGCTAGAGTTGGCGGTAGGGCTAATCTATATGCAACTGCTCCCACTTTGTCCAATATCTCAAAAGGACCTATAAACCGAGGACTAAGCTTGCCTTTCTTCCCAAATTGCTTCACACCTTTCACAGGAGATATCTTTAGGTCTTGATCTCCAACTTTGAATTCCACATCTCGTCGCTTGGTATCTGCATAACTTTTCTAACGGCTCTGAGCAGCAAGCATACGCTTTCTAATCAGCGCTATTGCATCCTGAGCTTCTCTAACAGCTTCAGGTCCAAGAAGTTGCCTTTCTCCTACCTCATCCCAATGTAACGGCGATCGACACCTTCTTCCATAAAGTAACTCATAAGGTGCCATCCCGATTGTTGACTGGTAGCTATTATTGTAAGAGAATTCTATCAGCGGCAAATACTTACTCCAAGATCCTCTGAAATCAAGTACACAAGCACGCAACATATCTTCTAAAATCTGTATGGTACGTATGGACTGACCATTGGTCTGAGGATGAAATGCCATACGAAGACTTAACTTGGTACCCATGGCTTGCTGCAAGCTTCCCCAAAATCTCGATGTAAACACCGATCCTCTATCGGATACTATGGTCTTAGGGATTCCATGCAGTCTTACTATTTCTTGAACATAAATGTTTGCATACTGATCTGCTGTATACGTAGTCTTAACAGGTAGGAAATAAGCTGACTTGGTTAGTCTATATATTACTACGCAAGCCGAGTCGTGCTGCTTATTTGTTCGTGGTAGTCCTATCACGAAATCCATGGCTATATCGTCCCACTTCCATTCTGGAATACTAAGCGGTTGTAATAAGACTGTAGGCCGCTGATGTTCTGCTTGCACTTGCTGGCATACTAAACATTTAGACACATACTCCGCTATATCTTTCTTCATTCCTGGCCACCAATATAACGCCTTAAGGTCGTGAGTCATCTTAGTCAACCCTGGGTGAACTGAGTATGGGGTATTGTGCGCTTCTTCTAAAATTATTCATCTTAATCCCTTGATCATTTGGCACGCATACCCGATCCTTATACCTTAAGAAGCTCTCTCCTGAGATCGAGAAATATGTGGCCTTGCCTTCTTTAAATTTACCCATATGTACTACTAATGTGTCATCATGCCCTTGCCCAATCCGTATATCTTCTAACAGACTTGACTGGATGGACAAGTTAGCCAGTTTACCAATGACTACTTCTATTCTGGCATTGATCAGCTCCTGCTGTGGCGACTTTTCTATTCCAGCTAACGTTGTTAGACTTCCATAACTCTTCCTATTTAGCGCATCAACAACTACGTTTGCCTTTCCCGGGTGGTATAGGATTTCGCAATCATAATCCTTTACTAATTCTAACCACCTGTGCTGCCTCATATGGAGTTCCTTTTGAGTGAAGAAATACTTTAATCTTTTGTGGTCCGTATAAATCTCACACCGTTCTCCATAAAGATAATGGCACCAGATTTTTAATGCAAATACCACCGCTGCCAACTCCATATTATGTGTTGTATAGCGTTGCTCGTACTTCTTCAGCTTCCTTGAGGCATATTCTATCACCTTGTCATTCTACATCAGCACACAACCCAAACCTTGCTTCGACACATCACAGTAGACTACAAACTTGTCGTTGGGTGTCGGTACACAAAGTACTGGTGCTGAGCATAGCTTATCCTTAAGCAACTGGAAGCTCTCTTCACACTTATCTGTCTAGTTGAACCTTTGTTGCTTCCGAGTCAGGTTGGTGAGCGGAGCGGCTATCTTAGAAAAGCCCTCTACAAACCTCCGATAATAACCTGCTAGTCCAAGAAAGCTTCTAACCTCTGACGCATTCTTTGGTCTTGGCCAATCCTTCACAGCCTCTACCTTAGATGGGTCTACTGTAACTCCATCCTTGGATACTATGTGCCCGAGGAATGCTACTTGTGAAAGCCAAAATTCACACTTCTTGAACTTGGCGTAAATCTTATGCTATTTCAATTGCAACAAGATCAACCTTAAATGCTCCTCGTGCTTGAGTTTGTCATTTGAGTACACCAAGATATCTTCGATGAACACTACGACGAATTTGTCCAAATAATCCTTGAAGACCCTATTCATTAAATCCATAAACACGACTAGAGCGTTGGTAAGACCAAAAGACATAACTAGAAACTCGTAATGTCCATAACGAGTTCTAAAAGTCGTCTTAGGAATATCCTCTTCCCGTACCTTGAGCTGGTGATACCAGGACCATAGACCAATCTTTGAAAACACGGTTGCTCCTTGGAGTTGATCAAACAAGTCGTCAATTCGGGGTAGCAGGTATTTATTCTTAATCGCTACCTTATTCAGCTCGCAGTAATCTATACACATCCGCATACTTTTGTCCAATAGAACTGGTGCTCCCCATGGCGAATGGCTCGGTCTAATGAAACCCAAGTCTAAGAGTTCTTGTAGCTGCGTCTTTAACTCCTTGAGTTTGGTAGGTGCCATCCGGTATGGTGCCTTGGAGACAGGCTCGGTCCCCGATACTAGTTAGATTGTGAAGTCAATTTCCCGAGTCAGCGGCAGCCCTGGTAAGTCGTCAAGAAATACTTCTGTGAATTCCTTTACAATGCGAACGTCTCCAACCTTTAGTGGTATTTCCTTTACCACATCTGTGACGCTGGCTAAGAATGTGTGACATCCTTTTTTTATCATCCTCTGAGCTTTGAGAGATGAAATAAGCAGTGTGCATAGCCCTAAAACTTCTCCCATAAAGCATAGTCTCTGACCGTCAGGAGTCTCGAACGTTACTTGCTTACGTTTGCAGTCGATGGTTGTGCCATGCCTCAGTAGCCAATCCATTCCTAGTATCATGTCAAAGTCTTTGATCTATAGTTCTATTAGGTGTCCTTCTAGTTCTACGTCCTCAATTTTGATCGGTACGCCTCGTACTATCTGTGATGATAGGACTACTTCACCCGAAGGAAATTCTGTTACAAACCTAGTTCTAAATCTTTCACAAGGTTTGTCTAATTTCTCTATCAATCCTAACGAGATATATGAATGAGTGGCTCCCGAATCAAATAATACTAAACATACATTATTGAGGATAGGAATCTGACCTGTGACTACTTTATTACTAGTTTCAGCTTCTCCCTGGGTTAAGGCAAAGACTTTGGCAGGAACCATCTTGTTGTCCCTTTTCTCCTCTGGCTTAAGCTGGGGACATTCTTTCTTTCGGTGACCTTCCTGACCATAATTGTAACATCCCTTGGTGTTTGCACGACACTCACCAGGATGTTTCTTTTGGCACTTAGCACATTGCGGGTATTCTACATAACCCGACTTATTGCTTCCATTGTTTGTCCGTGATCTTTTATCGTTGTCGGACTGCTTGTTGTCAGGATGTCGTCTCTTCTGACCATTACTATTGTTGCTAGACCGATGGTTGTTGTTGTGGTTGTTCCGACCATTCTGAGGTTGACTCTACTGCTTAGGCTCAGGCTCAGGCTCAGGCTTACTGACCTCTTCCTTACTAACATTTTCCTGAAGCCTTTCTACTTCTATAGTTATTTCTAGAACATTGGCATACATAGTAGTTCCAGGGTTTTCTAGCTTAACCTCTAGCTCAATCTTTGGTCTAAGTCCTCTAACGAACTTGGTAACCCTTAGAAAGTCTGTTGGAACCAACTCTGGTGCAAATTTAGCTAATCGATCGAACTGCCGAGCATACTCTGCTACCGTCAAGTTGCCCTGCTTCAGACTAGCGAACTCCTCGACCCTTGTGGCGATGACTACCGAGTTGTAGTACTTTTTGTGGAACAACTCCACAAATCTGGTCCATGTCATGGTGGCGACGTCGTGAGTCTGCTGAACTAAGTCCCACCATATTCTAGCATCCTTCTTTAGCAGAGACGAAACGTAGGATATGCAGTCTGCGTTGTCGAGATTCATGTGTGCTAGGATCGGCTCTACATTTATAAGCCATTCTTCCGCCTCGAAGGGGTCTGTTGGCCCTTCAAAGTTTGGAGTGTGTTGCTTACGAAACCGCTCGTAGATTGGCTCCATGTACTGAGCTGGGTAGGGCGCATAGTTCGCCATTGGCCATCCCCCATAAGGACCTACTTGATGGGGTGCTTGAGCCATTTGCTGAGGCTGCGGTTGCGGCTGTGGCGGAGGCTGAGCCTGTTGTCGCTGTTGCTGCAGTAATTCCTCCACTTATTGTCAAAGTCTGGCAATTTCTACGGTGTTGTCAACCGGTGGCGGCGGTGCACTTCAGTTAGCAGCAGTAGTGGTAGCATGCGCTCCCCTTCTGCGAATAGGAAGGGCTTCATTAGCCTCAGGAGCAATGTTGGAGGCATTGGCATTGGTGTGTGCAGACCTTCTGAGCGACATCTTCAGTAGAGTTCTAACAGTCGAGAAAACATGTTAGAACTTACCCTAATAGGCTCTAAAACAAAACTTAATCTAAGCAAACATAACTCGGACCTATTAATTATGATTTCTTATGAAAAAAATTATATAAGCCTTCTTTATCATTAGGGTGTGTTTCTATACTTAGAAAAATAAGCCATCTTTATTATTTTCTAAGTGTGTTTCTAATCATCCTATATGACTTAATTCTCAGGCTCGAAACTCATCGTTGTTCCAAAGTTAACCATATTTAGGGAGGGTTGGGATCATTCAAATCGTTCCCACTACTATGGCCCCTATCTCTCAATATAGAACCCGGTCCATTGATTTGTATCCACCATCACCGAACCTGGTCATTATTTATTTATTATTTATTATGATTGTAAAATAAAGCAAACTCATACATGTCATCAATGATATTTATTTGAAAAAAGTTTTTCACTATATACAATCATAAATGCAAAGATAATAAATCAAATAAATAAATAAACTAATCTAATCTAAAAATCAGGATCTTCTACATCTGACCGTTCGTCTAAAATTTCATTATCTATCTCCTCATAATCATCATTATTATGAGCCTCAAATTTTCCTCTAGGAAGATTCCATCTTAGAGGTGAATCGAAATTCCATCTTAGAGGTGAACCTAAGTATGAGAAAATAATATCTCATAGCTACCGGTAATTCATCTGAATCATCTACAGTCTCCCATATTTCTTCTAAAGCTGCAATTACAGTAGGATAATCTTTAAAAAGTCTAATCACTAAAACATATTGCTCCGTTGCTCTCATCATGATTTGTTTAGTTGTTTGGAGGTGACCTATCTCATGGTGGAATAAGAGTAATCTCCAAGTGATTCTTTCTAGCACTTTTACTGTATTTCTTGGCTCTCTAATTCTTTTCAAGGCCTTAATGGCTCAGATATCCTCATAGGTTAAGGCTCCATCCATTCTTAATTGAAAACATAAGGCTAAAACGTTAGCTAAACACATAAACATAATAACTATAACATAAACACTTACATTGGCAGTTAGATTCGGAGCTTGAGCATGTGTATCAAGGAGAACTTCATGCAAATGGATCATTGCTCTGAGACCAACTATAATGACCCAACTATTTCTAAGACCTTGGACCATTAAAACTACTAGACATAGATACTATTTTTGAGAAAACATACATAAGAAATAACATAACTTTATTAAAAACCCCAAAATAAATATTGTGCAAAATACAAGATAAAATATAAAATACGGTATGGGTACCCATTGTTTAATACATAACTTAAATCAATTGCTTAAAAACTAAGTGCGGAATCAAAACATAATTTTAAAGACATAAAATAAATAACGTCGTCCTCGGTCAACACGCAGTCCATTGAATCCATTCATCCTTAACACACAAGCCAAGCTACCAAGAATCCTTCTGCTTCCATATCTATTTTCCTGCATCACACTAAAAAATAAATGAGTGAGCCTAATGCCTAGCAAGGAAAATCTACTAACAATCATACATCATAACTCAAAAGCATAAGACTATATCATAACCACATACTTTAAAACATATATCACAATTCTAACCCATGAAAATGGTAATCTTGGGGTTTGCTATCTAAGCAGCCATAAGCCCCAAGCGACATAAAAGCATTGAGGTTTGCTAGCTAAGAAACTATAAGCCCCAAGGACTACAAGACATATTCATATATATCATAACATATAAGCATATAAAATTTATCATATTTTCCTTACCAAAAGTCGGGATATTTGGAAACAAGAGCGAGATTTAGAAACTCCTATAAACCAACAGTAGAAAGGGGTGAGAATCTTTAAGAATAAAGATGAATATGGGAACTAAACCATCAAGAAGAAACTTACCAAGAAAGACCTTAAGTTTCAAGAACTTAAACACCTAATCAAGAATCAATAACAAGAGTTAGGATCTGAATAAGAGAAACTAAAGAAAACTAAAGAATTATATAGAATTGAACTTAATGAAAAGGAATACCTTGAATGACCTTATGGATTGGTCTAAACCTAAATACAAAAATCACACTATTTCTTACTTCCCTAGTGTTTATAAAATCTTTGAATAATAAAGCTTTAACCCCAAAACCCAAGTGTATCTCTCTATAGTAACACTAGCACCTTGGAGGCTCTGATCAGACGCTTGAAGAATGAAGAAAATGGCTGAGCACTAGGTCATATTTATAGAGTTCAAGGAGTGAAACTAGCCCCTTTTAATTTGAATAAATAAATGATAATAAAATGAAAAGGATTTGAATTTTCGTTCAACTGATGCCCAGAACTCGGTCAAAATCGTTCAAAGGCAGGTCTAAGTGGTTAAGGGTATTTTTAAAAGCCAAACTTTCAAAACTATACTCATGGAGCCGATATATCGCCCATCCTAGGCGATATATCGCCTCCCCCAGTATTCCCGAGGCTTGTTCGATCGTTCCTGCAAAGTCGACGTGTTTTCCGTATCTTCCGTAGGCAATATATAGGCCCCTAAGCTGCGATATATCGACGTACGTTGATATATTAAACACATAATTGCACTTTTTCAGCATAATTTAAATTGGATAAACAACTTTGATTGCGTCATAATACGATCCTAACAGTTGCTGGAAGGTTCTGGAGCTTCCAGATCTTTCTTTTATTAAAACTATTCATCTAAAATACTTAATTCCTTAATAATCATGATTATGACAAGTGTCATGCTCTTATTGGCTCTATCTAAACCTTAGGTTATAATAAATAATATATCTATGACCAGAAATATTAATCAAACCTTATGTTATATTTAATATTCTTAAACCATAGGTTAAACTTATAAAATCCATAATTGTTTCTATGAGTTTCCAACTAAGTCCATACTTGAACCAAAATCCACGGTAACTAACATACTACTAACTAATACTAACTACTACTACTACTATCTAGCTAAGCTAAGTAAACATTTTGGGACTCTACATTAAGGGTCAAAAATGCACATTTATTGAATTTAATTATCAAAATAAATTAAGTTTTAATTAATATTTTCATGGAATTAATGTGATATATTTTTTATAACTCTATTTTAGTGTCGTTTTAAGATGTGTTTTTGTGGTAATCTTGAGTCTTTTTGTTTGTTTTGTGCAAGATTATGCTTGTGTTTGTTTTTATTATATGTAGGTGCTATGAATCGTGAGACAAATGTGAAAAAAAAGAGGAATTGGTGGAAAAAACAAAAGCTTTCAGTGGTTGTTTGACTTAAAGTGACAATAAGGACGAGTTCTGATAAGTTGTTGATGAAGGAAGGATGTTGAAAGGTAAACATCTGAAGAAAAAAATATAATTAGAGTCACGACATGGTCTTAAGGGTCACGACTCTAACAAAGTCAGAGGCTGAAGGTTTGCTTAAAGGAATTAGAACCACGACTTGGTCAATAGAGTCACGACACTAGTAGAAGTCAAAGGACAACCCAGGAGACGCATCAACACGCAGGTCGCGACCTGGGTTTTGAGGGTCGCGATACTTGGAGGGCTTAACCAGAAGCTGAAGGGCTTAAAAAAGACATGAGTCGCGACCTAGGAAAGGCCAAGTCATGGCCCGCTTTTGAAAAAAGATGAAATCAGTTTTTTTCAGTATAAATTCATACTTTATGTTTTAATTAGGGTTAGGTCCGATTTTAATTACGAATTTAGAGAGTAAATTTGATTCTTAGACAATTTTCTGCACTTTCATATTTTTATTTCTTCTTCAAGTCTTTGAATTTTATGTTTCTGAATAATTATTTTCTTTTTTTAGTCATGTCTGATATGAATTAAACATCTCTATCTAGGGGTTAATGTAGTCACTTGGATTTTTATTTAATGTTATTATGATGTTCTATTAATTCTTCTTCTTTATTCTAATCTATATAATGTTTGTTTAATGCTAGTAAATATCTGATCAATATTTGCTTGATTTATGATTTTGATTCAAAATTCGAGTGATGCGAATTGAATATGCTATCGTTATATAGACATAGGATACATATTGGACAAAAGTACATGTATGGCTTGTGTAGCAATTATGTTTCTATGCTTAATGCCTGCTATATGTTTAAGTTTATCACATAGATGTAGAAAACATGCATATAGGTTGAGATCTTATATCTTGAAAAATAATAGGAATCGATTTATGTTAACTTGCTATTAGAATAGTAAGAAAGAAATTTAGAACTGATTAATAAAATAAATAGAATGAAAAGTTGATGAAGTTAACACCCTAGGTCTTTTTATTATTGATTTTCATCCTTTGATTCATTTTTTTATTTACAGTTATTGAATTTGTGTTTGTAGTTAGATTTATTTATCTTAATTTTACTTGCCAAAGAGAAAGTAAAGAGAGATTATTGGAAATTGATTAATAGTCTTTGTGGGATGATATCCGTTCTTTCAGAATTTATCACTTGACACGACCACGTACACTTGCGTGCATATTTTAGAGAACAATTTTATAAATGAAAATATTTAAATTTTTTTCATTTTGTAGGAAAATGATACAATTTTGGTTGAATAAAATAAAGAAAATAGAAAAGGAAGTAAAAGTGGAAGAAAATGAGGAAAGTTGGCATTCTTAAGAAGTCAAGCCCAAATTGAAAAAGCCCAATCCAATCCATGAAAATGTCATGTTACCAATCCATGCAATTTCTTCTTTACCAATAAGAGATGTCAATTACAACTCATTCCAACAAACATTGGCAATCCATGTGCTTCATTTTCAACAAAAAGAAGTTTCTTCTTTTCAACAAAAATTAGCAATCCATGTGCTTCCCTCTCAACCAATGGTAGCTTGCCACATATTATATCCACAATAGTTTATTTGGATTCTACACCTATAAATAGGATGTAGTTTTTATTTGTAAAACACACATTTTCTACACACTTCTCTCCCTACTATCTTTTCTCTCTATTTCCTCTTCTTCATTTTATCTCTAAGTCTGGTCTTCTAACATTTTCAATGTAAAATGTTAGAATGACTTTTAACTTAGGCTAGAGTTTTCTTTTGGTGAGGATAGGGGTGAAGCTTTGTATTTTTTAATCTTTTTATTTTGAATTTATAAAAGAGGTTAAATGTTCAAATATTTGAGTTTTATTATTTCTATCATTATTTATGCAATTAGTATTTATTATTAATTTTATATAGATTCAGTCAAGCTTTTTCTATGTAATTTTATTAAAATAATTTATATTAATTTTATTATTTTGTGGTTAGTCTTTTACTACATTATTGCCGAGATGGTATAGTGTCGCTTCTAGATTTCTCATAACAACAGTATTAGCATGAGATTGTAATTTGTTATTTTGTGAGTAGTCTTTTACTGCATATTGCCAACAGTATTATGTCGATTCTAGGTTTCTCATAACAATAATATGTGCATGTACTGCAAGTATGGAATTTTATTACTCAAATACATTTGCAAATTATCAAAGTAAATAGGTGACCAAAATATATTGTGGAACCCTGATGCCTCATCAAGCCTTTTTATTGTTTATTGTCTTTTATTTTAATCCTTCAAACAAACAAATCTACAAAATATTGTTTCCTTTTATTTTTCTTATATTACTTACCTTCTAACAGTTTTATTTGTCTCTTTGTTTTTTTACCTCCTTGTGGAATCGACCGGCCATCTATACTACGACTATCGCTTAGTGGAAGTCACATTTGGGCGTTAATCACCATGGGGTTTGGTGGAATTTGAAATTCAAAGGGTGTCTCAAAACTCTATAAATAATAGCCTATTGCTCACTTGAAAGACACACCAATTTCTATCCACTAGAGCACTTGGCTATAAATTCACCATAGAGGCTTGTTTAGTCCAGAAAGCTATTTCATTTGTGAGAGTTCCGTTAGTGCTTGAGATAGGGGGAAATAAGCTTTTGGACAAAGGTTGTAAACCTTGTTCAAGTTGGTGATCCCCAAAACTCTTCAATTTGGTTGTGTGAGTGAGAGTATGTTTTATTCTTGTTCTTCATTTTCTATTTCTTTTTATCTTCGTTTGCCTATTTACATTTTAGTTGTATCTTTATATTTTGCAATAGATTTGTAACTTAGTTAATCAATCATTTTGTTTATTGTATTATTTTTGTTAGATTTGTAAGAGTTTTAATCTTTCCATTAAGGCAATTTAAATATCTCTAACATTCAAAAGCGTATCCCTTATTTGTTTTGGTGGAAGGTGAAACCATCAAGATCATGAACCAAGACCTAGTGAGGTTGGATATGTTTGATGGATCCAATTTCACTAGGCGGCAAGACAAGGTGAGATTCATCTTGACCACTCTCAAGATCACCTACATCCTAGAGTCCACCCTTCAACTTCTCTCGGCGCCATCCGACAAAGACACTCTTGAGGAGGTGGAGAAAAGAAGGAAGAGAGAGGAGGAAAATCTTCTTTGTAGGTGTCATATCCTCAATGCCCAATCTGATAGGCTCCATGACCTCTATATCGAGACCAAGTCGGCAAAGGAGATTTGTGATACACTTGAGACAAAATTCAAGGCGGAAGAAGAAGGTACCAAAAATTTTTTATTTCTCAATACATTAGTTTCAAATTTTTTGGTGATAAACCTATTCTTCCTCAAATTCTTAAGCTTCAATAATTGTTAACAAATTGAAAGTTTTGAAGATTAAGCTTCCTGAGGCCTTTCAAGTTAGTGCAATAGTGGCAAAATTACCACCAACTTGGAGGAACTATAGGAAAAGAATCCTTCATGAAAATGAGGATTATTCTTTTGAGGAAATCCAAAAACATATTCGAATCGAGGAGGAATCGATTTGTGGATGGGTCTAATGGAGAGACTTCCAAAGCAAATGTGGTGTCATAACAAAAACATTCCAAAGATAAAGCGAAAGGTAAGAAGGGTAATGAGAGATCTTTGGGTCAAAAAACCAACCCAAACAAGTTTAAGGGTGAGAAAGGTCCATGCTTTGTGTGTGGGGAAAATGGTCACTATGCTAGAGAGTGTAGGCATAGAAAAGACCAACAAGGACCTAAGGTGAATGCAACTCAAGAGGAGAATATAGTTGCTGCCCTTAGTGAGGTGAATGCGGTCCAAGACAAGGTGAAAGGGTGGTGGTATGACAAGTCATTGTTCAAGACCTTTGAAGAGTCAAATGGAAACCATGAGATTCAAATGGGAAATGAGAGAAAATCCAAGGTACTTGGCAAAGGTACCATTGAATTATTTTCACCTCCGACAAGAAAGTCACATTAGTGAATTTGCTTTATGTTCTCGAAATTAGTAGAAATTTGGTAAGTGGAGATTTGCTTGGCAAGCCTAGCATTAAGGTCGTTTTTGAGTCCGGTAAACTTATTCTTACCAAGTCAAATGTATTTTTTGGAAAGGATACTCTTGTAAGGGTATGGTGAAGTTGTGCACCAATGATGTAACTGTCAATGTTATCAATAAAAATGCTAATTCCGCTTATATTGTTGAGTGTGATTTTTTATTTTTATGACATCTTAGACTATCTCATATAGCTTTTCCAACCATGAAAAGAGTAGTAAAATGTGATATGATTGCATGCAATATTAAAAACTATGGAAAATGTGAAACATGTATTAAAGCAAAAATGATAAAGAAACCATTTCCTAGTGTAGAAAGATCATCTAATTTACTTGATTTAATCCATAGTGATTTTTGTGAATTAAATGGTGTTTTAACTAGAGGTTGTAAAATGTATTTTCTTACTTTTATTGATGATTTTATGTAGTGCACCAAAAAAAAAATTTAGTTTATTAAAATTTTTGTGTTTTATTTTATTTAAGTGTTAAGTGTGGTGAATTGTTTTATTTAAATGTTGTTTATTTTATTTAGTTGTTTGTTAATCTAAATAAATTGTTAGAATTGTTTGGTATAATATTTTTTAATTTAAATTTGTTAATTGTTTGTTTGATTATTTATTTTTAATATGTGAATAATTGTGTAACTTGTTTATTTTACTATTAGTGTTACATTTTAAATAAATGTGACAATTGATGTGATTAAAATAGGTTTTTTTTATTATTTTATTTTAAGTGTGTGCCGAAATGTGTGTTTGTGTCTATGTGAATGTGTTTTATTTTTCTTTTATTTATTTATTTATTTACTTAGTTATTGTTCCCATTATAGAAAAGGAAAGGGTAGTATGAATCTAGACCTAATGTGAGTCTTGAGCATTTTTCCTTTTATTATGAAAAGAAAAGAAAATAGAAAAGAAAAAAAATATAAGTTGTCATCTTGTAGGAAAAGATGACAAGGTTTATTTTTTATTTGGCTCACAGTAGGATAAGGGTTTAGGTGAGGTGTAAGGAGAGGAAATTATGGGATAGGAATTTGGCTTTTCACACTTGAGTCCTTTTCTTAAGGTTAGGTCACTAGAGGCTATAAATAGGATAGTATGGAAGCCTTGGCATTCTTTTGCTTGTGGCTGCCGAAATTAGAGAGAGAATGAGAGAGTGAGAGAGGCGTGAAAGAGAGAGAAGGAGGAGAAGAAAGGAAGAAGAAGGAGGAGGTCTTAGGTATGGTTTTTCTTATTATTCCTTGTTGTTTTAAGATTTAGGTTTATCTTCCTCATTATCTTAAGTCTTTTTCTATGTTCTTCTTCTTTATGGGTTTCAAAAACCCTAGGGTATTCAAGGGTGATTATCACTTGGGTGTTGATCAAGTTGTGTTCTTGATTTTACAATCAAGAGAGGTATTGAATCTCTACCCCTAATGCTATGGTGTTCTCTTGAGTTATTGGATTCATGGATATTTTTCAATATGTTGATGCATGGGAGATTGATCTAGGCGTGGGTAGGGGTTTAAGGTGTTGGTTTGATTTTTATTGTTGTATGTTCATAATATGTGTAATGAGATGATTATTGAAATATGGTGTTGATGATATTTTATGATTTTACATATGTATGTTTTGGCCTATGGGGTTTGGGCATATTGAGTTGTTTGATTTTCTTGTGTTTCATACATGTTAGAAACATGCTAGGTTTCATGTGTATATAGATGAGGATTTTGTGTAAATTCTTGTTGAGTATCCTAGGTGTTTCGGCCTAGGGGTGATGTTCAAGCATGATTGTTTTCTTGTATGTTTTAAAATCAATTGTGAATCTAGAAACATGATAGGGTGTATATGAGATTATGTATCAATAACTTATGGTATGCATGAAAAATAATAGGAACATGTTAGGTTTAATATAAAGGCATATATGAAGATTTGTGTTATGTTATTCATGCATGTTGTAACGACCCGAATTTGCTAATCGGGCTTAGGGCCTTGATTAGTGTGTCTGGAGGGCAATAAGTGGTTTAATATGCTAATACGTGGATTTATGTGAATATATGATAATGATGCATGTTTAATTGAGTTAAATGTGCATGTGGGCCCCATCTAGATATTAGGGGCATAAGTATGATAAATGTGATCAATGTTATATATATATGTGATATGTCTGTGCAGCACGATCCGAGACAGTCCTGGGGAGCGATTAGTCGGAAAGTCACAACAGGGTTGAGATTCAGACTCGGGGTGAGTCGAGGGGTAATTTGGGTACTAGGTGTGTTACAGGACTATTGGGGCATGAAAATAAATATTTGGAGATATATTTGAGGATAGAATGACTAGGCGGGAATATTGGGGAAATTTACCATTTTGCCCTCGGGGACGTTTTGGTACCCCAAGCCTTGAGGTAACCACATAGACTTAAGTGGATAAAACAAAAAGGAAGAATTATGTAGAAGCTTAAGAAACTGACACTTACTCTTGCTTTCAGCTGAGGATAGTTCTTATCTCTTTTTCTCTCTTTCACTCTCTAAGACAAACTCAAGGGAAACTTTGGAAACAACTTGAAGCTAAGGGATTGCAGCTGGGATTTAGGGGGAGCTTGAAGCTTGGGGCATATGGAGCTGGTTCAGAGGTTTAACTCAGCAAGGGTAAGATTTAATTATAGAGATTATGTCTAGAACTTCTGTTGATTATTAGAGATTGCATGTTAGCTAAGGTTGGGATGTTCTTGATTGTTTGGTTGAGTTTTGAAGCTGGTTCTTGATGGGTTTTGATATTGGGACTGTGTTAAAAATTCTGAGGTGATAATCTGGGACTGTTAGTTAAGTTTTGGGTGAATTGATTTGAAGAAAACGCAAGGAAAAGGGTGAGAAATCTGGGTTTGGAGGTGAGGGCCGCGGCCCGTGTGCGTGCGCGGCCATGGGAGGCCGAGTTGCTTGAGGCGCGCCGCGGCGCTTGTGGGTAAGGTCGCGACTCTTAGTGCCAGTTAGTGTTTTTAAGAGTGTTTAGGCTTGAGAACTCAATGGTTAAGGCTCGGGATGGATTTTATCACCCGGATTGATAGAATTCAAGGTCCCGGAGGTTAGGGTTGTGGCTCAAAGTTATTTATTGGATTAGAACTTGATGGATGGATATTGTTAATGTGTTGTGACTAGGGTTTCGGCGAGGCTCAAGTTAAAGGACTGTACTTGGGACATCGGTGCTCGGAGAGCTCGGGACTCAGGTAAGAAAACCCTTGTTCCCATAGAGCTTGTGTGCAGGGCTGAGCCCAATGTGTTTGAATAGAATTGGAATGCAGAGTTGAGCCCAATATGTTAGAACTGTGGGGCGTAGCCCTTTAGCTGAGTATGCTAGAATTCTGTATTTGCTTGTTATGCTATGTATGTCATCCTGTGAATGATCGGCAAGGGCCGGGAACGGCGTTGGGCACGTTGAGTGCAAGGCCGAGAACGGCAAGGGGCCTGGAGCAGCGTTGAGCACGTGGAGTGCGAGTTGCCAGGGCGAGTCCCTAAAAGGATACCTGGGATATCCTCACGGCGTGGTCCGCGAACCCAGGGCTTGGTAAATGCCTGGGACGGCTAGGTCGTATGTGTTTAGCCCATTGGTGGCCTGTTTATATGCTTGATATATGTGTTGTATATGCTTGATATATGTGTTGCATATGTTATCTGTTTGTGGGTTTTCTTGCTGGGCTTCAGCTCACAGATGCTCTGTGGTGCAGGTAAGGGTAAAGAGAAGGTCAACCAACCATGAGTACAGTAGGCGTGAGGCGGCGTGTACATGTTTGGCCAGCCTGGCTGCCACAGCCAGAGGATTTTGGGAGATGCTTGTAAATAAACCTAGATTTTGTCGTTTAGTCGACCTGGTTCAATTTAAATGTTGTAAATACTTTTAAACTGTATTTTGGGATCCCAAGTGTAAAACTTTTATGAAATTCTATGGAAATTATTATTTTCTAAAGTTTTTCTTTTGTTTATAGCTTAATTACACTGTTTGGTCTAAAACCACGATTAGCTGGTTGAAAGCACGTTTTTAAACTCACTTAGTAACGGCTCTAAGGAAGTAGGGCGTTACACATGTTGTATTATTATTTTGTTGGGTTGCATGTATGAACTCATTAGAAAAAAAAAAAGAATAAGGTTTTATAAGGTTGTATATGAATATGTGTTAGTTATGTTCTTTGAATTATTTGTATAATAAGAGCATGTTAGGATTTGTGAATTATTGCATTTATGAAACATGAATGATCTTGTATGAATTTTATGAGGCATGAGGTAAAAGATAAAATTCATGGTGATTTATGCTTGCTGATTTTGTGATTAAATGGTGAAAAGATTGATGAAATAAGGATATGTATGCATAAGAATGACTCTAATGATATGTGGTGTTTGTGAAAATAAAGTGGTGTTTTAATTCACAATTAAAATGATGTTTTTGCACAAATAATTACCTACATATTTTTGTTATATTTTTTAGAAAATATGAGTTTTAAAAATAAGTATGGTGATTTTAATGATAAATTTTATTGCTGGAATTTTTGTTTAAAAATGTAAAGTGTGTTTCAATAATGAATTTGATTGATATTTTGAAATAAATAATTAACCTAAACAATGGTTAAACTTAAAAGTGATATTTTTAATATAATATGAGTGGTTATTTTACAAGTTATGATTTTCTTTAATCGGATTAAGAAAAATGTTGGATTTAATTCACTTGTGATTTTTAAATAATGGCTGAAAGTTTAGTTTAAAATGATTTAAATAGTTATTTAATTTTTCACATATGAATTTGTGTTACATAAAATTTAGTATTAAAAATAATTCAAACAAAATATATTTTTCCCACACTTAAAAGTATTATTTTTCTCACATCAAAATATGAAATTCTATTAACTTAAATTAAATTGTTATTTTCTAAGGAGACATGATAATCATATGTATTTTCTTTTTAAAATAATTTCCAATGCCTTTCCTTTTCTTTGTAATTTAAAAATAATAAATGGGTCTTTTATATATTTTTAATGGCTAAATAAAATTGTTTTTATGAAATAAAAAGAACGTCTTGGGAGATTTAATCAACCTAGTAATTTTAAGAAGATAAACAATGGTAAACAAAACATGCTACAAGTCTATTATTTTTAAAACGATAAAAGTAAGACGCATGGAATTATCGTTTTAAACGCCACATTTACGTAACGTTCCCACGTATGCATGTTACATGCAAATTCACTTTTACGTCCAAAATAATGTCTATTATGCAACCATGTAGGTTTTATAGAAAGATCATGCATACAATATCGGTAGAATGAGCATTATTCTTTTTATGACCTTATGTGTAACTAAGCATATTTGTATGTTGTGTGTAACTCTCACCATGTGTGCATGGCCCATGCACACATGAGTTATATGAAAGGGCAAAATAGTAATTATGTGAAGCTAAGGAATGTCGTTTTGATTATGGTATAGGCTCGTTGAGAAGTTGTGGTTTTACTTAGCTTGGACCTGAGGTAAGAAAGTTAGATAGAATTTATGATTGTTTATACTATGAATGGTAAGACTGTTGTGTGAATGAAAATGTTAAGAATTATGAATGCTATAATGTGATGATATGTTGGCTTGTATGAATGTTGTATGATATGAATGGATGTTAGCGTGATGTATACAACACATCAAATAAAGAGGTTACTAAGGATATGAAGACGTAACCGAGTTTTATGTAATGGATGTTAGTGTGATGAACACGACACATCAAAATGAGTTGCTAAGGATATGAAGACGTAACCCGAGTTACCAAGGATATAAAGACGTAACTTCAAGGGCGGGCGCGCCGAGGCTATTCAAGGACCAGAGACTCTTGTTTACCTCAAAGGGTGGCATGGACAAGTTAGCGGGCCATGTTCACAAGGAATTGTTTATGATTATGTTGTGATGTTTTGTGATGTTTATGATTATGTTATAATGTTTTGTTATGTTATGATGATGTTATGATGTTTTGTTATAATGATGCTATGATGTTTATGTTATGATGATGTTATGATGTTTTGTTATAATAATGTTATGATGTTTATTTTATGGTGATGTTATGATGTTTATGATATAATGATGATGTTAAAGTTGACGTGATATGTTTATGTTTATGATATTGACGCCATTATGAAGATGATGCCATGATGTTTAAAGATGAATGAAGGTGTTTGTGATTTGTTTTATCTTACTTGTTTGTTGTTTGTACTTCCTTACTGGGCTTTTAGCTCACCCCCTTACTTTTCCCTTCCAGGTAGCAAATAGGTTTCTCTATGGCACGCATGGTGATGTGGGAAGTTCTATCGTCGTGGTGTGTATGGCATGGGGGCATCCTATGGACGAGAAACGATCAGTTTAAAACGTCATTTTCTTTTAATAATGTTATGTATAATGAGACTTTTTGAAACTTATCAGTGAGACTTGAACTTTTTTTTGTTTTAGAACTTTGCATGAAACTGATATTTTCTTTTTTAAACTTTTGGGCCCAACTTGCATGTTTTAAGCAAGACCCCACTGAAACCTTTATAATAAGTGGCTTTCTATTATAAACCATTGAAAATGTGGATGTTTTATTAAGTACTAGTTAAGGGCGTTTTACATTTTAGTAGATATACCTATATGTTTCTTTTAAAGCATAAAGATGAGACTTTTGATCATTTTAAAGTTTATAAATTATAAATTGAAAATCAACTAAAAAAAAGATTAAGGTGCTAAGAAGTGATAGAGGAAGTGAGCACTTCTCTAATGAATTCAATACATTTTGTGAAGAAAATGGCATAATTTATGAGTGCACCACACCTTATACACCACAACACAATGGTGTTGCCGAAAGGAAAAATAGGACTTATCTAGAGATGATAAATTCTATGTTGGTGTTTTCTAATTTGAGCTTCAACTTATGGGGTGAAGCATTGTTAACCGCTTGTCACATTCTTAATCGAGTATTGATGAAGAAAATGAGATATCTCCATATGAGTTATGGAAAGGAAGACAACCAAATATAGGGTACTTCAAAATGTGGGGGTGTCTTACATATTGCAAGAAAAATGAAACTAATAGAACAAAGTTAGGTTCAAGAGCCATAAAGTGTGTTTTTGTTGGTTATGCCAACAATAGTAAAGCTTATAGGCTATTAGACCTAGAGTCTAATATTGTGATAGAATCTATAGAAGTTGAATTCTTTGTGAACTTGTTATGTGACAACAATTCTCAAGCTTCAAACTCTCTAAAGGAGAATTTGTTATATGAGAACAATTCTCAAGCATCTACTTTCAAAAATAATTGTCAAGAGGAGAATTCTCAAAGGAACGTAGAGCAACCCATTGAACTTAGAAGAATTCAAAGGGTTAGAAAAGAGAAAAGTCTAGGATTGGATGAGATAAATTCTCAACAAATTTCATTCTACACGGTAGAAGGACATAGAGAAGAAGTCATAAGCAAAATTCCAATTGTACTTCTCACTGAGGATGATCCTAAGACTTATAGAGAAGTCATGCAATCTAGAGATAGTGCATTTTGGAAAGAAGTCATCAATGATGAGATGGATTCCATTCTTTCCTACACCACTTGGAAATTGGTAGACCTCCCACTGGGGTTTAAGCCAATTGGGTGTAAATGAGTATTTAGGAGAAAATACGACTCTGATGGCACTATCCAAACCTTTAAAGCTAGATTAGTAGCTAAATGGTTTAGCCAAAAGGAGGGTATCGATTGTTTCGATACCTATGTGCATGTTGCAAGAACAACTTCTATAAGAATTTTTTTTTTTGCTATGGCTTCTATTCACAACTTGTATGTTCATCAAATGGATGTCAAGACGACATTCCTTAATGGTGACCTCAATGAGGAGGTCTATATGGAACAACCCGAAAGGTTTGTCCTACCAAAGTATGAACATAAAGTGTGTATACTTGTAATATCCTTATATGGATTGAAACAAACTCCAAAGCAATGGCATGAGAAATTTGATCAAGCCATTATGTCGAATGGGTTTAGACATAACAATGGAGACAAGTGTTTGTATTCCAAAACTTGTAAAGGATATGTGATCATTGTTTGTCTATATGTGGATAACATGCTTATCCTAAGTGATAACATGAAAGGGATAGTAGTTTCGAAGAGGTTTCTATCATCAACCTTCAGGATGAAAGCTCTTGGAGAAGTTGACACCATACTTTGTATCAAAGTGAAGAAAAGTAGTGGAGGTTTTGCGTTGGGGCAAGCCCACTATATTGAGAAAGTATTGAAAAAATTTAACCATCTCAAGGTTAAAGATGTCAATACTCCATTCGGCAATAGTGTGAAACTAGAGAAGAATGAAGGAAGAGCGGTGGCTCAATTGGAGTATGCAAGCTATAGGGAGTCTTATGTATGTCGCTTAGTGTACTAGACCTGGTATAGCTTTTGCGGTGAGTAAACTTAGTAGGTTTACTAGTAATCCAAGTGTGGATCACTGGAAGGCTATTGAAAGAGTCCTAAGTTATCTTAAGAAAACCAAAGAACTAAGCCTTCACTACTCTAAATTTCCTTCAATCTTAGAAGGGTATATGAATGCAAGTTGGATATCCAATCTAGGGGACAACTTGTCCACAACTGGTTGGGTATTTACACTTGGTGGGGGTGCAATTTCTTGGGGTTCCAAGAAACAAACTTGTATATCTCATCCTACTATGGAAGCAGAGTTAATAGCTCTAGCTGCTACCGGCAAAGAGGCCAAATGGTTAAGGGATCTTTTGATCGAGATACCCCTCATCAAAGAAAATGTATCCACTATATCGATACATTGTGATAGCCAAGCAACATTGGCTAGAGCATACAGTGGAGTGTATAATGGGAAGTCTAGACACATTGGTCTAAGACACGGATATGTAAGAGAATTAATTCAAAGAGGAGTCATCTCAATATCCTATGTGAGATCAAGTGAAAACTTGGCAGATCCTTTTACTAAGCCAGTAACGAGAGATTTAGTGGCTACCTTATCTCAAGGGATGGGACTTAAACTTTCTAAATATATTCATGATTGATGGTAACCTATATTAATACTAGTTACTTAACTAGTATTAGGTTCAATAGGTAATAACAAGTCAATCAAGTGAATATTAGTTGTACTCAAAATAGTCCCATCTGAAATATGAGTACTTGTGAGTTACCTATTTGAGGATTAAAACTGAGAGGTTTATTAATAGAACTCAGTATTGAGAAGACAAGTGTTTTTTGGTAACAAAATATTGTAAGAGTTCTACCTATATGGACCTAGGGGTGGTGCTGCCTCTCATGAGAATTGGGAGTATTCTCAAGAACATCCATGAATGGAAAATGAACATGGTATATTCCTCGTCGGGAAGGGTGCATACTTATCTAATTATACCCAGAATATGCATCCATGAATGAGAGTATTTCATGACCTGCAATTGCATTGACCAGTTGGTCTATTCTAGGTAGTGGGAAGTAGTCTTTGGGGCAGACCTTGTTAAGATCTGTGAGATCCACGCATGTCCTCCACTTCCCATTTGGTTTTGGGACCAGCACGAGGTTTGATACCTTGTGTGGGTAGTAGGCCTCCCTTATAAAACCATTTTCCTTGAGCTGCTTGACCTCATCCTTCAAGGCTTAAGATCTGTCTTTGTCAAGGAGTCTCCTCTTTTGTTGCACTAGTGGGTAGTTTTTGTCCAAAAGGACATGGCTTATCACAAACGGAGAAATTCCAACCATGTCCTTATGTGACCAGGCAAAGACATCCTAGTTCTTCTTCAAAAATTCTACCAACCTTGCCTTAATTTCCACCTTTAGCTCCTTCCCGACTTTGATTACTTTAGTCAAGTCCTCCTCATCTAGTAGGACTTCGTCAAGATCTTCGACTGGTCCTACCCCTATGACGTCATCCCCAAAGCGAGGATCAATGTCAGATAGCTGATTGACATAAACTGGTTGAATTCATCTAGCACTGAACACCTTGCAAAATTCCTTCCTGAATTACACCCAGGAAGTGATAGATCCAAGTCATAGATAGTGGTAGGGAATACCTTGCACCTATAATCAGGCTCCACACCGAGTAACTCCATCTGATCCTCGAACTTTCCAATGTGTCGCATTGGGTCCCCCTTCCCAGTGTATGTTGGAAGTTTCGGGGTCTTGTACTTCAGCGGTGGTAGCCGCCTCCAGAGCCACAGCAGCCTTCTGGTGCCTTCAGTCAGCTTCCTGCTCCCTCTAAATTAGCCTCTGGACCTACTCATCTATATCCCATCGTTGTCATTCCATAGTCGCCCTTTGGAGGGAAATTTCTGCAACAAAGGCCTCATGCCTCGCCAGAAAATGCGCCATCTCCTCCTGATGAGCGTCCTGTGGATTCTCTGCATCAAATTGATTTCCAACTTCCACCTGAGGTTCGTTAACGGGATCGACGAGATCCTAAGTGGTGGAATCCCTGGGAGTCGTCTTCTTCGTCTGACTGGTTTTTGGAGGCATCGTAAAACTGATGAAAGTGTATTTTTTTATTTCGTACTCTCAACGAAAGCACCAAAATGTTGACCTGTGAAATCGGCCAACAGTCGTATGTATGATATACGACACATTTTGAACAATATAAATCTAAATATATGATAAAGTACAAATATCTAAACAAAAGATAGAAATTTATAGTGGTCCAGCCCTGTTCTGATAAACAGTAATAACCTAATCCAGTTAGTCTTTAGTATTGAATAACTCAATTGACAATTACAAATATGAACTGAAGAGTTCACTCGTCCCAGATTTTGCTAGAAGTTAATCAAATGATCGATCCCAAAGTCTCTCCAAAAATTCATCCCCCTTTAAATGAAGCCCTGGGTCCTTTATTTATAGTACCCAATGGCTGTTACATGGTCAGCAAGACTAGAGATCATGGTTTGGTATACGATCATTGGGAGTGGAGATACTTGTCCACCTTCCCATGATTATGAGATCGCGGATCTTCTCTTCATTTCTCTGGATCAAGGTTGACCGTGCACGACTAAAACATTCAAGAAAACGCTAAGTCTTGGTTGGTCTATGAGACTTAGGTGCTAGGCTTGATGACCCTTTAGAGTTTGGGTGCTAGGCCTATTGATCTTCTGGGTGCTAGGCCTGTTGATCTCTTGGGTGCTAGACATGTTGATTTCAGCTTGAACAAGCATGAGCTATATCCGACGAAGTGTATTTGGGAGTTTAGGCCGACCACCCTATGGAGAATATGGTGGGTCAACCACCCCATGTGGTACTTAGGCATGCTAGGCCGACCACCCCTAGGGGCTAGGGGCAGTTTGACCCAAGGGGATTTAGGCATTGTCGACTCCCTATAGATCCTGGAGCTATCCATCTTTGTTTATCGGTCTTTCTCAATACTTTTTCGTTTTTTTCATAACTTGTGATGCCACGTAGGGGTGAGCATCGGTCGGTTTGGGCGGTTTTTTCATAACATAAAATTCAGAATTCGGTTTTCGGTCCGGATTGGTGCAATCAAAAAACCGACCGACCAAACTAGTTAAAAGAAAAAATCGACCGTTTTGGACCGCGGTTTGGTCGGTTAAACCGAATTTCTTATTTTTTTTTTTTTTTAAATTATTTATTTATTTTTAAAGTTTTAGTTAAAAAACGAAAAATTTTGGATTGTTGGAATCCATTTTTGTGCATTTTTAAAACATAAATATATAAAACATAATTTCATATTTTTTATTTTTATTTAATAATTTTAATAATTAATAATTATATAATATTATATTATTATATATTATATTGTTCGGTCGATTTCAGTTCCGCCGGTCGGTTCGGACAAAAGTTTCAAACCGACCGAACAGTGGCGGTTTGCGCCGTTGGCTGTTTTTTCGGTGTTTGGTTTTATCGGTTTCGGTTTTTTCGGTGTTCAGAAGGTCGGTGTATACGATTTTTCAAATTTTATGCTCAGCCCTAATGCCACGTGCAACTTTCTCATTCGCTACGTCATCTCGTGAATTTTGAGGGATAACAAATATAATATACTTAGCAACTAATAAATTTCATAATAGATAAACTTGAACTTTAGTTGTCCAAAAAAAATAAGAAAAAATAAATATTAAGAAAATACTATTCTATCATCATTTAATACATGGTTACTATATTGCTCTTTGATCTTTGAATAAATTCTAGTTTTACTTAGAAAAAATAAATAAATACATACATGAAAATTATATCTAATTGTTTTTAGAAACATTTTTTTTATTATTTTCTAATGTAGAAAAATATGTACAATATGAAATGTTTTTTTATTTGTCTTATAACAAATAAAAAAATCATTTTAATTATAATTTTAAAATAAAAATTACGAAAGTTAAAATTTTAGAGTAAAAATAAAATAACATAAAACTGAAATAACTAACCATAAACTTACACCTTACTAAATTCATTTCATAAACTTAGACATTAGAAAAGAAATATACATGCATATAAAATTATTATAATAATGAAACAAAATTGATAAAAGACAAAAGATATGTAAAAATACAATTTTGTACCTGTATAATAATATATAAAACTACTTTACACCATTGAAAAAGTAATATATCATCTGGTACTAAATAAATAAAAATGACTTAATGTTATTAAAAGAAAAAATTAAAACACAAAGGATAAATATTGGAAAATGAATGATGAACGACAATAACTTATTCACTTAGCATATAGAAATAGATATAGATAAATATATAATAGACATTAAAGTTAATGTTTTTAAAAAGATTTGAGTAAAAAATATATAAATAAGAAAAACATAGCAAGAATAAAATAAGAAAAAAATGAAGAGAAATAAAATTAAAGAAAATAAACTATCAAGTATTTTCAAAAATATATATATTTGCATTGACTAAAAAATGAACCAATAAAGTAATAGGGATATAATAAAAAAAGTACTATTTTTAATATAATGATCACTTGGACAATATTTTGAGTTAACTAAGTAAAAGAAAATGACAAAACTAAGCTATCTTTTTACTATCAATTAGGTAAATGATATCAAGTGAATTTCTCTACAATTTGGATAATTCATATAAACAAATGGTTATATATGCATAACTGTAACAAAAAATGTGTCATGTATACAAAAGTCGGTTATAGAGAGATATTTGAGGGAAAAAAAATGCATAACAAATAAAGTTAAAATATAATAACGAGAAGAAATGATTTGCCTCATTTGATAAAAAGGACATGAAAATACATTTATGCCCTTAGTCAAAATGTAAATTACTTTATTGTATCGTTAAATGACTATTTAGTCCTTTATCAAATGAATTAATGACTTGATTTAATCAAATATAAAAACGACAAAAAGGAAAAATTGTTAGATAAAAATTGGAAAAGTAAAATGGACAACATCAGCTTATTCATGCTTAGTAGATAGTAGTAGATATATGAACACATTCAGCCTATCATTTAATGGTTATGTTAATATATATTTCAATAGGTGCTTAATGTTATGATTGCTGACTCAGTAGTTGATTATTAAAATATGTAATGACTATTAAATAGTGTTGGGCTCAAAATATTCGGCCCAAATGTTTATTATTTTAAGTAAATTGAAATGGAGCGTTTCAGCCTAGGCAGAGGCATCAAAATCGGAGGCCGCGGATCAGAGGCGGGCCTCGCTTCTGTCATTTGCATACCTAAAAGATCCGAAAGCATTTTGGCAGGAAATTCAGCTATTCCTCCAACCAATCAGGAAGTAGACTTAACGGACTAACTCCCTAATACCTCTTACTCTATAAATACCATGATCTCATTTAGAGAATGATTAGAATCTGACTTAAGCATTTGAGTGTCTTTCTTGCAGGTACTTCCAGATAGTTTGACGATCATCGGAGCCACCTTAATTGCTGGAGAAGGATCAGAAAACCAGAGTTTGACGACAAGTACCTCTCGATTTAGAAAGACAAATTTGTTGCATCAACAATTTAGCGCCGTCTGTGGGAAACGCTTTCTCACAAAATATTTGAATCAAGAAACTTCCGAACGATTAAGATTCACTCAAACACAAAAGCCATGCCGCCAAAGAACAACGAAGCACCAAGTGCAGTCGCCCCGATCGCCCCTGCGACAGATGTCAGCGACCAAATCGACAAAATGTGTCGACTACTGGAAGCTAGTCAACAAAGATCAGATGAGGCCATCAGGGCATTGACCGCAGCTCAGGCCAAATTAGAAGCTACAATCGCTGAGTTGCGAAAAGCAAATGAAGCCACGCGTAAAACCCAAGACAAAGAAAGTCCCAACCTTGATGGATTAGGAACTCAGGTAGTCCAGATCGACTCACCCGAAAGGAACGCTCATCACATCAGAGAAGGATCCTAGGGTCCCGTGCCATCATCCCCAGAACGACACCACTAAAGGATTGACGAGCAATGGGCCAAGCGATGCGAAATGCATACACGAACCGACGCGGAACCCACAAGAACAGCCCAACCTGCCCCAGAGAATGGGCCACAACAGACCCAGGAATGGGCCCCACGAGGCGTAATATCCAAAGAGCCTACCCCCTTTGTCAAATTCTTGGAAAGCTAGAAGGAAGAAATGTTGCGAGAGGTGATGCAGAAGTTCTCTGACGAAAGATCTGCATACGACTCTGACTACGTAGAATTGTTTTCAAGAATCACCGAGAGATCACCTTTCGCAGAGTGGATACAGAACGAGCCGAAGCCGAGAGATTTTTTGATTCCCCCTCTACCTGAATTCAATGGGAAGGGAGACCCACTCAATCACCTATTCCAGTTCAAACAGAAGATGGCCTTGGAAGTAAATAATGAAGCCATTCAGTGCAAAGTGTTCTCCACAACTTTTTTTGGACCATCTCTGCTATGGTTCAGACAACTAAACCACGACTCTGACAGCAGCTTCGAAGACCTTCGCAGAGCTTTTCTTCAGCAGTACAATGCCAACTGCGAAGCTCCAAGAACGATGGCAAACCTCTACCAAATTGAGCAAGGAGAAAATGAGCAGCCAAAGTTGTACCTACAACGCTTCATCAACCTTGTACACCAAATCCATGATGTGGAGCCAGCAACCACAGCCAATCTCTTCGTCAAAAGTCTGCAAGTGGGGTCCCTCTTACACGAGAATCTCACTATGACTCCTCCATATGACATGGCCAAGATTCAGGCTCGCGCCGAGGGCATGTTCAGGGTCTTGGAATATCGAGAGCGCGCACAAAAGAAGTCTGCTCTCATTTCAATGCCACCACCAAACAACCCGTCCCCTCCATCTACAAGGGACGAGAAAAGAAAGAGACAGGAGTTAGACCACACGAAGGGGGGAAAGAGGCCAGGAACAAGCCGAGACCCACCACGGTACTCCTCTTTCAAGTACACAGTCCCCTAGAAGTTCATCTACGAACAAAACAAAGACAGACCCATCCGGCGGGAACCATACAAAATCACCACTCCCCCAGAAAGGAGAAACAAGAATAGGTTCTACACCTTCCACAAGGACCATGGCCATACGATTTCTGAATGCCACAACCTCCACAACTAGATTCAGACCCTTATTAGAAATGGACGATTGACCCAGTACATTAAAGGATCTGACAGGCTCGGCATCCCACAGCCCAATACCACTCCTGCCCCAACACCAACAACGACGACGGCCTCCACAAATGTGGCTTCTACAAGCTCACAAGAACCCCTCAAACAAGTCCCCATGATACACGGGACCATGGAGCTGACCACAGAACAAGAGTAGAAGTCCAAAAACCATAAAAGAATGGAGGAAAGAGTAAAACGATATAGATCATTAGGCCACGCCATCAATTTTGTTACTTCAGAAGAGAGGTGCTACCCTGCTTCTGCAATATCTTTTACAAAAGATGACCTACGGGCAGTAAACCTACCCCATGACGACCCTTTGGTCATCATGCTACAAGTCAATCATTGCCAATTAAGAAGAGTTTTAGTCAATGGGAGCAGCAGCATTGATTTCTCTTCTGGGCAGCCTTCTAGAAAATGGGTCTCGAAGAAAGTCAGATCAAACCCTCTGTCACACCAATCCTGGGATTCAATAGTCAAAGAGTATACCCAAAGGGCGCTATCAGGTTGAATGTAGTCGCAGCAAAACGCACTTTGGTGGTAGACTTCCTCTTAGTGGGCTCTTTCACAAGCTACAACGCAATCATGGGGCGAAACTGGATCCACATAATGCAAGGCGTAGTCTCCACTTTGCACCAAGTTATGCGATGCCAGTCACCCAATGGGCATTACACCATCGACATAGAAGGGTGCCAGAGGCAGGCAAAGAAATGTTACCTGACCCTGAAGGAGATAAATGAAATTGACACCTCCTCCCTTGTCGATGACCCCACCAAATAGCAATCAGAGGGCAGATTACCAACATATCTCAGAGGCATAGAGGCAGAAGAAGATCATAGTAAGCCTCAAACAACTCTCGACGATCTAGACGAGATTTGTATAGATGAAGACGATCCGACCAAAAAACTGCTGGTAAGTGCACGATTGCCAAAATTAGAAAAGCAAGCTCTAATCCAGTTCCTCAAAACCATAATTGGGACTTTTGCCTGGTCCCCACACGTTATACTGGGTATAGATCCTACAGTCATGAGTCATAGCCTCAATATATCAGACAACTTCCCAGCCGTCAAGCAAAGGCAAAGAAGGTTCTCTCCTGAAGCCAACTAGGCAATGCAAGAGGAGGTACAACGGTTATTGAGCATAGGCTCGATCGAAGAGTGCCTATACCCCAGTTGGCTAGCAAACGCTTTGGTGGTCCCGAAGAAAAATGGAAAAAAAAAAACGAGTGTTCATAGACTACACTAACTTGAACAAGGCATGTCCTAAAGATAGCTACCATCTTCCAAAAATTGATCAAATGATAGATGCCACGACGAGTTACGAAAGACTGAGCTTCCTTGATGCCTACTTAGGGTACAATTAGATCCCAATGAAAGTAGAGGATCGGATTCACACGGCTTTCACCATAGAGCGCGGTTTATACCGCTACAAAGTCATGCCCTTTGGTCTGAAAAACGCAGGAGCGACATATCAGAGGCTAATGCACAAACTTTTTTCCTCATTGCTCGGTAAAAACATGGAAGTACACATTGACGACTTGGTGGTCAAATCTCGATAGGATGTCACACATGTGGAAGATCTAACCGAGTGCTTCGACATACTCGATGCCTACCAAATGAAGTTGAACCTGGCCAAATGTGTTTTTGGGGTATCCTCTGGACACTTCTTAGGGTATGTGGTTAGAAAGAGGGGTATAGAGGCCAATCCGACCCAAATTACCTCACTATTAGAAGTCAAGGAGCCTAGAACCATCCGAGATATTCAAGCTCTAACAGGCAAAGTTGTAGCCTTGAGTAGATTCATGTCTCTCATGTCAGACCGCTGCAAGCCCTTCTTTCAGTGCATCAAGAAGTCCACCAACACCACATGGGGGTAGATCAAAATAAAGCTTTCGAGGAATTAAAAGCCTATCTGAGTACTCCGCCCATATTAAGTTCTCCCGTCCCCAACAAAGATCTCTTTTTATACCTGTCTGTTTCCCATTTTACTGTAAGCTCTGTACTCTTCAGAGAAGACGAAGGCCAGTAGAAGTCAGTGTTCTACTGTAGTACGATGTTGTTAGACGCTGAAACACGCTACAACATGATGGAGAAATTGGTCCTCGCATTAATTACCGTAAAGAAAAAGCTCTAACAGTATTTTGAAGGTCATACCATTGTAGTATACACGGACTATCCATTAAAACAGATCTTAGGCAAGCCTGACCTCTCTGGTAGAATTTCCAAATGGGAAATTGACCTCGGGACGTATGACATACGGTTCCCACCATGAAAAGAAAAGAAGGGCCAAGTACTAGCTGATTTCATGGTCGAGATACAATCATTCACACCCGAGACCGTTCCTAAACTTCTGAGTTCTGAAGAAGAATGGATGTGGACGATGCATACTAACGGAGCATACAATTCACAAGGATCCGGGATTGGCGTTGTATTGGAGGCACCCTCTAGGTTACAAATTGAGGAAGCCATACGGTTAGAACAACACGCCACAAACCTATTGGACACTAAGGCACCCTATCTAACCAACCTATTGGAAAAAGTATCTGCATTAAAGTCACAATTCTAGCAGTTCGAGCTCATACAAATACCTAGGGAGCTAAATCAGAGGGCAGATGCCCTCGCAAAGAAGGCCTCTGCGGAGGAATGTTCACGACACTCATCAATTTCCACAGCCCATGCACAAGAAGCTACGACAGCTTGTTCTATCTCGATAGAACCAAAATGTTGGATGGACCCAACTATTAGCTATCTGACTGAATCTGAACTGCCTGCCAATGCGAAAGATGCAAAGCTTCTACGCCTTAAAGCTCAACACTACTCCATTACCAATGGAACGTTGTATTACAAATCCTTTAATGGCCCTACCTTCGGTGCTTGCGCCCCACAGAAGCAAAAAGATTATTAGAAGAAATCCATGAAGGAACATATGGGAACCACACAGGGGGATGAAGCTTAGCACACAAAGCACTCACAACAGTGTACTACTGGCCATATATGATGACAGAAGCATGCGACTATGCAAAAAAATGTGACAGATGCCAGCGATTTGCACCTACCATCCATCAACCGACACAAATCTTGCATTCTGCTATCGCCCATTGGCCTTTTTCAAAGTGGGGGATGGATGTAGTTGGGGAACTGCCCAGAGTCGCCGAAGGAAAATGATACGCCTTGTTAGCCACTGATTACTTCACAAAATGGGTTGTAGTAGAGGCTCGATACAATCAGCAAAACAGAAAACATGAGCTTTATATGGAAGCATATCATCTGCTAGTTCGGGATTTCATGGGAAATAGTCGTTGATAACGGGACCCCGTTCCAAAATGCCAAAGTACAAGAACTGTGTGACACATAAAAAATAAAGTTAAGCTTTGCTTCTATCACCTATCCCCAAGGCAATGGCCAAGAAGAGGCTTCTAACAAGGTCATTTTTGCCAACATTAAAAAGAACCTGGAAGATAAAAAAAGGCGCGTGGGTAGAGGAATTACCAAAGGTGCTATGGGCATATAGGACAACAAAAATGACATCCACGAGTGATTCGCCCTACGCTATGGTATACGAAATAGAAGCCATTATCCCCACAGAAGTGGGCTTGCCAAGACTTCGTACAGAAATCGCTTCTGATCTAACCACGAACAATGAGCAGCTAACCCACGACCTCAACCTTTTGGACGAATTACGTATGATAACACAAATTAGATACGAAAAATACCAAAAGGTAGCAGAACACTATTACAAAAAAAGGGTCCACTCACACTCATTTAAGAAGGGATATTGGGTTCTGCGTAAAGTCGCTGGCAATCAAAAGAAGCTAGAACCTAACTGGGAATGTCCTTTTGAAGTCACAAAAGCATTGGGGCGAGGATCATACACTCTCAAGAATATACATAGTGGCAAAAATGTACCGCGTACTTGGAAGTCAATGTCTTTAAAACATTATTACTGTTAACAGCTATATGTACTCCAAAATTCAATAGTAATAAAGCAACTTTCCTTTCTTACATTACTCTGTGATACTTTACTTAGTCAACATTTGTTGACGCAAATCTGCCTGAGGAATCTTCCCGACGCACCATAAACAGTTCACGCATGTGAACACTACCACACTACTTGCTCTGCACTAGAGCTACTATTACATGCATACTTTAATATATTCTTACCTACCAATATGGGATAAAACATTATTCACGTGCACTATGCCCCACCTACCACATCCAATATAAATATGGCCTTGTGATGATCACTTAAACACACAAAATACACACAGAGGCATGGTGCCTCAATCACTCCACTAACTCTCTTACAAGCAAAAGCTTATGATTTCGCCTAGCGAACCCTTACACTATGAGTCTTTCTACTTCACTCGTGGCATCTGCACAATGCGTCTGACATCAGGGAACGTATTACACAACCAAACGTGTTCTAATCTGACCTGACTAAAATAACGGGGAGCTAAGGGCAGCCATTTCTCAGTCTAATCTGGCCTGACTACGCGATTTTGGCTGATCGATCAGGGTAATTTTCACCATCTACCCTGTCCTCTTACTTTGCTGTGCTCACAGAGGAGCCCATCAGGTCAAGCAAACAGAGGAGCCCCGCCCATGCAGTCTAATCTACCCTGACTACTACAGCAGAACCATCAGACACCCCACTTTGCCTCTGCCTCAGTTACAAAGTATCTGGTTTGGCAATCCAAGGATGGGAGGAACTTTTCCAGCACTCATACCCACGTCTTACACGTTGGCCGCCTCTTGATGGCCCACCCCCGCCCTCGGGGAGTCTATCTCAGCAAGAAATACCCAGTAAACCGAGGTATGGGTGCAATGGAAAGATGATCAATCCTAGGTTCTGCCACTCTCAGCTCTGCCTCGGCGCCTAGCCCCACATGTTGTGTTCTGCGTCCGAGCTCAGTCACATCACCCCCTCTCACAAATGGTAGAGCATCTAACTTGCTCTTTCACACACCCAAGGGGTCGACTTATTTCTAAGGAGAGAACAACGCACTCAACTCTCTTAATGAACGCAAGAGCAACATACTCAACTCTCTCAGCGATCGCACGAATAATGACCACAGGTTTTGTAAATTAATGACTTATCGAAAGATCAGTTTTATTTATATAATATGTTCTGTTAAATATCACTTTACATTTATTTACATAACTCATCATCATTTTCGTTTGAGACACACATAATGTTACTTATTACATACAACTTTTGCTACTGACTAATCCCACTCAATACGACGCATATACTCCACCATCACACTCTCTAGCTTCGGATGACCTAACCCATATCGCTCACATGATATGTAGTACGTGATTCAACTTCTCACTAATTCATTTAACGCTCACGTTGAGTACAGCCACTATTTCTTATAAAAGATCCACCTCAGAAATGTCACGTTTACCCAATCACGATGTTCACCTGAAATGGAAATATCATCAGAACCGTTCAATCACCTTAAAACTATGCACCCATAACTAACTCCACACTTAACTGAGCATTCTCTCCCACCATCTATACATCTTTCTCCTATATCTCTCATGCAGAGGCCTAAAGGGACTGTGAAGTCTCTCATCAACACACGTCAAACAAACCTCGCCAGCTGCAATATTATCATTATCATAATATCAAACATACATATTCAACAACGGATAGCAAAAAATGCAAATGAATTTTCATATACAATACAATTCTATGCATTCAATATACATTGTCCCAATATTATGCACATCATTACATCTAAAATTGTCCAAAAATGACAAAGAGAGGAGGATAAACACGTATATACAACATAGAAAAGCTATGTCGATCGTTCTACGGCACCTCTTTCACCAGTCGGCATTGCTTCTGTCGTTGGTATAAACGCTTTGTCTGCCTCCACCACCCTTTGTGCAGATGCCTCTCCAATAGCCTCTGCAACAGCAACACTGCCCGAAACAGAAGCCACCTGCCCTGCAAAATCACCTTCTTCGGCAGGTTCCCCACTTGCAGTATAGATTGAGCCTAGGGCATCACCCCTTTGCCTCAATTTCTCCAGATGCTGCGTTGGGTAGTTGATTCGCAGATACCGCTTGTTCATCCATCTTAGAGCTGTTCTAAACAGTCACTGCATATTCCCTCCTAGCAACAGACGCGCATACATAGCTATGCAAAAAATGAATAAATTTGTCAAACATCAACGCAACACACAATACATGACAAAAATCTTAACATATACAGGGTATTCACACATATATTCTAGCAATCAGAACTCACCATCCATATATGATTGGACACTTGTTGCAGCAAATCGCCCTGACCACCTAGCGACCCAACTGCTTCAGCAGGAAGATGCAGCCTACTGATGCGCAACATCTCCTCCATCACCTCTATTGACGCAGTGGGCACAAACTCTGGCAACCCCTCTGCTCTACCAATTGCTTTTATCCCTACTAACGCAACAACAAAAGCAACAAGGGCAACCAGTTCCCCGCCTCCTGCTAGTGATGACACCATGAGGCTATCAGACGCCAGCGCAGTTAATCCCATCTCAGGGAGTTGTGGCATGGAAGGACGAGCAAACAACCATTCCCAACATCATCACCTAATTCACTTGGCAAAAACATCGGCGTCTGCACTGCAAAGGATGTCAGATGCTCTAGGAAGGTGTTGGGTGATTCAAAATTGTTTGTCGTCTCTGGGGACATGATGATGACCCCCCCCCCCCCCCCCCCCCTCCATCAAGGCTTGAGATTAGTCTTTGTCAAGCAGTCTCCTTTTTTGTTGTACTCGTGGGTAGTTTTTGTCCACATTGAGGACATGGCTTATTACAAACGGAGAAATTCCAACTATGTCCTTATGTGACCAGGCAAAGATGTCCTGGTTGTTCTTCAAAAATTCTACCAACCGTGCCTTGATTTTCACCTTTAGCTCCTTCCCGACTTTGATTTCTCTAGTCGGGTCCTCCTCATCTAGTGGGACTTCGTCAAAACCTTCGACTGGTCCCCATGACGTCATCCCTTATATTATATATTATATATATAATAATATATAATACATAATCTTAATTTTTATTAAAAAAATTATCTTAAAAATGTTATCATATTATATATATATATATATTTTTAAAAATTATTAACAATATTTTGGTTTAATTTTTTATTTAATATGTTTATAGTATTCTTTTATATATAATAATATTATTTATTTGAAATTTATAAGACAATATTACAAATTTAATAAAAATAATTAATAAATTTTATAAATAAAAGTAAATAAGCATACATTGCATTGCATGTTATTTGTATATAGTACAAACTAAATACATGTGATTGTAAGGAACAATGAATACAACTACTTCGGGTTGTTGATGGAATATTGTTCGAGGTTGAAGATTCCAAAATCAATTCTATTATTGGTGTTTGTCAAAAAAAATATATCAAGTTGAACTACTTTATAATTTTGACATTTTAATTTATAATAATAAAAATCACCAGGATTAAAAAATAAAACTTTTTTTAAAAAAAAAAAAAAAAGCTATGTAACTATCCATTTGTTACACGATTTTTTTAAAAAGAAAAATAACTTAATTTTAAATATTAAGTCCACTGTTATAGTATATTGTCTTCTTCTAATTCTCTTTTCTATTTTTGTTTGAATTTAGTATGTTTATTTCTTTCTTAGTTAAATTTTTCCTAGTTTATTGTTTTGGTTGGAATTGGAGATTGTACTGTCGGATTAATAATTATGTAGTTTCAATATTATTTATCCCCTTTCTAATTTCTGAATTGGCGATATATTCCTTAAAAAGAAGAATTAAATAAATGAAACTATTATATCAATAGATGTGAACAATTGTAAATTAAATAAAAGTGTATTAGATTAATCTTCAGTCTACATCATATATTAGTCAGGTTGAAAGATGTTGCCAAATTATGATATTGGTTACCCTTGCATCAAATATTTGAAATAATTTAAAGGTCTTACGGGTACAAAAATAAAATAAAAAACAAATAATTCATTACCTGAATTCGAATTCTAATTATTATACTAATATATAATTACGGGAACGTTTCTGATAGGATAATCATTTGTACCCTACCAATATGACACTCTCTATATGAATATTAGGGTGCGTCTTAATCTCAATTTTTTTTTCATAACAATGTTTATTGTAGTTTTAGCCAACCTCATATAAGATTTCAAGTAATTTAGAATACCATTACCAAAAATAAAGTTTAAATAGCTGTTTTTACACACGTATAAAAAAATGAGTGCAACAAGTTGTTTGAACTCTATTCTCGGTACTGTAAATTATTCAAAATTTCTTGAAAACTTGCAAAAATTTCCCTACAAGAACATCGACGACCGTCATGAAAAAATCTAGAGTGAAAACGTCATAGGGAGCATATCATACTAGCTAGTAGAATAAAAATGACTATCCTACTGCATAACTTCTTTATAATTAATATAGTTCAATTCTTAAAATAAAAACTTTTAAATTAATGACCTGCTAAAACATATTATAGTATGTCATTATAATTGTAACCATCATGGTTACGTAATTATTAGATAACACATTCCACATATATAATGCATATATAGGTTTCAAATATAGTATCAGGTGTCATTCTATTCTGAAATAATTTATAATACTGATGAAGTAATTTAGGAATGACATTACATTAATAATATTGTATTTATTACCCTAGAATAGACGAATGGCACCATTGCTAGAGTGGCACCAGGATATATGTATATAGATATAAATGATACTAATTTGGCAACCCAATAAGACTATATCCAATAGGAAATATAAATATTATGTTAAATTTAGCACAAAAATTCAATAAATGATATATTTGATACAATTTTGATAACTATGTTTCCATGTATATATATTAATATATATGTAAAATTTATACAAAAATGAATTTTCAATTAATTATCATTTAATATTTATTGAAAATATATATATAAAAAATACATTTATATTTAATGTCAATAATAAATGAGATACTAAAAATAATGTTAGAAAAATAAATAAAAAAGTAATTATTTATTGCTAATTCAAATTTGAATCTTGTTGTACTTCGTACCAAATTTGGTATAATTTTTAGCACTCTATTAGAATAACTATTTTTTAAAGTAGGATATCCTATATATGCATTAGTCATGCATCAAAACTTTGACACTCCAATATAAATGCTCTAACATTAATTATATTTTATACTTAATATGTGCCAAAGTTCCAATATTGTCACCAAATCATACTTTCTTCTTCTAGGTTGATTGTTATATCATCTTTTCTTCTTTCATTTTTAATATATATAATTATATATATTTATATTCCATGGGGTCTTTTTTTCTTGTTTGATAACTAATCCATGGGGACCTTTTTATTTTGTCATGTGTGACCAAAAAGAAAAAGAAAAGTCGACCGTTCCACCTGCTCCCAATATATAAAATTGTATATAATTAAATAATACTTGCAGTTTGCTATAAAAAGAAAAGCATCATCATGCTTCATTCACAATAATTAGAGAATTATTAAAGGGCACTATTGGTGCCTAACAACACTAGAATTTGGCATGCTATTATTGGTACAATCCAATATCGAGTCCTACACATTTGAATTTAATAAATATTACAGAGTATCGTTAACCAATCATATGTTTGACACCTTAAAGTGTCAAATAAGAACATTCTAATAATTAAGGATCTAGTGAGCATCAAATACAATAGTCATCACTCAAGATGAAGTTGTTAGCTTGTTAGAGTCTGAGGAAGAAGTTTCGAATAGGGGCCGAAGTGAGTGCAGTAGACATTTGAAAGACTATATGGAACTCAAATCTTTCATCCCTTCATCCCAGTTTCGAAATAGGCTGTGTCGAGACTACAATTATTGCTTTCGGGTTCTTTCCCCATCTAGTCACCCCTGTGTGGGATTATTAATTGTCATAATAATGTGACTAAGTTATGACCGGAGCATTTCATTTTCACACATGTATCATTGAGTAACATTAATTTATTATTATCTTTTTAGTAACTTCATTGAAAATAACCTATTATTGTAAAACCTAAAACAATTTAAACATCCCAATAAAAATGAGGATATCATCTAATCAAACAAGTTATTTTTCCATCTTAAGAGCATACACAACTAATTCATAAAACAACGATACATGAATTAGGGACATTTCTGAAAATTTGGATAACAAACTTACTATATCTTGCTACAAAGACTCAATGTCAATGTAAAATATAGTTCTCTTAGCAAAAGCAGACAAAATAGTTAAACAATTTGTTTCCACAACATCTACCGAAATAATCAAATCCAACATCACCATCTACTTTAATTTTTTGTTTGTATATCTGAGAAGCAACCTATAAAATAAAATAAAATATCATCCACACAAAAACAACATTAGTAAATGAGAAAAAAAAATGAATGATTAAAATGTAACAGACAATAATACTAAATCCTACAATAAAAATAAAATTATCACTTATAATGGACATGAGAATAAAAAATTTATCTGAAACTGCAACTATTGCCAATAACATCATGCAAACATCTATGTCTTTGACTCAATAAGGAAAATAACTAATAACTCCAAAGATAAACAGAATCCATAAAATACCAATAGCATGAACAAAACATAATTTTACGGTAACAGAATATCAAATATGTTTTTGTTAGACAAAAAGGACCAATAACGATATTTTATAGTACCAAAATATGCACATCAAAATTGTTTACCCACAAAGCATTCGTCAAAAAAGAAAAAAAAAATTAACTCAATAAACTATAAAACTAGATAAATATGCTTAGTCTTAATATTTGATTAATATGCTTAGTCTTCTTGAAATGTGCTTAGTCTTAGTACCAAAACATGCAAGGAAGAACAAAAAACACTCGTGCATATGACTAATTCATCACAATGTTGCCAAAATACCAATATATTTTAAAGCCCGCGTGATATTATCTGAACATTGATGAATTTTAACAATGTTGCCAAAATGTTCTTCTTATTAGCTTATATATACCCTTTATGGACTTTAAATTGATGTTTTACTAACCTTTACAAACAAATCAAGAACACCTTTGATATACCAATTAGAAATATATCATTTTTTGTACCAAATTACGTATGCACAAACCAGGCCTGGACCAAGGCATAAGCAAGCCAAGCTCAGTCCTAGACATTAGTTTGCCGTGACTATGACTTGGGCCCCAGTTTTAAAGTGTCCCAAAACATTTCAAAAGTAGCCGCGTGATATTTTGAAGAAAAGAATTTTAACATGGTATTTTTGAAAGCCCACCTGATATTTTGAAGAAAAGAAGCATAAGTGCTACTATTAAAAACTTGCTTATTTTAAGTTTAGCTTTCATGTTAAAATTGATTTCCTCCTCTTAGTTTCATGTTATTTCGATTTTTATTTCTATATTTGGGTTTTGGACTAAAGTAGCACCTTCGTAAAAGTGTTTTTTAAAATAACTGTGTAATATAACGTACACGTCATGATAGACAAAATATATACTATTTTTACTACGCATTATTTAAAATTATAAATAAAAATTACAAAATTACAAAATTGATTAAGTAGTTTTAAATTTTAATAATGTGTCAAGACAAAAATTGAAATAGCAAATGCATATTAAAACAGTGATTTATGTTAGTTGGCAAGTCAGGAATTACATTTTATAAGGGATTTTTAATATAGTGTGCAAAAATATGATTTTTTTTTCGAAAAAAGTTAATCTATGGTTTTTTTTTTAAATTTTCACTTTTATGGGTTTATTTTCCCATATTTTTGTATAAAAAGTTGGTTTATGTCATACTTTACTCTTAATCAAGTTTTATTAATTTTGAAGGGTATGTTTGTAATTTGATTATTATTTTTTTAGTTTATTTGTTTTTTTTATATTGTTTGTTTTATATTACTAATTTTATATTAAATTTTTCTTTGGTTGTTTTGTAATTTTTTTTTTTTGTAATATGAATTGTTTTTTAAATTATTTTTTATTTATTATAAACATTTTTTCTTTTTTTTTTAGATTGTACGTTTTTTTTAATCCTGGGTAAAGTAACCAGTTACTTAATTGATCTTTGACAGTTATGTAAAAAAAATCCTAGAGATAGGTTAAATAACATGTCCTAGGAGGGGTAACTAGTTATCATGAGATGACTAACTTTCTGTCATAAGACGGGTAACCAGTTACCATAAGAGGGGTGACGGGTTACTCATATTAAATATAAAAATAAACATCAAATTTGAAGGAAAAAGATGAAGAATACTTTCATTAAAAAAATAAGAAGAAGTAACTATGATTTTAGTAACATCGGTAGGTAACCAGTTACCATAAAGAAACCAGAAATATACACACATCAGAACGTGAAGGTATCTGTTACACCCAGAAATATACACACAAAGAACATAAAGGTAACCAGTTACCCATTCACGTTTTCATATTTTTATTAGTTTTCTTTCCAAATTTTGGTATTCCTATAAGTGTTACAGTAAAAAGAAAATGCTGAAAAAATTGATTTAAATTTTTTACATATAGTAGAAAAAACTATAAAAAAAATTACAATAATAAAATATAATAAATAAAAAAATAGTAAAATAATTATGTAATATTAAAATATATGTGTGAAAAAAATGAAAAAAAAAATGGAATAAGTACAAAAATTTTTAAAATATGAAGAAAAAAAAAACAAAAGAAATTATGAAGGAAAAAAACTGATGAATAAATAAAAATAAAAAGAAGAAGAAGAAGAAGAAGAAGAAGAAAAAAATAATGGAAAAATGAAAAGAAAAAAAATATGAATGAAAAAATTAGTAAAAAAAATGAAAAAAAATGGAAGGAGAAAACAATAAATACAAAAATGAAGAAAAAATAGAATGAAAAAATGAAAAACAAAAGGAAAAAAATAAAAGAAAACTGAAAAAATATGAAGAAAAAAAACAAAACAATACAAATGAAAGAAAAAAATAGATAAATGAATAAAAATGAAAAAGAAGAAGAAGAAGAATGTAAAAATGGAAAGAAAAAAAGGATATAGGAAAAAATTAGTAGAAAAAAAAAAGGAAAAATGGAAGAAAAAATAAATAATGAAAAAAAGAAAGAAAAAATAATAAAAAAATGAAGGAAAAACTTAAAAAAAAAAAAAAGAATAAAATTAACTTCAAAATTAAAGAAAACATAACTATGATAAAAAAAAATGTGGCATTTCCATATTTTAGTTAGCTACTAATTGTGTTCTCATACTTTAACTTTTTTTTTAATAAATTTTCCCATATAAATTAATAAAAGTATAATTCTCAAATTTTTGCACATTGATGGTATAAAAGCCATAATTTTTTCATCTCGATTTTGCTTTTATATTTTTAATATAATATGTGCAAGTAACGTACAAACATTACTTAGTTTTATTTTAGAAAAACTATTATTTTTTTTTGTTATATTTTTATGATTGTCATATAAATTTTAAATAAATAAACCATATTTTATATAAAAGAATGACATAAATATATTAAAAGAAATTGTCTAGTTTTAAAAAAAAAAATTAATACGATAACATATTAGATCACAAACTACAATATTCAAGTTATAAAACATTTATAATGTTATTCAATGTTGTAACTCCCACTTCTTTCTACAAATGCATTATAACAATTATGAAAAATAAGAGAAGATGTTTTTATTCATACTTTTGAGTGCATTACAATGTTAATCGAATGCTAGAGCTATTAAGTAAAGTGGAAGAATAACTAATGAATACGCAACTATAATATTCATGGGCATTTCATTAGTATAATACCCATAGAATGATGCTAAATACAAGCAAACAATCACTAAAGTTAAGAACAATAAAGAGAAATTCATGATTTGATGATGAATTTTATCTAGAAGATTAAGAGATGAAGAAGTTGTGCAAGTAAATGGTTAAAGGAACAAGTATTTATAGGACAAAAAAAACTAGCCGTTATGACCATTGATGAATAGTGATCCGACCGTTGGAAACAGTAACCTGACCGTTGGGGATATAGTTGGAATTTATTGTGGGATTTTAACAATTCTAAGTTGTTGAAGTAACTAATACATGAGAATAATTAATTTATAGATGTTAGAGAAACTTTTTCAGAAAATTTTATGAGTAAAAAATATTGGACTAAGTAATATAAAAAGATTAGGAAGTTTTCATTTTTTTTGTTACTATTCACCATGTACTATTCATAGTGGGTCCCACAGTAGGGTCCACATGGGTCCCACAACGGGGTCCACCCCATGGTTCCCACATGATGATGCAGTAGTGATACAATGATGATTTTAGCATACCACCATGCTTAATATTTTGAATATTTTATTATTCCACTATGCTTGATATTTTAAATATTTTATTAGCATAGTATCCCAAGATTTTCCTATAAATAGCTCTTCCAAAACTCATTTTGAATCACAAAACCTCATTTTCTTTCTCTCTCTCTACCCAAAAATCTTTTTAACACTCTTCTAAAGTTCTAAACCTCGAAGATCTAGGCGACGTTCTGTTCGTAACGCTAGCCTACGAAACCTTTTAGGTAAGCTCTTTCCCGAGCCTTTCATTTAAGTTATTTAGTTATTATATATATACAGATTATTTTACTATGCTGTTATAATGCCAAAATTTATATATAGATTATTTTACTATGCCGTTATAATATCAAAAGTTATATATAGATTATTTTACTATGTCGTTATAATGCCAAAAGTTATATATATATATATATATTATTTTACTATGTCGTTATAATGCAAAAATTTATATATATATTATGTTACCATGCCGTTAAAATGCCAAAATTTATATATAGATTATTTTACCATGTCGTTATAACTTACAATGCCAAAATTGAAATATAAACTATTTTTTTATGTATCTTTATAATACTAAACTTATATAAGCTATGGTCACACTTTGGACTATTATGGACTTTTATTATATGACCTTATTCCATATTATTATGGACTGATACTATGACCTGGACATTTCCGTATGACCGTGACCATGACCACGACTTTTAGACTGGGATCTTACCATGGACAATTATAGTATGACCATACGCCTGGACATAAAATAAACAATAAAATAAGAAAAATAGAATAACAACAATTATAAACTAAAATTACATCATGTAGATTTTATGTAAGTTAATAGTTTGTGTTTTTATCAGGAAGCTAACAATTTCGGTTGTTTTATCAAGACGCAAGGTAAGTAGAATCCTCATCTACAATACAAGTCTTTTATGTGTCTTATGTGCATTTATATGCTTTATATGTTATTCTGCCATGTTGTTATGCATAAGTTATTTTTAAGAATGTTATATTTCTTATACATAAGTACGCTTAATGTTCACAAACAAGTTATTGAAAGCGTTAAAGTAGATGTGCTGCTTGGGAGACCTACGTCCCAAAAATGTAAGGAGGGAGATGTACTTCCTTATATAATGAATGTTTATGAGCTATATAATGAATGTTTATGAGGGAGAAATTCCCTATTATCATGTTTATGTTTAGGTGAGAATGTGATTCCCTATGTAATGCCGGCAGCAACATCCTTTAGGTCCCAAAAGAAAGGAAAGTAAAAGAAAGAAAATACATAACATGTTGCACGTTTATTTTAATGCATATGAGGTAGCTATTCTGCTTACTGAGCCTTAGCTCATCAGATAATGTTTGTGTTGTAGGTAAGATGTCCCAAATATAAATTGTTGATAAGTATACGTGGAGCCAACATGACTGTACATATGGGGCTGACCTGAAGGGAGTGGAGTTCTGCTATGCTATTTTATAAATAAACGAGAAATTTGATTTTATATTTATATTTCATAAAAAGTATTTTGTGTGAACTTTATAATTTACATAAAGCTTTAAAAGTATTTCATGAACGTTGTAATTAATATAAAGCTTTTAAATTTATCGGTTGGATACATATCTAATTCTACGTTAATGTGTAGTAATGCCACAAAAATTATTTATAAAAGTATTAAGATTTGTATGTAAGATAAAGTTTTTATTTAGTTTGTGGTTATTGTATGGTTTGAAGTTATGAACATTAGTTTATGTATTGTTTAATAAAGTTTTTTTTTATGTAAATTCAGAATTTCAGTATTGTCGTATTTTGGTTAAACGTTTTTCTTATACTATATATGTATGTTAAGAAATGAGGTCGTTACAAAAGCACACCTCAATAATTGGAAAAGAAGTTTGTTTATTCTTGATAGAAGAGAAATGTGTTATTCTAATTTCTTATATAATTACATATTTATACTATTTGTACACACACGAGTCACGACACTTATATATAATGTATTTATAATGTGTGTTGTTATAAAAAGTAGCATATTTTCTTTTTAACTATAAATTATCAAATTTTTAATAAAAATAAAAATTATGTATTATATATTATTATAATAATCATAATTTATAATATATAAATTTATAGAAATATAATTACTAAATATTTATTCTACTGAAATTTTATAAAAATTAAGATTGTATTATATATTGTTATAATAATAATGTTTTATAATATTTGAATTTATATGAATATAATAGTTAAATATTTAGTCTTGGATTATATATTATTATAATAATAATATATATTTGAATTTATATTAATATAATTATTAAATATCTAGTTTTGTATTAAATATTATTATAATAATAATATTTTATAATATTTAAATTTATATTAGTATAATTACTAAATATATGTTTTACCAAAATTTTATAAAAATTAGAATTATGTATTATATATTATAATTTTTTAAACGATAATTCCTATATGTTTATTTCTTGCTTCTTCAAACAAAATTCAGCAACAAATTTATTTACAATGAATTATTTCTCTAAGTCCCAAAATTTGTCAAACAAATTTTAATATAACATATTTACTTTGTAAAGTGATTCATTAAGCCCTTTCTAATTTCTCATAAATAATAATTCTATTTATTATTTAAATAGCATAAAAAATGTGACAAAATTTGTAGCTATTTAAAAAAACTAAATAAGTTTCTTGTTTCCTTTAGAAAATAATTTTTACTCATCTAAAAAAAAAGTGCATATTTTTAAATGTGAAAATTCATAATTAAAGTGTGGAAAATTACATTTCCATACATATTATTTAAGACATAAATTATTGAGGTGTAGGACTTATTCCTATTAAATAAAATAATTATTTTATCTTAACAACCCGAAGTTTCAACAACTATTATTTTGTTTAAAATCACAAATAAATTTAAACCATAATTTTTTCACATTTTAAATAAAAAAAAACTGTACATAAATAATAACGTGAAAATTACATATTTACATTTTTAAAATACCATATTTATCATATACATTGTTCAGGGTTTAATTTATTTGATGCACTAGTTTTACTTATCTCATTTAAAAGACTTTTCTTATTATTTACCAAAAATTCCAGCAACTATTTATTCAATCAAAATCACAAACTTGGATTAATACTATATTTTTCTTTCATAAAATATACAAAAATTTGCATGTATCAATTTGATAAAAACACTATTAACACGTGAAAAAATGCCCTTTTTATTTGCTTAGTCAAATACCATTTTGAAGAATCATATGTGCATTTCAAAACATTAATTTACCATTATCCTCACAAATTATATAAATAAATAAAAACAGCAAGCATAAATAAAAGAAAAACCATATTTAATCATGTCTTGAATATAACCCCCTAACATGTTTCTATCATTCAAGTATTCCAAAAAAAAAAAAAAAACTAATATATATCCATTTAAAATCTTACAAACAACCTATCATGTTTCTAAGATTATAATTGACATTAAAACATAAAAAGAAACACAAGCATGCTTTGAACACCACTCCTAGGCCGAAGCCCTCATAGCCCAAAATCAACAAATCATTTAATGTTAAAAAAAAATATGAAAACACCCATCATCATATTTAGTAGATCAAAAACCAAAACCCTTGTCAACACTTAATCATACATAATCTTTATTTAACAAATAATAATAATCATAATAATCACACAAACATATAACATTCAACCTTAAATAATCTTACATACTTCCCAAGAACAAGATCAACAAAGTTACAACAACATCATCAATAACCATCTCCTAATCAAAACAACAACCGTCCATCATCAATCTATATTGACCAAACCATTAAACACCACAAAACCATAACCAAGAATAGACTCATCCAATCAACATAGGTAAAGAAATCCATTACCTTCCTTGGTAGAAATCAAGGACTCAACATTTAGCCACCACTTGATTACCCCTAGGGATTCGAAACCCACACAAAGAAGAGAAACAATCATGAATCTTGAATTCAAGAGTAAGTAGAAACTAACAAAACACCATAAACCAAATACTTGCCCTAGGGATTTCGAACCCTAGCCACCAACCTTCTCAGTTTTTGCAACACAATCAAACCTATCATCACCATCATTTTTCCTTGCTTAGAATCAAGAGGAACAGAGAAAAACAAAGATAAACAAAACTATGAACCTCAACCCATACCTTAAGATGACTAGCATTGGCCTTCTCCTCTTTTCTCTTCTACTTCATGTTTTTCTTCTCTCCCTCTCTCTTTAGAACTCACGAGCTCTCCCTCTCCCTTATCTCGAAGCACATGACAGCCACCAAACCAAATGAGCCTTCAAGCTCTTTCTTATTTTCTATTTAAATGTCCTAATCACCAAAACCTAGCTAAGGAGAAGGCAATTATCAGTTTCCTTTATTTTTCCCTTAATCAACAAAATAAAATCAAATAATAATTGTTCTCAGCCAATCAATCCCTTTGATAATTGATAGCACACTAATTTATCTCTTTCCTTCCTTGCCTGTCCATGACAAATAAATGAATTTATGTTATTCTCGTAACTCTAGGGTTCTGTGACTTGAGGCTGGGTTTTGACCCATTTTCATTGCGTTTTAGAGAAAATATTATTTCACAAAAGATGTAGGAAATTTAATTGTCTTTCCAACTGTACTAATTGTGTCTAAATCGGATACCCACAGTCCAAGTTATGCCCATTTTACTGAGGCTGAGTCTAGGATTACGAGAATTCAAAAATCACAATTCTATCCATTCTTACCATTTGTTTCCCACTTCTTTCTTGTGTGAACGAAACCTTCTAGAGCATTCTCTCTTTATTTCTCCCATTATTTTCCTTTTAATTAAGGAAAAACTAAATAACAAATAAAAGGAAAAATCTAGAATAATGCATGGGAAAACTATTGCATGCTTACCATGCAACATGCACATGCACACACACAAGTGTTAATGTGCATTTCTACTAACCATGCAACTTAGTGCATACAACCAACACTCATTCACTTACAAATTAAATATACAATTAGCAAAAATAAATTCACATAATTTCTACAAAAACAATTAAAAATAATTTCCTAACACTTAAAAATTAATAAAAATTAAAGCACAAAATTAATTAAACTAAAAAAAAATTGGTGCACTATAACTTCTCAATCAAATAGAAAGGTTTGTTCCATTAAAAAAGATAAAACATAGAGGTAAATCATAATTGTGAGACATATGCACACGTGTACCAATCACATAAAAACGAAATAGTCACATTGGTACACCCCTTTTATATCAAGAAAAAATCCCCTGCTGCACACCCCCTCAATGTAATCCCACAAAAAAGCTAGCTATAACCAATGTCAAAGCATTAGTGGTGCACCGGTACACCCAAAACAAGGGGTGTACCAGAAAATTCCCTATGAAAATTTTCACTTTAATCCGTACCAATGGAATTTTTCTGGCGAATGAGATAGCCATATGTGAGCAGTTGCATAGACTTTTGTTGAGGTTGAGTACATGCTGTCTTTGTTGTTCTACTGATTTGATTAAAATAATGATACATAAAGTTTATGTACAAGAACCTCCTAATTTTAGGCCGAAAAAATCTCCATTTCTTTTGTTTATTTTGTATTTTTGGTGTTATATATTAGCTAGATGTTCGACAGTGCATTTTGTTGCTTTTAAATTATTTTGTCTAGAAGGAGAGTTGGAGAAAGTAATAGTATTCACTGTCTATCATGCTATTTAATAGTTGTAGTTAGAATCTCACCTACACGAACATGGGTATCTTGTGTTAGACAACAAATGACATCTGGATTAAATTTGTAGTTAATTAAAAGATTTATGTTTTTACCAAGGCATGCGTTTTTATCCAAGTGGACGTGGCAACTCAATGTAGGAAACAACATTTGCATAGAAGAAAAAACACGGGTCCTATTTAATCATGTTTTGAAGAGAAATTGTAAAACATACAATTGATATTTGTCTAGCATGCCTTGAAAAGTATATATACTTTTGAAAAAAGTTAAAGAAAAAGTAAAGACAGGAAAAAATTCAATTAGTGGTAAATAGACATAGCATTTGGAAATGAAAATCAAAGCTAAGCACGATAAGGAAAATTTTTAATTTGGTAACGTATTAAGAGTTGCATGCTTTACATGAATTACACATAGTATGGAATCTCAAAATAAGTGAAGGGAAAAGCTGCCTGCAAGAGATACCCAAAAAGTAAGTAATGGTTTCGAGTTTAAAAGATCTTTTCTTTTTTACTTTTTGGTTGCAATGTTGTTGTGAGTGAGTTAAAAGAAAATAACATTTATTTAATTAATTATTTAGCATCCATCAAGCCGAAGTTGGTGAAACATCAGTTAGGTCAATTGTGTGAGAATGAGTTGAGGGCAGTACTTGAGGACAAGTATTTTGATAATATAATTGAGGAAGGTTGTTGTGGTTTATAATCCACAGAAAATTAGTTTTTTTGGAATTCTTTTTCCTTTCTTGGAAGAGTTAGTTAAGATTGTTAGTTAGTTAAGTATGTTTCAAGTGTTAGTTGGCTCGGGGTGTGAGTTTCACTAACCAGTTTATATATAGCCTTGTAATATCATTTTATGAATGTAATGAAAAGAGAGTAAGAGAGAAAACTGAGAGAGATTGTTGAGAGAGAAAGAGAGTCAAAGAAGAAGACTTTTGAAGATGAAGAACCATGGTATTCATGGTATCTCGATCAGCTCAACCTTGGTGTTTTGAGAGTCAATATTTCTCTGTGTGATTCTCAGTTTGTAATACTCTCAATTGGTGTTTGTTAACAACCTTACATAGTGGAGAAACTCCTTGGGGGAGAGCTGGAGTAGGACTCACATTGAGTTCCGAACCAGGATAAATTTCTTTGTCTTGTCTCTTTAATTTTTCCTCAGTTTTATAATTGATTTCATTTCTGGTTTAATCATATTGATTGTTTGAATTGCTGTGATATTGCTGTAGCAAAAATTGAGTCTGTGTTGTAAGAAATTACAACAGTGGTACCAGAGCCAGGTTTCAGGGATTCAAGACTCAAGTTGCTACAAAATCAAGAATCAAGAAAGGTTGATCAATGGCCTCATCATCGACAAGGTTTGATTTAGAGAGGTTTGATGGATCGGGGGACTTCAGTCTTTGGAGAGAGAAAATGATGGCAATCCTAATCTACCAGAAATTGGATTATGCATTAGAGGAAAAGCCTGAAAAGTCTGAAAAAGATCTCGATGCAGCAAAGAAAGGTGAAGCAGAAGTTGTCATGAAACAAGCAAGATCAGCCATCATAATGAATCTTGCAGATAATGTATTAAGGCAAGTGATAGGAGAGAAAACAGCCTTGGGAATTTGGAACAAGCTGCAGCAGTTGTACATGGCCAAGTCGACAGCCACCAAGATTTTCCTAAAAGGAAAATTCTATGGATTTAAGATGAATGCCACTATCTCATTGGAGCAGAATTTGGATGACCTTAATAAAATTGTGTTATCTCTAACCAACATGGGAGAGACAATTAAAGAAGAAGACCAAGCTGTGATCATACTGAATGCACTACCAGATCAGTTCAAAGAAATGAGAACTGTGATAATGTACAGCAGAGACACCCTCACCCTCGAAGATATCACGAGCACACTGAGATCAAGGGATGCAGAATTGAATTGGAAAAAGGCAGCAAGACAAGAAGCCAGAACTGAGGAGGCACTAACAATTCGAGGAAGACAACCAAGAAGAGGAAATTCAAGATTCAGAGACAACTCTAAACCAAGATACAATTCAAGAACAAGAGGGAATAGCAGATCAGAGTCTAGGCCAAGAGAAACTCGAAAATGCCATCACTGTGGCAAAACAGGTCACCTGATTCGATATTGCTGGGAACTTAGAGACAAAAGAAAGCAGAATAAAGATGAGGAAGAAAAAGGAAGTGATTCTAATGCTTCAGTTGATGACAACTACAGCTCAGATGGTGATGTCTTTGTAGCCATAAAAGATCAGAAAGAATCTTCAGATCTTGGTGAGGCTTGTACCAGTTCAGATTACAAAGACAATGAGGAATGGATTCTGGATAGTGGTTGTACTTACCACATGAGTCCAAACAAAGACTGGTTTAGTGATTATACCAAGATTAATGGTGGAAAGGTCATGATGGGAAATGACCATAAATGTCAGGTCACTGGTATTGGTTCGATATCCATCAGAAGCTATGATGGCACCATTAAAACTCTTAGCAATGTTAGACACATTCCAGAGTTGAAAAGAAACTTAATATCACTTGGTACATTAGATGATGAAGGCTTAGAATACAGAACAGGAAAAGGCACAATGAGAATCACTAAGGGATCACTTCTGGTAATGAGGGGCATCAAAAGAAATGGTTTATATTTCCTAGATGGAAAAACCATAACTCCAGCACAAGCAGCAGCTGTTACTAAATCCAAAACAGACTCGAAAATGTGGCATGCAAGATTAGGCCACATAAGTGAGCAAGGACTAGTAGAGCTATCAAAACAAGGTTTGCTTCTAAACTATACACATGCTAACTTACCTTTCTGTGAGATCTGTGTGCAGGGCAAGCAACACAAGATTAAATTTTCCAGGAGCAACTATAGAGCTAAGCAAATTCTGGAATACCTACGTGCTGACCTTTGGGGAGCTAGCAGGGTCAAAACTCCAGGTGGAAATCAATATTTTTTATTTGTTATAGATGACTATAGCAGAAAGGTATGGGTTTTCTTATTGAGACACAAAAATGAATGCCTTGAAAAGTTTAGAAACTGGAAAATATTTGTTGAAAACCAAACTGATAGAAAAGTTAAAACTTTAAGAACTGATAATGGGCTTGAGTTTGTTAATGAAGAATTCGATAAGCTGTGTATAGAAACAGGAATCAGGAGACATAGAACTGTTGCAAAGAATCCACAACAGAATGGAGTTGCAGAAAGAATGAATCGAACACTGCTTAACAAGGTTAGATGCATTTTACTAAATTCTGGTTTGCCAAAAAGATATTGGGGTGAAGCTTTGTATACTTCCTGTTATTTAATAAACAGAAGCCCAAGTAGAGTAATTGATCTTAAAACACCAGAAGAATTATGGAATAATAAACCACCTTCATTAATGCATCTAAGGACATTTGGTTGTGCTGCATATGCTCATGTTGTAGGAGATAAATTAGACAAAAGATCTGTTAAGTGTGTCTTACTAGGATACCAAATTGGTGTCAAGGGATATAGACTGTTATCAACTGAAAATTGCAAAGTAATAATCAGTAGAGATGTTGTGTTTAATGAATATGATTTCCCCTTTAAAAGAAATGAGAAAGGTACTTTGTGTGATGTTTCAGGTAAACATTATCAAACTGGAGTACAGATCGAGGTGGAACCAGTACAGCACTCTAATGTTGATTCCAAAGATCAAGATGATATTGACCATGAAATTGAAGAAGAGGGTCAATCAGAAGATCTAGAAGGCTATCAGTTAGCAAGAGATAGATCCAGAAGAGAAATAAGGCCTCCTGCCAGATATGGGGAAGCAGATATAATTGCCTATGCACTTGCAGTAACAAATGAGTCAAAAGAAGCAGTTCCAAACAACTATCAAGAAGCCATAAAGTCTAGATGCTCTATGAAATGGAAGTCAGCTATGAATGAAGAAATTGCATCATTAAAGAAAAATGATACATGGTCATTAGTTCAGAAACCAGAAAGGCAGAAGATCATTGGTTGTAGATGGCTATTCAGAATCAAAGATGGTGTAACAGATGCAGATCCAAAAATCTATAAAGCTAGATTAGTTGCTAAGGGATTCAACCAAGTTGAAGGAGTAGATTATCAAGAAATTTTCTCCCCAGTAGTAAAGATGAAAACAATAAGAATGATGATTGCAATAGCTGTTCAATTGGATTGGGACATACAGCAAATGGATGTGAAAATAGCATTTTTGAATGGTAAACTTGAAGAAACAGTCTACATGGATCAGCCTGATGGATTCAAGGTGGAATCGAAGGAAGGAGAGCTGGTATGCCTATTGAAGAGATCTCTATATGGACTTAAACAGTCCCCAAGGCAATGGTATAAGAAAATTGATTCAGTAATCACTAAGTTTGGTTATGTCAGATCCAACTTTGACACTTGTCTATATTTCACAAATTTGAAGTCACAAGCTGCTACTTTCTTACTAATCTATGTCGATGATTTGTTAATCATGGGAAAGGATCAAAATCAGATAAACAAGCTCAAGCATGTTCTGAATAGTGAATTTGAAATGAAAGACATGGGGGCAGCAAGGAAAATACTTGGCATCGAAATTTTAAGAAACAGAAAAGAAAGAAGCCTGATGCTAACTCAGAGATCATACATTGAAAAGGTAATAAAGAAATTCAACATGCAAGGTGGAAAGGAAACTCAGATTCCCTTAGCTGGCCATTTTATTCTGTCTACAGAACAATCACCAAAGGATGATCAGTCAAAGAAGAAAATGGAAGAAATCCCTTATGCCAAAGAAATTGGCAGTGTTATGTATGCTATGATAAGCACAAGGCCAAACATTGCATATGCTGTAAGCATTCTGAGCAGGTTTATGTCAAACCCTGGTGAAGACCACTGGACAGGTTTAAAATGGCTATTGAGATATCTGAAGACAACTTCAGATTATGGTTTGAAATTCGAAAAGGGAGGAAATGATCTAAACTTAGAAGGATATGTAGATGCTGACTATGCCTCCAACAGAGACACCAGAAAGTCAATGACCAGTTACTGTTTTATGTTAAATTCATGTTGCATAAACTGGAAATCCCAGCAGCAACATGTTGTTGCTTTATCAACTACTGAAGCAGAATTCATGGCTATTACAGAAGCTTTCAAAGAAGCAACATGGATCAAGGGAATCTTACAAGAAATATGCATGCTGAAAGGAAGTGTTTGTGTTTTCTCAGATAGTCAGTCAGCAATTCATTTGAGTAAAAATCCTGTCTACCATGAAAGATCCAAACACATTGACATAAGGATGTTTTGGATTAGAGACAAGATAGATGCAGGAGAGATAAGTTTGGAAAAGGTGCCTACAGAGGAGAATCCTGCTGATGCAGGAACCAAAGTGTTGCCAGTGAGCAAGTTCAGTCATTGCATGGACTTGCTCAATCTTGGACCTGTTTAATAACTCAGGTTCACTTCCCCAAGTTCAGTTATCCCTAATTTTCTATGGATTAAGGTGGAATTTGTGGTTTATAATCCACAAAAAATTAGTTTTTTGGAATTCTTTTTCCTTTCTTGGAAGAGTTAGTTAAGGTTGTTAGTTAGTTAAGTATGTTTCAAGTGTTAGTTGGCTCGGGGTGTGAGTTTCACTAACCAGTTTATATATAGCCTTGTAATATCATTTTATGAATGTAATGAAAAGAGAGTAAGAGAGAAAACTGAGAGAGATTGTTGAGAGAGAAAGAGAGTCAAAGAAGAAGACTTTTGAAGATGAAGAACCATGGTATTCATGGTATCTCGATCAGCTCAACCTTGGTGTTTTGAGAGTCAATATTTCTCTGTGTGATTCTCAGTTTGTAATACTCTCAATTGGTGTTTGTTAACAACCTTACATAGTGGAGAAACTCCTTGGGGGAGAGCTGGAGTAGGACTCACATTGAGATCCGAACCAGGATAAATTTCTTTGTCTTGTCTCTTTAATTTTTTCTCTGTTTTATAATTGATTTCATTTCTGGTTTAATCATATTGATTGTTTGAATTGCTGTGATATTGCTGTAGCAAAAATTGAGTCTGTGTTGTAAGAAATCACAACAGCGTAGGTTGAACAATGTTAAGAATGTAGGTGGGCTCTTTGAAATTAGTCGTGTTGGAGTTGATAATGAAAAATCCATGGGGCAGACCACCGTATTGGACATTGAAGGTTATTATGCATGTAAATTGGAAGATGTTAATTAACTTACCAGTGGATCATGAGCAGGTGAATGGCAGTTCATCTTTATGTTTGGGAAATAATTTTGAGATTGGTATTGTAGAATGTTTTGGTGAAAAATTAGAACATGTGTCAACGAATAAGCAGGTGGAAGTTGCGCCTTCTTTGATTTATGAACGATTGGAAGGATCTAATTAATTATGTATATGTTTCAAGTTTGTTCTTTGGATTCTGCTTTAACAAGTATGATATTTAATTGTACTGAGTTGGAAAGATTTGGTTGGTGCGAATGTATCTAATTGTGCTCTGATGAAATATGTGATAGAACCGACCTTACCATTGAAGTAATTCTTCCTTCTTCCCATAATGGAATGTAGAATATTATATTATTTGTCAGTGATTTGTCTTTTATTGTTAAATAATGAAATTTGAAGTTGAGTTTTCTAATAGTTGAAATTGTTATGTTGTTTTTATTTTTAAAATGAGATCGTTTTTTGGGCGATAGAGTTGTTGGTAGAAGGCCCGACTTCATCACATTGGGAGAGAATCAAGTGGTGTCACCTTGAGTATATGGTTGTTTGTTTTAATAAATCGTGTTGACTAAATAGGATTAATTTTAGCAATTAGTTTTTCTATATTTACCTAATTGTTGGTATTAGGTTTTGAATTTTTTTGTTGAGATTTTGACTGCATTTGAGGAATCTGAGCGTGGTATATTAGACTTAGTTATATGTTCTGTTAGCTTAAGTTGATTAGTTAGACCACATGGTTAGTTTGTTAGAGTCCTAACTAACTTCAGCTCTTTCTTTATATTACTCAGTATTGTATTTTGGGTTGTATTGTGACACTCGATTATTGAATAACAAAGTTTTTCTCTCTGATTGATTTCACTCATATGGTATCAGACGTTAACCATTCCAGCTTTGCTTCCATGGCCAGACCTACAACTCGTTCACAAGATGGCATTCATCCCACTGAGAACTCCCAATCTGAGCTGATCTCCGATAACCCTTATGTTGCGAATCCTCCATCGACGACTCCACGGAGACCTCATAATACAAGACCGCCCAATTGCCCAAATATTGGCTCTGAAATTCCCAATCCAATAGGCTCTCCTGGCGATCTTCCTCCTGGTGATTCCATTCCACCACCGACCCATCTTTGACGTCTACCATCCTCAGTTGATCGACCCGCACATGAAGACTTATCCAGTCCGTTCTTCCTCAGCGCCGGAGATCACCCTGGGTTGGTTTTAGTTTCTTCTGTTCTGACTGGAGCAAACTATCAATCATGGAAGCGAGCAATCACAATGGCCCTTGCTGCGAAAAACAAATATGGTTTTATCGATGGTTCAATACCTCGCCCAGAACCTGGTAATCCTCTTCTCAATTCTTGGATTCGTTGCAATAACATGGTGATGTCTTGGTTATTACACTCTGTTTCTACTGAAATATCTCAGAGCATAATGTTCTTTGATTTTGCTTCTGATATGTGGCATGATCTTGCTGAAAGATTCAATGAGGGAAATGGACCCCAAAATTTTCAATTACAAAATCAACTCACAAGTCTGCAACAAGGTGATCAATCTGTCACCTCCTATTTTACCAGACTAAAATCTTTATGGGATGAACTCAAAGAGTTCCAACCCAACACTACTTGCACTTGTGGTGCAATGAAAGCACTTCTTGATTACTACAATCAAAACCAGGTCCTCCAGTTCTTGACAGGTCTGAATGAGTCATATTCATCTGTACGAGCTCAGATCCTTCTCAATGAACCAATTCCGACCCTATCTAGAGTGTATTCCATGATTGTTCAAGAAGAGCGCCAAAGAACTCTTGGTTCTTCTAATCTTTCTTCACTGGCCTCTTCCATTCGTCCTCCTTCTTCGAACAATTCATCCCGAGCAAAGAAGCCTCGACCCTCTTGCTCCAACTGTGGCAAACCAGGTCATTTGGTGGACAAATGCTTCTTCATTCATGGCTTTCCTCCTGGTTATGGAGACAAGAAGAAACAAAACAAAGGCAAAGCTGCTACTAATCAAGCTTCCACTAGCACTTTTCCTGATGAAACTCCAGGCACTCTTGTCCGTACTGATCTTTCCACTCAGTGCCAACACCTCATTTCTCTACTCAGCCAACAACTAACTCAAGCAGCCCCTAAGCCTGAACCTGTTGTTCCACCTGCTGCTTCAAACATGGCTGGTAATAAGCTTTTTTCTCTTTCATGGATAATTGACAGTGGTGCCACACACCACATCTGTTACAGTGAATCTTGTTTTTCTTTTTTTTCTAACATTTCGTTTCCAAAGCAAGTTATTTTACCCAATGGCACCAAAATACCAGTTCATAAAATTGGTTCTGTCAAAATCAATTCATCTATTATTTTACACAATGTCCTTTATGTCCCCGATTTCAAGATCAATCTATTTTCCATCAATGAATATCTCAATAACACCTCTAACTTGATCTTGTTTCAATCTGCAACATGTCTAATTCAGGATCCTTTGAAGAATGTGGTGATTGGGACAGCTGAAAAACAAGGGAAACTTTATGTTTTGCATCAAGAGATTCCTCCCCTTGTCAATTTTAGTCAATCTCATTTTAATTTTCATCATAACAATGTAGATCATTGGCATAAACGCCTTGGTCACCCTTCTATGTACATTTCTAATACTTTCAATAAAAAGATTGACTCTTCTTTTCAACCGAATCACCATTGTTCTGTGTGCCACTTAGCAAAACAAAAGAAACTACCTTTTGTTTCTAACAACAATTTTACTGAAGCAATTTTCGATTTGATCCATATAGATATATGGGGACCATTTCACATAATTAGCATAGAAGGATATAAATATTTCCTCACAATAGTTGATGACAAATCACGGTTTACTTGGACATATATGCTCAAAACAAAATCGGAAGCACAAATTGTCCTACCTTCCTTTTTCAACATGATTTGCACTCAATTTTCAACTCCAATCAAAGTTGTCCGTTCAGACAATGCTAAGGAGCTGAACATGCAATATTTTTTTCCCTCAAAAGGCATCATTCATTACCACTCTTGTGTGGAAAGACCACAACAGAATTCAGTGGTCGAAAGGAAACACCAGCACATTCTAAATGTTGCCAGGGCTCTCTGTTTCCAATCTCATATACCCCTAGTTTATTGGTCATATATCATTCAGACCAGTACATACTTAATCAACAGAATTCCATCAGCCCTGTTAAAAGGCTTAACTTCATATGAAATACTTTATAAAATACCCCCAGTCTATGATCATTTAAGATGTTTTGGGTGCTTAGCCTATGGCTCCACTCTAAATTCTCATAGACATAAATTTTCACCAAGAAGTCGAGCCTCTATTTTTATTGGATACCCCCCCGGTATGAAGGCCTACACTCTACTTGACCTTCAAACTAATCAAATTTATCATTCAAGAGATGTTATTTTTCATGAGACCATTTTTCCTTTTTTGTCTCAAACATCTCAGGAAGATATTGATCACTGTTTCAATTCTTCCATTCTTCCCATTAACATGAACTTACAAGCTGTCAAACCAGCTGACACATCTATTTCGAAACCAGCTGCCACTTCAGTTAACAAACCAGCAGCAATATCACCTTCCAAACCAGCTGTAACTTCAGTTTCCAAACCAGCTGCAACCTCAGTTGACAAACCAGCTGAACTGGGCACATCTATTTCCAAACCAGCTGACTTATCTATTTCGAAACCAGCTGCAACTTCAGTTAACAAACCAGCAGCAATATCACCTTCCAAACCAGCTGTAACTTCAGTTTCCAAACCAGCTGCACCCTCAGTTGACAAACCAGCTGAACTGGGCGCACCTATTTCCACACCAGCTGACATTTCTATTTCCAAACCAGCTGCCAGCCCTTCAAATTTTTACACTAAAACTGGGCGCATCTCCAAGAAACCATCCCACTTACATGACTACATATGTCACACATCTTCCACCCAACACCCCATATCAAATTATCTTTCATATAACAAATTAACATCTCCTTTCAGAGCTGCCATACTAGCTGCATACTCGGAAGTTGAACCAGAAACCTATACTGAAGCTTCCAAAATTTCCCATTTGCAACAAGCCATGGACACTGAAATTGATGCTTTAGAAAGGAACAAAACTTGGATTGTCACCATTCTTCCACCTGGTCATAAGGTTATCGGGTGCAAATGGGTATACAGAATCAAGTACAAGAACAATGGTGAAGTAGAACACTATAAAGCACGCTTAGTAGCCAAAGGCTACAATAAAAAACAAGGTGTCGACTACATCCAAACTTATGCACCTGTAGCAAAGTTCAATACTTTAAAAATCCTACTTGCTCTTGCTGCCATGAACAATTGGAACATTTGCCAATTAGACATAAATAATGCCTTCTTACATGGAGATTTACATGAGGAAGTATACATGAAAGTACCTCCTGGTTACAAAGTTCCACCAAACTCAGTTTGCAAACTAACCAAGAGCATCTATGGTCTCAAACAGGCCTCTAGAGAATGGTATGACAAATTACGTTCTACACTTCTTCATGATGGTTTTTATCAATCCGCATCAGACCATTCTCTTTTCATAAAGAGAACAAAATTTCTTTTTTTGGATGTTCTTGTATATGTAGATGATATCATTGTTGCTAGCAACAATAACTCTGCCATTACTCTATTCAAACAAGCCTTAAACTCCAAATTCAAACTAAAAGACATTGGTTCCCTTCGTTTTTTTCTAGGCCTTGAAATCGGCAGAACCAAGAAAGGAATTTCAATTTCTCACCGACCCTTTATACTTCAGCTACTAAAAGAAACTGGGTACCTAGGAGCAAAACCTGCTTCAACTCCCATGGAACCCAATCTAAAACTTAGCAAAGATAAAGGAGATCCAATACAAGACCCTACTACTTACAGAAGCTTGATTGGGAAACTGATTTACCTTACAATAATAAGACTAGATATATCATATGCTGTTAATCACCTAAGTCAATTTTTGACTTGTCCTCGAGTACCTCACCTACAAGCTACACAGCGCATTCTACAATATCTTAAAAGTACTCCTGGTCTAGGTCTTTTTTTCCCATCAGATACGTCTCCCAACATTTCAGCATATGCTGAAACAAGTTTATCTACAACCAATGTTCAAGTATCTTTTTTTGCAGATGCTGATTGGGGAAGTTGCCAAGACACTAGACGCTCCATTTCCGGGTATTGTATCTTCCTAGGCTCTTCTCTTGTCTCATAGAAATAAAAAAACAGCAAATAGTCTCCCGCTCTTCAGCAGAGGCTGAATACCATGCCATGGCAAATGCAACCTCTGAAGTCACTTGGGTCCTTGCTCTCTTAAAGGATTTTGGAATCTCTCACAATCATCTAGCTTACCTTTATTGCGACAACACAGCAGCAATTCACATTAGTGAGAATCCTGTCTATCATGAACGCACCAAACATGTCGAAATAGACTGCCACTTCATCCGAGAGAAGGTTCAACAAGGATCCTTAAAACTCATCCATGTTTCGTCTCAAAACAACTTAGCTGACATATTTACTAAAGCTTTATTTCCTACCCCTTTTTCTACAATTGTATCCAAGATGGGTGTTTTTAACTTGTACACTCCATCTTGAGGGGGGCTATTAGATTTAGTTATATATTCTGTTAGCTTAAGTTGATTAGTTAGACCACATGGTTAGTTTGTTAGAGTCCTAACTAACTTCAGCTCTTTTTTTATATTACTCAGTATTGTATTTTGGGTTGTATTGTAACACTCGATTATTGAATAACAAAGTTTTTCTCTCTGATTGATTTCACTCATATGGTAAAAAGGAAATATTGGTGGATTCCGACGCCATTGTCTGTAATATTTTATTTTTTGGTTGTCTTTATTTCATTTTGTTTTAAATTTGTGGTGAAGTTAAATGAATTATTTACTATTTACTTCATTTCATTATTGCTAATTTCTATTTGTTGTATTTCCTATATTTATAAAACAACATTAATAATTAACCTATTTATCATGAAAATTTTGTAAAATCTCATTTTTAATTGTAGTAAGCTGATATTGTGGTAATGAAAATGATGTGCAGGGTTTGATAGAGAAGGACGTGAGAATACATATTTCAAAATGGATCCAACATCAAATACTTAGAAGAACGTTAATTTAAATTTACATATTTATATGAAAACAACTAACCACTGGCATAACGAGTTTATCCCCACAGGATCTACCATTCCGAGGAAGAGAATCCCAAATTTCAACAACGTTAATGTCTACTCGAACAACAAATGGTATAAAATGACGTTTACTTTCAATGTGGATGGGAATATGTATCTACAAGGTCATAAGAATATTAATATATATTTTATAGGGTAATATATTAAAGCACAAATAGCGATCAAAGTCATACCTTTTTACAGATAATAAGATCATTGATGAAATTTTTTCGCGCAGACACACTTTCATCAAGAATCTTCCCACAAACAGTATCCAAAAACAATCGTTCAATACTTATTCCAGAGGACTATACAAAGCAAGAATCTTAGTCACAAAATAAAAAAAAAACCATTGTATAAAAATTATAACTGAACTAACAAAAAGAAAATAACTTATAGTCAGTCCGGTATTTAAATACCACAATGTCCGGTGTTGTAGCGAACCAAAATTTTTTATTATTTTATTTTTATTTATTTAAGTGTTAAGTGGTAATTATTTGAGTTGATTTAAATTGTTTTATTTATTTTGTGATTGCTTGTACATGTGTTTTGATTGTGTGTATGTGAGTGCATGGTAAGTAGAGAAGAGCATGTATGGTTGTGTCTGTGCAAGTGCATGGCATGCATGGTGAGCATGCAAGTGGAATAACACGAACATAGACTAAATTGTGGGAATGTGAGTGATTTCCCTAATTTTAGAAAATCACCAATTATAGAGGATTATAGAAGAACTAGTGTTCACATAGAGAAAAGGAAACAAATGAAAGAGACGAGAGAGAGAGGATAGGTGTGTGGGAGATTGGAAAAGCAAGGAGAAAAGTTTCCTTATTCAGCTTGTTGACATCTTGTTCCATTGATTTATTTTCTTTATTTTATTTGATTTTAGGCAAGATTAAGGGAAAGTTTCCAATTCCCATTAGAGAGGTAGGGTTCGACCACTACCAATTCCCATGAGCAAAATGATCAAAGTGCCCGAAGAGATAAATCTCGCCAACCACTTGGGGGGCAGAGTATATAACAAAAAAAGGTCCTAAAAGAGACCCTTATAAAAAAAAAATCTTGCAAGGCATCTCTTGAGTTCACGAGGATTAGATACCCTTATGAACATCAAGAGAGTCAAAGGGTCCTACAAGAAGAACCTCACTACACCAAAAAAGGCATAGGATAACACTAAAATCTAATAGAATTAAAAAAATATTATGCCAGGTAAAAAGTGGGTGACTCAAAATTTTGGGCGCCAACATTAAATTTTCACGTTTCTCTCTTATCTATTTAAAACTTTTTATATTAAAAAATATTAATAAAGTAAAAATCCCTAATCCCTTTTTCTTCCTATACGTGCCTCTCTCCTCTCAGCCGCCCCTTCATCTTTCTCTCTATTTCTCTCAAATCATCTCCTCTCAAGCTCCATGTCTCCCCTATCTTCCTCTCTCACTTCCATGGGAGACCACGACTACACTCATGGCGGCATGCGGTGGCTCACAACGATGATGTGCGGTGGTTTCCATGGAAACCGAAGAAGATTGATAGATGGAGCTAGCTCGGTGGTTAGTGCCCTGCCCACTGTTCTTGAGAATCCAAGCCCACCCAAATCATCCTTCAATGAGATACGAGATGATTTTTCTTTTAGAAAAAAAATTGGGTTTTTATTCAATTTGGATGATGGTTTTTGGGAAATTTCTGAAATGGGTTTGATGGATTTCAATAGTTGATTGAATCATTAATATTAGTGGTTTCTCTAACCACCCCCATCCGGATAGCGCTAACTAAGTAGAGGAGACGAGCCAGAGTTCAGAGCAACGTCTCCTAATGTGACTCACTCACTCTCTCTCTTCCGATCTCCTCTCTCCCAAGTTATCCGGTAAGCCATGAATTTTGGATAATTATACATATATATATGTGTGTGTGAAGAGAATATGTTGACTACTTTGAGCAATTCCATTTTCTACTTCTGCTCAAAATGTTTGCCGAATTGTGATGATTCAATTTTTGTCAGATCGTAGCTAAGACCTCTGCTACTACTACTATGGTTGTTCCTGTGGAAGAAGCCATTGCAGCGCTATCTACATTCTCACTCGAGGTTTTTCCTGTGAACACACTTTTTTCATTTCTATTCTTGCGGAAAATGATTAATTCTTTTTTTTTTATATATGTATGTGTGTATGTACGGGACTTACATTTAGCTGGTGTATTATTTGTAATTTTTTTGGTTAAATTTTGTTTGAGATGCGATTATCATGTTAGCTTTGTGGAATTTGAGTGGCAATTGAATGAATTTTGCTTGAGAAATGACCTGAATGCATGTACATTTTAATCAATACATGTACGAGGGTTGAGATTTGAAGTGCAGTTCATTCTGTTTTTTATTTCTATATTTGCATTATAATTAATAAATATTCATAGGATGAGCAAGCAGAAGTGCAAGGACCAGAAATTTGGGTGTTAATAGAGAGAGGTGCAACTGAAAGTCCAATTAGTATGCGAATTTTTTATTTTCATCGTTTTTATTTATTTATTTTTCTATTTTGATGGTTCTGTGAGAATAATGATGGAATGTTGCTTTTTATGTCGTGGGACATAAAAAGCTCAACTTAAATTTCATTAGTGCTACTTCAACAAGTTTAGTTATCACTATCCTTGCTTGAAAAATTATAGCTATATTAGTGTTTTAAGTTAATAGAATTTTGAAGTCTAAATGAAGGGGTTGACATTAAATTGCATGGACCGTAAATCTGAAGCATATGAGCTTGTTCAGCAAGGATTAAAGGTGAGGGTGTTGTCTAAAATTTTAATGTTCTATTTTGTTTTCAAAATCAGTAGGGTCTTTAGTTCTTTAAGGCTTTTTTGTCTCTTTGCAGAATGATCTTAAAAGTCATGTATGCTGGCATGTTTATGGTCTTCTTTATCGGTCCGATAAAGAATACAGGGAGGCAATCAAATACTATAGAAATGCATTAAGGATCGATCCAGACAATATTGAAATTTTGCGGGATCTGTCACTGTTACAGGTATGCTTTTGATGTTAATTTTCTTCTTTTAGAGACTTATGCTCTGTTGGTAACTTAAAAACAATATTGAAGTTTAGCACTTATATTTTCTGTTTCAAAGTTATCTGGAATACATGACACTTGTTAAATATAGCTGCTAATATCATGCTTGTTTATTACATCATTTTTTGTGAGTAGTGCCTTTTTCTTGATTTAAATCCTTAATTTGTTTTGGTTAATGATGGCTCTTTATCTATTGTGGTACAGGCGCAAATGCAAGATTTGGCAGGGTTTGTCGAGACAAGACAACAACTCTTGTCTCTAAAATCAAATCATCGTATGAATTGGATCGGCTTTGCTGTTGCTCATCATTTAAACTCAAAGTACGAATTTGACCTTATTTATTGATCCTTTGTTTATATATATTTATATATTTATCTTTCTAGTGGCCATCATTTAGAGTGACAAACCTAAATTGTTTTTCTTGTTGGTCCCACTTACTAATGTTACTCAAATACTTAATGTTTGATATAAACAACCAAGAAGTTTCCAAACTTATGTTCTCTCATTCATAATTCAAATTGATTCGTGCTTTAAACACAACTGGAAATTTCTATACTATAGACTGTAGATCTATGAATTCATATTTTCAAACATTGGTTTTGACATTGGTCATGCCATTGCTGTTAATTTTTTGCTAATACGCTGTCATGGTTCATGCAGCTGTTCTCAGTAAAAAATTACACTTGTAATTCATGTTATGAATTTATTGTCAAAAAGTCAGTTAAATAGTATGATGTAAGCTGAACCTTTTAAAAATCTAGATCAAATAAATCATGTGGAAGTTAATACAGTCCATCTGTTGCTTTTAGAAAATGTTATTCCTCTCTTTTGTACATGTGTTTAAGTATTATATATGTATACAAACAATACTTTTTTTTCTTTCTACACAGCATATGTAAATATGTAAGAATAGTTCCTCTTTACATTTTCAGTGGATAAATTCTTCTTGGTTGTGTGTTTGGGTTATTAAATTTGAGTATAAGTTTTGGTCTATTAAATTTTATTTTTTCTTGTTAGTGCTTTAAAAGCAGTTGAAATTCTGGAAGCATATGAAGGGACACTAGAAGATGATTTTCCTCCTGATAATGAACGTTGTGAACATGGGGAAATGCTTTTGTATAAGGTATTCTAAGTGGTATCTTCTGTATATTGTTTCTTATGGTATATATTAATGTAGATCTTATAGGTGACTAGCTGTCTATTATGTTGATTTTTAGGCTTGTTTTTTGATATGGGTTTTAGTTATTGTTAGGTTTTGTAGTTGTCTAGAAGTTTTGTGTGTATTGGAGCTGTTACTGGCTATTTATGTTTCAGGTTTTTCCCCACCTATTCTTGTGGTCTTTTTTTTAGGTTCCCTTGGTTTTGTGAATGATTAATGCTAATGGGTACCATTGGTGCACAATACCACCTTACATAGCATACCTTTATTGGTGCAGTATAGTATCGAGTCCCACAACACCACCTTACATAGCATACCGTTATTGGTGCAATATAGTATCGAGTCCCTCTTATTTTAATTTAACATAAAAATATGTGGGACCCGATACTTAATTGCATTGCACCAATCAACCTAAGGTATTGCTGGGCATCATGGGTGCCATATAGCAATGCTCTTTGTGAATGCATGAACATCTCTTAAGTTATTTGACTTTATAAAAAGCTGCTTTTATATGGTAAATATGAAAACAGTTATTTATTTTTCCTTGTTAGTCTAGTTTGATGCCCTTTCAATCAGTGGGTTCTACGTTTCACACTTCAAATGAAAAAACTTATTAGGTTTTATGGTGTAATGACCCAACTACTCTAGACTTTTGGACCATTAACGAAAACTATACATAACACTAATCCTTAATAAATCTTTACAAGTGAAAAGACCATAACTTTATTAAGAAACTTGTAAAGATAAAAGTTAAACTTACATAAAATATCAAGTAGGATATGGGATCCCATTGTTTTAAAATCAAAACATGACATAATTGAAAAGAGATTTACATAATAAAATGCGGAAAAATACATGTAAAAACCATAAGAAACAAAACTACATCCTCGAATCGAAACGCTCGGCTCTTGAATCCATTCCTCCTCAATACACATTCTCCAAGCTTCCAAGAACCTTTCCCGCCACTAAGACTATTTTCCTGCACATATAAACAAAAAGGAGTGAGCCTAATGCCTAGCAAGGAAAAATCTAACACATAGTCCATATACATAAATTTCATAAAAAAACATAAAAACATAACATAACACTTATATCACATACATACTACAATGGCCATTATTACTTGGGGTCCCATAGACTAAACAAGTCATATGCCCATTAGATTAGTGGGGTCTTGCTAGCTAAGCAAGTCATATGCCAATAATCTATTTGGGGCTTGTTAGTCATATGGGTCATATGCCCAAGCCTACAAACATACTTAACATAACATATTTCATAACATAAAAATCATAAGATAACATATAAAAACATATAACATATAAATTCTATCCTATTTTCCTTACCAAAGTTACCGGGATATGAGGACAGAGTTAGGACTTTGGAACACTCCTAAAAACCATTTATGAAAGGGTGAGTCTATTGAAGAAAAAGAGATGAAGGAACTATACTATTAAAATATACTTACCAAAACCTTGTGCTCAAGAACTTAGATTTCCTAACGAAAATAAGAATAAGGTTAGAAGGCTGAGTAGAAGACTATAAGAACTTAAATGAAATAAAACCAATGAACTAGAGTGTGGGAATACCTTGAAGACTTGTAAGACCAATCTAAACCTTGAACAGAAATTCTATAAAACCTTACTTCCCAAGTGTTTGATAAGCTTATGATGATCAAGCTTATGATTCCCAACCCAAGTGTTTATACTCTCACACTCACCTAGCAACTTCCAGCCTCTGAACTTAGAGTAATAGATGAATAATGGCTGGGTACTAGGTCCTATTTATAGAGTTTAGGAATGAAAAGATCTCATTTAACTTGAATAAAAATAATGGCTTTTTAAGTGAAAATAATTTGAATTATCGTTCAGCAGAGGCTGAAGACTCGTTCAGAAAGGTGCTGGACTTATCAAGAGGTTGAAGGTTTGAATGGGAAATGATTTTGAAAACTTTCAAAATGTGCTGAGAGGGGCGATATATCGCCTGGGCCAGTATGCCCGAGGCAATCGTGCATCGTTTCGGGTTTTTCGTATCTTCGTGCTGCGATATATCGCCCCCTATAGCTGCGATATATCGGCATACGCTGATTATTTAAACACGAAATTACACATTTTTAGCTTAATTTAAATTGAGTAAACAACCTTGACTAAGCCCTCTAACGTTTTCAAAGCTGCTGACTGACCTTAGAGCATTCAAATTTTACCCTTAATAAATTAAATCCTCAAAATACTTAATCATTAATAACCCATACATAACACGTGCTATGATCTAATTGGTTCTTATCTAAACCTTATAGTATAATAAATATTATCCCCAATATCAGTCATATTAATCAAACCTTAGGTTAAAATTAATATTCTTAAACTATAGGTTAAACTTAAAAAATCTACAAGTACTACTATGAGTGTCCAAATAAATCCCGGTCTGAACCAAAAATCCACAGTCATAAAGATAATACTATTATTACTATTATACTACTATCTAACTAGCTATGTAAAGTTCTTGGACTCTAGATATGGTCCCATCCCATCATATGGTTTTAATAGTGGCCTTTATCAATTTTATTCTCCAGATTTCACTACTACAAATATAGGCTTTCTCTGCATTTTTTTTTCAACAATAAATAAAAAGCGCAGAGAAAAGGTTTGAAAGAGTCAAAAAAATTATATTTAATGTCCGCGCCCTATTTTATTGCGGTTTTAAAAAAGAACGCAGTGAAAAGTTTGAATGAGTCACTTTTCTTCGCGGTTTTGGATCTAGAACTGCAGAGAAAAGTGTAGTACTTTTCTACACTTTTCTCCGCGGTTCTATACCCAAAACTACAGAGAAAAGTGCACTTTTCTCTGCGGTTTTGGGTATAGAATCACGGAGAAAAGTGGTCTCCACCTACTTCAGCACAATACCCTATTTTTCCCTCTCATTTGCACATGTTCATCCCTTCACAGAGAGGCACGGCCGAAGCTCCCACCACCGTCCCCAGCCACGGGTAAGCCCCACATTGTCCATTTTTTTTTGTTTGTTTTTTTTTTTTTTTTTCCATTTTCTTGCATATTAAAGCTTGAAATCATGTAAATATACTTAATCTTGAGTTATTTTGAAGTTTTAGGGTAAAAATGAAGAAATATTGTGTGGGTTTAACGGTGGTTTCAATGTATGTTTATATGGTTATTTTTTTAATATTTTTGAAATTTTATATAGGATTGGAAGACATTTTCATTGTTTAAAACGTGTATTGATCACTAAAACTTGATTTCTTTAATGTATATTTCGGTTTTAGGGTATTTTTGTATTATTTTATTTATAATAATGTTGTTTACATAATTTTTTATATTAAAAATTATTGCTTGCATAATTTTGTATATTATTTAGGTAATGGTTTTTTTAAAGTATATTTTTATTAATTATATTATTTTAGGATCAATTCAATTACCATATATTTACTAATGTTTAACTTTTTATTGTAGGAAATATTTGTTTGAGTGTGAGGTTGAAATTGTTGAATATTAATTTTGAAGGTGAGTAATAATTACTACTTAATTTTTTATTTTTTTTTATATTTACAAACTATTGTTAGAGGAGTTTGAATATATTAGATATTCATCCATAGTGAAGTAGGTTCTGAGATAAAATTGTGTGCTGCGGAGATAACAGAAGGTTGAGAACATGTGTGTCTTAGTGAAGTAGGATCTGTGAATTTTCTGTGTGCTGCGGTGACTTATGGTTGAGAACATGCATGTTGTTTGTTATATGTTTTGTTTGATGTGAATTTATAGGTAGATAACTTGGGATATGCTATAAATACAGAGGAAACTCTGCCCAATTTTTTTTTATGATATTAGTTGAACATGTTTTATAAGTTACTATATATAATAATAATGTTTTATTTTTGTTGAAATTGTAAATACATATGAATTTTGGATATGTTATAGAAATAAATAAAACTCTGCCCATTTCATTTTATAATTTAATAATTGAACATAATTTTTTCAATTACTATATTAATTTTCTTTTCATTATCAACTTAGGAATTAGGTAGATATTATCATTATGGATAAGTCATGGATTCTTGAGAATAGAGAAACACAACAATTTCAAGACGGATTCAACCAATTTTTAGAATTTTTCCAAACAAATTGTAGTGATCCGGAAAGAATTCATTGTCCATGTATAGATTGTGGTAATGGAACAAAAGGAAATATTACCATGATAAAAAATCATGTATTTTGTCGGGGATTTGATACAAGTTATCATACATGGTATTGGCATGGGGAATCATTGAAAAATAATAATCCATATCCATTCGGGAGGCGAGGGGTTGATGATTTGGGTTTTAGTGATTTTGACGATCATCCTATGGAATTGCTCGATGAAGCACAAGAAGAGTTTGTTGATGATCCTTCAAAATTTGATAAATTGGTTAGAGATGCAGATAAACCATTATTCAATGGTTGTCTGAAACAAAGATTACCAATGATGGTAAAATTTTACAACATAAAAGCAGAAAATGGAGTTAGCGATAAACTTGGTATCCATAGGAGATTTGAGGCTGATGGGTATGAAATCACATGACTGTCATATGTTGATGCAACAATTACTTCCGATTGCTATTCAGTCAGTATTACCGAAAAAAGTTCGAGATTGTTTAACGAATGTTTGCATATTCTTCAATCATTTATGCGGAAAATAATTAGAAATGAAAAAATTGGATGCATTGCATTGTAAGATAGTGGAAAGTCTATGCAACCTTGAAATGTTTTTTCCGCCATTCTTCTTTGACATTATGATACATTTAATGGTTCATCTAGTAAGGGAAGCCAAGTTGTGTGGACCAGTTTGGGCGAGATGGATGTATCCATTTGAAAGAAGTATGAAGGTGTTGAAAAGTTATGTGCGTAATCATTATCGTCCTGAAGCTAGTATGGTTGAATGTTATATATCGGAAGAGGCAGTAGAATTTTTCTCAGAATACATGAGTGGGGTTGAGGCAATCGGAATCAGCAAACCACGGAATAACTCAGATGGAGTTGATAAAGGACTACGAGGGAATGGAACAGTGATCACCGTGTCTAGGGCAGAATTAGATCAAGCTCAATTAGTTGTGTTGCAAAATAATCCTGAGATTCAATCATATATAATGTAAGTAGAAAATATATTTCAATCATATATATTAGAGTAGTGATTTTCTTTTTGTTGTTTAAACTTTCTGTTATTTCTTTTATGTTTCAGTGATCACATAGAGTTATTACGGTCGATGATTCCCAACAAGATTAAAAATAAACAAAAATAGGTTATAGATGAGCATAATAAAACGTTTTGCCAGTGGCTGAAGAATACAATTTTGACGAAGTTGGGAGAAAAAAATCATGGACTGTCGACTGAGTTGAAGTGCATATCTCTTGGACCAAGCATTGATGTAATAAAGCATCAAGCTTACATTGTTGAAGGGAAACGATTTCATACTAATTCAAGAGTTGATGCTCGGCTGGTTCAAAATAGTGGAGTAAGTGTAGTTGCAGAAGCTATGCATTTTGCCAGTGCAAAAGATAATAACCCAATTTCAGGCACAATGACATACTACGGGATTGTTGAAGAAATATGGGAGCTAGATTATTCATTATTTCGTATTCCTCTTCTTAAATGTTCTTGGGTAGACAACAATACTGGAGTTAAAACTGATAAACTTGGATTCACTCTGGTTGATTTAAGCAAGAAGGGAAGCAAGAACGATCCTTTTATCATGGCTGCCCAAGCGAAACAAGTGTTTTACATTCTTGATCCAGTTAATGATACATGGTCCATTGTTTTATCAGTTCCCGAGTGGAAGTTCTCAGAAAAAGAAGAGTACAATGAAAATTATGATTTATATCATGACTGTTTCATTGTTGGAAAATTGATACATGAACAAGTTGAGAATATTCAGGATAATGATAATGAAAGCGATACCGATGATCGTGATTATCTTAGAACCGACATCAAAGAAGGAATATGGGTCAATTGTGAATTGACCAGATATAAAATAAGAAAAAGAAGAAAACATGTTTAGTAAGTTATATAATTCATTAATACTTGTGATTATTTATTTGTATAATGCATTAACACTTGTGATTATTAATTTGTGTGATGCAGATGGCGGATAAAAGAGATGACAAAGAGAAACAACAAGGTCATGGTAAAACAAGAATGAGTTACATGACCCAACAAAAAGCCAAAGGAATCAAGAAAAATCTTCAATAGAACGATTTGGGACAACCAATAGGTGATGTGTATACAAACATGATATCATATCTTGCATCTAGAGTATGAGCCACGATTTCTATCAACTCAGGTGATTGGAGGAAGGTCCCACAAGATTTGAAAGATGGTCTATGGGAGGATATCATTGTAAGAAATTATCATTATGATATTTATTTATTTATGTGTGATATCTAAATTTAATAATTACTTTTCTTAATTATATTCTCAGGGTGGTCACAAAATTCCTCAAACCTTCAAACGTGAGATTTTGAAAAAAGCTGGTCAAATAATGAGAGATTTTAAAAGTGAACTCACTACCGAGTACATCAAACCTTTGGCTGAAATGGGTATGATGGAAGAACTCAAATTTCCCTCAAAGAGGTATAGCGATATAATTGATGAGAGAGAATGGTTAAAATTTGTAACTAGTCGTCTAAGTCCAGAGTTTCAAATAGTGCATCAAGAACAAAAAGCACGTGCATTACTAATGAAGTCAAGGCATCGAACCTCTCGTAGAGGAATGGCTAATATAAGAGAAGATTTGGTAAGTATAACTGATATTATAGTTTAAATAATGGTTGATATTATCGCAACATATAACTATAATTATCTTGTACATTGCAGAAAAAAGAACGAAATATTCAAAATCCAGAGAGGTATCAAGTTTGGCTTAGATCGCGTGAAAAAAATAAAGTTCTCGTGACAGAGCTAGACCGATAGATTGCCAAAAAGATAGTAAGTTTTCTAAGGTTTTACAATCAATATATTGTTTTTATTTATATAAACTAATTTAACCAAGTAATATCTTGAGTAGGAGGACGTCAAAGGAAAATTGAGTCGTGGCGAAATTACAGCTCAGGGTCGAGATGGCATCTTGACTCAAGCATTAGGGACACCAGAACACCCAGGTCGTGTTCGAGCTGGCAGGTATGATAATTTATAATAGTTGTTTTCTTTTAAGAATTATTTAGATTGGTTTATTGATGGACTTTATTGATTTTTTTTGTAGGTTCACTGCGACCGTTTCCAAAATGTTTGGAAAAAATCATAAAACAATGACTGCAAGAGAGGAGATTGCTCGACTAAAAGCTGAGATTGAAGAGCTAAAAAGACATAAATTTAGGACAGAAGAGGAATTAGCTCAAAATGAAGAATATAATGAGGAAAACGATGAGTGTGGATACTACGATGAAGGGCAATTTGATGAGGGACAATATTATGAGAATACAAATGATGAGGGACAATATTATGAGAATACAGGTGATGAAGTCTATCGACCTGCCCCCAATGCAGATGATCATTTTCATCAAACTGAAGACTATCCTTTTGATGAAGATGATGGATCATCAATTTATGATTCTCCGCCACCACCGAGCTATGAAGTTTGTTTGTGTTCTGATAATATTGACAATGTGGTAGATAAGGGTGTAATCATTGTACCAAACACGGGTAGCCAAATTACCGTCCATGGAAATGTACTTGATGATTCAGTTGTGAGGGTTTGGCTTATAGATGTCTTACAAGAAGAAGCTGAGATCCCTATTCCCTTTGGTAATATACGATATGTTGGGGACACACGAGACACATTCCTGCCTTGGCCAAAAAATTTAATTGTTGCTTGTCAGGTATAAAATTATTTGCTTAGATATTTAAATTTTATTTTTAAATGGGTACACTATATTGATATGTTAAATGCTATTATGTAGGGTCCATCTTCATCTAAACACAAATCCCTATCACCAAGCCCACATTTATCATCAGTTGGATCTCACGTAGTCATCCTCGCTGAAATAACTCAACCAGAACCTTCAAATTGGTTAACAGATAACCAATGGGGCAAAATTGATCTGAGTCTAAAATTTATAGTGAAGGAGTATTATTCCATTAAAGGAATAGATGGGGTTGTACAAGTTCCCGTTGACCCAGAGTTTATAGGAGAACGCGAGGATATCTTCATCACTTCGAAAGACGTTTATCAAGCAGCCTCCATGGATAATATTGGATCCTCAGCTATGCTGTTTGGTATGAGGTATGTATCAATCCGTTATGTCATTACAAACTATTAGATGTAATGACCCACTAATCTAGACCATTATCGAACTATACATACAAATTCTTACTAAAACATACATTTGCGAAAATACCATAATTTATTATAAACTTGTAGAAACAAAGGTTACTTTCATAAAAATAAGTAGGATATGGGTACCCATTGTCTTTAAAACAAAAATAACTTAAAGTAAAAAGAGTTACATAGAAAATGCGGAAAAATACATCTAAAACCATAAAAAACATAAACAAGACTACATCCTCGAATCGAATAACGCTCGGCCCCTTGACTCCATTCACCATCGATACACATCCTCTAAGCGTCACGAATCTTTCCACCTCTAAAGCTTATTTCCTGCACATAAACAGAAAGGAATGAGCCTAATGCCCAGCAAGGAAAATCTAACACATAGTCATACACATAAATTTCATAAGAAACATAAAGACTTAACATAATACATATAACATACACTTATTATAATGGCCATTATTACTTGGGGTCCCATAGACTAAACAAGCATATGCCCATGGAATTAGTGGGTTCCTACTAGCTAAGTAGGTCATATGCCCATAACCCATTTGGGGTCTTGTTAGCCATATGGGTCATATACCCAAGCCTACAAATATACATACATATCGTAACACATTTAATAACATAAAACATATAGATAACATAAGCACATAGCATATTGATTCTAGCCTATTTTCCTTACCAAAGTTACCGGGATATAATGGACTGAGTTGGGACTTTTGGAACACTCCTAAAACCATAATGAACAAGAGTGAGTTGAAAGAAGAAGAAGAAATGAAAAGGATGGAAAGACTAAACCATAAAAAACATACTTACCGACTTATATGCTTAAGAACTTGGATTCCCTAACCAAAATAAGAATGAGGTTAGGGGACTGAGTAGAAGGTTTTGAGAAAGGAAATAACATGAAATAAATGAAGTAGAGTTTCGGGTTTACCTCAAAGATTTGCAAGATCAATCTAACCTCCACCGAAATACTATAGAACTCCCTTCCCAAAGTGTTTGATAAGCTTATGATGTTTAAGCTTATAGTTTTTCCCAAACCAGGTGTTTACACTCTCACACTCACTTAACACTAGCAGCTTCTGAACTTAGAGCAAATGGTGAATAATGGCTGGGTACTAGGTCCTATTTATAGAGTTTGGGAATGAAAATATCTTGATTTTACTTGAATAAAAATAATGGCTTTTTAGGTGAAAATCATTTGAATAATCGTTCAGCAGAGGCTGAAGACTCGTTCAAAAGATGTTGGACTCTTGAAGGAGTTTGAATTGCTGAAAGGAAATGAATTCAAAAGAGTTTGAATTCATGCTGAAGGAGGCGATATATCGCCCCCTGTAGGCGATATATCGCCTGGGCCAGTATGCCCGAGGCGATCGTGCATCGTTTCGTGTTTTCCGTATTTACGTGCTGCGATATATCGCCCCCTATAGCTGCGATATATCGGCACACGCTGAATAATTAAACACGAAATTACACATTTTTAGCTAAGTTTGAATGGAGTAAACAGCCTTGACTAAGCCCTCAACGTATTCAAAGCTGCTGACTGACCCTATAACATTCAAATTTTACTCCTTATTAGATTTAATCCCCAAAAATACTTAATCCTTAATCACCATTCATAACATGTGCTTAAAATCCTATTGGTTGATGTCTAAACCTTATAATATAATAAATATAATCCTTAATATCAGTCACTTTAATCAAACCTTAGGTTATACTTAATATTCTTAAACTATAGATTAAACTTAGAAAATCTATAAGTACTACTATGAGTGTCCAAATAATTCCCGGTCTGAACCAAAAATCCATAGTAACAAAGATAATGCTATAAATACTATCATACTATTATCTATCTTAGCTAAGTAAAGTTCTTGGACTCTACATTAGAAGAGTTTGAATATATTAGATATTCATCCGTAGTGAAGTAAATTCTGAGATGAAATTGTGTGCTGCGGAGATAACAAAAGGTTGAAAACATGTGTGTCTTAGTGAAGTAGGTTCTGCGAATTTTGTGTGCTGCGGTGGCTTATGGTTGAGAACATGCATGTTGTTTGTTGTATGTTTTGTCTGAATTGAATTTATAGGTTCTAATAATTTTGGATATGCTATAGAAACAGAGGAAACTCTGCCCAATTTTTTTTTTGACGATATTAATTTATTAATTGAAAATGTAATATGAATGATTGATTCTACAGATGCATTTGGGAAAGCATGCACCCAAATTCACGACAATTATACAAATTTTTTGACACCGAACATCTTTCTATTGGCAATGATGAAAGTAAAAACTATACGGTGGATCTTATAGCCAAATGGATGATGACTATGGATAGACGAGGCCAAATATATTTCATTCCTTGGATTGTTGAGTAAGAACGAACTACTTAAACATTATCACTACTATGGTAGAATTTTAATTTTATAATAATCATAATTTATTATTATTTTAGTCGACATTGGATGTTGGTGCTCGTGATGATGCGGGGGATGACCATAATTTTGGACCCTTTAAAAAATCATAAATCTCCACCAATAATTACGGAGGTTATGGAAAAGTAAGTTCTTCAATTGTAATGTATGCATTATTAATTTTTAAAAGTTGAGAGCATAATATGTATTTTATTAATTTTAATTTTTGTAGAGCATAAGCACAATGTTTGGAAAATGAATACATCGACACATTTACAAAATTGCTGAGAGGTTCTTGTCCAAAACAACCTGAAAGTCATGAATGTGGTTATTATGTACTAAGATACATTTATGATCTTGTAAATGCACCGAATCCAGCAGAAGTTATCAAGAAGAAAGTATGTTATATTTTAAACTCTTTTTTGCTTAAGAAAAGCTAGATATAGTATTTAATTATCTAATCTATATTAACTTTTCAATTTTGCAGTGGTTTGAAAAAAAGCAATTCAATGTCAAAGAGGATTTACTACCACTACAAAGTGATTGGTTAGCTAGATTAATGCCATTTGTTTATGAAATCTAAATTTTTGTATGTATGTAAGATTAAAGTGCTAACTTATATTAGTTAGAATGATTAAAGTCTTTGATTCATTACTAGCCAATTATTTTGTATTAGATATGAAATGTATATATAACAATTTAACAAATTACGTTATACTATTAAAAATAATTATATATAATTAAAATTGAAAATTAATTTTTTTTATTAAAAATGCTAGGTTATAATTCGAAATTGAATTATTATTTTTTTTAATGAGAACCACTTTAACTGCGGTTGTAGTAAGCCAACCGCGGAGAAAAGAAACTTTTGTCTGCGGTTGTAATAAGCAAACCGCAGAGAAAGGTTGCTTTTCTCAGCGGTTTGCTTATTACAACCGCAGAGAAAAGTCTCTTTTCTCCGCGGTTGGCTTACTACAATCATAGAGAAAAGTGTAGCTTTTCTCTGCGGTTTGCGTAACACTTTTCTCTGCGGTCGAATACACTGCGCTTTTCAATACTCTCGAAAATCGTAGTGTATTGAGTAAAAAAACCGCAGAGAAAAGCCTTTTTTGTAGTAGTGTTTCTTTGCTAGAAGAATCGGGTTCTATTGAGAGAGCTCTTTATGAGTTGCACAAGAAAGAGCCAAAAATAGTAAGTTTGAACTATTATATTTCTTATGAGGTTATGTTTTTAGCATGCGAATCTCAAGTGCTTACCATTTCTTGTTATGTCTTTCAAGGTTGATAAATTGGCTTTTAAAGAACAAGAGGTTTCTCTTTTAGTAAAGCTTGGTCGCTTTGAAGAAGGTGCCACTTTGTTCAAGGCTCTACTTTTTATGAATCCTGACAATTATGGGTATTTAGTAATGCTAATGCTATATTTCTTTTCAAAATATCAATTCCTTGTGAAAATTTGATTCATATTTTGAACTTGTTATTTTGAGTTCAATTTCAGATACTATGAAGGCCTTCACAAGTGTGTTGGGCTCTATTATGAAAATGGTCAGTATTCACCCGACCAAATTGAACAGTTGGATTCGTTGTACAATTCTCTTAGGCAGCAATACACTTGGTCTTCTGCTGTCAAGGTAAAATATTGAGTGATCTGAATTTTAACTTTGCTGCTTTCCTTGTAATGGTTGCCATTTTATCCGAATGCTGTGAAGCCTATTAGCTATTACACAAACTTGTAATAAAACCGGGCCTTATTCTATCAAATATTGTGCACTGCTATGATGGAGTTGATTTTAAATTTATACACTGGATTCTTTCTGTTCTGCATGTATCTGTTGTTGATATTATTTTTGGTAAATTTTAACTAATAAACTGCTATTAATTAGTTTCAAAGGGGGAGAACTTCGTTAATTTTTCAATGGGTTGGCCTATTGAACTTAATATTGATTTATTATTAATTTCCAAATTTCTTTCTTGGTACACCATTCCATTTTAGACGTGAATTTATCATATTTACTTAATATTAGAAATGCTTAGCTGAAAAGTCCTCAGGTGATTTATGAGTTGAATGCAATTAAATTAGCTTCTTGGTACTACTTTTTGGTTACTACCGCATTAGAATGACCATCATCATTATTATTATTTTTTTATGCTCTTCTTATTTATGGAATTTTTCGAGTTATCACTGAATCTTGTTGGGTTGGGTGTTTAAGAGAATACTGCTCGACTTTCTGCAAGGTGTCAGGTTTAGAGAAGCAGCTGAAAATTATATTAGGCCCCTCCTTACTAAGGTATTTATGGTTACTTTTTTATCACTCTAACTCGGTCTTTTATATTTTATGGCAACGTATATTCTTGATGCTTTCAGGGAGTTCCATCATTGTTCACTGATCTTTCTCCATTGTATGATCATCCTGGAAAGGTATGCTCCTCATTCTTCTTGATTGTTTTACACATTAATTTTTTGATTTTCTTAGGACCTAAGAAACTATTAGTTCTGTAGGTTTAAGTTATGCTTTGTCACACTGTTTTCCAAGTAGACATTCTTGAGGAACTTATTATTGAGCTGGAGCATGATGTTAGGACTTCTGGTCAATTCCCTGGAAGGTAAGCTGTGGTAGCACTTATTTGCATTAATGCAAATCATGTTGAAACATTCATACACTTCAGTGATGCCTATTTATAAGAGTTGTCTTCCGGGTGTAGTTTAGTTGATTAGCCAATGGGTAGTGGAGCTTGTGGTTTGCTTCTTCATGGTGTGAGGTTGTTTACAGTTTATAGATTTATGTATTGTTTTTCCTTGTTTTGGTTTTGTCAAGTGAATTAGACTTATCTTTTTCCTGCTCTCTTTATATACTGTATATATGAACAGTCAATCATGTTTATGTTATACTGAAGCAGATGATCTAAGCAACATGATTTTAGATTTGTGGTCACTGAACGTGTCATAATATTATAAAACTATCTCCTTGCTTTTAGATTTTAGTTGTGAATGGTGAATGCTCTGATTTGCCCTAATTTTTTTATCTTGCAAGTGCTTTTTTAGTATGGCACATGGTTTTGTTGCCAGAGGCATTCTTTTGGTAATTCTTATTGATGATGTCACTTTTAAAAAAAATATTTACTTTAAATGCAGGTCAGAGAAAAAACCTCCTTCAACTCTTATGTGGACCTTATTCCAATTAGCACAGGTTAGCCACCTTTATTTTTCTTCTTTTTGCTACCCCCTTAAATATTTTTTGTTGGGATATTTGTTTTTGCTTAGAATTTCTGTTTGGATCCAGCATTACGACCGAAGGGGACAATATGAAATCGCTCTTTCTAAAATTGATGAGGCCATTGAGCACACCCCAACCGCGATTGATTTATACTCGGGCAAGGTTGGTTAGGATTCTTAATGAAAGTTTTTTTTAATGTAAATGTTTTCTGGAATAAGTTTTATGGATTTTTTTCTTAATATAATATGATTTTTTCCCCTTCTTAATCTTGTAGCAGAGATATTTTGCTATTGAAATCAATGTTATACTACAATGTTACACCCAGATTTCGAGCCTTGAGAATTATGATCTCGAAAGCTAGATTCGTCAGATGTGAGCTCGCAATGTCTAGAATACGTGTTCGCAACCTAGGCGCCGAATCTTCATAGTTGATGGCAACCTCGAAGATGGGTGACCTCGAAGTCCTTATAAGCTCGAAAGACAGGCATCGGAAGGCGTCCATTCTCGGGTGACCTCGGATCAAGAGTTCCGAGCCTGACATGAGTATGAGCTTGAAACAATGTGGTCTTGGAGAAAATAATATAACTCGAAAGTTACTCAGAGACCTAGATTGGCATGATGCTGATGGTGCTGATTGCTGATTTCGAACAGCTTAGTGAGTCACTTGAAGAGACGCGGTCTACATTTATTTATGTAACTTCCCTACAATAAAGGGATATTTATTAGTTAGTTATACGCCCCCTGGTCTTCAGGGGACGTTTCCTTGTATATAGCAGTTACAGGCTTTAAAGCCTTTAAATTTATTAATATACAGGATAACTTCCCTGAACGTGTGGGATAGTATCCTGAGACTTCCTCTATAAATAGAGAAGTCATGTACCTTTGTAAAGGACCGAAATTTTGTGATCTTGAGAGAAACTCTGGAGAATTCATCCCTGAAGAATTTCCAGAAATTTCCTAAGTTCTAATAACAAAGACTCGTGGACTAGGCAGAGTTAACTGCTGAACCACGTAAAAAACTCTTCTTGTTTTATTGCATTTTTCTGGCCATAATTTTTTATTGTTTACGTGCTCTACATTTTAAGTTGACGAAAAACGGCGTCAATAGTTTGGTGCTTTCATTGAGAGCCTTAAGAAGTGCGATCCCTGAACAGTTATGGCCACAAATGATCAAAACATTCCTGAAGAAAACTATCCAAGACGCCCTGGGAAGCAGCCAATGGTAAACCCAGATACTGAAGAGAGAAGCGAGTCCTCAAATTCTCGGGGACCTCCAACACCTCCAAGGGATGAGGATATGTACTACAATCATGAACGGTACGTTCCCATTGTGGAACTTTAAAACCGACAGCTGAAAAAACAATTGGCTGAAGCTAATAAGCGGAATGAGGAGTTGGCTAGATTAGCCGCAGAGGCTCAGGCGGCTCAGCCCCCACCTCCGCGTGAAAACCAAGCCCCTCCTCCAAGGGACGTGTATGTTCCTCCCCGCAGGCCTTGTGGACGTCCTCGAAAAAATGCTGCCACGAGGAGGCCAGAGCAACCTCCGGCACCAGCGGAGCAATCTGCTCCCTCGAGACCCCGAAGAAGTACCCGAGCTAGGGCTCTGGTTAATTCAACTGCGGAGGTACCAGCGGGAACTGGGAATAACCTCGCCCCTACAGAGGCTCGGACTCAAATCCCTAGTAACACGCAGAATGCAACCGACCCGTCTCGGTCAAACTCCGGACCGTCTAGGCCGCGAAATGGGTGGCAGCCACCATCACCCATATGTTTCCCGCCATCACCTATAAGATACCCTTCACCGCCTCGCAAGAATGCTCAACCAGTTCGAGATGATGAGAAAAGACGTGCGAGAAGGAGGCAAAGGAATAGAGAAGCCTTCAGAGAGCAGAGAGGCGCCCAATCTACAAGAAGTCAAGTTTCCTAGTCTCGCACTACAGAGACGAGGCAACATGAAAGAGACCCATCTCAAAATAATCACGGGACAAGTCTTACCAGTGATGAATCACGAGATACTAGATCAGTCTGTATGTATGATCGAGGTCGAAAGAATACTGGGAACCACAAGAATCGCTCCAACCTGCGGGAACACTTGAATCAGAATCGGGGTAATGTTAACTCATCAAACCCGGACCTGAGGGAACGCATAAATGAGCGTAAAGATCCCCTGCGGAGGCAAGAGCCTGGAATTGTGATCAACGACAGCCAATTTCAGGCAAGACCCCTCACGGACCCGGTCCATAAAAGAATTGATCAGTTGGAAAAGGCCTTCAGACTTTTGCAGAATGAGCAAGGTCGGGGTCGGCATGAGGATTCTAACGAGGAGCTCGAACCATTCGCTCCCCATATTCCAATACTCCGTTTCCTCAAGGATTTCGGATCCCTCATGTCCCAACTTTTGAGGGAAAGTCTGGCCCATATAGCCATCTGAGTACATTCAATAACATAATGAGAGCAAGTAATGTGGGTTACGAGCTCAGATGCATGTTATTTCTAGCATCACTTACGGGACCTGCCAAAAGTTGGTTCGAGAAATATAAAAGACATTCAATCACTTCTTGGGATCAGTTGTTAAAGGATTTCAAGAAGCAGTTCAGAGCCATGATGGGAGTTAGACCTGAGGCATCAACTTTGACTAAAGTTCGGCAGCAGCCAGGCGAGACATTAAAAAGTTACCTTACGAGGTTTAACTTGGAAGTTGCCCGAGCTTGAAATGTGGATGACAGCGGTCATCTAATGGCTGTCCAGGCTGGGGTAATGCCAGGAAGTGATCTCTGGGATGAAATGTAGAGAAAACCGTTGAGGTCCCTAACAGAGTTTAATAAATGAGCTCAAAGGTTTGTCAATGTAGAGGAGGCGAGGTCGACACTGAATATGACCTCCCAGCCCGTAACTACAACGATGAACGTAAACTCTGCCTCAACCTCGGCGGACCCACCAGCCTCAAAGCCTACTCCGGAAAACCCTTCCAAGAGAAGGAAGAACGAAGGGAGTAACCCCGAGGCTGAAGGGGGAAAGAAGAAGAAAGGGGAGAGATATTTCTCAGTGTACAAAGTGTACACCGAGCTCAACGAGTCTCGGGAGAACATATACCTGGCTAATGAAAACAAGGTCCCCTTCAGGCGTCTAGACCCCATGAGAAATCAGAAGTCCAAGAGGGACTCCAGCAAATATTGTCGATTTCACAGAAACACCGAGCACACTACTGATGAGTGCCGACAGTTGAAAGATGAGATCTAAGGATTGATCTCGAGAGGCTATTTTAGACAATATGTCAAAAACTAGAATACTAATCAGGCATCTACAAGCCAGAGGGCAGCTGCACCAAAACCTGCACAAAACAACAATTCCCGAGCTAGGGAAGAAGATAGCCCCCCTCCAATTGATGGAGAAGACGTGATAACCATCTCGGGAGGGCCTCATCTCGCAGGTATGGGCAGGAATGCCCAAAAACAATATGTGAACGAGCTAAATACTGGGGATGGGTCTCCTTATGAACCCAAACCTAGAGCTCCAAAAAGCCAAAAGATTGAGTCTCAACCAATAACCTTTACTGAGGATGACGTGTCACATGTTCAGTTTCCTCACCATGACCCACTGGTCATCACTCTCCAGCTGGCGAATAAGAGAGTTCACCGAGTTCTCATAGACAATGGGAGCTCAGTGAACATTCTCTATAAGGCCACCTTAGAGAAAATAGGACTCGCCCTTCGCGACCTGAAAGCATGTGTGACAACATTGTACGATTTTTCAGGAGAAGGGACCGCTTGCATGGGGTCCATCGAACTCCCCATAACCTTGGGAGACTACCCAGTCTCGACAACCAAGATGATGGAGTTCGTAGTAGTAGACCTACCTTCGGCCTACAACGTGCTGCCTAGTAGGGCTGGGGGCAGTCTTGTCCTAGTAGGGCTGGGGGCAGTCTCGTCTGTAAGGCATCTGTCCATTAAGTTCCCAACTCCTAGTGGCACCGGGACGTTGAAGGGAGACCAGTTGGCTGGAAGGGAGTGCTATAACATTTCCTTGAGAGGAAAGAAACAGACGAGCGCAGAGGCACTCGTCATTATTCAAAATAAAGATGGGACGATCTTGGAGATAGATGAAGAAATCGACCCAAGGGTGGAGGAGAAAGCTGACCTCAAACCATTAGAAGAGCTCGAAGAAATCAAGCTCGAAGAGTCAGATCCTTCCAAAACGGTAAAGGTCGGGAAACATCTCCAGGAAGAAACTAAATAGCAATTAATTTGCTTCTTGAAGAAAAACCAGGATGTCTTCGCGTGGTCACATTTGGACATGTTAGGAATAAGTCCGAACATAGTGAGCCACTCGCTAAATATCGACAAAATCTTCCCACCGAAGCAACAAAAGTGAAGACAACTGGACGACGATAGAAAAAAGGCACTGAAAGAGGAGGTCGACAGGTTAAAAGCAAACCGATTCATTAGGGATGCTTTTTACCCTGACTGGGTGTAACGACCCAAAATTACTAATAAGGCTCAAGAGCCTTGATTAGTGTGTCGGGAAGGCATAATTGGAAGGTAATGGAATTAATGGTAAGAAAGCGTGAAATGGGTATTGGATAAGTGTGCGGGCCCTGTTTGGCCGGTAAGGGCATAAATGTGAATGTGTGTGATAAATTGTTGAGACCACATTATTATGTGGGTAGATTGATAAATATATGTCTAATAATGTTTATATGATAATTGGTTATATTATGTGGTAATATGACATGTGATATATGCGTGAGAACCACATTATTATGTGGACAGGTTCGTTGAGCACGACTCAAGACGATTCTAGGGCCAGATAGTGGGAAAAGTCACAATGAGGATTTAAGATAAGACTTTGGAGAAGTCGGGGATACTTTTAGATAGCAGATAGTAATTTGGGTTATCGGGACATGGAAATAAATATATGGAGATATATTTGAGGTTAGAATGTCTAGGCGGGAATATTGGGGGATTTTACCATTTTGGCCTCGGGGATAGTTCCGGCACCCTGAGCCTCGAGATTAACTTAATAGATAAGTTAGACTTAAGGAAGCCTTTAGAAGAAAAATAAATCGACTAAGTACTTAGGCTCTCTCTCTCTCTCTCACGCTCAAGGAAATACAGAGGAAAACACAAAGGAAACCAAGGGAAATTAGCTGGGATTTCTGAGTTTGGTGGTGAGAATTTGGAGGTCTAGCTCAGGGATTTATCAAGCACTAGAACAGGGATTAAGGTAAGCATCTAACTCTGTTTTCTGTGGTTGAATTATGAGTTTAGCTGGGTGTTAGTTAAGTGCTGAAACAAGTTTAGTTGTGATGTTTTAAGGCAGAATTAAGAGGGGAAACTTGGGAGCTTAGCTTGGTCACAGCTTGGCAAAGTGATACTACAGCAAAGGTGAGTCCCTACTTCTGGTTTAGAGGTTTTTCATTGAGCTTGATGGCTGGTTTGTGTGTGTTTTAGCACTTGGGTTTCAGAAATTGAAAGGAGGAGATTGGAGTGTGTTAGGCTATGTTTTCTTGGGAGTTAGGTGGTTTAGATCATGCTAAAGAAGTTGGGAATTAATTGGTTAAGAGTTGGGGAGTATTGGGATAGTTTAAGGTGAGGTTTCAGACTTGGAAATGGTGTAAAATCTGGGTTCAAAGAGGAGGGCCGCGACTCTGGTCTAGAGCGCTGCGGCCCTAGCATGCAAGGAAGCCAAGGGGGCTTGGCCAAGGGGGCGCGCCGCAGCGCCCAAGGCAAGGGCCGCGGCGCGTGTGTGGTTCAGTGAGGGAGGAGGTTCTGTTTTGGGGAACGGCCGCGGCTAGGCTTTGGGGGCCGCAGCCCTTGGTTGCACACTTGGGATTTTGAGGGTTTTAAGCATGGGGGAGTGACCTAGTGTGCTCAGGTTTGGTTTCACCACCGTGCTTGGTGGAATTTGATATCCCAGGAGTTAGTTTTATAACTGGAACCTATATTTGAGTATTTATGAAACCCTATGATTTGGATGTGACTAGGTAATAAAGGCTTAGGCTCGGGAACTAATCGTGCTTGAGGGGCGTTGCTCGTAATTCTATAACCGCACAGATTAAAGGTAAGAAAACTGCACCTGTGTATGTGGATAGGATGGGACTAAGTGTTCCCTATATTTGAATGTATTGTTATGTGATCATAATAAACCATGTGAATGTGTTGGGACTAAGAGTTCCCTATAATTGTATAAATGTCATAAGGTGGTATTATGCCATGGGGACATGTGGTAACGGCCTAAGGGTGCCGAAATCCACACTTGCGCGTAGGGCGCGGCTCGGACACTGGTATCCGAGGACAACTTATTATGCACTGAGCTCGATTAAGCTGGTCGGAGTTAGTGGGCATGTCACTGTAGTTGGCCTAAGCGAGCCAAAGGCGGTGAGTTAAACAGAGGGTGCGGCCTGCGGGCGTTAACCCTAGTTATTGCTTGATATGTGTTTATTGTGGATTAATTTCTGTGACTTAATGAGTGTCTGGAGCTGGATTAATGGTTATTGGTTAGTGTGTTGCTTGAATGCATTTTATGGCTTGATGGTACTGAATAGTATTTTGTGGTTATTGGACTATGCTCTGTGAATTGCTAGCTATTAATACTGTTATGTCATGATATTATGTTTTCTTGGTGGGCTTCGGCTCACGGGTGCTACATGGTGCAGGTAAGACAAGTCGACCATGGGTTGGAGAGCTTTGGGGGCAAGGTGTACATTGTCAGCTGCTCGGCCACCACGGTTGAGGGTTTGTTCAGGAACAGGAACCTAAAACATGTATTTTGCCATTAGAGTGGCTCGGTTACTTACTTGTAATTAAGAGCTTTGTATTCACGTTATTTAAACCTTGACTTGGGATCCCATGTATTAAACATCTGTTTTTAATAAAATTTAATCATTTATAACCGAGATTCTTTGAAACCTAACCTGCTTGTGTCATTAGGAACACATTTTGAACTAAATGACTTGATTAGCAAGTCTTGCACTACTTCAAACACACAGTGTAACGGTCTTGGTTATCCAGGGCGTTACACTGGGTAACCCATCCGATACTGGTCCCAAAGCCTAATGGGACGTGGCGAACCTGCATTGACTATTCGGACCTCAACAAGGCTTGTCCAAAGGACTACTTTCCCTTACCGAGGATTGACCAGCTCGTGGATGCCACGGCAGGGCATGGACTGATGTCATTCATGGATGCCTATTCTGGATATAACCATATTGCAATGCATGCCCCTGACCAGGAACATACGAGCTTCATAACGGACAAAGGGCTATATTGTTATAATGTCATGCCATTCGGGCTAAAAAATGATGGGGCCACATACCAGCGGCTCGTGAACATGATGTTTTCGGAGCAAATAGGGAACAATATGGAAGTTTATGTTGACGACATGTTAGTCAAGTCCCAACTTAACGATAACCATGTTGACAATCTCGAAGAATGTTTTGCCGTGCTTTGGAAGTATAACATGAAGCTTAACCCTCAGAAATGCTCCTTTGGGGTATCATCAGGAAAATTCCTGGGTTTCATTGTAAACGCTCATGGAATAGAAGCCAACCCATACAAGATCCAGGCCCAGATTGACATGCCCTCACCTCAAAGACATAAAGATGTCCAAAGTTTGACCGGCAGGATGGCGGCACTAAGTAGGTTTATCTCAAAATCTACAGACCGTTGTCTTCCGTTTTTCAACCTATTAAGGGGAGGTAAGAAATTTGAATGGACGGAAGAGTGCGAGCTGGCCTTCCAGGAGCTTAAAAAGCACCTCGCAGAACCCCCCATCTTATCAAAACCTATTACGGGAGAAGTGCTATATTTATATCTTGCCACTACCGAGCACGCAATAAGTGTAGTGCTCGTGCGAGAGGAAGAGAAGGTGCAGAGGCCCGTATATTACATCATTAAAAGATTACTGGGGGTAGAGTCAAGATACCCCTTGATGGAAAAACTACCTCTCAGCTTAATTCATTCATCTCGAAAACTTCGACCCAACTTTCAGGCGCACCCCATCCATGTATTAACTGATCAACCACTAAGACAAGTCTTGTCTAAGCCTGAAGCTTCAGGTCGACTTCTTCAATGGGCGGTTGAACTCGGGCAATTCGAGATCACCTACCACCTAAGGACAACCATTAGGGTGCAAGCCTTGGCAGGCTTTATAGTGGAATGTACTGGCATGACCAACGATGAAGTTATAACCCTGGGCCACGAGCTGTGGAAACTTTACGTCGATGGGTCATCTAATGAAAATGGATTGGGGGCAGGGGTCATTTTGATCACTCCTGCAGGAAGTAAATTTCATTCTGCCTTAAGATTCGACTTCAATGCATCGAATAACGAGGCTTTACTGGCAGGACTACGTATAGCCAAGGAGCTCAAAGCTAAAGCAATACATTGCTACAGCGACTCTCAGCTAGTGGTTAACCAAATTTTGGGAGAATACCAGGCTCGTGGCACAAAAATGGCAGCTTACTTAGAAAAGGCAAAGTCAGCGTTGGAACATTTCGAGTTTTATGCGATTGAACAGGTTCCCCAAGAGCAGAACTCGAATGCAGATGCCTTAGCTCGGCTCGCTACTTCCACCGAGAATGATGAGCTAAATGTTGTGCCAATTGAACATCTCTCGGCACCTAGTATTAACGAGCCAGAGCAGGAAGACGTATGTATGATTGATTCCAAACCTACTTGGATGACTCCGATAGTCGTATATCTCGAGACCGGCGTCCTTCGAAAAGATCGGAACCAAGCTCGAAAATTAATGTATCAAATCCTTCGTTATACCATTTTGGATGGAAGGCTGTATAGAAGGGGATATTCCATGCCATTACTTCGGTGTGTGACTCCACCCGAAGCCAAGAAGATCATTGAAGAAATTCACGAAGGGTTCTGTGGAGACCATACTGGGGGGCATAGCCTGTCCAAGAAGATCATACGCCAAGGTTATTTCTGGCCTACCATCAAGTCGGATTCTTTTGAGTACGTAAAGAAGTGTGATAAGTGCCAATGATTCGCCACGATTCCTCGAGCTCCACCATCCGAGCTGACCATGATGACTTCCCCATGGCCATTTGCGGTATGGGGAATCGACCTCATAGGCTCTCTCCCAACTGGCAAGGGCGGAGTGAAGTATGCTATGGTTGCTGTAGACTACTTCACAAAATGGACAGAAGCAGAACCATTAGCAACTATAACCTCCAAAAAAGTCCTTGACTTTGTGGTAAAGAACATTGTATGCCAATATGGGATGCCGAGGAAAATTATATCTGACAACGGAACCCAGTTCGATAACGACTTGTTCACCAACTTTTGCCAAAAAAATGGAATAATAAAGAGTTTTTCGTCAATAGCTCATCCCCAGGCAAATGGCCAGGTCGAAGCTGAAAACAAAACTCTCAAGAGTTCGTTGAAGAAAATGTTGGAAGAAGCAAAAGGGCGATGGCCCAAGGAATTTCCCCAAGTCCTATGGGGATATAGGACTACGGCTCGAACGTCAACAGGACATACCCCGTTCTCCCTGGCGTACGGTTGCGAGGCTATGTTGCCAGTTGAGGTCGAAATTCTTACGATTCGAACCCAAACTTATAACCAAGACTCGAACCACACTCAGCTCGAAGAAACCTTAGACATGATCGAAGAAAGAAGAAACGAAGCTCAGCTAAGAAACGTTGCATACCAACAGCGAGATACCAGGTACTTCAACAAGAGAGTTCGAGATTGAAAATTTGGTGTGGGAGATTTGGTGCTAAGGCGTGTATTTTTGGCAACGCGAGATCCAGCAGCTGGCGTGCTCGGGCTAAATTGGGAAGGACCCTACCAGATAGAGTCAGTCATCTGATTCGGTGTCTACAAGTTAGCGAGATTGGATGGGAGCCTAGTACTGTGAGCATGGAATGGCGAACACCTAAGACCTTACTATCAATAGTGTAGGAAGGATGTTGCCTGTAACCATGCTTATTTATTTGTACTGTTTTGCCTACTTTTGGATTTTATCAAATAAAGATTTATTTCGTCTAATATGGTTTATTTTTGCAATCTCTCTTAATCTAATAACCTATGGTCACATTCATAGGATATTAAGGGGGCATCATTGGTATATGTAAATACCACCAGCTTGAAAAATAAAGCTACATATACGAATTACATGCAAGTGTTTGGATATAACCAAATGTGCGAGCTAAGATAATTTGGATATAACCGAATTATAAAAAACATACAAGTGTTTGGATGTAACCAAATGCGCGAGCTTGGATAGTTTGGACGTAACCAAATTATCGAAAGATAAAAATGTTTGGATGTAACCAAATATGCGAACTAGATTAAAAATATAAGTGTATGGATTACAAACCAAACACGACCTTAATAGGTTTGGAACAAACCAGCTAAAACTAATCGACGATAAGTTGGAACATAAACCCACTTCGAGTTAAGTCGAGATTAAGGCTGGAGTATCTTATAAAACAAATAGTTTCGAACTCATAACCTCGGAAAGATAACCGAGGACGAGAAAAAGTAACTAAAAAAAAAAGAAGATACAACTAAACTGTTTGCATTACACACCATACAAGTACTTTCAGGTGCATGGTTAAAGTAATATCTGACCTTGACAAATAACGAGATCGGAAGCAGATAATTCGAGTAAACTGTGCGTGAATGCATTGAGCCTCGAGCCTAAATCCAAACTATGTTTGTACGAATAAACAAGCATATACGATTCTTTAATATAAAATGTGCAAAATATTTCAAACTAAGAAATGTAAAGCATATATATTAAAAAAAATCCAAAAAGAAAAAGAAATTGTATCAGCCCTACGGGCATAAATTAAAACAATTACAACAATAAAGGGACGCAGCCCCGAGGTGAGATTCAAGAAGGAGCAGTCTCCTTAGCCTTCTCAGCACCAGCATCACTAGACTCTTCAGAACGAATAACATGACTATCCTTCTGAGCAGCCTCCTGAGCGGCCTCCCGAACAGCCTCCTCCACCTCAAGCCGAGCATTCCACTTATCTACGAGCTTTGCCTCAAGAGGACCTAGGAAGCTGGTATCGAGGTTGTCATTGTTGGCCCATATTCTGTACATAGCCAGAACGACCGCCTAGTCCTTCTTCTCTTTGTACTCGGCAAGGAGGAGAGCCTTTTCACTCTCAATTATATCAAAAATAGCGACCTTGTCTTCTTCGAGCTTGGCATTAACCTCCTTGAGCCAAGCGTTCTCCTTCTCAAGTTTCGTGAGCCTAGCGTTCTCCTTCTCAAGCTCTGCGAGCCTAGCGTTCTGCTTCTCAAGCTCGGATGTCTTGGCCTTAAGCTCCTCGGCTCCTGCCTCAAAGTTTGCCTTTAGTTCATCACTCAGTTTGAGCTGAAGATCCTTCGCCTCCTGAGCATAGGATTCGCTCGAATGGATCTCGTTATTCAACTTATAGTTGAGCTAAGCAGAGACAACAAGAGCCTGGCATACAAAGAAATCAACATTAGCATACGGACCGTCTATACATATAGCTAGTAGCAAGAAAAGGAAAGTTACCGCGGCGGTGAGCTCAACACTCTTCTTGTAGAGTGTGTTGCAGTCTCGGGCGTTGTTCAAAAATTGCCAGTGAGTAGCATCAAAACTGCTAAAGCTCTGACCCACTCGGGATAAGATGTCCGAGCCCAGCATAGCCCCATGGGAAGCAGAGGGTTTTTTAGGAGGCGGATCGAGCATCGGGTGAACCCGGATGGGAGGTTGGGGCTCGACCATAGTGGATGCCCCGACCTGTGGAGTCGGCCCCACAGCAGAGCTCGTGGCAGACGGAGCTGGTGGAGGAGGTGTCTTTTCAGTCCTCTTAAGGACCTTGGCAGGCCAGTCAGTCTTTCGCGACCCCCTGGGACGCTTGCTCATTTTGGCTCCGCCACTCTCAAGAATATTGTTAAGATCGGAGTCCATCTCACCTACACAATCACCACAATATGAGTTATCAAAAAAGAAAAAATATTTAAAGTAACTCAGCATCATGCAAATATACAAAGTGATGAAAAGGCGAGTGGAGAGAAACCTAACTGGAACTCTCCTCCGAGCTTGAGCTCGGAGACCATGAAATTCCCCCATCTTCAGAAGAGGCGGGGGAGTACCTTCCCTATAGGTGGACGTCAACCTCGAAAGGTCCCTATAGTCGTTGGTCCCATATTGGACGGCTATTCCATCCCATACCTCGTTCAGGCTATACATAGTGTCGTATTTCCCGAGCCAGTTATCGAACCTATGAACCCGTTCATCTACCCAAGTCCATACATAAAAATGGTTCCTATCATCCTCGCACAATACTAACCTATCGGGTTTGTGTTTTAATAGGGTGGGGGACCACATTTTCGAGCTTAGGATGACTATACCTTGATCATCCGAACCCGAGCTCGAGGCTTCATCGTTGGCCTCGTTCCCTGATTGTGGGCTCGTTCGGTGAACTGGAGGCGGGGGCCTCACCTCTCTCCTTGGGGGGAGGATGCTTGTTGGCAAAGGCACGAGCTCCCAGCGGTCATATTTTTTGTTAGACCAATCCGAGGTGGACTGGCCATCTCCCAAGAGCCTGCAAGCTCGGAGCTTATCTTCATGCAAAAGGTATGAGAGAGATCTCCTGCCATAAGGGAGTTGGAGCAGAGTCTCTCTATGCTCCTTCATTTCGTCGGAAGGAGTGGGACGATGATAGTTGGCTGGAAAACAAAATACATTTCAACTAAGTACGAGCCTATAGACAAAATTTCGAGCACAGAGATAAATGAGGTTGGGGTACTTACGAATCCGTCTGAATGAATAGTATCGAGACGGAGATAGGCCATCTGTCCAGAAGAAGGCCTTCTTAAAATTAGGAGGATGGTTGAGAAGATCCTCAAACATCTTTTTCTCCTTGGGATAGCTCGAAAGGTAATAGAAGCTGTCTCCTCCCCGAGCTCGGGAGGGATTGCTTTTCAAACAGGAAAGATACAGGATCTCCTCTGGCGACGGTCCTTCCCACTTCAGCTCGTGGTATATCAATCTCAGGGTAGACAGAACCCTGTAAGAATTAGTGTTGAGCTGGAATGGAGCCAACCCAATGAAGTTGGTGAAGTCCTTGAAGAAAGACTTCAAAGGCAGTATTGCTCCTGGCTCGAAGCTGCATATCTCAGCTTGTTGTCAGGATTTCCATCTCCTGGAGCGTGGCAGCTTCGCTCGTGGGAGGTAGGGGCTAGAAACCTTAGCGAGCTTGATAATCTTATACCATGAAAGGCCAAGATATCGTTTATCTGACCTAGCGAGGTGATCGAGCTCCAGTTATGTTCGACCTTGAAAAATTCCCTCCTCGGCTGCGAGGTAGAGGACTCCCCCATCAGTGAGAATTGAAGATCTCCTGGGTTATATGCAACTGTCACTTTTAGCCTGGGATCAAGGGGGATCAGTTTGGGCCCTGAGTCAGATTCCGAGTAAAGAGCCTCTCGAAGGATTTTTCTCTTCTTCTCTATGACCTCAACGATTTGACGACGATAATGAGCTCAAGTTTCTTCTTGTTCATGAGCTAGCTCGTGTTCACAAATCAGGCACTGGTTCTAAGCAAACAACGACTCTGGGCTCAGAGTTTTTGGCGAATACGGGATGGCAAGCAACGACCCCCACCGTCTTTCCAGATTCTATGGCATCTAGCGAGAAAGAAAAAATGGTGAGGGCCATGCATGCAAGGAATCAAGAATAACAATCTTGGTAGGTCAAGCTCGAAAATGCTTGGATACGAGATGAGATCGATCCTGGAGACCCGATTATGTGTCACGATGTGTATTCCATGAAAAAGAAAGGGAAGTGGGTCTAAGTTTTGAGAATCCCGAAATATCAGGAAAAAAAGGTGGCGGTTATTTAAAAATGGTATTTTCGGGTATCGTGCATTCTTTAAAATCAAGATTTTGTACCCGATATCTTGGTGTACAAGATATGTCCTCCAAAATTTGAAAACCCAGAAAAGAAGACCATATTTGGGTCTTCCTACATTTGAACTGGATTCAAAACCAGTAATGGGGAACCTAAACTAATATCTATCGGTCAAAGTATCCTAGTATATCAAACTAAAGAATAAACCAGCACATTCCCAGAAATGCAAACGCAACAAAGGCAGAAACTGGCGTAAAGAAAAAGAAGATATACATACAAGTTAAGATCAGATACTTACACACTGAAAATGGTGGTTCCAGAGAAACGGATGACTGAAGAAGCAGGTATGATCTCACGGTCTCGAACAAGCTAGCGGTCCTTTACTTCTTTGGCTGGGAAAACATGCAAAAGCGAAAACTTTCTGGGATGGCCTCTGGTTTTTTCTCTCTTCTTTTTTCTCTGATAAACGGAAAAGTAAGAGGAAGAAGATGACTGGAACCTTATATATAGACTATCAGAAGTGGTAAAAAGGGATTAATCCGAGCCATTGGCCAGGATCCTTATCAAATCCGATGGCCAGGGATAAATGACAAGATGGTACCGAAAAGGTGGCAGGCAAACGATCGTGGGCAGATTTCCAAGGCACTCGAGTACCTTGAATGAGCAATACCCAACTGACACGTGTCCATACTCGACTATGTGTGACGATGCAGTTCCCGAGGAAAGTAGTTCAAAAGTTTCCTTCTCATAGGATTCGAACAAATACTTTTGAGGGGGCAATATGTTACACCCAGATTTCGAGCCTTGAGAATTGTGATCTCGAAAGCTGGATTCGTCAGATGTGAGCTCGCAATGTCTAGAATACGTGTTCGCAACCTAGGCGCCGAATCTTCATAGTTGGTGGCAACCTCGAAGATGGGTGACCTCGAAGTCCTTATAAGCTTGAAAGACAGGCATCGAAAGGCGTCCATTCTCGGGTGACCTCGGATCAAGAGTTCTGAGCCTGACATGAGTATGAGCTCGAAACAATGTGGTATTGGAGAAAATAATATAACTTGAAAGTTACTTAGAGACCTAGACTGGCATGATGCTGATGATGCTGATTGCTGATTTCGAACAGCTTAGTGAGTCACTTGAAGAGACGCGGTCTACATTTATTTATGTAACTTCCCTACAATAAAGGGATATTTATTAGTTAGTTATACGCCCCCTGGTCTTCAGGGGACGTTTCCTTGTATATAGGAGTTATAGGCTTTAAAGCCTTTAAATTTATTAATATACAGGATAACTTCCCTGAATGTGTGGGATAGTATCCTGAGACTTCCTCTATAAATAGAGAAGTCATGTACCTTTGTAAAGGACCGAAATTTTGTGATCTTGACAGAAACTCTGGAGAATTCATCCCTAAAGAATTTCCAGAAATCTCCTAAGTTCTAATAACAAAGACTCGTGGACTAGGCAGAGTTAACTGCTGAACCATGTAAAAAACTTTTCTTGTTTTATTGCATTTTTCTGGCCATATTTTTTTACTGTTTACGTGCTCTACATTTTAAGTTGACGAAAAATGGCGTCAACATACAAGATATAGTTTGTGCACGTGTCTGTATCTATAGATACACTTGATGATATATTTTGAAATTATCTTTCATGGTGTATTCTTTTCTTAAAGAGATTTGATATTGTTGGCCAGTGGCCACAATATCTGAGATCTTTAGTAAGTTTTTGTTTATAGTCTAGAGGTTTTCACATGCATTTTCCTTGGAATTTTTACGGTTTAGTTGTGAGAACCGGTTTAGCTTAATTGTGAAGGGCAGATATCTTCTGGGAGCAGTTTAACTAGAGTTGTATCTTTAGCTGTGTTGTCCATGGGAAATAGGATTTGATTACTGTACACATTCCACTATCTTTCAAATTTTATTGAACTTATAACGTTTTGAGTTTTTTTGGTGAGATATTGTTTTCATGCACTTACCAGGATTCTTTAATTTTGTTTATCTTTTTTCTTCCAAATTTTTAATTTTGTTTTTTTTATTACAGAGCCGAATTTTGAAGCATGCTGGTGATTTGGCTGCTGCTGCTGCATTGGCAGATGAAGCAAGATGTATGGATCTTGCAGATTGCTACACCAACAGTGAATGTGTTAAGCGTATGCTTCAGGCTGATCAGGTATTGTGACAGTAATTTTCATCATTTATTATTTGATCTTATTATGAATTATTGCGTTCATGCTGCTTTAAATGTTTTGTATGTGCTTCATGCTTTATTTTCTCTTTCGAAGGTGGCTTTAGCTGAGAAAACTGCAGAGTTGTTCACTAAATATGGAGATCAGCATACCAACCTTCATGACATGCAGTGCATGTGGTTTGTCTCTGTTTACTGCTGGATCTATTTACTTGTTGAAGCAAGTTATGTTGGTTGTTGCTTCTAAGTATTTTCTGTTGTACTTTGAAGGTATGAGCTGGCTTCTGGTGAAAGTTACTTCCATCAAGGTGATCTTGGACGGGCTTTAAAAATTTTTTTGGCTGTGGAGAAGCACTATGCTGATATCACTGAAGACCAATTTAACTTCCATTCTTATTGTTTGAGGAAAATGACTTTACGTACATATGTTGAAATGCTTAAATTTCAAGATCGATTTTATTCACATCCATATTTTCATAAAGCAGTAGTTGGTGCAATTAGGTAAAGCATTTATATTGGGTTCCACATATTGGATTTATTTTTTTATGATGTACTATCAATTAGTCGTTGATGGGTTTTCATAGCTTGACAATAAATGTAAATTTCTGTAAAAAAAAGAGCACTTGCAATTGTAGAATTAAGACCCCTTTAGAGAGGACTGAATGAGTTTCAAGGGAGAAATTGATGATTATTATGGATTAGACATCTGACCTTGGTTTATTTTTAGGTTTTAAATGCAATTTGGTGTATTGTCAGTTTTGCTGTGTTGTCATTTTCTTGCGGTGTAATACATTGTTAATTTTTGCTCTGTATTTATATGTTGGTTGTGGGTTTTCATCTGCAGATGCTATATAAAGTTGTATGATTCCCCTCCAAAGTCAACCACTGAGGAAGACGATGAGATGTCCAAGTTGCCTCCTTCTCAGAAAAAGAAAATGAGGTAAAAATTGAGAAAAGCAGAGGCTCGAGCTAAGAAAGTAATGTTTCTGACTTCTGTAGCTTTTTAGACCATTCCCCTACATTTATTTTTATCCTAATGTTTAGCATTTTTTTAGGAGGCTGAAGGTAAAAATGAAGAATCCAATGCTAATAGTGTCTCAAAGACTGGGAAACGAAATGTGAAACCTGTTGATCCAGATCCCCATGGGGAGAAATTGTTGCAGGTTCCGTGTGCCTTTATTTATTTCTTAGATTCCTGAATTGTGTTTTGTATTTTCCTTAATTGTTTGTCGGACATCTTTAGGAAAAGTGTTGCCCTGTCTGATATTTATGTGTTTATTCAAGTAGAAGATCCACTTTTAGAAGCTACAAAGTACTTGAAGTTGCTTCAAAAGAACTACCCTGATTCGTTAGAAACACACTTGCTTTCTTTTGAAGTGAATGTGAGAAAACAGAAGGTTTTGCTTGCCTTTCAGGTAAGCTTTTGTTTAAGAGTGTGGCTGAGAAGCTTTTATTTTGACCCTCTTTTTGTCTTGAGCTGCATAAGGCCAACTGATGACTAAATGGTCTTTGGAGTGCAGCCTGTAAAGCAACTACTGAGGTTGAACGCTGAACACCCAGATACACATCGCTGTTTAGTATGTATCTCTGTTATCTATGGCCATCGTGTTTGTATATGTTCTTATCAGTTTGTGGTGATCTGTCTATTCCACTCGAACTTATTGTTAACTGCTCGAATAAGAGGAATATCATGGGCTTCATAAAGGACCTCTAACAGCCATATTCACATTCTACTTGTTAATTTGGATGCCATACTTGATGCCCTGTTGGTTACCTATCACAGAGAGAATTTTTCCAAAGCTATTTACACATCAATGCTATGTTTGTATTGAACTTTACAGAAAGGAATTAACCTTGCTAGGTCTTTAGAGAAGAAATAAATGCGGATAGAAGTTAGTACAAACTGTATGAATTGTTTCTTCATATTGGTTCTTCTTATGGAATATAGGGTGATAAATTAGTTAGTATGAATTGTCCTTTCCCTTTCTTTTTCTCCTGAGTTGCATAGGTCTGGTTTCCTGGTTTCCTTTACACTCAAATGTGATAAGTTTCAATTCTTGTATTTAATGACCTTATTTGTTTTATTTTTCCTCTGAAATTAGTCTCTCTCTATGTTTTTTGTTCTTTTTGTTTTTCTTTATATATATTATTTCTTTATGGGAGTGATTTTAGTGATTATTTGTTTATATGTTCTTAATAATAAAAGGATTTTTTTTTTTACAATGTGCAGGTATATTGAGATGATTTCTTTGGAGAAATTCTTGACAACATTTGTAGTTGAGGCCTTTAGAATGGAAGAATGTATTTCACTAATTTTTGTATACATTTCTTGTTTTGTATTTAGTGATAAAGGAATCTGAATTGGGCATAAATTATGTTGTAATATGATTTCTTAAGCCTAGACTAGTAGACTAAATATTGTAATTACATTTTGAGTAATTAATAAAAATCTATTTATGTTACCTTATTTGGCTTCAACTTTCATATTTGTTTTCCTAGTTTTGTGTAAGTAAAAAAAGATTATGTTTCTCTAAGCTAATATAACACATGTGTTATACTAAAGTGTAGTATAACACAAAAAAAGTGTTATACTAAAGTGTAGTATAACACAAATTTATAAGTATTGAAATGTGTTATATAATCGACTATAAATAACATAATTAAACACTTATCTATTTATTAAAATAACACAGAAATTGTGTTATCGTTGACAGTATAATAATACATCTGTATAACAATGATAAAGTGTTATGTAAAGTACCCTGACCTACAATAACATAGTCGGTCTTAACACATCAAAAAGTGTTATGGTATGTTTTGATAACACATTTTCGGTGTTATTAAAAGCATTTTTTCTTGTAGTGCCTCCTAATAAAGGTTGGTATCCCCAAGAGAGGAAAGGCCTCAGGAAGAGCATCCACCAATAAGCCTAGAGCACCCACCAAGCCATCTAGCCAAAAAGGGCCCTAAAAGAGACCCTTGTAAAAATGGTACTATGACTGATCACTACTAGAAATATAGGCTTTTACTTCGTTTTTTACACATAGAATATAAAAAAACTGAAGTAAAAGCCTTTCAATGGGTTTTACTTCGCTTTTGGGAATGGTAGTACATAAAAAAAGGCTATTACTTCGGTTTCTTAAAAAAACGAAGTTAAAATAGAAAATAGACAAGGGCCATGTTTGGTTTGCACACTATATTGGGGCTTTCACTTCGATTTTTATGAAAAAACCGAAGTGAAAAGTGGAGCAAGCCAAACGCGGCCCTGAAGGCTTTTACTTCGGTTCTTATATAAAAACCGAAGTAGAAATGGTACTTTCTACTTCGGTTCTTATATAAAAACCGAAGTAGAAAGGGTACTTTATACTTCGGTTTTTATATAAGAACCGAAGTAAAAGAGTTTTAATACCCTTAATATATACCTGCCACCCCTCATTCGTCTCTCTGAAGTAAAAATCTCAAACGCCAAACCCAGAAAACCTCCATTGTTGTCGTACTCCCACGAGGGTTTCACTAAATATACCCTTTTTTATGTTTTTTTTTTCCATTTGAAACCATTTTTCTTACTTAAAAATAGAAATATTAGTTCCATTTTTATTTTTGAGGGAGAAAATAAAGACTTTGGGTGTGGGTATTTTTAGGGTTCGAAAATGGGTATTGTTATTGGACTTTGACTGGTTTTCTTACATTAAAATAAGTTCTTGAGCTTCATAAAATGTATGGATCACTAAATCTTTGTTTGTATGATTTTTTTTATTTTCTATATTATTTTCAGATTTTTTTCTTATAGATATAATGTGTTTATTATATATAGGTTTTAGAGTTGCTAATATTGATTTAGAGGTTATTTTGAGCATCAAAGAAGGTTTGTTACCTTAAAACTTTGTTTGTGTTAATTTTTTTATATTATTCTGAATTTAATACTTATTTTTTAGTATATTTGTGTTATATTTTTATTTATTTATTTATTTTATGTAATGTTATTAATTATATATATATATATATATTAGTAAAATTTAATAATTGTTGTGACTTGCTATTTAAATTTCTAAACATAGCTTCAATAGGTAATGTTGTTGCCAATGTTAGAACTTGAAATGTTTGGATTATTAGTGACATTTGTTTTTTATTTTCTATAACTAGCTAGCTTGATATGTTGTTTGATGATTATGTAATTGATTTTTATTTGTTTTTGTTTAAGCTTTTTAGTAGGGTTGTTGATTTAGTTGCCAATTTGGTATTGAGTTTGGGTGACTTCAAGAGTAATATTGGAGGTGAGTAATCTTTAAATTTTATTTATTACTATTGCAATATTTATTTATAAAATTAGAGTTAAATCATGCATGTTTTACTTTAGTGAAGTAGGTTCTGGGAAATTTGTTGTTGGCGGTGATATAAGGATAGAATTATGTATGTTGATTTTGTGTTTGTTTGTGTTGAATTTATATATAACTATAAAATTGGTATATGCTACAAAAACAAAGGAAACTCTGCCAATTTATTTTTTAGATTTTATTAATTGTTTCCCTTTTTCAATTCGCACACTATGTCGAGATATTGTGTGTTATTTACAGGTTTTTAAATTTTTGGAGATGTTAAAATGCAGTTGTTATGCTGCCGAAATTTTGTTAGACTTAGAAAAATTTAATAATTAAACTTCAATTATGTTTGATGTCCTAGAAAAAAGAACTAGGAGTGGAAGATGTAGATGGATATGAAATTTGGATAAGAGCGCAAGAAACGAAGAAGACTCTTGTTGAAGATAATTTGGACAACAAAATTGAAGAAAGAGTTGTAAGTGTTTTAAAGCAAAGTAGGAATTTTTTTTAAGTGTTGTTACAAGTTACTAATTTAATCTATCATTGGTTTGTTTCGTAGAATGAACTAAATGACAAAGTTACTAGTAGTCAAATTGTCGCCAAGGGTCGGGAGAACATCTTGCCAATCCAACAAGAATAGTTAAGCCGATTAACGACTTAAATTTATTAGTAAGACTATTTTGTTTATACATAACTTTAGTTTTATGTGAATGTATATATAAATGTTTATGCTATTTTACTTAATTACAATTATGTGAATGTATATATGAATGATTATGTTATTCTACTTAACAATTATGTGAATGTATAAATATTTAATTTTATAAGAATTTTAATTCTAAGTGTATAAATTTTGTGATTTTTATTTCTGTTATAAATTAAATGAAAATAAACCAATTCCAATTGTAAAAATATATATAACTATAAATACATATAATTAGACTTTTTAAAAAATATTAGGGCAAAAAAAAATATAAATAGAATTTGGCCATTTAAAAATAATTAGAAATAATTATTAAAAAGGGGGGGGGGGGGTTTCTACTTCGGTTATTATGTAAAAACCGAAGTAGAAAGTGGGGATTCTACTTCGGTTTTTACATAATAACCGAAGTAGAAAGTGGGGTTTTTACTTCGGTTATTATGTAAAAACCGAAGTAGAAACCCCACTTTCTACTTTGGTTTTTACATAATAACCGAAGTAGAAAGTGCTCTGCAAGGAAGCGTACCCCATTTTCTACTTCGGTTATTATCGAAAAACCGAAGTAGAATCCCCACTTTCTACTTCGATTTTTACATAATAATCGAAGTAGAAAACCTATTTTTTACTTCGCTTCGAACTACCGCGGTTGCGAATTTTAGCGAAAACCGAAGTAAATCCAGTTTAAAAACCGAAGTAAAAGCCCTTTTTTCTTGTTGTGAATGACGAGAAGGACGCCTCTCACAAAAAATAACAAGCGCGCGTGAAAATATATAAAAGGATAGCTAAAACCCAAAGGGTCAACATATCCTTACAAGTACAATCAAGGTGTACCAAAGAGACCATTACTACCGGTCCAAGTAAAGTATCAATGAACTATTAGAATAAAGAGAGACCTATCGAACCCCTTTGGTTCCTGCATACAGGAGTGGGATCGAAAGGACCTCAAGCATAAAGAAACAAAAACAAATGATCACACACACACATATATATATATATAAAAGAAGAAATTCGTGATAATGTTGCAGGATAAAGTCGGCACCAACCACAACAGGACTTAAAAAAGTTCCTAAAGGAAAAGCAAAAAACCAGGAGAATCCTCTCCGGTATAATAAGGTTCGAATAAGCACACAACCAAATCGAAGTGAAAAATAAAAACTATAGAAACGAAATCTCAAGGCCTCCCGCCGCGAGCAGTCCACTCGGTCGCCTAGACATTGGCAAGCTGTCCCTCATGCTCCTAAACTCTGACTGCTAGACGATCCATTTCAGCATTGGATGAAGATAGGTCCTGTGCCGAGTCTACAAAGTGTTGAGCCACCAGGGAAGCCTGCAAGGAAGAAAAAAGTGAGCAAACAAGGAACCCAAAACAAAAAATAGACCAATGTAAGACATGAACTCACCCAAGTTGTGGATTGCACAAGGGTCTCCCCAAGCTTTGCCATGCTAAAATTCATGAGACCTCTCCACTCGGTCTTGGGGATACCCTTGGAAACTCGGGCATACCGTCGCACATAAGGGGCTAATGTGCGACCAACCCAGGACGTTCCCTCCAGATCAGGAGCGCCCGGGTGGGCAGGGACAAATGACCTACTCACTGAGCGAGGAGGAGGCGCAGGAACATCAAACGAAGGGTACCTCGAATAGCCATGACTAGTGGGAGCACAAGGAAGATTATCAAAATCATCAAAGGAAGGTAGAACGAAGCGCCCTTGCATGGTCTGTGGACCGTGTGAATGAGAAGTTATGCCGCGGTTTGTAGGAGCAGAAGAGGGGCGTCCCCTGGAGTCTGGAGATAGCCGAGCTAGACGTTTAGATTTGGTTAAAGCCTCCTAAGGCACCCATTCAACATCACCCTCGTCTGAGTGAGGTTCGGCTGGAGTTGCATTCTTCTTTCGCTCAGAAATGTGCCATAGCAGGCCGGGCTCTGAAACCCTGGATAGACCATAGTGATTGAGGTTGGCCACAGTAAAGGCATGGGCAGCCATTTTTGTTGTAGGATCTGTGTCAAGGAAGACATCTACCGGCGCCGCCTCTGACTCAGGAACGTCGGGGATACAGAAACTCTCTGAACAATTAACTCAGTTATCAATATGAGTATAAGTTCCACAATAGTAAACTCAATATAAAAGGAAAGAGTTGAAGTACTTACTTGGAGATGAGCGGAAATGTTCGCGGACAGAAATGGGACCTTTCACAAAGAAAAAGTCCTGCTTCCATGAACTCGAATTAGAAATGGAACCCTCTATCAAGGAAACCTGTGAGTTGGCTTTTTGTAAAAAGTAGAAGCCCTTATATTTAGGAGTGGGCATGAGATTGTACATGAAATGCACCTCCTGGGCCGTGGGAGCGCGACTGTTAAGCTTCATGAACGCCATATACAGGCAGCTTAAGGTCAATCAGCTGTTGGGTGGCAGCTGAAGTGGAGCAAGGTCAAAGTGATTCAAGACCATGGAAAAGAACAAGTGTAAGGGAATGGTCCCACGTGTAAGGGAATGGTCTCACCCACCTTCAAAATATGTTCGATCATAGCGACATAGCCCTGGGGGGATTATCAGCCCGACATTTATTGGAGGGTACATACTGTTAGGAAAACTTATACATTATCTTTATTTATTTTCATGTAGATCTAATATTAAACAAGTTAATATGAGACAACCTAGAGCATGTTTTTGAAATTGAATTCAAAGAGAAATAATGATAAGAATACTTACATTATACGCTGTGGAATAATAGAGTCCCTCCTTCAGTTTCTCTTACCCTTGTATCCTTTCTGTTGCAGAGTATTACCAAGAAACTGAATCGATCTTCAATTTTCTTCACAACCTTCCAAAGTATCCTAGGAATCACCTAGAATAGAGTGGAAAATTCTCAACACATGAGATAGATATAGAGAGAAGAAGAGAAAAAAACAATAAGTCTTAGAAAATGACTTATGTTTAGAGAGAATCTAAAACCTATCAGAAAACTAGTGTCTGTCATCTTATGTTATCAACTCTCTCTTAACATTCCTTTTAAAGACTCAATTATGTCATTTATTTAATTAAAAAATCAATAAAATAATAGCCAATTAACAGCCCTAGGTCAAAATTATCATGGGCTTTATGCCCGTGAAATTTCTCATTTGATTATAAGCCCATTGGACTTAAATTAAAGGCATTTATTATTTTCTATTGATTTAATAAATCAAATCCTTTATCAAATTAATTATTTATAATTTGAACCTTGATTTAAACTTATTTATTAATTTATATACAAATTTATCTTAATTAATAAATCTGCCCTAATTTCTCTTTTCTTCTCTAAATTACATAACTTTGTGAAACTATCCAAAATTGACTTGGTCAACTTTGATAATTAAATCAATTAATTGAGACTATCTAGATGATCTTATCCAAGGTACAGTGGGGACCATGGGCCTATGCAATCAAGATCCAATAAGTTATCATAATTGTAACAAATAAAATTTACTAACTTATTAATTCCTCGTGACTCTGCTAAAGACTTGGAATTGCACTCTCGAATTCACAGAATGCTCTATAAGCAATATAGATGCGTTATTAATTATCTATTCTTGCAACCATAATTGTCACTCAATCCTCTATAGACGGTCTACAATGAGATGGAACTAAAATACTATTTTACCCCTCACTGTATTTAATCCTTAAAACACTTAGTTCCTTGTAAATGATATTTCAGTAAACTAATATTAATTACTGAAATGACATATCTATCATTTAGCACATTGAACCAAACTAAAATGAAACCATCGTTTCACTTCTTCATCAGAAGCTATAGATGTTTATATCTACGATTAACACTCCCACTCAATTATACTACCGAGTTCCCAAGATGTACGTATGGGCTAGTCCGTAGGGTAAGCTGGTAACGAACAAGTCAAAGAACTCAAATAATACAATCAGTTAGAATACTAACCACTCAGAATTGAGATTGAATTGTCCTATGGTGAACTATATGATATGACTAGAATAGATAATAATGACATGTTACTTATCCTATCTACTGTCAATATCGGTCCTGTTCGATGTAACAAATACATTCGATCTTATCTACTTTGCTAATGTTCTAGAACGAACATAACACTGTGATGTATAAGTAGAACATATCATAGATTGACAAGTAGTGTAAATCATGTGCACTAACTAATCTTAGGCCATACTATTTTGAACATATAATCATATTTATATTGCACTGTGATTACGTCACTATACATACGATTAGCTATATGCTCGAGATTTAATAGAAGTTTATATTAAACAAATAATCATGAAAATAAAACATGTGAGCAAAGTGATTGACCAAGTCAAAAAATGATTTCAATTCTTTTATTGATAATAAAATGAGATTACAAAGAAATTGAGTTTTAATTAGGGCATAAAATCCTAACAAACTCCTACTTGCACTAATTGAAACTAATGCCTTAATTCTACAAATCCTATTTCTTTGATATGCTTATCAAATGTAGCTTCTGGTAGTGTCTTTGTAAACGGATCTGCAAGATTGTCTTTAGATGCAATCTTCATAACCTTCACATCTCCCCTGGCCACATGTTCTCGAATAATGTGATACTTCCTTTCTATATGCTTACTCCTGTTGTGACCACGAGGTTCTTTCGAGTTGGCTCTCGCTCCTGTATTGTCACAAAACAACACAAGTGGTTTATCCATTTCTGGAATAACACCAAGATCCGAATAGAACTTCTTTAGCCAGTTATTTCCTTAGCTGCTTCTGACGCGCCTATGTACTCAGCCTCCATTGTGTAATCTGAGATTCCAAACTGCTTTACGCTTCTCCATATCACAGCTCCACCCCCAAGAGTAAACACCATTCCAGAAGTAGACTTCCTGTCATTGACATCAGTTTGAAAATCTAAATCGGTTTAGCCTACAGGGTTCAAAACACCACCCTTGTAGACTAACATATAATCCCTAGTCTGCCTTAAATACTTTAGGATATGCTTAACTGCTATCCAATGTTCCGATCCTGGGTTTGACTGATACCTGCTCACTACTCCCACTGCATTGCAGATATCTGGTCTAGCACACAACATATCATACATCAGACTTCCAACTGTAGATGCGTAAGGAACTTTTCTCATTGCATCTTCCTCTTCAGGAGTCCGGGGAAATTGCTTCTTTGAAAGATGAATTCCATGGCAGGACGGTAAACGTCCTTTCTTGGAATTTTTCACTGAGAATCGTTCAAGCCCTTTATCTATGTAAGTTGCTTGAGATAGAGTTAAGAGTCTGTTCTTTCTATCCCTAATGATCTGGATACCTAGAACATAACTTGCTTCACCCAAATCCTTCATCTGGAATTGAGTGCTCAACGAATTCTTCACATCTGATAATTTCTTAACATTGTTTCCAATGAGTAAGATATCATCTACATAAAGAACCAGGAATACCACTATTTAGTTTGCCTTTAGTTTGTAAACACAAGGCTCATGATTATTTTGTTCAAAGCCATAGGTTTTGATTATTTCATCCAATCTAAGATTCCAGGAATGAGAAGCTTGCTTAAGTCCATAAATGGACCTTTTCAACTTGCAAACTTTTCCTTCTTGTCCAGCTACTTTAAAACCTTCTGCTGATCCATATAAATGACTTCGTCAAGCTTCCCATTAAGAAAAGCTGTGTTGATGTCCATTTGCCAGATCTCATAGTCGAGAGCGGCTACTATGGATAGGAGGATGCGAATGGACTTGAGCATGGCTACCGGACTAAAAGTTTCCTCATAGTCCACGCATTCTCTTTGGGTATAACCCAATGCCACTAATCGAGTTTTATAAGTCTCGATATTTCCATCAACACCTCGTTTCTTCTTGTTGATCCACTTGCACCCAATGGCCCTAAAGTCACTAGGTGCTTCCACAAGATCCCAGACGGAATATGAGTACATGGACTCCATTTCCTGTTTCATGGTTTCAAGCCATAGTTCCTTTTCAGGGATAGCCATTGCATGTTTGAAAGAAAATAGATCATCATCACTAGTGTCACCAACAACCATATTGGTTTCACCATCCAAACCATAGCACACTGGGTTCCTAGAAACCCTCCCACTACGACGAGGCTCTGTGACTGTTTACTCAGGAACAGTGGTACTATCTTCATTTAAATCAGCTTGCGTTGGTTGGACATGAAGAGTGGGAATTTCATCATCAACTCGCATTGATGATGATGGATCATTGGTTGGAGTCAATTATTTAACCATCTCCTCTAAAACTACTTTGCTGCGTGGTTTGAAGTTTTGGACATAGTCATTTTCCAGAAAAGTAGCATTCGTAGAAGTAAACACTTTCTTTTCTGAATGACTATATAAAAGTCTACCTCAAGTACCTTTAGGATAGCCAACAAACATGCAAACTTCAGTTCGCAGTTCTATCTTTCCTTCCTTTTTCTTGAGGACGTAGGCGGGACACCCCCAGATTCTATAATGGCAAAAACTAGGTTCACGACCATTCCAGCTTTCTAAAGGTGTTTGTGGGATTGATTTAGACTACACAACATTGAGAATGTCATTCTCGGTTTCAATTGCATGTCCCCAGAATCAATTTGGTAGAGTTGAGTAACTAAGCATGCATCTAACCATTTCCAATAAAGTTTTGTTCTGGCGTTCCACTACACCATTTTGTTGCGGAGTACCTGGGTTATTAAGTTGTCATAAAATCCCAAGTTTAGTTAAATGATCTTTGAACTGCATATCCAAATATTCTCCACCCCTATCAGATCGCATGATCTTTAACGTTTTACCTAATTGGTTCCAAGCCATCGCTAGGAATTCCTGAAACTTTGAAAATGTTTATGATTTCCTATGCATTAGGTAAAGACATTAGTATCTAGAGTAATCATCAATGAAAGTGACGAAATACTCAAAACCACCCGTGCCTTGTACATTAAAAGGTCCAGAAACATCTGAATGCACAAGTCTAAGTGGTTCTTTGGCCCTATCACCCTTTGCAAAGAATTGATGCTTGGTCAGTTTTCCTTCTAGACAAGATTCATAGATAGGTAATTCACCTAAGGTGAGTTCCCTCAAAGGCTCCTCCTTTGTAAGTCTTTGAATCCTATCATAGCCAATGTGACCTAGTCTCAACCATAAATACGTCATATTATCGTTATTGGTCTTGTGACGTTTATTTGTCCTAGGTTTAGCTACTTTGAATAAATCATTGTTAAGAGCGAGGGGTTCATTAGGTCGCATAATATAAAGCTCGTTTTCCAAACATGCAATACACAATTGTGATCCATTGAAAGAAATAGATATATTAGAACTTGTGAAAGTCATAATAAATAGTTCTAATTGCAACATGGAAACTGAAATTAAATTTCTACTAAAATTCGAAATAAAAAAATACATCATTTAAAATTAAGTATTTATTTCTGAACTTCAGATGAGCTCTTCCTCTAGCTTGGACCGCAACGAACACTCCGTTCCCAACTCTAAGCTTTAAGCTACCTTCATCCACTTCCTTCCATGATTCAAGAAGCTCTAAAGAGTTACAAACATGGTTGGTAGATCTAGAATCAATAACCCAAACTGATTTATCATTCTCTAAAACACATGTTTCTAAGATAAATGAAATATAATAATTGCCTTTCTTTTTCGTTGCTAGAAACTTGGGGCAATCTCGTTTCCAATGCCTCTTCTCTTTGCAGTGAAAACACTTATCTTCCTCTTTCTTATTTTTCTTGTTCTTCCCATTTGGCATCCGTGCATTTGGTTGTGCACTCGTCTTTGCAGCCTTTGTAGGCTTTGGGTTGTTGTTTTGTCCACCTTTCCTCTTGTTTCCATCTTTTGAATATGAAGCTTGGTTAGCTTCAGCCTTAGCTGGATCAGCAGCAGTAGTAGTTGTCTTCTTTTCTCCTCCCTTACTTGGTCCACCCATGATAGACTCGAGAGTCTGATGCTCGTTCATGAGTTGCGTCATACCATAGTTGAGTTGATCAAGAACGTGTGGACACGATGCCATTCGAGCATTTACGGTGCCATCATGAACATGCGGAGACGATGCTATCCAAGCATTTACGGTGCCATCAAGAACGTGCGGAGACAGTGCTCATTCTGTTGATTCCTCAGTCATGACGAATTCAGAGTTGTCACTAATCAACTCTATGTTGATATTTTGCTTCCATTTAAGGAAGTTTTCTCCAGTGAGTTTCTCCATCGAAAGTTGAGAAAGGATGGGAGTAGTAAATTAGAACTCAATCACATTTTCTCAACAAAACTCCTATTCACACAAATTTCAAGAAATAGTACAACATATACCAAAAATATGTAAGATATGAGAAAAAAAAAAAAAATCATATCTCTATTTCTTTAGGTTTTTAACTAATCTATAGATTTAGTCCTAGTAGTCACCGTAGGGGTGAGTCTAGTAGAATTTGACCTATAATTATCTATCTTTCGAAATCTAACCTTGTCAAAATAACTAATGAACACCTTCCGTAGGGGGACGAATCAAAGTGTCTTGAGGCCCCATTAATTTATTGACTTTGTTAAACCACCGGTCTAGATCAAATATAATTCTTAAAAATAGTATTTTTTTATTATTAATTTGTAGAAAATTAACGACTATTATTCTCCAAAAAATTGAAATGATGAAATTTTTTAAAACCAAAGTCCTATAATTTTCTATTAATTCTAAAGTGTCACATTGAAAAAAATTCAATCAATTTTGAATTAATTTATTGCTAATCAATATTTAAGTTTAACTAATATAATGAACCTATACAATTAAGTCCAACTCAGGTAAATAGGCCTTAACAATTGGGCTTATATGGAAGAGGGCTGGGTCTAGTATGTCGTTCCCACTACAAAGGCCCCCATACTTCCATATAATGTCCAAAAGACAGGAATTTAAACATTCGTTTTATTAATTGTTATTAATTGATTAGACTCACTATAGTCATGCAAAGAAAATGAGCCTTCACAATTAGAACCACCCACAAGAGAGGAATTTAAACCTTACATTTTCTAATGGGCCAAATAAAACCTATCATTTTATGAATATTTTATTTGGCAAAATCCATATATCTAGCAAACATTTGGGCCACTATATGCATCTAAGCCCAATTGCAAAAATACCACATATAGTGCAAACAGATGTGTTATAATTGGATGAGCCTAATCATGTTACTATATGAGCAAGTCTATGAATTTTATGCAAAAATACCACAATTTATTTCTTTTGTAAAAATATCACAGTTAATTATCTAGAATTTATCGAAAATTCGAACTAATTAAATTTTTACAAAAATAAGTCAATTTAAATGAAATTTATCTACAATTAACAAAAGTTAATTTAAATTTCATTTATCAACAACCAACTTGATTTAGGTTAATTTGAAAAAAATATCAATTTAATTTAAATAGGATTTATCAACAATTCCCAAGGTTAATTTAAATCTCATTTATTAAAAAAATATTTTATTAATTGGTTGAAAAAATATCTTAACTGCTTTTTAAAAAATATCTTGTGTTGTTACAACAATAAGCTAATATTTTAACCATTTTAAAAAAATTAAAATATTAATAGTTATAACAACCTTAAAATATGTCAAAACAGTTAAAAAAATTCAAATATCCATAAAAATATCTAACTAACAAATTTCAAATTTCAAATAATTTAAATATTAAAAACTATATAATAAACATATATTTATTTTTTCAAATGAAGATTTAATAAAAATAACAAGTATTTAATTGAAAATATCTTAAATATCTCATATCTTAATTATAATATTTTAATATATTAAAATATTTAAAATTAAGTTGTTAGTCTATTTTTCAATTTGAATTTGAATCTTTGTAAAAATATCTAATTATTTACATCCCAACCAACAAAAATATCTTATTTTAAGAAACAATTTTAAATGATAAAAAAAATCTGATATTTTTGACTTTGATTATAAATAATAAATTTTCACATTTAAAATTTTTTTTTATAAAAAAATCAGATGAACAGTACCCTTGACGGGTACTGTTCACCATGCGGGTGGTGCGTAGGTGATGTGCGTGCGGTGGCTGGTGGTGTGCGTAGGGGCTCGCGCGGCTGCTGGGTGATGCGCGCAGGAACACGTGCGGTGCAAGGTGACGCGCACAGGAGCACGTGCGGGTGCGTGCATGCAATGGCAGCCAGGCCAAAAAAATTTTGGAATAATTTTTGTGCAATGTTTCAAACCAAAACCATTTCCTAATTAATATTTAACATGTTTTACACAAAATAAAGCATATATAAAAATTAATGGCATAGAAAACACAACAAAATAACCTAAAAATTGCTAATAATCACATAAAATCAATATGCTTAATAAAAACAAGAAAATCCATCCAATTATTCAAACACTTCAAATAATTCAATTTTTAACATGTTCATGCATGAAAATAAAGATTACCAAAGGCTCTGAGGCCAGTTCTTAGAAAAACTAATACATGATCTTTATTTATTTTCATGTAGATCTAATATTAAACAAGTTAATATGAGACAACCTAGAGCATGTTTCTGAAATTGAATTCAAAGAGAAATAATGATAAGAATACTTACATTATACGCAGCGGAATAATAGAGTCCCTCCTTCAGTTTCTCTTACCCTTGTATCATTTCTGTCACAGAGTATTACCAAGAAACTGAACCGATCTTCAATTTTCTTCACAGCCTTCCAAAGTATCCTTGGAATCACCTAGACTTGAGTGGGCAATTCTCAACAAATGAGATAGATATAGAGAGAAGAAGAGAAAAGAACAATAAGGCTTAGAAAATTTCTTATGTTTAGAGAGAATCTAAAACCTATCAGAAAACCAGTGTTTATCATCTTATGTTATCAACTCTCTCTTAACATTCCTTTTATAGACTCAATTAGGTCATTTATTTAATTAAAAAATCAATAAAATAATAGCCAATTAACAGCCCTAGGTCAAAATTATCATGGGTTTTAGGCCCGTGAAATTTCCCATTTGATTATAAGCCCATTGGACTTAAAATCAAGGCATGTATTATTTTCTATTGATTTAATTAATTAAATCATTTATCAAATTAATTATTTATAATTTGAAACTTGATTTAAACTTATTTATTAATGTAGATACAAATTTATCTTAATTAATAAATCTACCTTAATTTCTCTTTTCTTCTCTGAATAACATAACTCTGTGAAACTATCCAAAATTGACCAGGTCCACTTTGATAAATGTAATTGATAATTAAATCAATTAATTGATATTATCTAGATGATTTTATCCAATGTACAGTGGGGACCATGGGCCTATGAAATCAAGTTCCAATAAGTTATCATAAATCTAACAAATAAATTTACTTACTTATTAATTCTTCGTGACTTTACTAAAGACTCGGAATTGCACTCTTGAATTCATAGAATGCGCTATAACAAATATAGATACATTATTAATTATCCATTGTTACAACCATAATTTTCACTCAATCCTCTATAGAAGGTCTACAATGAGATGGGACTAAAGTACCATTTTACCCCTCACTATATTTTATCCATAAAACACTTAGTTCCTTGTAAATGATATTTCAGTAAACTAATATTAATTACTGAAATGACATATCTATCATTTAGCACCTTGAACCAAACTAAAAGAAAACTATCACTTCACTTCTTCCTCAGAAGCTGTAGATGTTCATATCTATGATTAACACTCCCACTCAATTATACTACCGAGTTCCCAAGATGTAAGTATGGACTAGTTCGTATGGTAAGCTGGTCACGAACAAGTCAAAGAACTCAAATAATACAATCAGTTAGAATATTAATCACTCAGAATTGAGATTGAATTGACCTATGGTCAACTATATGATATGACTAGAATAGATAATAACGATATGTTTACTTATCCTATCTACTCTCAATATCGGTCATGTCCGATGTAACAAATACATCCGATCTTATCTACTTTGCTAATATTATGGAAAGAACATAACACTGTGATGTGTAAGTAGAACATATCGTAGATTGGCAAGTCAGTGTAAATCCTGTGCACTGACTAATCTTAGGACTAACTGATTTTGAACATATAATCATATTTATATTCCACCGTGATTATGTCACTATAAATACGATTAGCTATATGCTCGAGATTTAATAGAAGTTTATATTAAACAAATAATCATGAAAATGAAACATGTGAGCAAAGTGATTGACCAAGTCAAAAAATGATTTATATTCTTTTATTGATAATAAAATGAGATTACAAAGAATGAGTTTCAATTAGTGCATCAAACCTCAACACGTACAATTTGTAATCCTTACTAATGTGGTATTTCCCGGACAACTCTAGCAACCTGTTTTCTGACACGTGGGAAATGATGGTGGACGCCAATAAATGACCGGAGTACGACTTCTCGGGGGCAACCTGTCGTCTCATTCTCATTGACATGTCTGGAAAACCAAAGGAAAAAGGTGAAGTTAAAACAGAGCACTTTACCCTCCATTTTCTTCTTCTTGCGTGAGTTTTCCACCAAGGCATTAGGTGTGGAAGCATCAAACATGGGTGGATTAAGGATAAGGGTTGAACGGGAACCAGGGGTGACCTCGGGGCTACTATAGGGAGGAAACGAAGCTGAGGGTTCAGGAGGGAGGTTTCTCTCCATGAACTCTAGCTCCATTTGTAGGTCAAGAAGGTCCACTCTAAGGCTTGCAATGTGATCATTAAGATAAAGGAGAAAGGGACTCCATCACCCCTCAAATCTGAATCTATCTCGCTCTCCACCACTAAGATTTTATGCCTAAGCTTGGCCATGCGTTCAAGGTGACATATACGGGCCCTCCTCAAGGTATCGTAATTTTGGTAAGGATTGTTTTCGGGGGACCCCGAGTCTGAGGACAAGCCTACAAAATCAACCCCCGGAGGAACGCTAGACGACCCCTAACATGCCATAAAGCCACATCTCGTTGGTGATATGGGTGCAAGTGTATCTGGAAAGTGTACTAAAAAACACAAAGGAATAAGCTCAAAACCTCTAGGCACAAATGCTCGAAACAACCAACAATGGGGTGCAAGGGAGGGCATATGTGCAATCAGGGGCATATACATAAGTTAACTCACGAGGAGCTCCAGCCGAGACAACCCTTCCCAAGTAACGCTAATTTAGACCCATTAAGCAAAAGAAATGGTGAAGGCGTACCTTGAGCGGGTAAAGTCGCGCACCATCGCAGCTGCAAAAATACCAGGGGTCGAAAGTATGCGCCTACAAAAAGAAAGGAGGTAAATATTTTAGTCTCCAAGCACATTTACAGATATTTATATAAAAAGGAAGAAGGAATAAAAAAAAGAAAAAGACAAAGTGCCCTTATGAGGGATAAAACCACTCACCTCTTGGATGCTTTTTAGACAAAAGTACCACCAAGCTATGAAAAGAAAGTGTAGTAATTTTCTTTGAGGAGAAGACCTATTTATAGGAGGATCAAACTCATCCTAGCCGTTGAATCCAATATTGGATCTATGGTCAAGGATGAAGCCAAATACCTGCATTGGGATCCGTGAAGCAAAGAAACGCATTAACACCACACCAAAGTGTGCTACTTCACACCACCAAAGCAAAGAAACGCATTAACACCACAAGCGACTTGAATGCACCATATCGAAAAGTCTACCGGAGCGCCTACAGGCCCTCCCATAGACTAGGGGGCAAGTGTGGATACCAAAATTTTAGTTGCACAAGGCTCCGCCTCGTGACCCTCAAAATAAAGGCTCAGAATGGAAATAACCAAGACCAGCCTTGCAACCCATGCCAAAGGGCTCGCAAGGCATGCACCTCTCTTACAGAGCCTCGCCTTGTGTCCAAACTCAGGTAGGATTACCCGTCAGAGCTAACTAAGCATCTCGCACTGAGGGTCCCAAAGGGGCAGATGTCTTGCTAACAATGATCCACTTCACACCAAGGCCTCGGACCTGAACCACAACTCCATATCAAGTGCAAGGGCCTCGCACCACGGCCTCGTCTCATGCGCAAGGGCCTCGCGCCACGACCCCGTCTTGCGCCATGTCCCCGTCTCGTGCGCAAGGGCCTTACGCCACGGTCTCGTCTTGCACGCAAGGGTCTTTCCTGCACGTAGTTGTCCCACACCAAGGGTCTCGTGAGGCTCTTTCCTTCCACGTCCCTTGGGGCCATATCTTCCATGACAACCTATAAGTTCTACAACACTTAGCAAAATGTAAGGAAGTTTGGAGAAAAGGTGTATCTTTGAAATAGGAAAAAGAATCATCAGGTACAAGATACATATATGAGTGCGGGGTGTACAACCCTAAAGAAGATAGAGGCATGACCCTGACATCCGTATCCGACAAGTAGTGGTGGTACAAACCCATACAAAGAGTGGAGGCACTACCCGAGCACCCCTGACCATGTACCAGAGCCGACACCATAACGTCCTGGACCACGACCCTGACAACGTACCTGTACACCCTATGATGACTCCCAGGGGGAGATGTTGAATGTCTACAAAGTCTCCCCATGGGAGTCATTATAGGGCACTTAAGATGGCTCCTTCAACAATGTCCCCCCTAGGGGGAGACATTAAATGTCTCCTCCATATAGTCATTAAATGTCTATTTTCTTGTAGTGTGTGTACGTTCTTGTCCGCTGGACCGCCATGTATCAAGGGTCATTAGAGCCCAACTATAAATAGACTTCCACCCCTCAAACTAAGGGGTTGGAAAAATTATTTGTATACTCAGACACTTAAGGAATATACGAGATTTTTTCTCCATTGTGTTTTTGCATCCTTCTCCTTCAAGCTTCTTCTATCTTCTTTATACATAGTTTTTGCAATACACTTTGAATTTTTCGATCCTATATCATTGACGAGTTCTCACTGTCAACACAAACTATATCAAAAACCAAATAAAAAAATATATACATTTCATCCAATTTTTCATCAAAAATCTATTATGATTGGTTAAATACAAAAAGAGAAGTGTTAAAATACAAGCAAGGTATAAATACTTAGTGAATTTCACATAGTGAAGATGTGAAAATGGAGTTTCAATTGTAGGCACTTTAAAAATGTGTTTTTGGGTCCAAAGTGATGCATGGGGGTATCTAAGGGTCCCCAAAAATTTTGGTAGCATTTGGAGAAATTTTAGGACCTTTGGAGGGGTCCAAAAACAGGGAGGGTGGCGATGCGTTGTCACCCAAGTGGCATAGCATCACCTAATGCTTAGGGTTTCAAAAACCCTAGCAGGTGACATATTGCCTTCATGCAAGAAACACGTCGCCTATAGAGACCGTACAACTTACCTAAATTAACTCCAAATGACGTGTATTACAAATATAATCCTATTGGTTAGGCCTAATTATGGCGAGTCTACTGAATATAAGACTCAAAATAGAGTTTTGGAAGACTTGATCACTCTCTCTATCTCTACCCCCTTTCTCTCTCTTTAGCTCCAAGAATCTCACGTTTTCTCCAAGAAATAAAGAAAGTGCTTGACTTTGTGAGTTTAAGGTTTATTCAATCTCAGTCCTCATTTCCTCCTATAAAAGGCCTTAAGCATCAATGGTGGCTAGGAAATAGAGTATTAGGAAAACATTATGAAACGTGTATAAGTCTTGGATTTGTGGTTTTGCATTGTTCTAAGGTTTGCTCAAAGTGTTGGTTCTACAAGGGTTTTAAAGGTTCATCAAGGTTGAAGAAGATCATTCACCAACTTGGGTTTGCATAATCTTTCTCAATCTTTATTTAGTATCTATCAATCCATTTTTTGTGTAGATTCTAAATTTTGAGGTAGTGTTATCTCACTCTCCCCCAACAATCTAATACTCTATAATCTGAGATAGCATGTGATGGAAGAATCTTTAGTTCTAATTACTTTCATTTTGTATTTTTCATAATCAACAATGAGAGAAATTGATTCCTTTTCGACAACCTTCAAAGCAAGATTTGGTTTGCTTTGAACACATAACCCTGAAATATCAAAGAAAGTTATATTTGAAAATGCTCTACATAAATGTGGATATGGATTCAAAGTCTTCAACAACAAAGGATGAGACAACTCAGTGGAATTACATACTTAAGGAGATTGGTATCATCAAATTCCTTATTTCTAAATGTGTAGATTTCGAGAATTTGAATGAAATGTCTTTGCTGCCATATTTTTGTGAGTTTGAGATTATTGTTTATGTTAAGAGTACAATGGTGAATGTTAATAAACAATTCAAGGGTTATTGTTATACTTGTTTTGTTTGTAAAATTATTGATCATCATGTGAGATATTGTAATTGTAAAATTAACCATAATGAAATTAGGGTTAAGGCAATTGATGTTAAGATCATTGCAGTTCTAAATAAATTTAATTTGGTCACTTTAATTGATGACGAGATCTTTGTGACTTTGATTAAATTTAATGCATTTAATGAGATATGCATTGCAACCCTAATTGAGAATAATGCATTTGATGATGAATGCATGATAACCCTAAAGAGAATTGGCATAGTTCATGCATGTAGTGATGAGACTAATGCAACCTTAAGAGAAGGTGAACATGTCAATGGAATTGATGATGAGATCATTGCAAAAGAAATGGAAGATACTAGGGTCAATTCATTTGATGTTGAGAGCATTCTAAATCTAAGTAAATATACAAAGGCCAATGCATTTGATATTTAGATGATTGCAACCTTGAGTGAAGTTAATGCAACCCAATGGAAGGTGCAAGGATTGTTGTATGATACTTGTGCCACCATTCATGCAACCTATGATAAAACTCTTTTCAAAACCTTTGAAAGTGCAAATATGGGACTTGAAGTCCAAATGAGAAATTAAAAGAGATTCAAGGTACTTGGAAGGGGCTGCATTGATGTGTTCTTCACTAATGGAAAGAAAGTGATTCTAACTAATATTTTCTATGTTCCCAATATGACTAGAAACATTATGAGTGTAAGTGTATTGAGTAAATCCAGTATCAAAATGGAGTTTGAATTTGGTAAACTCAATTTGACTAAATTGAGCACTTTTATGGGAAATGGTTATTCATTTGATGGAATGATAAAACTTTGTACTCTTGATAGTGACAATAATGATAAGATATCTAAATCTTGCAATGTGGTTAATTCCAATTCAATTACTTTGTGGCATAATAGACTTGCTCATATATGTTATAGCACAATTAAAAGAGTTGTTAAATGTGGATTGATTAATTATGATGTGAGTGAGCATGATAAATATGAATTATGTGTTAAATCTAAAATGGTAAAGAAACCTTTTCCAAGTGTTGATAGATGTTAAAACTTGCCAGATTTAATACATAGTGATTTATGTAAATTGAATGGTATGTTGACTAGAGGAGAAAATTGATACTTCATGACTTTTATAGATGATTGCTCTAGGTATAATTATGTGCATTTACTTAAGAGTAAGGATGTAACGCCCTACTACCTTAGAGCCGTTACTAAGTGAGTTTAAAACGGAAATTGTGCAACTAACTGACTCTATGAGGTTTCTAAAACCAAAAGTGTGACTAAACCAGAAGTTAAGGCTGTAATCTTTAAAAATGCTTAGTTTTATTGAAAACATTAAGTATCAAACATCTGGGATCCCAAAAATAAGGTTTACAAAATATTTACAACCCAAAAATAGATTTACACTTGATTAACTATCAAAAGAACAAGTTAATACAGCCATATTCAAAATGCCCCCAACCAAAGCAGTCGGGCAGGCAGAACATGTACGCGCCGCCCCCACGCTCTCCATACTCATGGATGGTTGACTAAATCTTTGCCTTTACCTGCAACACAGAGCACCCGTGAGCCGAAGCCCAGCAAGAAAACTCATACAGTAAATAACATGTGCATATTATATAGTTAACATATAATCCACTGATAAACAGGAAGACCATCAGATTGAACAAACACGGCCATGCCGCCCCAAAGGCATTACCAAAGCCTGGGGTCTCGGTCCTTACCATAAGGATATCTCATGTACCCATCGGGTCCCACCCTGACTATAAGCACTCCATGTGCTAGGTGTTACTTCCGGCCCCACGGCCGTTCTCAGCCTCCGCCGCTCTCGGCCTTAGCCATTCATTTCACTATAATCACATATATAGTACATCTCGAAATAATCATTCAAACATATAATAATTCATTTAAGGTTATACATTAGTACTTACTACAATCTAGGGCCATGCCCTGCAATAATACTATGGGCCCATGCCCTGTTCTCGGGTACTACAGTTTTCTTACCTTCCAATTCGATAGCTTTGATCACTTAACTCCTTGAGCACGATCCCACTCGAGCCCTAGCGCTCACCTAAACAAAATCCATAGGTCAAAGTCATCACCAAACCTCAAGTCCAAAACCTAGCCTCGGGACCAATCTCGAGCCCCCGGGAAGTCCTAGATCCACAAAACTAGGTGGTGGAATCGAACCCCGAACCCTAGGTCAAAATCCCTCAAAAATAACCCAAAAACCCCTTTCTGGGAACAGTGCAGCGCTACAGCGCTCTAAAGAGGGCGCTATAGCGCTACAAGCAGAACCGAACATCCCCAGAAATAGGGCCTAGCGCTACAGCGCCCAAAGACTAGTGCTGTAGCGCTAGTTGCAGACAGGCAACACCCAAATTCGTTTTCTGCGATTTCTTTCAACCATTTCAACCCCAAACTTGTCCAAATCTTTCTCAAACCCAAAAACAAACTTATCAACACCTCACACTCATCCCAAACATCCCAAGAACTCATAACCCAAGCTCATGCAACCCAAATCTCAAAATCTACCATAAGCAACCCTAAACCCAGAAATTCAGTCAAACATCAAAGTTAAAGACTTAGAATTCATACCGTTGATGGAAATTCGACCTTGAGTTGAACCCTAGACCTCCTTAGCTTGCTCCTTCTCAACCTTGGCCTGAATTCCCCTAAAATCCCCATCAATTCAGCTTAGATACACAGCTCAAACCAGTCAAACCCTAAAACTGAAACTTCTAAAAGCTTACCTCAATTTTTGATGTGATCTTGCTAATCCCTTGCCAATCTTCAAGTCTAGCTTGGGATCCCTTATGCTCAGCCTATCCTAGCTCTCCTCTGAGATTTGCTCCAAGAAAAATGAAGGGAAATGGTGGGAGAACCACAAACCGATCCTTTTGAGACAAAACCCTTATGTTTTTCTCTCTTTTCTTTTTCTTCCTTTTTCTTTCTTTTTCTACAGCCTTATAACTCTTTTCTACCAATCCCACTAAATATAAAGCTTCATTTAACTTATCTCTAGAAAGCCAAATGACCAAAATGCCCTCCCTATAAATTCTAAACCTTTTTGTCCATGTAGGGCCATTTTAGTCATTTTACCCAATTCCCACTAATTCCTCGAGTGTCTCTAATAATTTCCCGCTTGCTACCTAATACCTGATTAATCACCAAATATATATTCCTCATCATCAAAATTAACCTTAATATATTCTCTAGATTCCCAATTAAACTCCCCAAGCTTGACCCAAGCCGGGTATAAATTCCCGCTTTGACTTTTCCGCTAATCCGCTCTTTCTAGGATCGTCTCGAGTCACAGATCACAGATATCAATACAGTCATGCCCAAAATGGCCAAAATTACAATTATGCCCTTCTACCACAATCAGGGCCTACAGCATACTAATACACATAGTCATGCATCTCAAATAGTCAAATAATCATATAACATGCTTTAAATCATAATCATGCATTTTACTCATTAAAGATACATACACAAATCCCATTATGCACTCCAGGCACACTAATCAAGGACCTTAAGCCTTATTAGCGAATTCGGGTCGTTACAAAGGATGAGACATTTAATGCATTTAAAATCTATAAAGTTGAAGTAGAAAATCAATTGGAAAGGAAAATAAAGACTCTTAGAAGTGATAGATGTGGTGAATATTTTTCAAATGATTTCAATGTGTTTTGTGAACAACATGGCATTATACATGAATGCACTGCACCATGCCCTCCACAACAAAATGCTAAATATGACTTATCTTGAGATGATTAACTTTATGCTTTTACATGCTAAATTGTGTTATAATTTGTGGGGTGAAGCTTTGCTTGCTGCCTGCCATATATTGAATCAAATTCCTATGAAAAGAACAATGTATCTCCATATGAGTTATGGAGAGGAAAGAATCCTAACCTAGGCTACCTTAAAGTGTATGGGTGCATTGCTTATTGTAACAACACGAAGACTAAAATGAAAATTTTGGGTCCAAGGGTCGTTAAGTTTGCATTTGTAGGTTATGCCTCAAATAGCAAGGCCTATTGGCTATTAGACTTGGAGTCTAATGTGATAATTGAATCAAGATAAGTGGAGTTCTTTGAGAATATGTTATATTGTGATAGCAACTCTCAAGAACCCACACATGTTGGAGAATCTCTTAAAGAGAAAGATCCAAAGGTTGATGAGCAACCAATATTGCCTTAGAAAAGCCAAAGGCTTAAATAGTTGGGGTCAATTGAGAAATGTTCTCAAGTAGAGATACTCTACAGTAAACTTGAAGAAGTCACATGAAAATTTCCTATGATTCTTCAAGTTGAGGATGATCCAAAAACCTACTAAGAAGCAATGTCTTCGAGAGACTATGTTTTTTTGGAAGGAGGCAATAAATGATGAGATTGATTCAATTATGTTAAACCACACATGAGAATCGGCAGACCTTCCACAAGGTTCAAAACCAATTGGGTGCAAGTTGATATTTAAGAGGAAATATCACAATGATGGAACATACAAACCTTTAAATTAAGATGAATAGCTAAAGGGTATAGGAAGGAATCGAGTATTTTGACACATATGCACTGGTTGCTAGGACAACCACAAAAAGAGTTTTATTGTCCTTATCTTCAATATATAACATTTATGTTCATAAAATGAATATCAAAATGGCATTCCTAAATGGAGATCTCACTGGGGAGTTTTATATGGAACAATCAGAGGGTTTTGTTATATAGAGAAATGAACATAAAGTGTGTAGGCTTGTTAAATCATTATATGGTTAGAAAGAAACACTAAAACATCGGCATGAGAAGTTTGATAAAGCTATTGTCTTGGATGGGTGTAGACACAATAATGTGGACAAGTGCTTATACACTAAAACTTGTGATGGTTATGTCACCTTGGTGTGTCTATATATTAATGATTGTTGATTTTGAGTAATGAGATGAGAGTCATAGTAGAAATGAAGAGGTTTCTATCTTCCACTTTCTAAATGAAGGACCTTTGAGAGGTCGATACCTTCTTTGGTATAAAAGTGAGAAGAAATAGTGGGGGTTATGCCTTAAGTCAAGCTCACTTTGTTGAGAAAGTGCTTGACAAGTTTAGTAATCTCAAAATTAAAGAGGCGAATATACCATTTTATTCAAGCATAAATCTTGAAAAGAATAATTGTAGAACGGTCGCTCAACTTGAGTATTCAAGTGCATTAGGGAGTCTAATGTACGTTGCTCATTGTACAAAGAGTGAATATTGCATATGCAGTTAGTAAAATAAGTAGATTTACTAGCAATTCAAGTATCGAACATTGGAAGGTAAATTGAGAGAATTCTAAGGTGCCTAAAGAGGACCAAGAAGTTAGATCTCCAATGTTTTCTAATATACTTAAAGGATATTCTGATACAAGTTGAATATCAAGTGTAGGAGATAATCTCTCCACAAGTGGTTGGGTGTTTATGCTCAAAAGAGGAGCGGTTTCTTAGGGCCCAAAGAAACAAACATATATTTCACTTAACCATGGAGAATGAGTATATAGCTCAAGCGGCAAATGACAAAGAGGCCAAGTGGCTTAGGAAATTCATGATGAATATCCCACTGGTGACAAACAAGCCACATTAGCTAGAGCTTATAATGAGATGAGAAGTTTAGACATATAAGCCTAAGACATGATTGTGTGAGACAATTAATTCTAGGATTAATCATATCGATCTCATATACAAAGACAAGTGAGAATTTAGCGAATCCATTTACAAAACCTCTTGCGAAGAGGTTGGTGAGTTCCACTTCAAAAGGGATGGGATTGAAACTCCTAGAATAATAGATTCACCAATGATGGAAACCTAATTTACAACTTGTACAAATCAAGAGAAATAGTTCAATGGGTAAGAACAAGTCATAGATAAGTAAATAGTTTCAACACTAAAACTTATGGTGAGTTCCATCCGAGATAGTTACAGTTGGTTACTATCGAGTTAGGGTTAAGCCTAGGGCTTTTAATGAAGTTCAGTTGAGTGTAACAAGCATCTATAAATGTAGCAAAGATGTTGTAAGAACTTCACCTATGTGGACTTAGAGGTGGTGTCGCCTCTCATGGGAGTTAGAGTTTCTCCCTGGAAAGTTCACGAAGAGATGAGCACATGGCCATGATAGTGCTAAGAGAGAAAGTGGGAAAGCAAAAGATGTGGTGAAGGTGTGTGAGGTATCACCGGTTCTATCATACAGAATACGTGGTTCAAGCATTTAAGCAACTAATAATTTTGATAGGACTTTGTGGTATTTTCACTAAGGTAAAGTTCAAATCGAAAGGTACTTTATTTTATGCACCAAATGTATCGCCCTCGATAGCCAAGACTATTACACTGTGTATTTTAAATAGTGCTTGACTCGCTAATCAAGTCATTTGGACATAAACGTGTAACTAGAAGTAATTAACGAATTAGAGTTAAAAATTTTGGTCAACATAATATTTTCTTTCATTAAAAAGTTTAAGTTTGCGCATGGGATCCCAAAAATACATCTTTAAACAGTTATTTACAACATAGAAGATGAATACAAAATACTCCGGCCTAAGCGGAAAAATTAGGGTTTGACCCTAGTTCCTCATCGAATCCCTGGTCGTGACGGCCGAGCAAGCTGCATGTGTACACGCTGCCACTAAAGCTCTCCAACTTATGGCTGGTTCTGTTGGGAATAGTGCCCTTAAAGAAATTATAGTTGAAAAATGTTTTAAATGAAATAAATAATTAAATTGAATTATTATATATAGACTATGTCCGATATTATGTTGAAAATATTAAGTAAATATCACAAAATTCCAAAGTTCATCTATGTGGTCTTAATCTCATATTGGTATGAGAGGATCGAGATTGAGATAATGAACTTAAAACAGTTCGCAGTAAAATATAGTTATGGAATCTTTAGATTAATTACTGCTAGTACGGTTCACTAGCATTATGAATGCAATTGACCTAGATCCAGGTCACTAGTGTAGTAGGACACTTTAGTGAAAGTACTTTATATATAGTGATATATAAAACTGGACCAGATGTGATTTGTTAATACTTGTTTAAACACCGTTTCATAGTATTAATCAAACACATCAAACGATGATCATATACACGATAATCTTAATCCTGAGATTACTATGAACTTCTATATATGTCACTTGATCCTTTGATTCATGCGTTAAGGTTTGTCAGAATGATCAGGCTACGAACAATTGTTTTGGGGACTCAATGATATATATGGTTGGGGACATAGTTCAACATATATGGAATCTATACCTTCTTATAGATTGCATAATGGTTCCCTAATGGGTTGACTTTTGAGACTGAAAAGTTTATGAGCGCTCACGTCGCAAACTTGTTGTGACACAACCTTCACTAATAAAGACAATGGTACACTAGAAACTAGATATAATTAAAAGGGTAACATAGTAATTTTATTCCCTTTTAATTATGAACCATTAATAGAGGATTAATGTTGTATGTAACGATTATATCAATGGACACTTTATTCTTTAATAAAGTACTCTATAAATATATTTTTATAATTATCAAGAGTTCAATCTCATATTTATAGTGGAGTAATCATGAGATTAATAAATATGATTATTTAATAAAAAAGCTTTGATTAATAATATAATATTTATTGGAGCTTGATATTATAGGTCCATAGGTCCCCAGGGTGACTCTATCGACACCATATCAAGGTAAGAGTTGATACAAGGGTAAAACTGTAATTTGGAGATTTGAGGAGAATTTTACTCTTCGGGTCAAATAAATAATTATGTGATAATTGAGGTTGAATAAAAAGTTATTAAAATTTTGAAAATATATTTAATTATTTAAATATAGAATTTCTAAATATATATAGAATAAATAAATTAATTTTGGAAATCATTTATTTTATTTGAGTAGGAGAAAATAAAAATGATAAGTCAAAATAGTTTTGATTTATTGATTTTTAAAAGATGATGTTAATGATGATAATCAATTTGAATTTTGAATTTTGAATTTAAAATTAAAATTAAAATTATGGTTGTGATCTTTTTCTTTAAAAAGATAATACCATATTTTGTGGGAATGATTTATTTAATTAATTAAATAAATAAAAGCAAATAGGAAAAATGCAATATTTCCTGAAAAGGGAATACTGCTACACGCATGACACAGTCCAGAGACTGTGCCATGCGTGTAAGATGATACTGATAAAGTATAAGTGTTGTTTTTATTTTATTTTATTTAATTAATTAATTATTTTTAAATAGATTTTTTCAAATTTGGTAAGTTAGATATTACCTAAATCAATTCCTATCATCATTATGATTGTATTATTATTATTATGAATAATAATGTAATATAT